>NC_056054.1:175186908-175811908 GCF_016772045.2 Ovis aries | reverse complement strand
AAATCTGTTCTACTCACCCATGTGTATAATTCATTATGCGTAGAATCCCACTTGCCAGAGGCTGGTTATTTCTCCAAGGTTAGCAAGCAGTTATATTCTATGGACCCTCGGGCAGATGAAGAATATAAAATAACTCAAATGTTCTGATGGGTTAGAGGAAAGAAGGAGGACAAATCACAGAGAAAGAACAGAAAGACAGATACATGATAAATAGCTATAGATGAGGAAATAATGCATGAAGAGAATCAAAAAGGAAAACAGAGGTAAAAAGAAGCTAGAAATGTTGTCTGATCCAAGAATAGACTACTTTCCTTGCCTGGTCATCACTGCTTCCTTAACAGACCCATTTTTACACTTATTCATACCGCTTTTTCCCCATTGACAGTGGAAAGTATTTAGGAAAACAAGAAATGATCATCCAGACGTGTTCATCTAGAGAAACTCATTCTGTTTTATCTCAACTGGCCATTTTCCCCTTTCATAGAATCCTGAAGCTGCTGCTGCTGCTGCAGCTGCTGCTAAGTCGCTTCAGTCGTGTCCGACTCTGTGCGACCCCATAGACGGCAGCCCACCAGGCTCCCCCATCCCTGGGATGCTCCAGGCAAGAACACTGGAGTGGACTGCCATTTCCTTCTCCAATGCGTGAAAGTGAAAAGTGAAAGAGAAGTCGTTCAGTTGTGTCCGATTCTATCCTGAAGCTAGAGATGCTTAAATCATCTCCACACTACTCACCACCTCCCATTCCCAAAGTGATGAGCGTGTATCTTCTACAATACCTCAAGTGAGAGTAAACTCACTACTTGTAGCTATTTGAAATGTTTCTTTCCATCAAGCAAAAAGCTGATTTTCTATAGCTTTCTCTTATTGATCTTTGGATTAATTACTGACATCCTTCCAATATCTATAGACAGTTGTAATCTTATCCAGGCTAAAATCTCCTTTTCCCTCAATATTTCCTCATAAGATATATATATATATATATATATATATATATATATATATTTTATTCAAGAAGATGATTGAATTGGTGGTGGATCATGAGGCAGAGTAATTTATCATCCGTTTGGACATCACCACTTCCCTTTACAGACTTTCTAATCTATCATATTACTGATAAATTATAAAGAATGATGAAGATTGTCAGTGAAAAATGTCACAGAGGAAGAAAGATCAACGTGAAACCATTTAATGACTAGATCAGATTCATAGAAACTTGGCGGCTTAGTCCTTAAAATATTCTAATGATAGAATCGTTAAGGAATGTTAAAGGTATTCTGGCCTAATATTAATTTCATTTGGTACTTGAGTTCTATCTGAAACATCTC
The DNA here is from genome assembly GCF_016772045.2 of Ovis aries. Classification (NCBI taxonomy): domain Eukaryota; kingdom Metazoa; phylum Chordata; class Mammalia; order Artiodactyla; family Bovidae; genus Ovis; species Ovis aries. The sequence goes on along the minus strand of NC_056054.1, from coordinate 175,810,583 downwards.
TTCTAAGACTCTGCTTGCCATACTTAAGATAACCACCCTATGATAAATCTGGTTAATACAGTAAAATTCATCTCCTTTTATCCACTGATTCTACTGTATCTCTTTTGAGGTACATATATATATTATCTTCAAGTATTCAAATATTTAAAGACAATCTGAAGAAGGTACAAAAGAGATAATGCAGCCAAATATTTCCAGTTTTCCATATGGGAAAAATGTTCTTCTCAATGTGGTCTTATGGATTGTGGATTTCTGTCACACATTTAGCTTTTATAAGACAGCAGCCCTATGAATGTTTTTCTGATACTTAGGGATGTGGGATCTTAGGGATGCAAACAAAATTTCTTTTTGCTATTGAATGAGATTATGTATACAAAAATTTTGTCACTAAAGATGCATTCTAGTTAATATTACCTGACAGAAAATAATGGCAGATACAGGACAAAGTGTGGGACAAAGATAGATCCTATAGAGAAATACAGATTACTTCAGTTGAAACTCAAAAGGGCATCTTTGACAGTTTTTAATTCTTTAGAAGAAATTTTCTCTAGTCTCAAAGGGATTTTTAAATAACAATGTATGTGGTTTTGCACAAGAAAGATAACACCTTTAATAGGATTTAATTGTAAATAAATGTTCCCAATGTTCTAAAGATTAACTCAGAATAAAATCATGCCTCCCACTGAATGAGCACTGACCGTTTCTAATACAGCTAAGAGGGTCTTGTACATTTCTTATTGGTAGATTTCAACCCACAACTTCAAGTTAGCTGTACAACAGAAGAGTAGCACAATTATAAGTTTAACTAAACTATATCTGATGTTACTTTTTTTTGAACAGGACTGAATCTTATTTCCTTTTTATTTAATATTTGTGTGTTCATATTTCATGATACAAATGTAACCAGACAAATCACAGCTTCAGCAGCTAACATCAATATAACATTTATAAAAGAATACTGTGATTGAGTTATATGTACATTTGCAAAGAGATAACCAACCAGATTACATACTGAAGAATCACAGCCACAGCCCGGAAAGCCCCTGGGAACAACTGAACATTCAGCGGAACATCTTCTCGCCTGTCACTGCTAGACAGTCACTCAATTTAGTGCATGTGCCTGTGCAAAATTTATGGAAAAAGCTGCACTCAGCCAAAATGCGACAGATTGTAACAAAAAGGAAATTACCTAAGGAAAATAAAATATGATCTTAAAATGTTAGCAAATTTAAAAAAAAAGTAAGAGACATTTATTTTCTTTCCAAAGCTAATCTCTCTTAATATAACTACTGCATTACAGGACTTTCATGAAAAACTAACAGCTATATACATTTAAGGCATGAGGAGAAAAATGTTTAATATGATCATTTTTGATACCAAAGCCCTCTCAAATTGTAAAAGCAAAGACTACAGGGGACAAAAAGAGATTATTATCAGGGTTAAGGTATTTCTTCTTTCATTCAATGGGACATTTTGATTCCACAAATGCTATTTTCATCTTATTTTCCTTCCAGGCTTAACTGCTTCTTTTATGGATGAAAAAACTCATAAAACAGTAAATCACATGAAAGAAAGCAATACAGAAAAAGCATAATCACAAAGGTTATGAAATTTTTAACTATGTAAGGAGAGAATATTGTGATTGAATACGGATAATAAAAAAAAAAACACCTTTCACCCTTCCCCTCATCAGTTAACAAGTCTGCTTATTAGTAGATTTCTATCCTTATATTTCTTTTTAAAAAAATTAAAGAATAAATACATCCGATTTCCTCACCCATTTCTAGTGTAATGTTGTGACAAAGTGAAAAAAAAAAAATGAGATGTTTGTAAAGAAAAGTAAGGCCTGTATAATGAAGGTTATGTAGCTGGAAGGAATAGAGTAAGTGTATGACAGAAGTTTCATTCAGGTCTCCAGGATCTGTTCTGTTTCTAATCTGTGCTGGACTCTACTGATGGGGCTTGATAACAGATGAGACCAGGGAGGAAGAACCATATCCCACAAAGACCCACAGTCTAAATATAATTACAACAAACATTCAACTCTTTGTACAGACATGCTATCTCTCCTGTAGAAGCATAATTGTGAGTCACATTATACCTTCATCAGCACTTTTATTATATTTTTAAGTTTGAAGAGGCACAGATACAGTAAGGTTAAGATTCTTGTGGAGAAATGTTTCATAGAGAAGTTAAATATGAGCTGAAGTTTAAAGTAGGGAATGGAGATGAGTGTGAAGGGCATTCTGGAAAGAAGGAACAGGAAAATTGAAGGCATAGAGACTGTTGATCAAAATGCTTATTTGAAAAGGTAAGGCAAGTGAAAGATAAATGAAATTAATATTTACTGAGTGCCTACAATGTTCCAAAAATTGCAATAACTGATTCCATGTGTCATATAATTTAATACTCACAAAAACTTTCAAGTATCATTATCCCCCATAATAGCGAAGACAGTTGTACACCAGTCAGTTACTTAATATTTGCATTTTTTAGATAAGAATCCTGACTATTTAGAAAATAGTCTTGTGTGGCATGCATGCTTGCTAAGTTGCTTCAGTCATGTCCAACTCTTTGTGACCCCATGGACTGTAGCCTGCCAGGCTCCTCTGTCCAAGGGATTATCCAGGCAAGAATACTGGAGTGGGTTGCCATGCTCTCCTCCAGAGGGCCTTCCAGAAACAGGGATCAAACCTGCATCTCTTAGTCTCCTGCATTGACAAGTAGGCTCTTTACCACTAGTGCCACCTTGTGTGACAGGTATTAGCAATGCACACATGAATGTAAAAAGCAGCTAAAATTGTAACTAAATTATAGAAGTCTTTGCTTTTTGTATTAGTTTTCCATGGATGTGTAATAAATCACTACAACACTAGTGCTCAAACAGTACACACTCATTATCACAAAATTTCTGTGGTTCAGGAATCTGGACACTGTTTAACTGAGTTCTCTGTTTATGGTCTCACAGGCTGCAGTCAAGGTGTTGGTCAGCTGTGTTCTCATCTGGAGACTCAACTGGAGAAGAGACCACTTTGCTACTCAAAGAATTGTTGGTGCAATTTAGTTTCTTGCTGCTATAGAACTGCGTATAAGTTGCTTTTCGCAGTTGCTGGTTAGAAGCAACTCTTACGTGCTTGGTGCTGTGCAAAGTTTCTAGAGGCTCACAGCAGTTTCCTGCCATGTAATCCTATTGATTAGCAGCAAGTTGCAGATTCTTCCCATGTTCAAGTACAGAAGATAATACAAGGCATAAATAGAGCCACTCTAGAGCCTATGCGTGATTCCCAGGTGACTCAGTGGTAAAGAATCTGCCTGTCAGTGCAGGAGTCATAGGAGACATGGGTGTAATTCTTGGGTTGGAAAGATCCTCTGGAGGAGGAAATGGCACCCCACTCCAGTATTCTTGCCTGGAGAATCCCATGGATGGAGGAGTCTGGCGGGCTACAGTCTGTGGAGTCACAAAAGAGTCAGACTGAGCACAAAGACATTCATACACCATGATTGCTATGTTGTAGAAAATTTAAATTCCATCTGATATGACTAGGATTTCATTAAAGACTTTTCAGTAAGGGAGGGAAATAATCAAAGGTGTGCTGAAAGAAGGAGAAAACTCAGCTTTACCTCCAAGATATGGAAACATTAAGGAAATATAACTTGCAGATGTTTCCTCGATTGCCTTTCTGTTAGGCCACAGTTCATGAATTGCTCCAGAAACCACTCTCCTCCGGTCATTTACAAGTTGAGAGGCCCATGAGTTGCCTATGAGAAGCCCACTCCATGTGAAGAAGGAATACTATCTCCTCCCTGTGTGTGTCCTCATGACCATGAATAATAAGATTAAGAAAAGCAATCGGGAAAACTAGCTCCCTTGAGACTCCTAGTTGCTAAGATGCATGATGCCTTGGGAAACTGAGCATTGATTGAATCTTGTGCAGCGGTACTGTTTGCAAATTGGTCTACAGGGTCAAACAGGATCCAAGGAACTTGCAGCAAAGATGACCTATGAGATCTAACCAGGAAACAACCAAAAATAAATTCAATGTCCAGGTCCTCCAAAAGAGAGAATAAAGTGTTCAAGTGTTCCAGAAGAATATACAGTGTGAAACCCGCTAAGGAACTGATTAACCTAATCATAAACCAAGCATGTGGCAACGGCACTGATAATTGCACTCTAGTGACTCACTTATAATGCCATTACAGTGCACATTAGTCACCCTGCTGCCCTACTTGCCCAAAATATACTGCAGACTGCCAGTGTAACAGCTGTTTTCTGCTTTGTAGAGGTTATAAATGTTGTGGCAACAAAGGAGAACAAAGTACATACCTTCTTGCATTCTGCTAGCTTTACTGCTAAGTACAGCCCAATATTTTCTATCTAATAAATAAATATACATTCCATGGAAAGACTATTAATTTTTACAGATGTTCAGGATATTTACAAAAAAATGTTTCCCAAGTACTAATTAGAATATTTAGTTTCAGTCTTCCAGGGTAACCTTTCAGTGACAGGAATTATAGTTAGACTAATGAAAAATCACTATGTAATGGAGGTGATGATGGCCATTTAAAACACCCTGTCTTGGGAGAGATTTCTTGATGAAACTGCTGATGTGAAAATAAGACAAGGATCTAGAATCCTCAGAAATATGATACAAGAGCCTAGATGATTCTGCAAGAGGTGTGAAATAACTGTAAAATGGAACCTCTATCTGAGAAATAATTGAGTTTTGCAAACAAAAGTCCCTTCATTCAACATTATTTCTTGTGGGATAAACTGTTATACACTATATTATACCTGGGAGTTTCAAATGAATGAAACAGTATCTTTGCTCTCAGGGATTCAAAATTTAGTGGCAAGGATAAACATATAAATAAATAATGAAAATAAACTGTTTTTCATGAAGTATGGACCCTAATACACCAAAATAAAATGCTTCTGCTACAGATAGGAAGATTTTAGAAAAGAGGTGATATAGGAGCTGGATTTGAAGGAGAAGAATGGGTTTGACAGACAAGACAGGAAGGAGGAAGGAAGGTGAAAGTTTGTCATGCACTCATTTTATGGGACTTCAACCAGGATACTTATTACATGTGCTGTGCTAAGTCACTCAGTTGTGCCCAGTGCTTTGCTATCCTATAGACTGTAACCTGCTTCTCTGTTTATGGGATTCTCCAGGCAAGAATACTGGAGTGGGTGGCCATGCCCTCCTCCTGGGGATCTTTCCAACCCAGGGACCTAATCCACATTTCATGTTTCTTGCATTGGCAGGCAAATTCTTTACCACCAGCTCCACCTGGCAAGTTCATATTTATATAATCTCACTTAATTCTTATATCAGGATCGACTGCCAGGATCAAATTTTAGTCCTTTCTTGGCTAACTTTCAGCTGTCAGTTTTTGCAGTGCTATGTCTGAGACCTTTATGCCACAACTGGGAAGGACAGTTCTTTCTCCTCATTTGAAGGAAATGAAAAATAAGAGGAGTAGACCTCAACTGAAAACACCTGGGAAATGGTGCCTATAGTTCAGTTCACTGTACTTTTAGATGGTATAACCATGAGGTTGTTTTTTTCTTTTTTTAAAACAAAATCTGTGCCAATTCCTCATCCTGCTGTAACAAATTGAATCAAATGTATTGGAACTTCCAGAAACACAGGCTTATTATCTTAGACCTCTGGAGTTCAAAAATCCACAACTTAGTTCAGTTCAATTCAGTCACTCAGTCATATCCTGCTCTTTGCGACCCCATGGACTGCAGCATGTCACGCCTCCCTATCAAACACCAACTTCTGGACTTTACCCACACTCATGCCCATCAAGTCAGTGATGTCATCCAACCATCTCATCCTCTGTTGTCCCCTTCTCCTCCACCTTCACTATTTCCCAGCATCAAAGTCTTTTCCCGTGAGTCATTTCTTTGCATCAGGTGGCCAAAGTATTGGAGTTTCAGGATTGATTTCTTTTAGGATGGACTGGTTGGATCTCCTTGCAGTCCAAGGGGCTCTCGAGTCTTCTACAATACCACAGTTCAAAAGCATCAATTCTTTGGCACTCAGCTTTCTTGATAGTCTAACTCTCACATCCATGAAGTGAAGTGAAGTGAAGTCGCTCAGTCGTGTCCGACTCTTTGTGACCCCATGGACTGTAGCCTACCAGGTTCCTCTGTCCATGGGATTTTCCAGGCAATAGTACTGGAGTGGATTGCCATTTCCTTCTCCAGAGGATCTTCCCCACCCAGGGGTCGAACCCAGGTCTCTCGCATTGTAGACAGATGCTTTATCATCTGAGCCACCCACATGACTGGAAAAACCATCGCTTTGACTACACAGACCTTTGTTGGCAAAGTAATGTCTCTGCTTTTTAATATGCTATCTAGGTTGGTCATAGCTTTTCTTCCAAGGAGCAAGTGTCTTTTAATTTCATGGCTGCAGTCATCACCTGCAGATTTTGGAGCCCAGAAAAACAAAGTCAGTCACTGTTTCCATTGTTTCCCCCAATTATTTGCCATGAAGTGATGGGACTGGATACCATTATCTTAAGTTTCTTAATGTTGAGTTTTAAGCCAACTTTTTCACTCTCCTCTTTCACTTTCATCAAGAGGCTCTTAAGTTCTTTTTCACTTTCTAAAATATGGGTGGTGCCATCTGTGTATCTGAGATTATTGATATTTCTCCCAGAAATTTTGATTCCAGCTTGTGTTTCACCCAGGTCAATGTTTCTCATGATATACTCTGCATTAAATTAAATAAGCAGGATGGCAATACACAGCTTAGATGTACTCCTTTCCCAATTTGGAATTAGTCCATTGTTCCATGTACAGTTCTAACTATTTCTTCTTGACCCTCATACAGATTTCTCAGGAGGCGGGTAAGGTGGTCTGGTATTCCCATCTCTTGAAGAATTTTCCAAAGTTTGTTGTGATCCACACAGTGAAAGGCTTTGGCGTACTCAACAAAGCAGAAGTAAATGTTTTTCTGGAACTCTCTTGCTTTTTTGATGATCCAATGATGTTGGCAATTTAATCTCTGGTTCCTCTGCCCTTTTCTAATTTCAGCTTGAACATCTGAAAGTTCTCAGTTCACGTACTGTTGAAGCCTTACTTAGAGAGCTTTTTCATTACTTTGCTAGCGTGTGAGATGAGTACATTTGTGTGGTAGTTTGAACATCCTTTGGCATTGGAATGAAAACTGACCTTTTCCAGTCCTGTGGAAACTGCTGAGTTTTCCAAAGTTGCTGGCATATTGAGTGCAGCACTTTCACAGCATCATCTTTTAGGATTTGAAATAGCTCAACTGGAATTCCATTACCTCCACTAGCTTTGTTCATAGTGATGCTTCCTAAGGCCCACTTGACTTCGCATTCCAGGATGTCTGGCTCTAGGTGAGTGATCACACCATCATGGTTATCTGGGTCATGAAGATCTTTTTTGTATAGTTCTTCTGTGTATTCTTGCCACTTCTTAATATCTTCTGCTTCTGTTAGGTCCATATCATTTCTGTCCTTTATTGAGCCCATCTTTACATGAAATGTTCCCTTGGTATCTCTAATTTTCTTGAAGAGATCTCTTGTCTTTCCCATTCTATTGCTTTGCTCTATTTCTTTGCATTGATCACTGAGGAAGGCTTTCTTATCTCTCCTTGCTATCTCTCCTCTGGAACTTTGCATTCAAATGGGTATATCTTTCCTTTTCTCCTTTGCCTTCTTTAAGGCCTCTTCATGCAACCATTTTGCCTTTTTGCATTTCTTTCTCTTTTGGAAAATTCACAATAGGTCTCACTGAACTATACTGAGGTGTCAAACTGGGACACCCTCCTCTGGAAGCTCCTGAGGAAAACTCCTTCCATGTCTTTTACAGTTTCTAGAGGCTGTCTGCTTTTTTTTTTTTTTGGTTTGTGGTTACACTACTTCTGCTTCCATCATCACATTGACAAGCAATCCCCTGCAGGATTAAGTTCTGCCCACTGTGATAGCTGACTTAATACTGTAATCCTTATTCTCAGCTTTCCATTCTAGTGTTCCTTACATTTTTCTCCCATATTAACTCCTTGCACTGGTCAATTCTTACTTCTGGATAAACCCAAACAAAGACCAAAATCTATATTTGCAGAGCATTACAAATGTCTTTATAGTGATCTAGGGGGAAAATGTAGAATGATTAAATAGTTTCTTCAATTCTTGATAGCTGGAAGCTGTGAAGCTTACTTCAAGCATTTACTCTATTATCATATCATTCTGGTTATTATTAATACAGTTGTAATTACAGCAGTGACTTCAGTAGTAATAATAACAATGATATTATCTGTAATTACAACTGCTATTAATATAATATTAATTAATATAAAAAATAACACACACAATAATTACAATTTTTTTTTTAAATCTAGCACCTTAAAATGGAATAGGTCTTCAGAATCTACAAGGTCCTTTCATATATATCATCTCATTTGGGATTTTGCAAGAAGTGTAATGATACCACCAGATGGATGCCTTTTTCAGGGAAGGAAATAGCACATATTCTGATGGTTTAAATTATGTGGCTTCAAAGACACAGAGGCATGAAAGAGGACTTTGTCTTTTTCTGTTTTGTATTATCTTAAGAAACCTAGCCAAAATGCAGAATATGCAGTTGCTTGTGGCAAATAATTAGGCTGAAAACACACAAAACCAATAGAGCAGTGTAATGGAAGGCCCTGGGCATGCAATTAGTCCACACTGCAGAGTACTTGGGACACAGAAAACTTCCCCAAACCTCTGCCTCAGAACCTCTTGAATATTTGATATCTCTCCATGAGCCAACTACTAATTTGGGGGATTAAAATTAAAAAGGAAAATCAAGTTCTACTCTAATCGCATTGGTCTAGTTTATTCTCAATATAAGAAATTTCATTTTTAAAAAAGTAGAGTATGTGTCTTTCAGTTTGTTAGAACAGTTTGTCTTGGACCTTCCATGGACCTCAGTTTAAATCCAGGATTAGAGCACACGATTCCTGAGATACTTCTCTTAATCTAACATTGTAAAGTAGAGACATGTTTAGTATATTCAATTTGGCTCCTTATTTTTAGCCCCAGGGAATGACTAATTTGATCAGAAATCACATCTTCCAGGGGCCCTGAGATGCTATTTCTTAAACTGTATTGTATGTACACTGGGATCAGTTGGGTATCTATTAAGATGCAGATTTCTTACCAGTAAGACTCTGATGGGCACTCAATTCTGCCCTGGTGAGAACAATTGTTGCAGATCAAGGGTGATGCTTTGCATAGCAAGATTCTGGAATGCTGGCAAACATATGTTCATCCAGAGCCCTCATGTGGCCTCCTTAATTTTGCTCCTAGTCTGTGTTCTAAATTCAGGAAAAGGCTTCAGCTTATCCTAAGCAGGGAACTAAGGCGGGGGAGGCGGGGTGGGGGGAGGGCCGGGGGGAAATGTAGTTGGCGGATAGAAAGAGTGCCTTCAGAGCAATCACCCTGGGCAGAATGGAACCTTTTTATATTTGCTCATCTTGAGTCATGACCAAGGCAGAAAACACCTAGGAAATGTCTGGAGTCCCCTGGCATCAGAAGCCACCAAACCCAGCACAGGGTGACCCAGAGCAATCACAGAATCCCTCCAACAATGTGATGGTTGGATCCATGCCCTGCTCCTCTAGGACCTAGACATGCTGTCAGCCTAAGAACTGCATCCACTATGGTATATCTAGTCACTGCTTGTTGACATACATTTTTATCAAGCATACCTACTAGTAGCTGTGCCATGTTTGCATTGGTGCAGTTCACAGTTAAATCTCAATGTCTGGGTGTGAGTGTGTGCAAATTCACTGCCCTCCTGTACAAAGGCTGACATGCCACTAAGTGTGAAACTAAATGTTAATTCACTATGTAAAAAACTAACTGCTTCTTCATAACCACCTTTCATGTATGCCCAAGTAGTGACATTTTAGCAATGAAGAAGTAATAATATGCTATCACTGATATTATTCAGTAAATAAGAATATGTGAGTGACCTCTACAAAACTATTATCATTTCAAATGGTAAAGACTGTGCCCAGTGTATATCGTTTTTCCCCCAAATTATCCTCTCTGTGAAAAAGATTCTTCACTACTATACTAGCAAATCCTTGTTTCCATGGTGCCATAAAGATACTTAGTAGGAAAGCTACATTTTTTTATGACCATGAAGACGCTTTAATTATAGGTAATTTTTTTCTCAAGGTGGCTATCAGTGATACATACTCCAAAGCAAAACTAAATGAACCTTTGATCCAGGAAAGTCTGGTTACAATATTAAATAAAAGAGCCTAAAAACAGCTCCATGTCCTCTTGTGTCTAATTAGAACTTGCTCTATGGTATACTAAGATTGGCTCCTCTATGAATGTTACTCTTGGTCTTCAGATCTCTGAACTTCTCTGGATCCCCAAAACCTGATTCCCTTCAACTTCAAATATCTAGATATCTTCTCTCTCTTTTAGTTGTGCTCTCTCGACACCGATTCCTCACTTAGTCAACAAATCACATTTACATTCAGTCAATACTAAGAAAAACAATCATTTTGAAACTGAACAATAAAGTGCTGGAGAGGGTGTGGAGGAAAGGGAAACTTCTCGCACTGCTGGTGGGAATGTAAATTGATACAACCACTATGGAAGACAGCATGGAGATTCCTTAAAAAACTGGGAATAAAACCACCATATGACCCAGCAATACCACTTTTAAACATATACCCCGAGGAAAACAAAACTGAAAAAGACACATGTACCTCAATGTTCACTGCAGTGCTATTTACAATAACTTGGACAAGGAAACAACCTAGATATTTACGAACAGATGAATGGACAAATAATCAGTGGTACATATATACAGTGGAATACCACTCAGCCCTAAAAAGGAACACATTTGAGTCAGTTCTAATGAGATGGATGAACCTAGAGCCTATTATACAGTGAAGTAAGTCAGAAAGTAAAAATAAATATCATACATTAATGCATATATATGGAACCTAGAAAGATGATATTAATGAACCTATCACAGGGCAGCAGTGGAGACATAGACATAGAGAACAGACTTATGGACAAGGGTTGGAGAGAGGCAGGAGATGGTGAGATGAATGGAGAGAGTAGCATGGAGGCCTATACACTAATGCATGTAAAATAGGTGTCAGTGGAAATTTGCTGTATGACTCAGGGAACTCAAACCGGGGCTCTGCAACAACCTAGAGGGGTAAGAAAGGGTGGGAGGCGGAAGGGAGGTTCAGGAGGAAGGGGACATATATACACCTATAGCTAATTCATGTTGATGTACGGCAGAAATCAAACTGATACTGTAAAGCAATCATTAATAAAATATAAATAAATATAGTTATTTAAAAAAGCAGAACCATAAGCATGGTAAGGATACATTTATTCATCCATTCATCCTAATGTTCATTCAAATTGTACTACATTTAAAACATTGATAAGTTTTGTGTGAAATAAAATTATGCAAAAGAGTTGTTCCATGTCATCTATACATATTGCCTATCAGACAGTCAAAGGAAATACTGTTAAAGTGCAGTGGTGCCATATTTGGGAGCTTCCTTGTTTTGAACATTTAATTTCACTTGTTGTGATGCAAAAACATAAATATTAACATGAAAAGAAAATGATAAGAAGGACTTAGCAATGGCAACTTTCCCAGATAATAGTAATAGCTATATCAGTAACACTGGTCAAGTCTTATGGTAGTCATTTTTCATTGTAATGACTTTTCATATGTCAGTCCTCATTCATTATGTGTTTATTTTATAACATGACCTTTGGAAAACAAGTCTTTTTCTAAAGTCTATCCCACTTTTCTTAACTGATAAACTCTTCCTGAGATATTGTAGCAGTAGGTGACATTTATTGAGTTCTTTCAAGTGCTAGTCATTGTTCCATGAACTCATTCATTTATGTATCACAGGTATAATCTCAACTATCCCTTACATGTAAATGATGACCAACTCAGACCTTGGTTCTACAACCACACTTAACCTTTTCTCTCCTCATTGGACATCTCTACAAGATATTCCACAGGCCTCTCAATCATATGTCACTTAAAAGAGATTTATCACCTCTGAAAAATTTTCCCTCTTCCTTTAGTACTATCTTGGGGAAGGATTTTGTCATTATTTACCTTACTGATGACTCACTTAGGCTTCTTCCTCCTCTAATAAGTTTGCATCCAATTATAAATCAGCAATTTCTATAGATTATAGTTATTAAAAAGCCCCTGAATTTGCCAACAAAGGTCTGTCTAGTCAAAACTATGGTTTTTCCAATAGTCATGTATAGATGTGAGAGTTGGACCATAAAGCAAGCTGAGCACCAAAGAATTGATGCTTTTGAACTGTGGTGTTGGAGAAGACTCCTGGGAGTCCCTTGGACTGCAAGGAGATCCAACTAGTCCATCCTAAAGTAAATCAATCCTGAATATTCATTGGAAGGACTGATGCTGAAGCTGAAGCTCCAATACTTTGGCCACCTGATGCGAAGAACTGACTCACTGGAAAGACTGAAGGAAGGAGGAGAAGGGAAGACAGAGGATGAAATGGTTGGATGGCATTATTGACTTGATGGACATGAGTTTGAGTAAGCTCCAGGAGTTGGTGATGGACAGGAAGGCCTGGAGTGCTGCTGTCCATGGGGTTGCAAAGAGTCAGGCATGACTGGGTGACTGAACTGAACTGAACTGAAAGAAGCTAAGACAGTAAAAAGAGACATTATAAAATTTATTTCATATCTCTTTCTAAATTGAAAAATACATTCACTGGCTTCATGAAGAAACATAAAAAGATAACTTTGAATTGAAATATTTTTAAAATGAGGAATTATTTTCTGAATAGTGAATGATAGTGTCTTATTTAGGATAACCCACAGGGTTTTTTTATGTTATTATATATTTATATAATATCTTCCTATAATTCACAAGAAGAAATTGCATCCCCTTAAGATTTAATGCAACCTGTGAATCTCTTGAATTTCTATCCCTTTCTCTTTAGTAACATACACTGCTAAACTGTGTCTCATTAGGATGTGTGCCCCATTCCTTAACTCACAAATCTGAATTCCAATCAAGTTCTCGCCACTTTATTTTAAAAACATTTCAATGAAAGTTCCATTGGTAGAAGCTTGCTTCGTAATTTCTCTAATGCCCATAAAAACTCATATCTTCCTCTGACTTTGAGAATAATTGTTCATGTTCCGTTTACCCACAGTTCTCCCACTGCCAATGTTTGACTGCCCAGTGCCGAATGCAGCAAGTTGAACATAAAATTGTCAGCGTTGTTTAAACACAGTTGTGTCTGACTCTTTTGTGACCCCATGGACTGTATCCCACTAGGCAGCTCTGTCCATGGAATTTCCCAAATGAGAATATTGGGAGTGGATTGCCTTTTCCTTTCTCTAGGTGATCTTCCCAGTCAAGGATCAAACCCATGTCTCCTGCATTGCAGATGGATTCTTTAATGCTGAGCCACCAGGGAAGCCCCCAAAATAACTTTGAGATTAGGCTCAAAGAACAGAAAAATTAGGACTGGAAGTCAAAGTAAATACTATTATTATAGCTGGTGTGGGGAGAGGGGACTGTGTGTATATGTATCTGTCTAATCTCTCTCAGCTGTCTACCTATGCATCTATCTATGCTTCCCTGGTAGCTCAGCTGGTAAAGAACCTGCCTTCAAAGAAGGAGACCCCAGTTCAATTCCTGGAATGGTAAGATCTCCTGGAGAAGTGATAAGGTACCCACTCTAGTATTCTTGGGCTTCCCTGGTGGTTCAGACAGTAAAGTATCCACCTGCAATGTGGGAGATCTGGGTCCAATCCCAGGTCCAATCCCTGGTTGAAAAAATCTCCTGGAGGAGGGAATGGCAACCCACTACAGAATTCTTGCTTGGAGAATCTCCAAGAACTGAGGAGACCGGTGGGCTACAGTCCATGGTGTTCCAAAGAGTCAGACATGATTGAGTGACTAAGGACACACACATTTATTGAGAGGGACAATGGAAGAGAAAGAAAAAGAAGACATACAGAGAGGAAGATGGACAGATTAACATATTTATTATTAAGATACGCGCACACACACACACACACACACATATATCTACTATTAAGAAATTACATGCAAAATAATCCCAAATAATATTCAAAGATTCATCTGTGATGTGTAGAGAGTAAGTTATGAGGTAGAGGGAGGAAAAACAATAAAGCCTTTTTGGAACATGTCTATCTATGGAAAGGTATCTCCTATTTGATAACTGGAGAATCTTCCCATGTTGAAGTGAGGCCAAAGTACTCTTCTACATTGGTTTATCTCTATCTACCTATCTTTCTCTCTCTCTCTCCCTTTCTTTGTATTTGGACACTGTACTGTCTGATACTTAGCAACGCCATGGACTATAGCTGCCAGGCTCCTCTGCACATGGGATTTCTCAAGCAAGAATACTGGAGTGAGTTGCCATTTCCTTCTCCAGGGGATCTTCTCAACCTAGGGATCAAACCAGCATCTCTTTTGTCTCCTGAATTGTCAGGTGGATTCTTTACCACTAGCACCACCTGGCAAGTCCACAGTGGTTACTATGTAGGCTCTGTTTGGTTCAGTTCAGTCGCTCAGTAGTGTCCAACTCTTTGTGACCCCATGGACTGAAGCACACCAGGCCTCCCTGTCCAACATCAATGCCTGGAGTTTACTCAAACTCATATCCATTGAGTTGGTGATGCCATGCAACCATCTCATCCTCCATTATCACCTTCTGCTCTCGCCTTCAATCTTTCCCAGCAACAGGGTCTTTTCCAATGAGTCGGTTCTTTGAATCAGGTGGCCAGAATATTAGAGCTTCAGCTTCAGCATCAGTCTTTCCAGTGAATACTCAGGACTGATTTCCTTTAGGATGGACTGGTTGAATCTCCTTGCTGGCCAAGAGACTCTCAAGATCTCCAACACCACAGTTCAAAAGCATCAATTCTTCTGCAATCAGCTTTCTTTATATTTCAACTCTCACATCCATACATGACTACTGTAAAAACCATACCTTTGATTAGATGGACCTTGTTGGCAAAGTAATGTCTCTCTTTTTAGTATGCTGTCTAGCTTGGTCATATTCAAAATATGAATATGAATAGCATATTCAAAAGCAGAGACATTATTTTGCCGACTAAGGTCCGTCTAGTCAAGGCTATGGTTTTCCAGTAGTCATGTATGGATGTGAGAGTTGGACTGTGAAGAAGGCTGAGCGCCGAACAATTGATGCTTTTGAACTGTGGTGTTGGAGAAGACTCTTGAGAGTCCCTTGGACTGCAAGGAGATGCAACCAGTCCATTCTGAAGGAGATCAACTCTGGGATTTCTTTGGAAGGAATGATACTAAAGCTGAAACTCCAGTACTTTGGCCACCTCATGCGAAGAGTTGACTCATTGGAAAAGACTTTGATGCTAGGAGGGGTTGGGGGCATGACAGAGGATGAGATGGCTGGATGGCATCACTAACTCAATGGACGTGAATCTGAGCGAACTCCAGGAGTTGGTGATGGACAGGGAGGCCTGGCGTGCTGCGATTCATGGGGTCGCAAAGAGTCAAACACGACTGAGTGACTGAACTGAACTGAACTGAACTAGGTTGGTCATAGCTTTTCTTCCAAGGAGCAAGCATCTTTTGATTTCATGACTGCAGTCACCATCTGCAACGATTTTGGAGCCCCCCCAAAATAAAAGTCAGTCACTGTTTCCATTGTTTCACCAATTATTTGTCATAAAATGATGGGACCAGATGCCATGATCTTAGGTTTCTTAATGTTGAGTTTTAAGCCAACTTTTTCACTCTCTTCTTTGACTTTCATCAAGAGGCTCTTTAGTTCTTCTTCACTTTCTTCCATAAGGGTGGTGTCATCTGAAGTTACTGATATTTCTCCTAGCAGTCTTGATTCCACCTTGTGCTTCATCCAGCCCAGCGTTTCTCATGATTTATATAAGTTAAATAAGCAGGGTGACAATATACAGCCTCGATATACACTTTTTCCTATTTGGAACCAGTCTGTTGTCTCATGTCCAGTTCTAACTACTGCTTCCTGACCTGCATAGAGATTTCTCAAGAGGCAGGTAAGGTGGTCTGGTATTCCCATCTCTTGAAGAACTTAAATGGCAACCCACTCCAGTATTCCTGCCTGGAAAATTCCATTGACAGAGGAGCCTGATGGACTACAGTCCATGGGGTCTCAAAGAGTTGGACATGATTGAAGCAACTTAACACACAGTCAAAGGCTTTGGCATAGTCAATAAAGCAGAAGTAGATGTTTTTTTCTGGAACTATCTTGCTTTTTCAATGATCCAACAGATGTTGGCAATTTGATCTCTGCCTTTTCTAAAACCAGCTTGAACATCTGGAAGTTCACGGTTCATGTATTGCTGAAGCCTGGCTTGGAGAATTTTGAGCATTACTTTACTAGCATGTGAGATGAGTGCAATTGTGCAGTAGTTTAAGCATTCTTTGGCATTGCCTTTCTTTGGGATTGGAATGAAAACTGACCTTTTCCAGTCCTGTGGCCACTGCTGAGTTTTCCAAATGTGCTGGCATATTGAGTACAGCACTTTCACAGCATCATCTTTTAGGATTTGAAAGAGCTCAACTGGAATTCCATCACCTCCACCAGCTTTGTTCATAGTGATGCTTTCTAAGGCCCACTTGATTTCACATTCCAGGATGTGTGGCTCTAGGTGAGTGATCATACTATTGTAATTATCAGGGTCTTGAAGGTCTTTTTTGTATAGTTTTTATGTGTATTCTTGCCACCGCTTCTTAATATCTTCTGCTTGTATTAGGTCCATATTATTTCTGTCCTTTACTGTGCCCATCTTTTCATGAAATGATCCCTTGGTATCTCTAATTTTCTTGAAGAGATCTTTATTCTTTCCCTTTCTATTAGTTTCCTATGTAGATCTCTAGTCTTCCCCATTCCTTTGTTTCCTATGTAGATATCCAGTCTTTACCATTCTATTGTTTTCCTAGGTGTGTATAAACTATGTAGGTTTTTAAGGTTTGTATTCCCAAAGAATGATGCTCACTTCCTTCTGTAAAAGCCACCGGGATACTGGGTGTGGATGACCCAGGGGAGCAGCAGGGAACTTATGGTTGTAATTCTATATGTTGGAAGTTGGGTGAAGAAGGAACAAGAAAAAGAACTCGACAATCTGGTTTGCCCATTTAAAAGTGAAAAAATTATAATTTCATTGTGAAAAAATTTCCTATGTGTGGGAAAATGGTTTAACGAAGTGAGCATAATTGTATTCATTGTTCCTAGGGGAATTTTATATTATCTTTAGTGTTCCCTAACTACTGTATTTCTTTTAAGTTTTACCTTTCTTGGTTATGTCTGTTAGAATGATTTCTGTGTGTTTTTAAATACAAGGTTTAATTTTAATGAAGTAAATCTACACTAAAAACTTTGGGCCATATTTTCACCTGATTTGAATTCAATGTGATTTCAATTGATTTGTGACTTTCATTACTTCCGCTACCACAATCACTTGAGAAATAATGGTTTTAAACGTTGTGATTCTATTAAGATATGTATTAATAGTGTTTCATAGTTTACATGGGCCTTCCAGATAGTGCAGCAATAATGAATCCATCTGTCAATGCAAGGAAATGCAGATGTGGGTTTGATCCCTGGGTTGGAAAGATCCCATGGAGGAGGGTGTGACAACCCACTCCAGTATTCTTGCCTGGAGAATCCCATGGACAGAGGAGCCTGGGGGTCTACAGTTTACATGGTGGTAAAGAGTCAGACTTGACTGAATGACTGAGCAAACACAGTACACATAATTTCAAAGCTGTTTTTATAAATTACTTCATCCTCACTTGAGTTCATTGAGGTGGATAAGGTTTATTATTTACATTTTATAGAAAATATACTAAAGATATATAAAGATTAAGTAGCTTGGATAACGGAGAAGGCAATGGCACCCCACTCCAGTACTCTTGCCTGGAAAATCCTATGGACGAAGGAGCCTGGTGGGCTGCAGTCCATGAGGTTACTAAGAGTCGGACACAACTGAGCAACTTCACTTTCACTTCTCACTTTCATGCACTGGAGAAGGAAATGGCAACCCACTCCAGTGTTCTTGCCTGGAGAATCCCTGGGACGGCAGAGCCTGGTGGGCTGCCATCTCTGGGGTCGCACAGAGTTGGATGTGACTGAAGAGACTTACCCAGCAGCAGCTTGGATAAATTTTTCAGGGTCAGAGTGAAGCTTTGATGTTGGGAAAGATTGAAGGCAGAAGGAGAAGGGGATGACAGCCAAGATGATTGGATGGCATCATCGACTCAATGCATTTGAGTTTGAGCAAGTTCCAGGAGATGGTGATGGACAGGGAAGCCTGGCATGCTGCAGTCCATGGGGTAGCAAAGAGTCGGACACGACTGAGTGACTGAACAATGACAAAAGAATGAAGCTTTAATAATAGGATTCGTGATCATTAGACAATGGCAATGTGATTTTTGTGGAAAGAGTCTGAGAAACTTAGATTCAGAGTCATATTTTGAAATTTACTGTGTGATCTTGGTCAGGTAATTAAACCCAATGAATCCAAGTTTTACTAACTATCAAATAGATAATAATAATTACCTCACTGTAATATCATGAAATACATGCTATATGTAGAAATAACGTACTTAAAGAAAATAGTAAAAAAAAATGGTGTTTATTATATGGTCAGTGAACTGCAGTTCATATTACTGTTACCTCTCTTCCTATTGAACATATACGAATGTGTCTTTTCTTCACATTCAAAAACCATACATGTCAGGTTTGTCATTAGTGAATGTCTCTTCCTCCCAGTGCATGCTCAGTCCCTTCAGTCATGTCCAACTCTTTGGGACCCTATGGCTGTAGCCTGCCAGTCTCCTCTATCCACAGGATTTTTCAAGCAAAATACTAGGATGAGTTACCATGGTCTCCTACAGGGGATCTTCCCGGCCCAGAGATCAAATCCATGTCTTTTGCATCTCCTTCATTGCAGACAGATTCTTTATTGCTGAGCCATTGGGGAAGCCCCTCCCAGTACTGGGGTTTAATAAAATAAACCTAGAGGAAAATCTTAGCTTTGACAATTTCATAGTAGAAGAAAAACTTTTCTGGAAACCTTCAGCTACTGCTGCTACTGCTACTGCTAAGTCACTTCAGTCGTGTCCGACTCTGTGTGACCCCATAGACAGAAGCCCACTAGACTCCCCCATCCCTGGGATTCTCCAGGCAAGAACACTGGAGTGGGGTGCCATTTCCTTCTCCAATGCATGAAAGTGAAAATTCAAAGTGAAGTCGCTCAGTCGTGTCTGACTCTTAGCAACCCCATAGACGGCAGCCCACCAGGCTCCCCCATCCATGGGATTCTCCAGGCAAGAACACTGGAGTGGGTTGCCATTTCCGTCTCCAAACCTTCAGCTGAAAAATCTATAACTAAATGGGTAGGGGTAAATTCTCATTTTTTTTAATACCAAAACGAGAAATAGAGTAAAAAGCCAATCTTAGTCTTAGATGCGTTAAAAGCCTCAGACATCCTGAACTTGCTTCGTTCCAAAGCTGCTCATAGATGCATCTTGTGGAGGAACAGTGTTCCCAGACCCTGCTAGACAATGACAAACCAATGGTGAAGTTCCATAAACTTAATGGAGAGAGGATCACAGGCCTGTGAGTTTCAGAGAAGCCATCATGAAAAACTGTGGGCTGACAAGAGCAGAACCTCTGCCCACAGCTGTGGTGTTGCTGGGGAAAAATGGAAGGGACTGTCTTTCCTTCTAATAAAAAGTCCTTAGTATGGTTTTTCCAGTGGTCATGTATGGATGTGAGAGTTGGACTGTGAAGAAGTCTGAGCGCTGAAGAATTGATGCTTTTGAACTGTGGTGTTGGAGAAGACTGTTGAGAGTCCCTTGGACTGTAAGGAGATCCAACCAGTCCATTCTGAAGGAGATCAGCCCTGGGATTTCTTTGGAAGGAATGATGCTAAAGCTGAAACTCCAGTACTTTGGCCACCTCATGTGAAGAGAGTTGACTCATTGGAAAAGACTTTGATGCTGGGAGGGATTGGGGGCAGGAGGAGAAGGGGACGACAGAGGATGAGATGGCTGGATGGCATCATGGACTCAATGGACATGAGTCTGAATGAACTCCGGGAGATGGTGATAGACAGGGAGGCCTGGCGTGCTGCGATTCATGGGGTCGCAAAGAGTGGGACACGACTGAGCAACTGAACTGAACTGAACTGAACTGAGTAGGCATTGTACACAACATTTTTGAAAAGACAACTCTTGTCTTTTCCCTGACTATCTAGAAGAAAGAATTCTGCATGCTTCTGAAACATAGAAGAGCTGATAAGGATACTTCATGACAAAACTGTTTATTATTTTTAATTAATCAGTTAATGTTGAAAAACCAACCAGCAGGAGAGAGCTGAAATAAATAGAAGTTGAATATCCCAAAGTGAAAGAGAAATCCTCCTTTAACTACAGTGAATCGCACCATATAAACACAGTAAAAAATTCAAACATTAACAGCCCCAGATGCTCAACAAAAACAACAGAAGAAAATCTAAAGATAGCATTGTTTTGATATTCTGAAGAGTTTTCTCAGGTAAAGCTGGCAACTTTGGACTGAAAAGACCTTAAGTTAACTGTCTCAGATCTTAGCTTATATTCATTTATCTTGGAAAAAGAATTGAAAAAAAGTAAACTTTTACTCTTCTGTAACATCTTATTTCCTTATATACTCCCTGCTCTAGATTCTGATTTAGATACTGTCATCCTACAAATCACTTGTATGCTGTCTCCTTAATATTTTCACTAGTATATTACATCATGCCATTATTTAATTAAAGAATAATAATAAGACACAGACATAATAAATCACTCAGATGAATGAGCAATTCACTTTCAAGTGAAAAGCATCTGAACTCAGCTGTGCAATGGAAAGTAATCTCTTTCAATAACACCACAGGCTTGGGGAATGATAGTTATCTAAAGAAACATTATAAACACATTTGACTTTGAAAGGTTAGAAACACCCAGAATATCTCTCTCATTTGCAGGGGAAAAGAAATACCTAATTACAAACATAATTTATATGTGCCCGGTTGACTTAAATATGAATGTTCAAGATCTTTTATATGCTTTAAAATGATGAAGCAGGGAACATAGAAACAGAAAATAAAATTACATAGTAAGAATTGTTCTGTTGCAAGAAGGTTAACAGATACCACATATACACTGGCAATTAGGGATTTAGAGTTTTATACACACACACACACACACACACACGCGCTAAACAAACTAAGCCTTGCTGTATATGTGAGTTGAAAATTTTTGTGTCAGACGCAGAGATTCCAACACAGTGGAGAGAGTACATGACAAAGCACTGAATGAAATTATACATGTCCATCAGATTTTAAGTACTAGAATGTTAAGAGATCTATATTGTGCCTTTGGAACTGAGGGCAGGATTAGAGTTTGAAGAATACAACTGGCAAGAATATTTCAGGATTCAAAAATTAACCACATTCTTTGATGTTAGTTCAGGGTTGGGTCCTAATTAATCAAATTGATACCAAAGATGGCTATTTAATAGTTTCTAAGTAGTTTCACTTTTAAAATAAAATGCATGTTCTATTTCAATATGCTCATGAATGTGGTCACAATTCCATTCTTTATGATGTAATTGTGAATTTCTGTTTTGAGATAAGAATAAAATAATCTCCATTTTCTTCATCATTGAAGAGTGAATGAACCCAGAGAATAACATCATACTCTGTAAACAAGATTCAACTAAAGTAATGATGCTATAGCTATTTAACTGTTAAAGTATAAGCTATAATACAAACTTTGGTCATTTCTAAATAGCTTTCTCTAATTTTTACTATTTGTCATACTGCTTTGGAATCAACATTAAAAATCAACTGTAAATATCTTTAAAAACCAATTCCAACTTGATGGAGGTCAGACAGGTCTTAAGTCATAAATCAAACAGCAGAAGAGTCACAGAGAGAAATAACTACGTAATCTTTGTCTACTTAGGAACAAATTCCTTCTGTCTAAATTTCAACTTACTATTAGTGTATCTAATGCTATTGAATGACTGGCAGTTTAGAATAGTGCACTCTACGTTGTAGTCTGACAGCCTAACACAAGTCCTGGACCCTTTTCCATGACCACTGCTCCTCCCACCTCCAGACTCCCTCTCTTCTATCTACCAATAAATTTTGGCAAGTAGGACTCAGGACAACAGTGAGCCAGAGAGAAGGGCAAGAAATACATGGTGCAAAGACAATGATAATAATATATAAAACTTATACCTTAATTAATCTTACGTGCTATGATAAAGGCAAAAGAGAAAAGGAAAGATATAGCTGTTTAAATGCAGAGTTCCAAAGAAAAGCAAGGAAAGATAAGAAAGCCTTCCTCAGTGATCAATGCAAAGAAATAGAGGAAAACAATAAAACAGAAAAGACTAGTGCTCTCTTCAAAAAACATAGAGATACCAAGGGAATATTTCCTGAAAAGATAAGCACAATAAAGGACAGAGATGGTGTAGACCTAACAGAAGCAGAAGATATTAAGAAGTGGCAAGAATACACAGAAGAACTATACAAAAAAGATCTTCATGACCCAATAAACACAAAGGTGTGATCACTCACCTAGAGCCAGACATCCTGGAATGTGAAGTTAAGTGGGCCTTAGAAAGCATCATTATGAACAAAGCTAGTGGAGGTGATGGAATTCCAGTGGAGCTATTTCAAATCCTGAAAGATGATGCTATGAAAGTGCTGCCCTCAATATGCTAGCAAATTTAGAAAACTCAGCAGTGGCCACAGGACTGGAAAAGGTGACTTTTCATTCCAATCCCAAAGAAAGGCAATGCCGAAGAATGCTCAAACTATCACACAATTGCACTCACCTCACACAATAGTAAAGTAATGCTCAAAATTCTGCAAGCCAGGCTTCAGCAGTACATGAACTGTGAACTTCCAGATGTTCAAACTGGTTTTAGAAAAGGCAGAGGAACCAGAGATCAAATTGCCAGTATCTGTTGGATCATCAAAAAAGCAAGAGAGTTCCAGAAAAACATCTATTTCTGCTTTATTGAGTATGCCAAAGCCTTGACTATGGGGATCACAACAAACTGTGGAAAACTCTTCAGGAGATGGGAATATTAGACTACCTGACCTGCCTCCTGAGAAACCTGTATGCAGGTCAGGAAGCAACAGTTAGAACTGGACATGGAACAATGGACTGGTTCCAAATGGAGGACATCAAGGCTGTATGTTGTCACTTTGCTTATTTAACTTATATGCAGAGTACATCATGTGAAATGCTGGACTGGATGAAGCACAAGCTGGAATTAAGATTTCCAGGAGAAATATCAATAACCTCAGATACACACAGATGACACCACCCTTATGGCAGAAAGCAAAGAGGAACTAAATAACCTCTTAAAGAAAGTGAATAAGGAGAGTGAAAAAGCTGGCTCAAAACTCAACATTCAAAAAACAAAGATCATGGCATCTAGTCCCGTCACTTCATGCCAAATAGATGGGGAAATAATGGAAACAATGACAGACTTCTATTTACTTGGGCTCCCAAATCACTGTAGATGGTGACTGCAGCCATGAAATTAAAAGACACTTGCTCCTTGGAAGAAAAGCTATGACCAACCTAGACAGTATATTGAAAAGCAGAGACATTACTTTGCTGATAAAAGTCTGTCTAGTCAAGGCTATGGCTTTTCCAGTAGTCATGTATGGATGTGAGAGTTGGACTGTGAAGAAAGCTGAGCACTGAAGAATTGATGCTTTTGAACTGTGGTGTTGGAGAAGACTCCTGAGAGTCCCTTGGACTGCAAGTAGATCCAATCCGTCCATTCTATAAGGAAATTAGCCCTGAATATTCATTGGAAGGACTGATGCTGAAGCTGAAGCTCCAATACTTTGGCCACCTGATGCAAAGAACTGACTCACTGGAAAAAAACCTGATGTTGGGAAATATTGAAGGCAGGAGGAGAAGGGAATGACAGAGGATGAGATGATTTATGGCATCACTGACTCGATGTACATGAGTTTGAGCAAACTCTGGGAGTTGGTAGAGAAGCCTGGTGAGCTACAGTCCTTGGGGTTGCAAAGAGTCAGACCCAAGTGAGCAACTGAACTGAACTGAAGTACTGGATACAAACTTTTTTATCATATTATTATTTGGAAACTTAAATATTATAATGTAAATGGTTTATTATTTAATATCCCCATTTAACAGAAGAAAATACCGAACATAGATGCACTGAATGATCTGACTAAAATCTCACATCTAGGAAGTTCATGAGCTCAGATCAAACCCTGAAATATGACTTTAAAACTCAAACTCACCACTCTGCTAACTTGAAAATGTAGCAGTCAATTTTTATAACAGCCTGAAAAAAGAGAGCATTTGGTTAACGAAGTGATTTACCAAAGCCAGCATGCCAATCCTCTCTGGCATTCTTACCTGAAGAATCACATGGACACAGGAGCCTGGTGGGGTGCAGTCCCCATAGGGTCACAAAGAGTTGGACATGGCAGAAGTGACTTACACACATACACACACACACACATACACAAAGGTTTTGGTCCTTTTGGTTATGGGCTTTCCTGGTGGCTCAGAGGTTAAAGCATCTGCCTGGAATGCTGGAGACCCGGGTTCAATCCCTGGGTTGGGAAGATCCCCTGGAGAAGGAAACGGAAACCCACTCCAGCACTCTTGCCTGGAAAATCCCATGGAATGAGGAGCCTGGTAGGCTACAGTACACGGGGTCGCAAAGAGTCGGACACGACTGAGTGACTTCACTTCTCTTTATATACTTCAGTTCAGTTCAGTTCAGTTCAGTCGCTCAGTCGTGTCTGATTTTTGCAACCCCATGAATCGCAGCACGCCAGGCCTCCCTGTCCATCACCAACTCCCGGAGTTCACTCAGACTCACGTCCATCAAGTCAGTGATGCCATCCAGCCATCTCGTCCTCTGTCGTCCCCTTCTCCTCCTGCCCCCAATCCCTCCCAGCATCAGAGTATTTTCCAATAAGTCAACTCTTCGCATGAGGTGGCCAAAGTACTGGAGTTTCAGCTTTAGCATCATTCCTTCCAAAGAACTATTCTCCTTCAGAATGGACTGGTTGGATCTCCTTGCAGTCCAAGGGACTCTCAAGAGTCTTTTCCAACACCACTTAAGAGATCTGAAAGAAACCTAAAATGTTTCTTTCTTAAAACTGAAAAAAGAATAGTTGAGTAGCTTCCACTCAGTATAATAAAAATATATTTATTTATTCAACAAATATACTTTTTAAGTCTATCCCATGCCACATGCCATTCTAGGTACTTGAGATGGAGTAGTGGATAAAGAGGGAAAAGCCCCTGCCTTTGTAAAGTGACATTACACTGGAGAAAGACAGATACTATGATATGTTAGAAAATAGTAAATTTTATAGAGAAAAGAAAAATATCAGGAAAGAATGATGAAGAATTAAAGTCTGTAATATCCTTACAAAACTTGGCATTTAAGCAAAAAGTTGGAAATGATGGAGCCAGCTTTAGAAGTATTGGGAGAAAGGGTATATAAAGCAGAGGAAACATTAAAAAGCACTTTGGGGGAAGGATGCCTGGCATGTACAAGGTGCTGGGAGACTAGCATGGTAGGAGCAGGAATGGCCAGGGGAGTGACTGGAATAGATAGAGCCAGAAAGGTATGAAGAGACAGATATTACAGAGTGTATAGAGCATGAAAAATGCTTTAGTTTTAATTGTAAATAAGATGAAGAGACATCAGAGTGTGTTGAACAAGAAAGAGACATAATTACATTTACTTTTAACATTATCACTCTGGCTTCTCTGTTGAGCATAGGATACAAGACAGAAATTGAGGAGAAAGTAGGAGATCAATGGCAATGATTTTGTTGAGAAGTAAAGAAGGTAATCCATGGATATGGCAGTGAGGGTGGTGACAAGTGGTACAATTTAAGATACACTTTAAAAGAAAAGATACACTTTAAAAGTAGAGCTGAAAGAATTTTTCAGTGGGTTCAGTGTGAGCTATGAGAGCTTCTTTTTGGACAGGTTGAGTTTGAGATGTCTATTACATATCCAGTAGAGATGAAAAGAAGGCAATTGAACATATAGATTTGGTGTTCAGGAGAAGGTCAGGCTGGAGGAGAAATTTTAGGGATCATCCGCACATGAACATTATTTAAAATCACAGCACTGGATAAGTAAGTGTAGACTGAGAAATGAAAAGGTCAAAGGACTGAATCTTGAGCTATTCTAAAGAAGTTTAGAGATCAGGAAAAAGAAAAAGAAACACTAAAGAAAATGTAAAGGAGGGACTAGTTGGTCATGGAAAGATAGGGATATGCACCGTGAAAAAAAAGGATCACTTACTAAAAGCGTAAGCATGATACTGAGCATGAACAACTGATTTCAGTAACATGGTCATCTTCGATTAGTTTCAGTGGAGTGATGGGAATGGAATGTTTATTGTAGTGAATTTAAGGGACTTTGGAAAGAAAAGACTTGGTGATAATGAGTAGTATTACTTTCTGAGCATTTTTCAATAAGAATAAATGGTGAAATGGGATATTAAGCACAATGTGCTTGGGATCAAAACAAAGTTTTTAAGATATAAATATTGATGGTCAATGATCGATGGTCTCAATCCAGGAAGAGAGAATCTTGCTAATATGGGAGGGATACGTTAACATCTTTCTAAAGGATTGGAATGCATTAGGTCTTTCTTTTGGTAGTGATTCATCACTGGAAACTAGAGCAACAGAGAAATCTACAGCAATACTGGAATTCAGCCGTAAACACCTGGAAACCCTCTTAGATCTCGAGGGATGGTATGGGGAGGGAGGTGGGAGGGGGTTCAGGATTGGGAACACGCGTACACCCTTGGCGGATTCATGCTGATGTGTGGCAAAACCAATGCAATATTGTAAAGTGAAAAAAAAAAAAAAATCTCTGACTCTGCAATCTTTTCAACAGTAGCAACTTCCGACAGAGGGTGAGCACAGGGTGCCTGGCAATAGCTGCTTAACTGGATCATGACAAAGAAGTCAGGAAAGTAAAGTTAGGGGAGGAACTGCTGCTCAACAGGAGGTGCCTCTTCAAAAAAAGTTCCCTTTTTTCAGCAGTGTTGGTCAAGCTGGCAGAAATACCAAAACAGCATTATAACCTAAGATAGATACTGTGCTGTTTTATGTATTCACGTGATTAACAGTGTAGGGTTAACTCTTCTGACCTCAGAAATAACTTCAACTGCCAATGGAAATTATCAAGTTTTCAGTTCAGTTCAGTTCAGTCGCTCAGTCGTGGCTGACTCTGCAACCCCATGAACCGCAGCACACCAGGCCTCCCTATACACCACCAACTGCCGGAGTCCACCCAAACCCATGTCCATTGAGTCGGTGATGCCATCTAACCATCACATCCTCTGTCTTCCCCTTCTCCTCCTGCCCTCAATCTTTCCCAGCATCAGGGTCTTTTCAAATGCGCATCAGGTGGCCAAAGTACTGGAGTTTCAGCTTCAACATCAGTCCTTCTAATGAACACCCAAGACTGATCTTTAGGATGGACTGGTTGGATAGCATTGCTCAAGAAGTGAAGGTAAAGACAAAATTCATTATTTATATATATTTGAAATAAATTTCAGAAGTAAATATAGTGACTACTTTCTGTGAAATAACCTACAGGAAATAAATCTTCCCCTGTTTCTGTAAAGCTTCTAAGCGGCAGGATAGTTTGAAATAATGGTGGAAATTTTTGCTCTCAGTTTAAGAAAAATAAATATCCTTTCTGTATGTACAAAATTGCCATTTTTCTAAGGATAAAGCTGAAAGATGTTGTCCTATACAATTTTTTTGTTTTCTTTTTTTATGGTGTGATTATTTTTATTTTTTTTTCTGCTTTTGTGCATTACTTTGTTTTTTTTTTTAAAATTTATTTATTTTAATTGGAAGTTAGTTACTTTACAATACTGTATTGGTTTTGCCATACATTTAGGCTTTTTTGGGTATTATTATCTTTGGCCTGAGACAACATTTACTACAACCCACAATTATGCTCCATGTTAGAATAATTTGCTGTAAGGAGAGAAACGATATGCATCTTCACCATTGACAGCTATAAAAAAATGAAATGTATCTGTTAAATTCCCTTCTATTACTCCCTTACGTTTGCATATTCTTAAATAACTGGCCTAATAGCAAGAGCATGGAAAATACTTTAATTCCATCTTTATTAATTTTTGGCCAAGTTTTCAGCTTAACCACTGCAGAGATATGGATGACCTCATATGACATATAATTAAATATTCAATCAATAGTTATTAATGACAGAAAAGGTACAGCTTGACTTACATTGGCCCATTACTTACCTTTAGCTTCATATTACTGGTATTTTTTAAAAGTTAAAATAAGTAATATTAAAAAAAAATCACTGAAGTTCAAAAAAGATTTAAAGAAATTTTACACCACAGTTGAGTTCAGTCGAAAGGAGAAAAAAACAGTTTTACGTTTACATAGGACACCTATGAATTATTAGTGACCTTTCAAAAATTGTGTTTCAAATATCTACTCTGAGACTCTTGGCTAAGCCATGATCAAAGAGCAGTAAACTATCTGAATGTACCAAACTATAAATTGAAGAATTTTAATAATTCTATTCAGATGCTAATTTGCCATCTAGATAAATTCATCACTGCTTTTGGTGTGCCACATCAATATATGACTTTGGGAAGCATCAGGATTAATTTATTATGTATGGTGTGATATTTCTTCTATATTGGTGCTAAAATATACATTAGACTTCTTTTCTATAAATTATGTTTGTAACACATATCCCATAAATTTCAATATCTGTTTATACACCTGTTTTTAAAATACTGGAAGAACTGTAATCACCAGTTGGACATATGGTATTTCACAAGTGTCCATTTATTCTTTTATTTTTTCACACAACCCTCTAGATTGCTTTTGTTTTATTTATCACAGATGCTCCGATGCAGTCTCTTACTTTGGTAGATGTGTTATACTCGTTGGTCTCCAGGTTTCTGGGAGGATTTATTCAAACAGAGAAGAAAAATGATATTTCCCAAAGACTTTATACAACTTTTGACAGAATCCTATGCAGTGTTTCTAAATGTTCTTAGCAAACTAAGAGGCAAATGTTTTTCAATATACTATAACTTTTCATAACAGTTCCTTTATTTTCCTTCCACGTTTAGCCTTTTTCCTGTCTCAATTATTTTTCTTTACCATTTATCAATTACTTCCTTTGCTAACTCTTATCTTTAACATAATTTTTATAAGGGATAATATGTTTTCAATAAACTCATTCTTGACTTTAGGTCATCTATCTCTTCCCATTTTTCTTTGCATTTCATTTGATATAGAGAAAAAAAGGAGAAGAGAAAGAAAACCAACAGTCTGAACTCATTCAACCAGTAGGGCACGATGTTAGGTTCTTTATACCTATTGAGCAATTTAGTTTTCATAGCAAACAGATGAAGTATACATATATAACATGTAGAAAAGTGAAAGTGAAGTCTCTCAGTCGTCTCTGATTCTTTGCAACCCCACGGACTGTAGCCTATCAGGCTCCTCCATTCATGGGATTTTCCAGTCAAGAGTGCTGGAGTGGATTGCCATTTCCTTCTCCAGGGAATCTTTCCAACCCAGGAATCGAACCCTGGTCTCCCGCATTGCGGGTAGACGCTTTACTGTCTGAGCCACCAGGGAAGCCCATATAACATATAAACAAAGACTAAAAACTCATTCTCTGACCAACAAACACATGAGATGCTCAATACCACTACTTATTAGAGAAATACAAATGAAAGCTACAATGAGGTATCACTTCATATCATCAGAATGGCCGTCATCAAAAAGTCTATGAACAATAAGTGCTGGAAATGACGTGGAGAAAAGGGAACCTTCCTACACTGTTAGTGGGAATGTAACTGTACCTACTGTTAGTGGGTACAGCTACTATGGAGAACAATATGGAGGTTTGACAAAAAACTGTACCTACTGTTAGTGGGTACAGCTACTATGGAGATCAATATGGAGGTTTGACAATAGAACTACCAAATGAACCAGCAATTCTACTCCTGAGCATATTAATGGAGAAAACCATAACTGAGAAAGATATATTAATCCCTATGTTCACTGAAGCCAGAATATGGAAGGAACCTAAATGTTCATCAACAGAGGAATGGATAAGAAGATGTGGTGCATATATACAATGGAACATTACTCAGACATAAAAGTAACAAAATTGTGCCATTTGCACAGATGTGGATAGACATAGAGATTTTCATACAGAGTGAAGTAAGTCAGAAAGAGAAAAACAAATAGCAATAATATCACTTATATGTAGAATCTAGAAAAATGGTATAGATGAACTAATCTGTAAAGCAGAAATAGAGACTCAACTATAGAGAACAAAGTTAGTGATAACAAGCTGGGGAGGCAGGGTGGGATGAACTGGGAGGTTGGGATTGATATATATATGCTACTCTATATAAAACGGTTAACTAATGAGAACATACTGTATAGCACAGGGAATTCTACTCAATGTTCTGCAGTGACCTAAATGGGAAGGAACTAAAAAAGAGAGGGTATATGTATACATATGATGGATACACTTTGCTGTACAGCAGACACTAACACAGCGCTATAATACAACTATACTCTAATAAAAACTTAAAAAAAAATTAGTCTCAAAACTATAACTTAACCAAGCCATATATTTATTAAGTGGATAAAACAGAATTCAAACTCAGGTCATGTACTGTAAGTTTGTTCATCTCACTTTGCCGTTCTCTACCACTATTACTGGGAAGAATTTAATCATAAACCACTTGTCATGAGTATTTCTGTTCCCAACAGTGTCTGCCTTCCTGTTGAGTACCACAAGCATCTCTTTTTCCAGATATTGCTACTGCTGGGCAGGACATCCAAAGAGTATTGCTATGCTTTAATATTGTCAGAATGTTTTAGTGGAACTTTTCTTTATTATATGAGACTAAAACAAAAGCCCATATAGATTTGGGCCTGGCAATAAATCTGAATTACCATGCTTCCATGTTGGAAGCTAAGATTTTGCTGGAGTCATATTTGTTCATTTCTCTCTTATGGTGTGTTTTCTTCTAAAAGACACATAAAAAATATTTATACTAAATACTATCAATAACACATATAAAATTAAGTGACAGCTGCAGTTATAAATCATAAAGTAGGGAAATATAGTCCCTAGATATGAAAAATCTCTTGTATATCCAGAACAGACTACAGAACTTAAATACATCTAAGATCCACAGATCAAAGCCAATCTAGGCCCATTCTGTGTAAGAAATATATGAATAATCTCTCTTCTTGCAGAGCTGGAAATCAGTAAGCACTTCATTATTATGTTATTTTCAAGGTGAATAAAATCCATTTTAGGAAATCACAAGGATAAAACAACCAAATTTTAAAAGAAACTGAGTAATGCCACATGTATGACACATATTATAAGTCTGTAGCATTTTTTTTAAAATTAAGTCATTGATTCCAAGCTCTGACAACTCCACAGCTGATTTTCCTGTGTAACAATCAAAGAGCAATTAAGTCATCCTTGTAAGAAATGATGTATCATATGGTTGTCCACATGGCTCAAGAATTATAAGCATAATTGACAAAAAAAATTCTAAATATAAGATACACAAAATTGATGGAACAATGACTAGGGCTAAGAAATCACAGGGATCAAAGACAGTCAAATACAACTGGACTTGGAGAAAATCACCATGATCCAAGAATTTGACTGGTGTCTTGTAAAGCCACAATTCACATACCTTCATATGGCTTTTGCACACTTTTCCTACAATTTTCTGCAAGAAAGCACTAAGCCTTTGCATTCTGTGTGCAAACTACTGGATATGAGCACAAAGTTTCTCCTTTCATCTGAAGCTAACGCATGTCAGTGCATATGGAACACACACATAAGTGATGGTGGAGACGCACAACACTGCAGCTCCATATGTGCTAAAGGAATCGAAGTGTTTTGCGACATTATTAAATTTGTGACACATTTTTCACACATTTTAAAACAACTTTTCAGGTATTATCTTGTGAGATAAGTAACTTAAAGAATGTTTCATCAAACTTATGGTTGGAACTCTCAGAACTAGTTGTGCCTACTAGAATGAGTGCAAGGTTATGGGAAACAATAAATGAAGACAGAAGATGACATCTTTGCAACCTCTCAGAGAATCCCCCAGATTACAAGGGATGAGGATGGAGAAGCTATAGATATCAATGGAGGAAAGAGTCAAGGTGTGTTAGCTCCATCCTTCCAGAATTCATGAAGAATAATATTGAATGGGACATGGTGATGATATCAGGGTATCACTTAAATAGCTTCATATACAAATACAAGGAAACTTTCATGAGTTCATTAGTTCAGTTCAGTTCAGTCACTCACTTGTATCTGACTCTTTGTGACCCCAGGAACCACAGGACGCCAGGCCTCCCTGTCCACCACCAACTTCCAGAGTCCACCCAAACCCATGTCTATTGAGTCGATGATGTCATCAAACCATCTCATCTTCTGTCTTTCCCTTCTCCTCCTTCCCTCAAGCTTTCCCAGCATCAGGGTCATTTCAAATGAGTCAGGTCTTCGCATCAGGTGGCCAAGGTACTGGAGCTTCAGCTTCAACATCAGTCCTACCAATGAAAACCCAGGACCGATCGCCTTTAGGATGGACTAGTTGGATCTTCTTCCAGTTCAAGGGACTCACAAGAGTCTTCTCCAACACCACAGTTCCAAAGCATCAATTCTTTGGCGTTCAGCTTTCTTATAGTCCAGCTGTCACATCCAGCCATACATGACCACTGGAAAAACCATAGCTTGACTAGACGGACCTTTCTTGACAAAGTAATGTCTCTGCTCTTTAATATGCTGTCTAGTAAGTGTCTTTTAATTTCATGGCTGCAATCACCATCTGCAGTGACTTTGGAGCCCAGAAAAATAAAGTCTGACACTGATTCCACTGTTTCCCCATTTATTTCCCATGAAGTGATGGGACCGGATGCCATGATCTTCATTTTCTGAATGTTGAGCTTTAAGCCAACTTTTTCACTCCCCTCTTTCTCTTTCTTCAATAGACCCTTTAGTTCCTCTTCACTTTCTGCCATAAGGGTGGTGTCATCTGCATACCTGAGGTTATTGATATTTCTCCTGGCAATCTTGATTCCGCCTTGTGCTTCTTCCAGCCCAGCGTTTCTCATGATGTACTCTGCACAGAAGTTAAGTAAGCAGGGTAACAATATTCAGCCTTGACGTACTCCTTTTCCTATTTGGAACCAGCCTGTGGTTCCATGTCAAGTTCTAACTGTTGTTTCCTAACCTGCATACAGGTTTCTCAAGAGGCAGGTCACGTGGTCTGGTATTCCCATCTCTTTCAGAATTTTCCACAGTTTATTGTGATCCATAGAGTCAAAGGCTTTGGCATAGTCAATAAAGCAGAGTGGGCAATAAATCTCCGGTTCCTCTGACTTTTCTAAAATCAGCTTGAGTATCTGGAACTTTATGGTTCACATATTGCTGAAGCCTGGCTTGGAGAATTTTGAGCACTACTTTACTAGCATGTGAGATGAATGCAATTGTGCAGTAATGTGAGCATTCTTTGGCATTATCTTTCTTTGGGATTGGAATGAAAACTGCCCTTTTCCAGTCCCATGGGCACTGCTGACATATTGAGTGCAGCACTTTTATAGCATCTTCTTTTATAATTTGAAATAGCTCAACTGGAATTTCATCCACCAGCTTTGTTCATAGGGATGCTTCCTAAGGCCCAGTTGATTTCACATTCCAGGATGTCTGGTTCTAGGTGAGTGATCATACTATCATGATTATCTGGGTCATGAAGATCTTTTTTGTGCAGTTCTTCTATGTACTCTTGCCACCTCTTCTTAATATCTTCTGCTTCTGTTAAGTCCCTGCCATTTTTGTCCTTTATCGAGCCCATCTTTGCATTAAATTTTCCCTTGGTATCTCTAATTTTCTTGAAGAGATCTCTAGTCTTTCCCATTCTATTGTTTTCCTCTGTTTCTTTGCATTGATTGCTGAGGAAGGCTTTCTTATCTCTCCTTGCTATTATTTGAAACTGCATTCAGATGGGTATATCTTTCCTTTTCTTCTTTGCTTTTCACTTCCCTTCTTTTCACAGTTATTTGTAAGGCCTCCTCAGACAGTCATTTTGCCTTTTTGCATTACTTTTCCTTGGAGATGGTCTTGATTCCTATCTCCTGTACAATGTCACAAACTTCCATCCACAGTTTATTAGGCACTCTGTCTGTCAGTTCTAGTCCCTTAAATCTATTTCTCACTTCCACTGTATAGTCATAAGGGATTTGATTTAGGTCATACCAGAATGGTCTAGTGGTTTTCTCAACTTTTTTCAATTTCAGTCTGAAATTGGCAATAAGGAGTTCATGATCTGAGCTACAGTCAGCTCCCAGTCTTGTTTTTTCTGACTGTATAGAGCTTCTCCATCTTTGGGTGCAAATAATATAATCAATCTGATTTCAGTGTCAACCATCTGGTGATGTCCATGTGTAGAGTCTTCTCTTGTGCTGTTGGAAGAGGGTGTTTGCTATGACCAGTACATTCTCCTGGTAGAACTCTATTAGCCTTTGCCTTGCTTCATTCTGTACTCCAAGGCTAAATTTGCCTGTTACGCCAGGTGTTTCTTGGAGAAGGCAATGGCACCCCACTCCAGTTCTCCTGCCTGGAAAATCCCATGGACGGAGGAGCCTGGTAGGCTGCAGTCCATGGGGTCACGGGGGGTCGGACACGACTGAGTGACTTCACTTTCACTTTTCACTTTCATGCATTGGAGAAGGAAATGGCAACCCACTCCAATGTTCTTGCCTGGAGAATCCCAGGGACGGGGGAGCCTCGTGGGCTGCCATCTATGGGGTCACACAGAGTCAGACACAACTGAACTGACTTAGCAGCAGCAGCAGCAGCAGCAGCCAGGTGTTTCTTGACTTCCTACTTTTGCATTCCAGTCCCCTATAATGAAAAGGACATCTTTTTGGGGTGTTAGTTCTAGAAGGTTTTGTAGGTCTTCATAGAACTGTTCAACTTCAGCCTCTTCAGCATTACTGGTCGGGGCATAGACTTGGATTACTGTGATACTGAATGGTTTGCCTTGGAAATGAACAAAGATCATTGTGTCGTTTTTGAGATTGCATCCAACTACTGCATTTCAGACTCTTTTGTTGACTATGATGGCAACTCCATTTCTTCTAAGGGATTCCTGCCCACAGTAGTAGATATAATGGTCATCTAAGTTAAATTCACCCATTCCAGTCCATCTTAGTTTGATGATTCCTAGAATGTCGATGTTCACTGTTGCCATCTCCTGCTTGACCACTTCCAATTTGCCTTGATTCATGGACCTAACAGGATTCTTTCATTAATAATATCATTCATTTATATATTCACCCACTTATTTTTCTCATGAACTCACTGTCTCAGTAGATCACAGAGCAAACAGCATCTTTTCCCAATCTAAAACTAGGTGCCATTCTAGATTCTTTTCTCTCCCTTACCTTTCCCTGCATTCAGTTTTCTAGTTTCTACCTCTATTCACTTCAAATATTCCACCTCCTTCAAGGGAATGTCAATCATCACCCTGACCTAGAATAGCCTCCCACTCTTTTTATTTCCATAACATCTATTTATTTATGTATTTCCTTCTAATTTTTATCACCATCTGTCATATCATATTTATTCCTGTTCATGTCCTTATTCCCCAAAGTGATCTAAATACAACCTTAAGTATTATGGCTAATGTATACATACTTATTGATTAAATATTTTTGCTAAATGTTTTAAATTCTCAAGTTCTTTAAGAAAGGCTTGAAATGTTCACTTGGGAGACTAGGAAACATGAATAAATCTCTTGAGGGAAAAGCCCTCTGCCTCCTCAGTGACACAATACTTGGATCAACGTACAGAGAGATGATACCACATTATATCCCAGTAGGTATGTTGTGTTTATTTTTGAATGATAGTAGCAAAGTCAGTGGCAACTGCATATTGAAATGCAACCTTTTGAATTTAATATGTTATATATGACGGAAGAAGTGAAAGATGCTGATAATCATGGGACAATTATGAAAATCATGGACAGTCAAGACCCTCCTGGGGAAAAAAATAGTCCACAGGTTCATAATGATTTCACTAGAGGGGGACTTAGAGGAAAAGGCATTTCATCACCTTGTGATCTACGCAACCAAGAGCTACACTTGAGAATATTTACTCAACACATTTTTAAGGAATATGTGTATTATTTATTTTATGTCTAGTATTTAGGTGACATCATGAGGTATAGTTCCTGCCCAGAAGGAATGTATAACTTTGCTTACCATCTGCATTTTTTGCTAAGTTTTCAACTAACTATAATGGCTGGCAAAAGGAAAGGGTGTTGCAAAAAGGAAAGGAAAGGCAAAAGGAAACAGACTATATAATCCATGAATAGCAAAGTTTGTTTCTGACAAGAGTAAACCCTTGATAAATTTTTACATAATTTTATAGTACAGATGATTTATAGTAAAATTTGTATACATCTAATTGGAGTGTTAATTTTTACATAGGTGTCTTTGGTAGATTCCAACTTTATAAAACCTTGGGAATACATATATGGAATAACTCAGCTTCCAAGTTGTCAGATTCAAAGGACAATTATAATTATCAATTCAGTAGTGAAAAGCAGACAATTGCTAGTCTAATAGAATGAGCTAGTGCTTCTAAATATTTAATATACAGTAGATCACCTAGCCATCTTATTAAAATGCATATTCAGTGGGGCTTGAGTGAGGCCAGAGACTGAATTTCTTACAGGCTCGAAGGTCATATCCATGCTGCTGTGACAGGACCACACAGTGGCTTCATATTCAGGTACTGACTATTGATTTAGAAACTAAGAAGTTCAGAGGTGGAAACTTTTTTGCTCATCTGAATAAAGAAATTGTTAAAAACTGTTGAAAATATGTTAAGAAAGAACATAAAGGCAATGGCACTGCACTCCAGTACTCTTGCCTGGCAAATCCTATGGATGGAGGAGCCTGGTAGGCTGCAGTCCATGGGGTCGCGAAGAGTCGGGCACGACTGAGCGACTTCACTTTCACTTTTCACTTTCATGCATTGGAGAAGGAAATGGCAACCCACTTCAGTGTTCTTGCCTGGAGAATCCCAGGGGCAGGGGAGCCTGGTGGACTGCCATTTATGGGGTCAAACAGAGTTGGACATGACTGAAGGGACTTAGCAGCAGCAGCAGCAATACAAGCAAATAACAAACAATAAAAAGTACCTGGATCCACTCTTACAGGAGATCTTATCTTTCATCACCAGATAAGTGGTCATGGATTAGTTTATATCCAGAAATTAAATGTTAAGACAATTCACTGGTGACTTGAGTGATTTTCCTATGGATCTACTTGGATTCCATCTCTGATGAATTTTAGGCTAGCATCAGCGATGCAGAAAGCCCACAAATGTATCAAAGCAACCTGAACTGATCATAGTTCTCACTGAATACCTGCTTCTCCTGAAGAACAGTGACCTGCCCACAGTCACTTCTCTTCCCAAGTTTGTGTATGCTGTCACTCAGCTTTCCCACCAGAGGGGTTCTGTTAAAAGATCCTTTTTTAATGACAAATCTCTTGTGACAATTTAGGGAGGGATGCATTACTAAAATAGAAATAATAATATACTGCCAGCACACTGGGCTAGCATTTTAACATAAGAGAACTAGGGTGTTCTGTTTTCATAATGTGGTAGGAGGTTAAATTCTCTGTCCAAAACTAATAACAGTTCTCCTGTTATCTGAAATATATAAACATGTATATTGCTTGGATTAGGGGATCTACTCTTTCTTCTTCAAAAGCCATAGGTATACTTATGCTGTAACTTGAGCACTGGCCTCACAGTGGAAAGTTAATGGGGTTTAAAATATGATTTGACAAGAGATTTCTGTTTTGTTTTTGCCTCACTCTGAGATGATCAGATACCTCCTTAGAGAGAAAAACGTGACATCCCAAGAGATCCTGAGTGAAATCAGCCTGTTTGTAAAAAATCCTCCTGTGTTAAGGGCCATGGTTTCTATGTCCTTTGGGGCCATTGCTGGGCCATTACAATTTTTTGCTCACTGTTTTAATAACATTTCAGTTCAGTTCAGTTCAGTCACTCAGTCATGTCCGACTCTTTGCGACCCCACGAATCGCAGCATGACAGGCATCCCTGTTCATCACTAACTCCCGGAGTTCACTCAAACTCACCTCCATCGAGTCACTGATGCCATCCAGCCATCTCATCCTCTGTTGTCCCCTTTTCTTCCTGCCCCTAATCCCTCCCAGCATCAGAGTCTTTTCCAATGAGTTAACTCTTCTCAATACTGGGGTACAAAAGCACACAGAGGTATTGCCTGTGGACTCACAAGGACTATCATGGTTTACAAGTATTCCGCTGCTGCTGCTAAGTCACGTCAGTCGTGTCCGATTCTGTGCGACCCCATAGACGGCAACCTGCCAGGGTCCCCTGTCCCTTTGATTCTCCAGGCAAGAATACTGGAGTGGGTTGCCATTTCCCTCTCCAATGCATGAAAGTGAAAAGTGAAAGTGAAGTCGCTCAGTCATGTCTGACTCTTAGCGACCCCATGGACTGCAGCCCACCAGGCTCCTCCATCCATGGGATTTTCCAGGCAAGAGTACTGGAGTGGGGTGCCATTGCCTTCTCCGACAAGTATTCGGAGTACTTACCAAAATATTTGGAGAAGGCAATGGCACCCCACTCCAGTACTCTTGCCTGGAAAATCCCATGGACGGAGGAGCCTGGTAGGCTGCAGTCCATGAGGTTGCAGAGTCGGACACGACTGAGCAACTTCCCTTTCACTTTTCACTTTCATGTATTGGAGAAGGAAATGGCAACCCACTCCAGCGTTCTTGCCTGGAGAATCCCAGGGATGGGGGAACCTGGTGGGCTGCCATCTATGGGGTCACACAGAGTCAGACACGACTGAAGTAACTTAGCAGTAGCAGTACCAAAATATTAAACTACCCATTTTACTTTAAAAGGATCTCAGACTAAAGGCAAGAATTCTGATCAGAGAACCAATACACTAGCTTCTCATTTATTATATCATTTTATTATTTGATTAGAGGAAAAAACCCTTCCAATTTGCTCTTCTGAAGAGTATTTTTAGATTTTTATCTTAACTGATAAAGACTTTATTTATCAAAGCTCAATAATAATCCTTATATCATAGTTCTTCACTTTTTCCAGCAAACCAAATGGTATCCTCATACTTAAAACAGTAAGAGAATATCTGTGCCTTCCTACCAGGACAGTAAAATGTTTCCACATATTAATATTATAAAAAACTCCTATAATGAAAACATAATAATAATAAAATTTAAAAGAGATTATCCCACTTCCCTTGTGGCTCGGATAGTAAAGCATCTGCCTACAATGCGGGAGACCCCAGTTCGATCCCTGGGTCGGGAAGATCCTCTGGAGAAGGAAATGGCAACCCACTCCAGTGCTCTTGCCTGGAAAATCCCATGGATGGAGGAGCTACAGTCCATGGGGTTGCAAAGAGGCAGACACGACTGAGCGGCTTCACTCACTCACTATCCCACTTTTAGGCGTTAGAAAAGTGAAAGTGAAAATCACTCTGTTGTGTCAGACTCTTTGTGACCCCATGGGCTATATAGTCCATGGAATTCTCCAGGCCAGAATGGAGTGGGTAGCTGTTCCCTTCACCAGGGGATCTTCCCAATCCAGGGATAGAACCCAGGTCTCCCACATTGCAGGAAGATTCTTTACCATCTGAGCCACCAGGGAAGACTAAGGGTCCAGAAGTAGGTAGCCTATTCCTTCTCCAGCAGATCTTCCTGACCCAAGAATCAAACTGGGGTCTCCTGCATTGCAGGCTGACTCTTTACCAGCTGAGCCACCAGGGAAGACTAAGGTAATTAACTGGCCAAAGTTGTAGAGGTGAATCAGTATCAACTTGAAGCAGAACACAATGCCTGACTCATAATGTTTCAAAAATATTTATTTCCTAGATTTTTGAGAACTGACTGGAGCCCAAATGTATGCCTTGATAGTCTTTTGATTGTTGCTGTTAATTCATCTCACCCTTACTTAGGAAAGATTTTATTTCCTGGGTGCCGTTAGATTCTAATGAGGCTTAGTTTTCTAAGCCTCAGGCTATGTCTCATTTAGACTTTTCTTTCAGAAAGGCTCTCTTTCCATGGGTACTTTCATCTTAACCCATGAATTTATATACAGCTTTAATGGAATTTCACATTTTCCCACAACTCCTCTCGTCTGGATGTTGCAAGTTATGGTTGTCAAATTATAATAGAATAATTGTTACATTTTTATGTTATTTTAATAGCAAAACACTTTCTTGATAGAGTATTGTCAAAAGTCCATGCTCATTGCAAATATCTAATGCAAATTTGTATGAGTTCTGTTGCTGATGTAAACTTTCTAAAGAACAGTTCAAGTGACTGACAATTTAATTCACTGCCATTTTGGGGGATCTTTTCTGCTTAGGGCCCCTTAATATTACTAAATATTAAGATTAGAATATTTACTTCAGCTCAGTTCAGTTCAGTAGCTCAGTCGTGTCCGACTCTTTGAGACCCCATGAATCGCAGCACACCAGGCCTCCCTGTCCATCACCAACTCCTGGAGTTCACTCAGACTCACGTCCATTGAGTTGGTGATGCCATTCAGCCATCTCATCCTCGGTCATCCCCTTGTCCTCCTGCCCCCAATCCCGCCGAGCATCAGCGTTTTTCCAGTGAGTCAGCTCTTCGCATGAGGTGGCCAAAGTACCGGATATTCAGCTTTAGCATCGTTCCTTCCAAAGAGATACCAGGATTGATCTCCTTCAGAATGGACTGGTTGGATCTCCTTGCAGTTCAAGGGACTCTCAAGAGTCTTTTCCAACACCGCAGTTCAAAAGCATCAATTCTTCAGTGCTCCGCCTTCTTCACAGTCCAACTCTCACATCCATACACGACCACAGGGAAAACCATAGCCTTGACAAGACGGACCTTAGTCGACAAAGTAATGTCTCTGCTTTTGAATATACTATCAGGGTTGGTCATAACTTTTCTTCCAAGGAGTAAGCGTCTTTTAATTTCATGGCTGCAGTCACCATCTGCAGTGATTTTGGAGCCCCCAAAAATAAACTCTGACACTGTTTCCACTGTTTCCCCATCTATTTCCCATGAAGTGATGGGACCGGATACCATGATCTTAGTTTTCTGAATGTTGAGCTTTAAGCCAACTTTTTCACTCTCCTCTTTCACTTTCATCAAGAGGCTTTTTAGCTCCTCTTCACTTTCTGCCATAAGGGTGGTGTCATCTGCATATCTGAGGTTATTGACATTTCTCCTGGCAATCTTGATTCCAGCTTGTGCTTCTTCCAGTCCAGCGTTTCTCATGATGTACTCTGCATAGAAGTTCAATAAGCAGGGTGACAATATACAGCCTTGACGTACTCCTTTTTCTATTTGGAACCAGTCTGTTGTTCCATGTCCAGTTCTAACTGTTGCTTCCTGCCTGCATACAGATTTCTCAAGAGGCAGGTTAGGTGGTCTGGGATTCCCATCTCTTTCCGAATTTTCCACAGTTTATTGTGATTGACACAGTCAAAGGCTTTGGCATAGTCAATAAGGCAGAAATAGATGATTTTCTGGAACTCTCTTGCTTTTTCCATGATCCATCAGATGTTGGCAATTTGATCTCTGGTTCCTCTGCCTTCTCTAAAACCAGCCTGAACATCAGGGAGTTCACTGTTCACATATTGCTGAAGTCTGGCTTGGAGAATTTTGAGCATTACTTTACTAGCATGTGAGATGAGTGCAACTGTGTGGTAGTTTGAGCATTCTTTGGCATTGTGTTTCTTTGGGATTGGAATGAAAACTGAACTTTTCCAGTCCTGTGGCCACTGCTGAGTTTTCCAAATTTGTTGGCATATTGAGTGCAGCACTTTCACAGCATCATCTTTCAGGATTTGAAACAGCTCAGCTGGAATTCCATCCCCTCCACTAGCTTTGTTTGTAGTGATGCTGTCTAAGGCCCACTTGACTTCACATTCCAAGATATCTGGCTCTAGATTAGTGATCACATCATCATGATTTTCCGGGTCGTGAAGATCTTTTTGTACAGTTCTTCCGTGTATTCTTGCCACCTCTTCTTAATATCTTCTGCTTCTGTTAGGTCCAGACCATTTCTGTCCTTTATCAAGCCCATCTTTGCATGAAATGTTCCCTTGGTATCCCTAATTTTCTCGAAGAGAGCTCTAGTCTTTCCCATTCTGTTGTTTTCCTCTATTTCTTTGCATTGATCACTGAAGAAGGCTTAGACAAGTGCAAATCTTTTGGAATAATATAAAATAAAAATACTGGAACCTAACTTGTTTTGTTAACTAAACTAGACAACATCTACTTTGGTAGGAATATATTGTGCTATGGAAAGAAAAGAGAAGGGACCTTAGTTCCAATCAAAACTTTTCTATTAATCAACTTATGGAACTAGGGAAAGTTAACAAGCCTTTATTTTTAATGTCAAATTTAGACAAAGAAAACTTGCAAAAACAATGCAGAAACTTACAAAATAGTGCTGCATAACTCTCTTTCTGCTTTGTCTAACATTTTGTGTGTGTGTACTCAGTCATTTCCAACTCTTTAGCACCACATAAAACCATAACACAATTTTAAAAATCAGAAAATATTGATATGATAGTATAACCCCACACATATCATAACTTTCACAGG
This sequence comes from Ovis aries, assembly GCF_016772045.2. Classification (NCBI taxonomy): domain Eukaryota; kingdom Metazoa; phylum Chordata; class Mammalia; order Artiodactyla; family Bovidae; genus Ovis; species Ovis aries. Next base: position 175,767,668 of record NC_056054.1, on the reverse strand, counting down.
TGCAAAAACACCAAAGAAATTATATTGTCTCATTTATTCCATTGTGCAAACAAGATGAATTTTTTTAAGTTTTTGTCTTCTACTAATGTATTCTGCTTTGCTTTTATTTGCTTATACTGTTAAAAATAATTCTCCATTGGAAGAGAAAATGACACAAGGAAAACATATTTTAATATTATTATTTCCTTCTGTTGAAGACACACTACTTAATTATTTAACTCCACCACACTGCAGGATATTTTTTAAACAAAAATGACAAGTTTTTCAAGAAACTCAACTTCAGTGAACTCAAAATTTTTATGGTGTTGTTAATTTACAATGTTGTGTTAGCCTCAAGTGTACAGGAAAGTGATTGAATCAGTTATACACTTGTATATATCCACTCTGTTTTTGATTCTTCTCCCATATAGGCCATTATAATGTATTGAGTAGAGTTCTAAGTGCTATATAATAGATCTCCATTAGTTGTCTATATTATATATAGTAATGTATATGTCAATCCCAATCTTCAAATTTATTCTGCCCCCTTCCTTATCCCTGATAATCATAAATTTGTTTTCTACGTCTGTAATTCTATTTCTGTTTTGTAGGTAAGTTCATTTGTATCCTTTAATTTTTAGATTCCACATATAAGTGATATCATATGATATTTGTCTTTCTCTGACTTACTTCATTCTGTTGACAATCTCTAGGTTCATCCATGTTGCTGGAAATGGCTAACATTCCATTATATATATGCACCACTTCTTGTTTATCCATTTCTCTGTTGACACTTAGAAAACATATCCAAATATTTTAGGAGCTATATCATAAAAGAAAGATAGCTTGGTTCACCTAAATTATGCTTTATCGGTTTCTTCTAAATAATCACTGTGTATACCATTTCTATTTTTAAATGGACCTTTTGGCCAGTGTCAATTTGGTCTTGTATCACTTAATTTAGTATATTTGAAATGAATACTATTTATTATTATATCTCAACAAATATATTATCTTTTGGAGAGAGATACAGGTATGGCTGCAGTCCATGGGGTCACAAAGAGTAGGACACGACTGAGCGACTTCACTTTCACTTTTCACTTTCCTGCATTGGAGAAGGAAACGGCAACCCACTCCAGTGTTCTTGCCTGGAGAACCCCAAGGATGGCGGAGCCTGGTGGGCTGCCATCTATGGAGTCGCACAGAGTCAGACACGACTGAAGCAACTTAGCAGCAGCAGCAGCAGCAGCAGCAGCAGCAGGCAAGAATCGTTAATACTAACAAGAATTGAGTAGGAAGAAATTTTCAAAGGATATGAATAATGCCTATAAATAATTATATAATTATAGGCATTACAGATTCTTGACTAATATAAATGATGCCTAAATGACAATTTTGTAAATCTAAACAGAAATCCAAAGAGCCCAGTGTATCTATGTCTAATCTTAGTGAGGTAACACCTCACACCAGTCAGAATGGTTAATATCAAAAAGTCTACAAATAATAAATTCTGGAGGGTTTGTGGGAAAAAAGGGAACAAACCTCTACACTGTCGGCTGGAATGTAAATTGGTGCTGCCACTATGGAAAGCAGTATGGAAGGGCCTAAAAAAAAAAAAAAAAAAAAAACTAAAAATAGGGCTACCGTGTGATCCACCAACTCCATTCCTGGGCATATATCTGATAAAGACAAAAATTTGTATTCAAAAGGATACATGCACTCCAGTGTTCATATAAGCAGTATTTAAAATAACCAAACCATGGAAAGAACCCAAATGCCTACCAACAGATGGCTGGTTTCAGATGTGATACACATGTGCTCAGCTGTGTCCGACTCTTTCTGACCCCATGGACTGTAGCCCATCAGCCTTACCTGTCCATGGGATTTCCTAGGCAGGAATACTGGAGTGGGTTGTCATATCCTTCACATATATATACACAAAAGGATACAATGGGGTATTACTCAGCCATAGAAATGAATGAAATGATGTCACTTGCAGCAACATAGTCTTAGAGATTGTCATACTGAATGAAGTAAGTCAGACACAAAAATACAAGTAACATATGATATTATTTATATGTGGAATCTTATTCAAAACCAACACAGACTCACAGACATTAAAAAAAAAAAAAAAATTATGGTTACCAAAAGGGAAAGGGATGGAGGAGAGAGATAAATTAGAAGTATGGGATTAATAGATACAAATTACTATATGTAAAATAGCTAAGCAACAAGGATTTACTGTACAGCACAGAAACTATAATCAGTATCTTATAATAACCTATAATGGGAGATAATCTGGAAATCATAACTTTAAAAGTAAAGTAAATCATCACTTTACTATATACCTGAACCTAACAAAATACTGTAAATTAACTATACTTGAATCAAAGAAGAAAAGCATTTATAAAAAATAAAGAGGATAAATAAATTTGCATTAGAGAATTCAAAAGTCAAAATCTCACTTTAGTCTGATTGATTTACATTTTTAAGTTCTTAATATGCAGGCTGTTCAGGATTTTGTCTCTGCAATTTTAGGAGGTGCTCAGAGAACATCATTAACTCTCAGAGTGATAATTAGCAGAACACTCAACTTTCATGCATGCATATAATTTTCATGTGAAAGCATGAAATCATACCATGCTTCATCATCAAATAGTTTAAGTATTACAGTGAAATTCTCCCTTTGCCCAGATTGCAAGGATAAAAAGTAAAGCCATACTTCCTCATCACCAGCTTGCGAATGTCATACAGTTCACACAAGACATAGCATTCTTTTAGGGTCAATAGTTGTGATGCATGGGTGTAGTTACTCCACAGCAGGTGGGATCTTCCTGGACCAAGGATCAAACCTGTGTCTCCTGTATTGGTAGGCAGATTCTTTACCACTGAGCCACCAGGAAAGCCCTTTTGTTGGTTTTTGAGCTTCTCAGGTGGCGCTAATGGTAAAGAACCCACCTGCCAATTCAGGAAATTTAAGAAATGTAGGTTCAATCCCTGAGTGAGGAAGAGTCCCAGGAGGAGGTCACCACAACTCACTCCAGTATTCTCGCCTAGAGAATCACATGCGCAGAGGAGTCTGGCGGGCTATGGTCCATAGGGGCACAAAGAACCAGACATGACTGAAGCGACTTAGCATGCACACACAAACAGTTCCTTATTCCTTCTCATTGAGAGAAAACTGCCTTTCCATTATTTGCATACATGATTTGTATTAGTGAGAAAGAAATGGCTTGAACTTCTCTAAAGTAGATGAACAGCTACTTTGAAAAGATAATTCAGGATTCACGACACATTTAAACCCCAGGCTTTTTACTTGGCCCTGCAAATTGAAAGACTTTTATATTAGCAAGAACCATTTTTTTTCTAGGAATCCATCCAAATCATCCAATATCCTATGCCCTTAGATCAAACACATATGGAACAATATTAAAAATTCCTTGAAAAAAAAAATAAAACCTCAAGGAGAAATAAATTGATTTAAAGCTGCAATAAATAAAAATGTTACAACTAGAAATAGACGACATACTCATTTCTTGGGTTTCCTGTCAAATCTAAACTTTGCTGTAATTCCTTATCTTATGGCTTCATTCAGTCTATAGGTTGCCTTCATATCTATGTTTAAGTCATTGCACATTTACAGATTACCTACTCCATGACTTTGCTATACATGGATTAAAACGATAAGTGAAATTATTTTATTTACCAGGACAAAGCTTACAATTAGATAATAGGAATAATAAGACAGATACATGTCAATGTATGGCAAAACCAATACAGTATTGTAAAGTAAAATACAGTAAAAATAAAAATTAAAAAAAAGAAAAATCCAAATAAAGAATAATTTAAATATATAGAGATAGAAGCAAAGAGAAAAACAGAAGCTTGTTGTAACTGTAAGAGACTTTCTGAATAAGGAGGTGTTTAAGATAAACTTTAATGTATTTTGACAAGAAAGAAAGGAAGAGATTTTAGAGAACAGAAAAGGAAGACAGAAAAGTGAAAAAGTACAGAGCATAGTATGTTCACATCCTTTGAAGAACAGGTGATAAAGTTAAAAGGGGATTAGTAATAATTTATAGGACTTTGTAGCTGATTATGTAGAAAGAAAAATTAAAAGTGAATTTGTGATTTAAAACTCACATGTGTAAGAGTGGTTTATTAGACAAAGAAACGGCAGGATAATGCACAGCTTTTAGGGGCAGGAAACTGATATATACTTTTATGAAAATGCTGATAAAAGTAATGGCTTGAACATTTGGGCTTCTGAATTATGATTTAGACCTTTAAAAAGACTATGAAGTGTATGAGTTGGAGTTATAGGACTTGGTATCAAATTCTGGATCTTCTCATTTGTATGACCTTGATTATTTGTGTGTTCAGTCTCGTCTGACTCTTTGTGGCCCCATGGACTGTAGCCCACCAGGATCCTCTGTCCATGGAATTTTCCCGGCAAGAATGCTGGAGCGGGTTGCCATTTCCTACCTCGGGGAATATTCCTGACCCTGGAATTGAACCTGTGTCTCTTACATCTCCTGCATCGGCAGGCTAATTCTTTACCACTAGCGTCACCTGAGTATCACAAACTCTTTGAGTATCCTGTTATTCACTGTTAAAAATAGAGATAAAAAGTGTTTTTCCATCTACAAACTCAAACACATCCAGATATTCCTAATATCTGCCTAAAAGTAATCATTGAAACTATTACTATTAAAGAAAGTATAGCGTATAGGAGGTCTGAAGAGGTGTTAGTGCAACTTGCCCTGTTTGATAAATTTTTAAAAAAAAAGGAATTATAAACATCACATACAATTTTTTGGTTGATAGTTGACTTTATAGTATATGACACATATGCATATCTGCACATTATATCGCTTGACTTTATCTCTTTTGAACTTTTTAAAATGTGTGCCATAACTTATGTAGTCCTCTAAGATTTATTTTATCCAATTCAGATTGTGATGCTAAGATTCTCATATTTTTTAATTATAGATAATTTTTATTGTCACATGGTATGATGGTAATCCATTTTATAAAAATTCCATAGTCATCCATTCCATTATTTATAGATATTTTTTGTTATTTTCAGTGATTTTTTGCTACCACCAACAGTGACATGAACAATGAACATTTTTGCTATGTCTTTTAGCAAGAGCCATATGTCTGGGAATGTTCAACTCTAGAAAACAATGTTAAATTGACTCCTAAGATAGTTTTGTCATATTACACTCCTGCCAGCAATGTGTAAAAGATCTATATTCTCTCCAAACCATAGATCCATCAAATTTCTTCAGTTCTATTGATGAGTAATGAACAATGGCAACTCACTGTGTTTTTTATCAACATTCCACTAATTACCAGTAAAGTTTAGTGACTAGTTATATTTTATTAGCTATATACATCTTTGGTGACATGTCTTTTAATACTTTGACCATTTTATTGTTGCTGTTTTTATATTTTAATTTATAGGACCTTTTTATGTATGCTTGATTTTACTCTTTGCTGGTTATAAGAATTTCAAATAACTTTTTACACTCTCTTCACTGTCTAAAGTGCCTTGTGAGAAACAAATATTTAATTCACACATCATCTGTTGGTTCATTTTTAAAACTATTTTTGTGCCTTTGAGTCATATAAAATATTCTGTCAACCGAGGTCAGAAAGATGTGTATCTATATTTTCTTCTGAAAGTTTTAAAGTTCAGTTTTTGCTCTTTAAATTTTTAAACCCACATAAAGCTGACTTTTATATACTGTGCGAGGTAGAAAACCAGCCATTGTTTTCCTTATTAATGATCCATCTCTAGCTCTATTTATTGAGTAGCTCTTCTCTTTTTCAGTGACCCATCTCTTGCTCTATTTTTATTGAATACTTTTTCTCTTTCTCGATCATCCATCAATGTTCAGTCTAAGCCAGAGTCTTTCATGGATCCCTCTTTTGTTCCTGTTGCAGATTTTATCTTCTCCTCACAGCACCATCATTCTGCCCTAATTGAAGTGTGACATATAGGGCAATTCCTCCCTCTTTAATCTTTTCTTTTTTGTCCATTAACATAAGTGAATCTATTTTGTATTGCTATTATTTGAAGCCCTTTGCAATATTAACTCATTTAATGCTTAAAATAAACTTAAAGGTAGGTACTTTGCCCCGATTCTACAGAAGAAAGTGAGGCATAAAGAAGTTAAGTAACATTTTTAAGGTCTTACAGTCAGTAACTGCACAGTAGGAATCATAAACCAGCAGTTTGGCTTCAGAGTCAAGTATTATCATCAATCATTGTATATTAATGATATCATTAGATTATCATTAGTATCGTTTTCAAATGATATAATAACCTGAAGACACTTACTGTTAGCTCGAAGTAGGTAACCACACATTTTGCAAAGGTCTTTTCTTTGATCCATTTCAATTACACCTCATATGTGTTTGAGGGGAATCAATGGAAAAAAACAGTTTTGTTTGGATAATGCATTTATCTATGAGTGATTCTGAATCTGAACAGTTTAAGAATATTTGACAACTCCTTTTAACAGTTGAGTCATAAAATGCAATGTTTACTATGGAATTGGACTGCAAAAACATACTTGTGGAAATTCGTCATAAGTACAAGAAAAAAACTGAGAAAATCAGTAAAGGTTTTCTGAAATATATACCTTTGCTGACAGACTAGAATCTTCTGGAAGCATACAGAATTCACTTCCCGTCTGTTGTCTGCCAACATTGTTTAACCATCAAGTGTTAGAATAAACAGCATGAGCTTGTCTCATTTCACACTTTCATTTGCCATGATTTCAAAAGCCTGTGACCAGACCCCCCCAAAAAGGAATTTCTAGTCCCAAGATGACATTCTTACCTGCACGTGACTTCAGGTGATTCAGCTCTGCCAGGGATGCTGTGAGAGCCATCCACAGTGCCTCTGCTCTCATTCACAGGGAGCATCAACAATCCTGGAACTGACACAGCTCACTGCAAAGTGGAGAAAATTTCATGCTTCTTTCCCAATACTTTTCCTTTGTCTGATTTTTATTAGATCTCAGAGCCATTTTAAAAATTGGCAAAAGCCAATGAGAAAATGATTCAGATAATAGGTATTTTTCTTTTACCTTTTTTTCTCAGGATTTGTCTATTTCACAAAGCACCTATATCACCTGCTGAAAGGACTGCCTTCATTCATCTCACTAAAGTATATTCTATGTTCTATGTCTTTTCCAAAATCTCAAAGTTACTCTCTAAGTGAAATTACTTATATTCAGATAGGATAGATATATTCAGGATACTTAGTCTGTAATATATGGATATGAGTTTACATCATTCATAAGACTTACCCATTAAATTTCAGGTACGTTTTAATAACTACATGACACATTGTATTCTATGCATTTTCAAATTTATTATCACCTTTAATAATCAAAATAACTCTGGATGTATATATGCTTGAGTACACACGGAAAATACATATAATTGTCTCTATATTATAGATGAGTAAGCAGGTTCAATAGGTTTCATTATTTACCTAAAGCTATTCTGTTGCTAAGAGGCACATTAACAATTTAAATTCAGATTTTCTCACTCCAGTGAGAAATGCAGTCTGAAATGCCATACATTAATGCAATCTCAAAAATGACAGAATGATCTGTTTGTTTCGAAGGCTGCTATTCAATATCAGAGTAATCCATGTCTATGCCCCGACCTGTAATGCTGAAAAAGCTGAAGTTGAATGGTTCTAGAAAGATCTACAAGACCTTCTAGAACTAACACCCAAAAGAGATGTCCTTTTCATTATAGGGAATGGGAATGCAAAAGTAGAAAGTCAGAATGGCTGCGATCCAAAAATCTGCAAGCAATAAATGCTGGAGAGGGTGTGGAGAAAAGGGAACCTTCCTACACTGTTGGTGGGAATGCAAACTAGTACAGCCACTATGGAGAACAGTGTGGAGATTCCTTAAAAAATTGCAAATAGAACTCCCTTATGACCCAGCAATCCCACTTCTGGGCATACACACCGAGGAAACCAGAATTGAAAGAAACACATGTACCCCAATGTTCATCGCAGCACTGTTTATAATAGCCAGGACATGGAAACAACCTAGATGTCCATCAGCAGATGAATGGATAAGAAAGCTGTGGTACATATACACAATGGAGTATTACTCAGCCGTTAAAAAGAATTCATTTGAATCAGTTCTGATGAGATGGATGAAACTGGAGCCGATTATACAGAGTGAAGTAAGCCAGAAAGAAAAACACAAATACAGTATACTAACACATATATATGGAATTTAGGAAGATGGCAATGACGACCCTGTATGCAAGTCAGGAAAAAAGACACAGATGTGTATAACGGACTTTTGGACTCAGAGGGAGAGGGAGAGGGTGGGATGATTTGGGAGAATGGGAATTCTAGCATGTATACTGTCATGTAAGAATTGAATCGCCAGTCCATGTCTGACGTAGGGTGCAGCATGCTTGGGGCTGGTGCATGGGGATGACCCAGAGAGATGTTGTGGGGAGGAAGGTGGGAGGGGGGGTCATGTTTGGGAACGCATGTAAGAATTAAAGATTTTAAAATTAAAAAAATAAATAAATAAAAAATAAAATTAAAAAAAAAAAAAAGTAGAAAGTCAAGAGATACCTGGAGTAACAGGCAAATTTGGCCTTGGAGAAGAGAATGAGGTAGGGCAAAGGCTAACAGAGTTTTGCCAAGAGAATGCACTGGCCATAGCAAACACCCTCTTCCAACAACACAAGAGAAGACTCTACACATGGACATCACCAGATGGTCAACACCGAAATCAGATTGATTATATTCTTTGCAGCCAAGGGTGGAGAAGCTCTATACAGTCAGTGAAAACAAGACCAAGAGCTGACTATGGCTCAGATCATGAACTCCTCATTGCCAAATTCAGATGAATTGAAGAAATAAGGGAAAACCACTAGATCATTCTGGTATGACCTAAATCAAATCACTTATGATTATACAGTGGAAGTTAAAAATAGATTCAAGGGATTATATCTGATAGACAGAGTGCATGAAGAACTATGGATGGAGGTTAGGACATTGTACAGGGGAAGAGATCAATACCATCCCCAAGATAAAGAAATGCAAACAGGCAAAATGGCTATCTGCAGAGGACTTACAAATAGCTGAGAAAAAAAGAGAAGCTAAAGGCAAAGGAGAAAAGGAAAGATATACCCATTTTAATGCAGAGTTCTAAAGAATAGTAAGGAGAGATAAGAAAGGCTTCCTCCATGATCAATCCAAAGAAATAGAGAAAAACAGTAGAATGGGAAAGACTAGAGATCTCTTCAAAAAAATTAGAGATACCAAGGAAACATTTCATGCAAAGATGGGCACAAAAAGGACAGAAATGGTATGGACCTAACAGAAGCAGAAGATATTAAGAAGAGGTGTCAAGAATACACAGAAGAACTATACAGAAAAAGATCTGCATGACCAGATAACCATGATATTGTGATCACTCACCTAGAGCCAAACATCCTGGAATGTGAAGTCAAGTGGGCCTTAGGAAGCATCACTATGAACAAAGCTAGTGGAGATGATGCTATTTCAAACCCTAAAAGATGACGCTGTGAAAGTGTTGCACTCAATACGTCAGCAAATTTGGAAAACTCAGCAGTGGCCACAGGACTGGAAAAGGTCAGTTTTCATTCCAATACCAAAGAAAGGCAATGCCAAAGAATGCTCACACTACCACACAATTGCACTCATCCCACATGCTAGCAAAATGATGCTCAAAATTCTCATAACCAGGCTTCAACAATACGTGAACCGTGAACTACCAGATGTTCAAACTGGAGTTAAGAAAAAGCAGAGGAACCAGAGATCAAATTGCCAATATCCACTAGATCATTGAAAAAGCAAGAAGTTCCAGGAAAACATCCATTTCTTCTTTACTGCCTATGCCAAAGCCTTTGACTGTGTGGATCACAACAAACTGTGGAAAATTCTTAAAGAGATGGGAATACCAGACCACTGACCTGCCTCCTGAGAAATCTGTATGCAGGTCAAGAAGCAACAGTTAGAACTGGACATGGAACAACAGACTGGTTCCAAATCGGGAAAGGGGTATGTCAGGGCTATATATTGTCACCTTGACTATTTAACTTATATGCAGAGTGCATCATGAGAAATGCTGGACTGGATGAAGCAAAAGCTGGAATCAGGATTGCAGGGAGAAATATCAATAGCCTCAGATATGCAGATGACACTACCCTTATAGCAGAAAGCAAAGAGGAACTAAAGAGCCTCTTGATGAAAGTGAAAGAGGAGAGTGAAAATGTTGGGTTAAAATTCAGCATTCAGAAATCTAAGTTCATGACATCTGGTCCCATCACTTCATGATAAATAGATGGGGAAACAGTGGAAACAGTGAGAGACTTTATTTTTTTTTGACTCCATAATCACTGCAGATGGTGAGTGCAGCCATGAAATTAAAAGATGCTTGCTGACTGGAAGAAAAGTTATGACCCACCTAGACAGCATATAAAAAAGCAGAGACATTACTTTGCCAACAAAGTTCCATCTAATTCATTTCAGTTCAGTCACTCAGTCGTATCTGACTCTTTGCGACCTCATGAACTGTAGCACGCCAGTCCTCCCTGTCCATCACCAACTCTTGGAGTCCACCCAAACCCATGTCCATCAATTCTGTGATGCCATCCTACCATCTCATCCTCTGTCATCCCCTTCTGCTCCTGCCCTCAAGCTTTCCCAGCATCAGGGTCTTATCAAGTGAGTCAGCTCTTCACATCAGGTGGCCAAATTATGGAAGTTTCAGCTTCAACATCAGTCCTTCCAATGAACACCCAGGACTGATCTCCTTTAGGATGGCCTGGTTGGCTCTCCTTGCAGTCCAAGGGACTCTCAAGAGTCTTCTCCAACACCACAGAACAAAAGCATTAATTCTTCGATGCTCAGCTTTCTTTATAGTTCAACTCTCACATCCATACATGACCACTGGAAAAACCATAGCCTTGAGTAGATGGACCTTTGTCAACAAAGTAATGTCTCTACTTTTTAATATGCTCTCTAGGTTGGTCATAACTTTCCTTCCAAGGAGTAAGCATCTTTTAATTTCATGGCTGCAGTCACCATCTGCAGTGATTTTGGAGCCCAGAAAAATAAAGTCAGCTACCGTTTCCACTATTTCCCTATCTATTTGTCACGAAGTGATGGGACCAGATGCCATGATCTTAGTTTTCTGAATATTGATCTTGAAGGCAACTTTTTCACTCTCCTCTTTCACCATCATCAAGAGGCTCTTTAGTTCTTCTTCACTTTCTGCCATAATGGTAGTATCATCTGCATATCTGAGGTTATTGATATTTCTCCTGGAAACCCTGAATCCAGCTTGCGCTTTCTCCAGCCCAGAGTCTCTCATGATGTACTCTGCATATAAATTCAATAAGCAGGGTGACAATATACAACCTTGACATACTCCTTTTCCTATTTGTTAAATATTTCCTATTTGTTAAATTTGTTAAAATTTTCCATCCAGTTAAAGCTTTGGCTTTTCCAGTAGTCATGTATGGATGTAAGAATTGAACTATAAAGGAAGCTGATTGCCAAAGAATTGATGCTTTTGCACTGTGGTGTTGGGGAAAACTTTGAGAGTCCCTTGGATTGCAAGGAGGTCCAACCAGTCCATCCTAAAGGAAATCAGTCCTGAATATTTATTGGAAGGATTGATCCTGAAGATGAAACTCCAATACTTTGGCCACCTGATGTGAAGAACTGACATTTAAAAAAAAAATCCTGATGCTCAGAAAGATTGAAGGTGAAAGGAGAAGGGGATGACAGAGGATGAGATCATTGGATGGCATCACCAACTCAATGGACATGAGTTTGAGCAACCTCTGGGAGTTGATGATGGACAGCGAGGTCTGGCATGCTGCAGTCCATGGGGTCACAAAGAGTTGGGCATGACAGAGCGACTGAACTGAACTGAGCATTCTCACTCCAAGTCTATGACTTCCTTCTCTTCTTTCTAACCTCCCGCATATTGCAATATTGATATTAAAGAATAGCAGATGACCTTATCTTTACCATTCTAAAATACAGGGCCTTGCTCATTGGTGTTGTCTAAATTAAAGAAATACATTTCCAAAACTATGTGCTGTGTCCATTTTTATTTGAATTCAGGTGTTAACATTTAGATCATTGCTAATTCCTTTCCCAGACTTTGCTTCATGGCAAAGGCCCAAATTTGAGTTAATGACTTAAAAGCGTGATGTCATGGGTTTATAGAAGAAGGGATAAAAAGAAGTTGGACTGAACAAGATAAGGTTAGTCATTGTTTTTAAAAAGTCATCTTTTAAAAGCAGGAATCCTGGCCCCCTAATATGAAAACTAAGTGAGAATTTAAATTTTAATTATAGACTTCTTCAAAGTTTACTCTTTGTGTAACCCAATAAGAGGCAGCTTTTTATAGATACCAGTTTATTCGCTTTTTTTAACACACCAAACTGAACAATCAGTTTCATGATTTTTTTTTTCTACTATTAAAAGAAGTTTCCTTTTGAGCCTCTGATCTAATAAATAAGGTAATGCTTCAAATGAATTGAAAGTTATAGAACAATCAAACCCCTTGGGCTCTGGGCTCAAGGTGTTTAACTTACTGTGAATAGTGAGGGTTAGAGTGACGTAGAGGAATACACAAAGAAAAGGTAACCATAGAGCCCAGAACACCAGCAGTTCCATTTGTCTTGGTCTAGAAATTGGTACATAATGGTCTGGAAGTTATCTGGAGAGGTTCCAATCCCAGATGTCCTATGAATCACTGTGTAACCTTTTCAAAGACATGCTTTCCTCTGCGCCTTGGTTTCCCTCATCTGTAAAGTGACAATTGATCTACAAGGACTCTAAGATTCCTTGCAGTGCTAAAAGTCTAAGATCCCAAATGCTTATGAAGAAATTAATTTTAAAAGAACTCAGTAATAAACAAATGGAACTGATCAAACTTAACAGCCTTATGCACAGCAAAGGAAACCATAAACAAAATGAGAAAACAACCTACAGAATGGGAGAAAATATTTGCAAAATATGTGACTGAGAAGGGCTTAATTTTCATATACTAACAGCTCATACAACTCAACAAGAATAAAAACAAACAATCCAATTAAAAAATGGGCAAAAGACCTAAATAGTCATTTTTCCAAAGCAAAAATGCAGGTGGCGACTTCATATTGGTCAGAATGGCCATCATTAAAAAGTCTACAAACAACAAGTGCTGAAGAGGGTGTAGAGAAAAGGGAAACTTCCTGCCCTGTTGGTGGGAATGTAAGTTGGTGCATCCTTATAGAAAACAGTATGGAAGTTCCTCAGAAAACTAAAAATAGAATTAGTGTTGATCCATCAATTTCACTCCTGGGCATATATCTAGATAAAACTATAATTCAAAAAGATACATGTACCCTTATGTTAATAGCACCACTATTCACAGCAGCCAAAATATGAAAATAATCTAAAAGTCTGTGGACAGATGAATCAATAAAGATGTATACATACAGGAAATAGAATACTATCCAGCCACAAGAAAGAACAAAATATTGCCATCTGTAGCAATATAGGTGCAACTAGAGATTGTAAGTGAAGTAAGTCAAAAAGAGAAAGACAAATTCCATATGATATCACTTATATGTGGAATCTAAAATATGATGTAAGTGAACCTATCTATGAAACAGAAACAGAGTCACAGACATAAAGAACAGACTGATGGTTGCCAAGGGGGAGAGCTGCCAAGCAGATGTAAACTTTTATATAAAGACTGAATAAACAACAAGGTCTTACTGTATAACACAGGTGACTATGTTCAGTATCCTGTGATAAATCATAACATTTAAAAAGAGAATGTAAACATATGGATAGCTAAATCACTTTTCTCCACAGCAGAAATTAATACATTATAAATTAACTATACTTCAATTTTAAAAATATATTGATTGATTGATTAATTAATTAAAAAATGAAAAGAGATCAGTGGTGACTAAACAGTGAAGAATAAAACAGTATCATGGAAGCTGGAGTATACAATCTCAGATGTGCAGCCCTTTAAAACTGTACTTTTCCCTATGAGTAGGGCTGGTGTTGCAAAGGAAGTATTTGTCAGACTCCAGGCATAATTTCACTTTGATCAAATGTTTGTGCTGGTTTTTCAAATCATGCTACTTATCTAGTCTGATTTGATTGATTGTCTGGTTCTTTAACACAGGAAAGTATATCATGGTGCTATTTCATGGGCTTGATTTTCAAAAGACACAGAAATTCTATACATGCATTACACTGCGAGAATATTGTAGTTTTGAGAGCTCAGTATCTAGTATATTGTGATGAACCCATTAAAAATATTTGGCAAAGTAGACGATGTAATACATGATTTCCTGCATTGATGGGATCTATATTCTACAGGTGTCTTTTTTTTTTTATTACTACAGTTTGGTGATTATTCATGTTGGACTTACTATGATAACTTGATAATCATTGCTACATACTTTTATCAACCTAAAGTCAACAATGCTAAGAGCTCCTTTTAGGCTTTCAACTATTTATAGTCTAAGCATAAAGATGAATAGGTTACTGAATGGAGGCTACAGATAAAAGAGAACATCTTCTATGTTGTTTCCAATAGAAAAGTAACGTCATTTTTACTGGTCACCTTTCTTTTTTAATTGATGTTTTTGGGATGAGTAGTGGAAAGAACACGGTTCTAGAAATTAGCTTGAATCCCTTTCCCAAATTCTTGAACGTAGGTTCTTAGAAATCTAAACAAAAAAATTCATTTTGACATTGACACTTAATGTGTAATAGTTGACTCTGACATGGTTCCTCAATCTTTCTAAAAATCACTTTATTGCCAAGCAATATTTAAAAAGTCATTCTGAAAAGGTAAAAAGACATGCAATCATCATCAATAAGACTTGCCTTTGGAAAACAAAGGGTTGAATGCATGTTATTGTATATTCATGGGGTTTGAGAAGAACTGTCATTGTGCTATGGATATTATTCATGCTTAAGAACTGAAACAAAAGAAATGGCAGATTTACCATAAAACTGTCACACGGACTTCCTGCTTGTGACATAGAGGGAATCCTATGCTTCATACTGCTTATTTATATAAATGTTAGGGTATGTTACAGTATATATTTATAAACATAAATGTCCCAAAAATATACGGATATTACTATGATGATTTAACAATGGCGTGTGTGTGTGTGTACATGTACGTATGTCGTGTGTGCATGCTCACACACAGATTTATGTCTGTCAGGAAAGAGAAAACAATGGATAAAGAAATAAAAGAACTGAAGAACTCTAAATTGGAATATAATTATATTGAATGTATTAAAGGCAGTGATCTTTTAAAATAGTAAGCTGTATACTGGATGAAAAGGCTATAATTAATCTGCATTTGAATTTACTTCCATTTAGCAGTGGAGATGGTACAGCATGATCTAATTGTGAAAGAAAACCACATACTGTGAAAATCTTATACTGAATAGTAAAGGGAAAAAAGAAGTTATTAGTGTGCTGGACAGTTAAATTGAATTACTGTGTTACAGTCTAAAGTAATTTACATATCAGAATGTAACCTTGTATTCAGAGCAAATTCATAAATTAGACCTGATCTGACAAATAAAACAAATAAACATAAAACCATTCACATATAAAAGCCTAGGTTGTTTCAGAATAAAGAAATTCTTCAGTTGTGGAAGGAAATAATATAAAAAATGTATCAGCATCTTTGCAACAAATATCATTGTTATAGTACAGGATTTAAAATACTTAAATATAATAGAAAAATAACACTATTTATAGTTCATTTTCAAGAGTAGGCAGCTAGCCAAAGTTCAGTACAGTTCAGTTCAGTCGCTCAGTCATGTCCGACTCTTTGCGACCCCATGAATCGCAGCACGCCAGGACTTCCTGTCCATCACCATCTCCCGGAGATCACTCAGACTCACGTACATCGAGAGGGTGATGCCATCCAGCCATCTCATCCTCGGTCGTCCCCTTTTCCTTCTGCCCCCGATCCCTCCCAGCATCAGAGTCTTTTCCAATGAGTCAGCCGTTCACATGAGGTGGCCAAATTACTGGAGCTTCATCTTCAGCATCATTCCTTCCAAAGAAATCCCAGGGTTGATCTCCTTCAGAATGGACGGGTTGGATCTCCTTGCAGTCCAAGGGACTCTCAAGAGTCTTCTCCAATACCACAGTTCAAAAGCATCAGTTCTTTGGTGCTCAGCCTTCTTCACAGTCCAACTCTCACATCCATACATGACCACAGGAAAAACCATAGCCTTGACTAGACGGACCTTAGTTGGCAAAGTAATGTCTCTGCTTTTGAATATACTATCTAGGTTGGTCATAATTTTTATTCCAAGGAGTAAAGTGAAAGTGAAGTCGATCAGTCGTGTTCGACTCTTTGGGACTTCATGGACTGTAGCCTATCAGACTCCTCCGTCCACGGGATTTTCCAGGCAAGAGTGCTGGAGTGGATTGCCATTTCCTTCTCCAGAGGATCTTCCAGACCCAGGAATCGAACCAGGGTCTCCCACATTGCAGGCAGACGCTTTACTGTCTGAGCCACCAGGGTAAGCATCTTTTAATTTCATGGCTGCAGTCACCATCTGCAGTGATTTTGGAGCCCCCAAAAATAACGTCTGACACTGTTTCCACTGTTTCACCATCTATTTCCCATGAAGTGATGGGACCTGATACCATGATCTTAGTTTTCTGAATGTTGAGCTTTAAGCCAACTTTTTCACTCTCCTCTTTCACTTTCATCAAGAGGCTTTTTAGTTCCTCTTCACTTTCTGCCATAAGGGTGGTGTCATCTGCATATCTGAGGTTATTGATATTTCTCCCGGCAATCTTGGTTCCAGCTTGTGTTTCTTCCAGTCCAGCATTTCTCATGATGTACTCTGCATAGAAGTTAAATAAGCAGGGTGACATTATACAGCCTTGATGCACTCCTTTTCCTATTGGGAACCAGTCTGTTGTTCCATGTGCAGTTGTAACTGTTGCTTCCTGACCTGCATACAGATTTCTAAAGAGGCCGGTTAGGTGGTCTGGGATTCCCATCTCTTTCAGAATTTTCCACAGTTTATTGTGATCCACACAGTCAAAGGCTTTGGAATAGTCAATAAAGCAGAAATAGATGTTTTTCTGGAACTCTTTTGCTTTTTCCATGATCCAGCTGATGTTGGCAATTTGGTCTCAGGTTCCTCTGCTTTTTCTAAAACCAGCTTGAACATCAGGGAGTTCACGGTTCATGTATTGCTGAAGCCTGGCTTGGAGAATTTTGAGCATTACTTTACTAGCATGTGAGATAAGTGTAATTGTGCGGTAGTATGAGCATTCTTTGGCATTGCCTTTCTTTGGGATTGGAATGAAAACTGAACTTTTCCAGTCCTGTGGCCACTGCTGAGTTTTCCAAATGTGCTGGCATATTGAGTGCAGCACTTTCACAGCATCATCTTTCAGGATTTGAAACAGCTCCATTGGAATTCCATCACCTCCACTAGCTTTGTTTGTAGTGATGCTTTCTAAGGCCAACTTGACTTCACATTCCAGGATGGCTGGCTCTAGATTAGTGATCACATCATCATGATTATCTGGGTCGTGAAGATCTTTTTTGTACAGTTCTTCTGTGTATTCTTGCCACATCTTCTTAATATCTTCTGCTTCTGTTAGGTCCAGACCATTTCTGTCCTTTATCAAGCCCATCTTTGCATGAAATGTTCCCTTGGTATCTCTAATTTTCTTGAAGAGATCTCTAGTCTTTCCCATTCTGTTGTTTTCCTCTATTTCTTTGCATTGATCACTGAAGAAGGCTTTCTTTTCTTGCAATTCTTTGGAAATCTGCATTCAGATGCTTATATCTTTCCTTTTCTCCTTTGCTTTTGCCTCTCTTCTTTTCATAGCTATTTGTAAGGCCTCCCCAGACAGCCATTTTGCTTTTTTGCGTTTCTTTTCTATGGGGATGGTCTTGATCCCTGTCTCCTGTACAATGTCACGAACCTCATTCCATAGTTCATCAGGCACTCTATCTATCAGATCTAGGCCCTTAAATCTATTTCTCACTTCCACTGTATAATCATAAGGGATTTGATTTAAGTCATACCTGAATGGTCTTGCGGTTTTCCCTACTTTCTTCAATTTGAGTCTGAATTTGGTAATAAGGAGTTCATGATCTGAGCCACAGTCAGCTCCTGGTCTTGTTTTTGTTGACTGTATAGAACTTCTCCATGTTTGGCTGCAAAGAATAGAATCAATCTGATTTCGGTGTTGACCATCTGGTGATGTCCATGTGTAGAGTCTTCTCTTGTGTTGTTGGAAGAGGGTGTTTGCTATGACCAGTGAATTTTCTTGGCAAAACTCTATTAGTCTTTGCCCTGCTTCATTCTGCATTCCACGGCCAAATTTGCCTGTTACTCCAGGTTTTTCTTGACTTCCTACTTTTGCATCCCAGTCCCCTATAAATGAAAAGGACATCTGTTTTGGGTGTTAGTTCTAAAAGGTCTTGTAGGTCTTCATAAAACCATTCAACTTCAGTTTCTTCAGCGTTACTGGTTGGGGCATAGACCTGGATAACTGTGATATTGAATGGTTTGCCTTGGAGACGAACAGAGATCATTCTGTCGTTTTTGAGATTGCATCCAAGTACTGCATTTTGGACTCTGTCGTTGACCATGATGGCTACTCCTGTGAAATATTCTGCCTGAAGAAAGCAGTTCTTTTCTCATAATGAGGTTTCCTGAGTCAGTGTTTCTTCAAGAAGCATCAGTACCACCTGGAAACTTCTTAGAAATGCAAATTCTGACCCCACCCAAAACCAGTGGAATCAGAAAATAAGGGGAAAGACTACCTTCCATGTGGTTCTCATGCACATGAGAATTTGAGAAGCAACAGCTTAGTGATAAAGTAGAGAAAGTGGATAGTAACTATTTTCTGTCATCATGAATTCACTATGTACTAGATTTCATACTTATGTTTCTTAACAACCTGCAAAAGATTCTACTGAAGTCGCTAGACAAATATTTCTTTAGATTTTAATAATTTTTTACCATATGAATATCTAAGAGGCTTATTATTGCCAAACAATAGTCAATAGTTCAGTGAAACAAAATATGTGAAAGTGACATCTTATATGCCAGACTTTAAGCCTTGTTTGCAACCAAATATCCTATCCCCTCACTTCATAGTATAAACACCATTAAGCTGACCAAGGAAAGTAAAGGAATGGAGATAAAGTAGGTAGTGAACTTGAGTCCATCTAAATTTAGTTCTTCTGCTATAAAAAGTGAAAGTCAAGTAACCTTAAGCTTCCTTCACATATTTTCTTATGCATCTATCCATAATATATACAACTGGAGAGGAACAATGAGACCAAGAATCTTATGAGAGACTCTAGTAGCAGAATCTAGAATCTAGTAACAATAAGAGAAAATGGTGACATCAATTTATATGACAGTTGAATTCCTCACTCAGAACTCTTACCCGTTTACATTACGTTTTGCAATAATGACTATGTAGCATATAAAAAACCTTTATAATCACATCCAGAGTTCAGCAACATATGGTGCTTCTAGCAGAAACAGAGAAAGTAAAAATTCCACAATGAATTGTTTTTATGGTTCAAAGGGAATTTAACTTGTAGTCCTTAAAAAAACTGTTTTTATTAAGAGAGGAAATATGGCCAGTGAGAATATGTGGAGAAATGAGATAAGTATGAGTCAAAAAGTTTCCATTAAAAACAATGGTTTACCTTTTGAAGACTAACTTATTCTCTACATCTTATTATACACTTCAGTATATCTTCAAATTTTTATTTTTAGCACAGACTTTGCTCAGGATTATGGGTAAAGGCATTACATCATTTGCTAGGTCTTTCTAAGGATGAGTATGTACTTTTATTTGTCTTTTGGGATTCTCCACATTTTATATATATGAATATATACATGTGCATGCATATTTAGCATCACAATGTTTGAAGGTATATAGAAGTGTTCATTCCAGTTACTCTTATTCTGAACACCTTCTACTGAAAAATTTCACTTTGACTTGAGAAAAAAATAGACACAGAGCTCCAACTAGAACTGGGCAGTATTTGGTAGGATTTTTGAGAGTATACTTTAGAGACTTAGCAGATTAGGGATTTAATTTTTGATTAAATCACTAAGAAAAATGATGATCTAGCCTACATTTTATTTTTTAGATATCTATTTCAAAGTTGAATTTGTTAGTCTATTGGAGAGTGTCCACCTGAACTCTGATGGAGTAACTGGCACTGGACTTGCCCTCTTCCTGTGACATCTACAAACTGGGTAAAATGTATAATTGCTGCTTGGATACATTGGGTAACAAGCAGCAAATGGCTGTGACAACTGAGACGGGAAATCAGTTAGGTGAGCCCAAACCTCACCCAGATTTTCCATGCGGAGACATTTTCTGAACTGAAGACATTTTCTGGACAGAGATCTAAGCAGAAAACATGAAATTTTCACAGTGAATACACTAGAGTGTTCCAAAGTGGTGGAGGCAATATGTCAGTAGCTTATTTTTAAGTGATTTAAGAATTAAAACAAAACAAAACAAAACAAAACTCTTGAAGATGCACACATTGAAATTCAGGAAGAAGTGGCTGGAATTTATAAGACAGAGCACTTCACAGGAGACAACACCAAAGAAAACACTAACAAATTTCGCAGAGGAATCCCATTGACTTTCTTGCTGAATATGCAAAGATTTTTTCAGTAAAGGTACAAAACAAACCCAACAAACATGCACAAAATAAAACTGAATTAGACTTCATCAAAGTCAAAAAGTTCAGTTTTCTCAAAGACACCTAAAAGAAAATTAAAAGACCACAAAATGGTCTTTTGACTATTGGTCTAATTCTTATAGATCAATAAGAAGAAAAACACAATAAAAAGTGAACAAAATATTTGAAAGGATATAACACAAAGGAATGTATATGCATAGCCAATAAATACATTAAAAATGCTTCAATCACCAAAGAAATGCAAGTTAAAAACATGAGATACCACTACACATCCACTAAACTGGCAAAAATTAAAAAGCCTGACAATATCAAGTATTGATGAGAATGTGAAACATCTACATGCTCACATATTTCCTGCAAGAAAAATTAAATTGTATGATCACTCTGAAAAACAGCTGGGCTGTTTAGAATAGAGTTCAGTTCAGTTCAGTTGCTCAGTGGTGTCCGACTCTTTGCGACCCCAAAAACCGCAGTACGCTGCCAGTCCTCCCTGTCCATCACCAACTCTTGGAGTCCACCCAAACCCATGTGCATTGAGTCAGTGATGCCATCCAACCATCTCATGCTCTGTCATCCACTTCTCCTCCTGCCCTCAATCTTTCCCAGCATCAGGGTCTTTTCAAGTGAGTCAATTCTTTGCATCAGGTAGCCAAATTATGGGAGTTTCAGCTTCAACATCAGTCCTTCAAATGAACACCCAGGACTGATCTCCTTTAGGATGGACTGGTTGGATCTCCTTGCAGTCCAAGGGACTCTCAAGAGTTTTCTCCAATACCACAGTTCAAAAGCATCAATTCTTCGGTGCTCAGCTTTCTCTATAGTCCAACTCTCACGTCCATACATGACCACTGGAAAAACCACAGCCCTGACTAGATGGACCTTTTTTGGCAAAGTGATGTCTCTGCTTTTTAATATGCTATATAGGTTGGTCCTAACTTTCCTTCCAAGGAGTAAGCGTCTTTTAATTTCATGGCTGCAGTTACCATCTGCAGTGATTTTGGAGTCCCCAAAAATAAAGTCAGCCACTGTTTCCACTGTTTTCCCATCTATTTCCTATGAAGTGATGTGGCTAGATGTCATGATCTTAGTTTTCTGAATGTTGAGCTTTAGGCCAACTTTTTCACTCTCCTCTTTCACTTTCATCAAGAGGCTTTTTATAGTTCTTCTTCACTTTCTGCCATAAGGGTGGTGTCATCTGCATATATTAACCATATACTAATCATAATACTCAACAATTCTACACATAAGTATTTGTCCAAGAAAAATAAAATCATATATCTAAACCACAAAAGATTTATGTATCTATATTCATAGCATTTATATTTCCAAACTGAAGAAAATCAAATGTTCATAAACTGATGAATGTAAAATGTAAATGGAAAAATTCACACTAGTAAGAAAGAACTAACTACTGATACATTCAACTGCATAGCTAAATACCAAAAATCACTGTAATGACCAAAACCATGCAGATGCAAAAGAGTACATATATAGGAAAATTCTGTTTTACACAATTTTGCAATAGGTGAAACTGCACTTTAGAGATTAAAAAAAGAATATAAGTGCCTGAGACTGTGTGATGTGGGTGGAGAGACTGACTGCAGAGGAACATGAGGAGACATCTTATGGTTACATAAGTGTTTTATATCTTAAATTGGTTTGCTGGTTGCACATACATATACATTTGTCAAAACTCAGAATAGTTTTGAAAAAGTACTTAAAATAGTTTCATTTTAAGTAAATTATATTCTAAAAGTTGATTTTAAATCAAAATACACAAATAAATAAAAATAGTTACTAATTTTAGTTCATCAAATAATGTAGGAATCCAAGAGACTACACTGACGTTAAATAACTTTTAAATTAATTAAGAGTGGAGAAACTCACAGTGGAATGTCAATGTCTAAAGACAGAAGGAATCTGGAAAATCACCACTTAGAAACCTTATTCAAAATAATTAACTCAGCCAGGAAATATCAATAAATGTTAAATGAGGAAGTAAATGTTTGCTGAGCAATGTGATATTTACATATTTTCAAATACCTCCAATTAAAATACATATTGAACACATACAAAAGAAAGTGATTTACAGTCAAGAAACATGACAAACCCTACTTTAAGTGATGCAAGTCTACAGACTGCATACTACCTGATAAGATACAATATAAACAAAGCTTCATTTCAGGATATTCCTGGCAAAATTACACACCCTAAATCTAATTCCAAAGAAACATAAATGTAAGTTAAAGAATATTTACAAAATTATTGGAGGAATCTAAAGAAACATGACAAATGAAGCACATGATCAATGATGGATTATTTGATATAAAGGACATTATTGGTACAACTGGCAACACTTGAGTGGAATCTAATTATCAGATAATAGCATGTATCAGAGTTAATTTTCCAATTCTGATGGTTGTAGTCTGGTTATATAAGAGAATATCCTGATTCAAGAAAATATATTCTAGTATTCTGAAATACTGGCATACCTTATAAGTAAAGTAAGTAAAGTAAGTAAAGTGAAGTCGCTCAGTTGTGTCCAGCTCTTTGCAACCCCATGGACTGTAGCCTATCAGCCTCCTCCATCCATGGGGTTTTCCAGGCAAGAATACTGGAATGGGTTGCCATTTCCTTCTCCAGGAGATCTTCCCCACCCAGGGATCAAACCTGGGTATCCCACATTGTAGACAGATGCTTTACCATCTGAGCCACCAGAGAAGTCTAACTTACTCTCAAACTATTCAAGAATAAAGGGAGTAAGAAAATCTCTCAGTACTATTTATGCTTAAATTTTACTAACTTCTTAGAGGATTCATTAGAGCCATAAAATGAAGAAACTAATATTTCCCCAGCCTGATAAAAACCATATATCCATTTTTACTAGACAGAGAATAGCATTATCTTTACAAAATGCATATGGAAGTTAAGCCCTGTGTGTCAGTGTAAAGCTAATAGTACTTACCAAACATGATTGGAAATATAATATTGTATATATACTACACAAAAATCATTATTTAAACATTGTTCCCCAGGATGTTCAAAACCCTCATATTTGAAAGCAATTATTATTATCATTTTCCTTGATTTTGGTTAGCCAGTTTTTTAATTTAGTCTCCACCACAAAAGAATTAGGGCTTCCCTGATGGCTCAGACTGTAAAGAATCCAACTGAAATGCAGGTGACCTGGGTTCAACCTCTGGGTCAGGAAGATCCCTTGGAGAAGGAAATGCCTATCACCTCCAGCATTCTGGCCTGAAGATCACTTTCCACCCCTTTTTCCTGGTCCATTTAATACAGCTTAAATAGTTGAGTGTGGAAACCACTGAACTATTATTATTTTTCAAGATTACATGCTTACCTTACACGCTTGATTTTTCTGATTTTTATTCTGAGATTCTACACTTCAGCTCCAAATACTGTATTAATACCTCCAACTTTCCAAAGCCTTGATCTAATTCAAATCCAGACATTACATTTTAAGAAATTTCCAGAGGGGGGAAAAAGATGGCGGAGGAATAGGACTGGAAGACCATTTTCTCCCTCACAAATTCCTCAAAAGAACATTTCAACGCCGAGCAAACTCCACAAAACAACTTCTGTAGGCTGGCAGAAGACATCAGGCAACCAGAAAAGCAGACCATTGTCTTCAAAAACAGGTAGGAAAAAATATAAAAGATGAAAAAGGAGACAAAGGAGGTGGGGAGGGAGCTCCGTCCCGGGAAGGGAAGCCCGTCCCGGGAAGGGAATTTGAAGAAGAGAGGTTTCCAAACACCAGGAAACACTCTCCCTGCCGAGTCTGTGGCGAGCCTTGGAAACACAGAGGGCAACATAACAGGAAGGAAAAATAGATAAATAATTAAAACCAAGAGATTAGGAGCCCACCAGTAACTCCCCCAGCGGAAAAGCAGCACAGACGCCTGCATCCGCCACTGGGAAGTGGGGGCAGGGCAGGGAAGCGCGGGAGGCGCGGGCTGCAGTGCTTTGTAAGAATCGGGCAGGAACCCCCCACGCGCAACCAGAACGATCTAACTTGGGCTAGCAAACCAGACTGTGGGATAGCTACCACGCGAAAAGCTCGAACATAAGACACCGCCAGGACCGGGCACAGAACAAAGGACGGAACGGAAAAGCCGGCTGCAGACCATCCCCCGCCGGGGACAGGCAGCCAGAGCCATAAGGACTGGAAAGGGGCAATTGCAGACCCGGAGAGACTTTACTTACCTAACTGCAAGCAGGCTCCTTTGCTAAGACTTCTGGGGGTGCTGGACAGTCACAATCTGCCTCACGGGGTGCGCCAGCGGTCCACCCAGAAAGCTGAGTAGCAGCGGCAGAAAAGGTGACAAGCCACGGCAATCGCGCTCGCCAAACTCCTGAGCTACTCGGACCTGGGAAGGGCACAAAGGGCAGTCCCAGCCGCATTTGTGCCTCTGAGGGCTGCCTGAGTGCCGAACCTGAGCGGCTTGGACCGGGGAAGTGCACGCAGCCTAGGGCCGGCCCCAGACGGTTCCCGGCTGAGCATCGTAGAGCCAGAGCGGTTTGTGCGCCGCGAGAAGGGACAGGTCAAGCGGGGCAGAGATACTGTGTGCACACGACAGTGCTATTTGTTTACAGCATCCCCCCTCCCCACAGCGCAACTGAACTAGTGAGCCTAAAAAACCAGCAAACAGAAGAAGTTAAACAGAGGGAACCACCTTGGAAGTGATCCCACATGGCCCATAACACCAGAGAAGGGCCAGATTCATTTTTACTATTTTTAAAATCATTCCTTTTTTTTTTTTTTTGCCTTTTTTTCTTATTTCTTTTTTTTCCTAACTTTTTTAAATTGTTAAGTCTTCTATTTCTCCTCTAATTTTTATTTCTATAACCTATTACTACTATTTTAAAAAAAAAAAGACTTTTTTTTTTTTTAAGGCAAACACCATATATAGTCCTTGGATGGTTGTTGGTGTTTTTTTTGTTTGTTTGTTTGTTTTTTAATAATTCTTTTTTTCCTTTCTTCCTTTTTCCTTCTGCTTTTCTTTAATATTGTATCTTTGAAAATCCAACCTCTACTCCAGATTTTTAATCGTTGCTCTTAGGTTTTTGTTGTCAATTTTGTACATTTAAAAACCCAAACTTCACAACCCAAGTTTACCCGAGAGCGAGATTACTGGCTTGACCACTCTCTCCTCCTCTGGACTCTCCTTTTTCTCCACCAGGTGGCCTCTGTCTCTTTTCTCCCCTATCTCTTCTCTATCTAACTCTGTGAATCTCTGTGTGGTCCAGACGGTGGAGAACACCTAAGGAACTGGTTACTGGCAGGATTTGTCTCTCTCCTACTCATTCCTCTCTCTTATCCTCCTGGTCTCCTCTGTCTACTTCCTCCCTCTCCTCTTCCCCATATAACTCTGTAAATACCTCTGAGCGGTCCAGACTATAGAGCGCACATAAGGAAGTGACTACTGGCTAGCTTGCTCTCTCCTCTTTTCATCTCACCGCATCTCATTCCAGTTACCTCTAACTACCCCCTCCATCTTCTCTTCTCCTTGTAACTCAGTGAACCTCTCTGAGTGTCCCTCAATGTGGAGAAACTTTTCATCTTTAACCTAGATGTTTTATCATTGGTGCTATATAGATGGAGAAGTCTAGAGGCTACTGTAAAAATAAAACTGAAAACCAGAAGCAGGAGGCTTAAATCCAAAGCCTGAAAACATTAGAGAACTCTTGAATTCAGGGAACATTAAGCAATAGGAGCTCATCAAATGCCTTCATACCTACACCGAAACCAAGCTCCACCCAAGGGCCAACAAGTTCCAAAACAAGACATACCACGCAAATTCTCCAGCAACACAGGAACACTCCCCTGAGCTTCAATATACAGGCAGCTCAAAATTATCCCCAAACCTTGGCTGTCTCATAACCCATTACGGGTCACTCCACTGCACTCCAGAGAGAAGAAACCCAGCTCCACCCACCAAAACTCCAACACAAGCCTCCCTAACCAGGAAACCTTGACAAGCCACTGATAGAACCCCACCCAAAGTGAGGAAGCTCCATAATAAAGAGAACTCCACAAATTACCAGAATATAAAAGGCCACCCCAAACGCAGCAATATAAGCAAGATGAAGAGACAGAGGAATACTCAGCAGGTAAAGGAACAGGAGAGTTGCCCACCAAACCAAACAAAAGAGGAAGAAGTAGGGAATCTACCTGAGAAGGAATTCCGAATATTGATAGTGAAAATGATCCAAAATCATGAAATCAAAATGGAATCACAGATAAATAGCCTAGAGACAAGGATTGAGAAAATGCAAGAAAGGTTTAACAAGGACCTAGAAGAAATAAACAAGAGTCAAAATATAATGAATAACGCAATAAATGAGATCAGAAACACTCTGGAGGCAACAAATAGTAGAATAACAGAGGCACAAGATAGGATTAGTGAAATAGAAGATAGAATGGTAGAAATAAATGAATCAGAGAGGAAACAAGAAAAACAAATTAAAAGAAATGAGGACAATCTCAGAGACCTCCAGGACAATATGAAACGCTCCAACATTCGAATTATAGGAGTCCCAGAAGAAGAAGACAGAAAGAAAGATCATGAGAAAATCCTTGAGGAGATAATAGTTGAAAACTTCCCTAAAATGGGGAAGGAAATAATCACCCAAGTCCAAGAAACACAGAGAGTTCCAAATAGGATAAACCCAAGGCCAAACACCCCAAGACACATATTAATCAAATTAACAAAGATCAAACACAAAGAACAAATATTAAAAGTAGCAAGGGAAAAACAACAAATAACACACAAGGGGATTCCCATAAGGATAACAGCTGATCTTTTAATAGAAACTCTTCAGGCCAGGAGGGAATGGCAAGACATACTTAAAGTGATGAAAGACAACAACCTACAGCCCAGATTACTGTACCCAGCAAGGATCTCATTCAAATATGAAGGAGAAATCAAAAGCTTTACAGACAAGCAAAAGCTGAGAGAATTCAGCACCACCAAACCAGCTCTCCAACAAATTCTAAAGGATATTCTCTAGACAGGAAACACGAAAGGGTGTATAAACCCGAACCCAAAACAATAAAGTAAATGGTAACGGGATCTTACTTATCAATAATTACCTTAAATGTAAATGGGTTGAACACCCCAACCAAAAGACAAAGACTGGCCGAATGGATACAAAAACAAGACCCCTCTATATGCTGCTTACAAGAGACCCACCTCAAAACAAGGGACACATACAGACTGAAAGTGAAGGGCTGGAAAAGATATACCACGCAAATAGAGACCAAAAGAAAGCAGGAGTGGCAATACTCATATCCGATAAAATAGACTTTAAAACAAAGGCTGTGAAAAGAGACAAAGAAGGACACTACATAATGATCAAAGGATCAATCCAAGAAGAAGATATAACAATTATAAATATATATGCATCCAATATAGGAGCACCACAATATGTAAGACAAATGCTAACAAGTATGAAAGGGGAAATCAACAATAACACAATAAGAGTGGGAGACTTTAATACCCCACTCACACCTATGGACAGATCAACTAAACAGAAAATTAACAAAGAAACGCAAACTTTAAATGATACATTAGATCAGTTAGACCTAATTGATATCTATAGGACATTTCACCCCAAAACAATGAATTTCACCTTTTTTTGAAGTGCTCATGGAACCTTCTCCAGGATAGATCACATCCTGGGCCATAAATCTAAACTTGATAAATTCAAAAAATCGAAATCATTCCAAGCATCTTTTCTGACCATAATGCATTAAGATTAGATCTCAATTACAGGAGAAAAACTATTAAAAATTCCAACATATGGAGGTTGAACAACACACTTCTGAATAACCAACAAATCACAGAAGAAATCAAAAAGAAATCAAAATATGCATAGAAATGAATGAAAATGAGAACACAACAACCCAAAACATGTGGGACACTATAAAATCAGTGCTAAGAGGAAAGTTCATAGCAATACAGGCATACCTCAAGAAACAAGAAAAAGTCAAATAAATAACCTAACTCTACAACTAAAGCAACTAGAAAAGGAAGAGTTGGAGAACCCCAGAGTTAGTAGAAGGAAAGAAATCTTAAAAATTAGGGCAGAAATAAATGCAAAAGAAACAAAAGAGACCATAGCAAAAATCAACAAAGCCAAAAGCTGGTTCTTTGAAAGGATAAATAAAATTGACAAACCATTAGCCAGACTCATCAAGAAACAAAGAGAGAAAAATAAAATCAATAAAATTAGAAATGAAAATGGAGAGATCACAACAGACAACACAGAAATACAAAGGATCATAAGAGACTACTATCAGCAGTTGTATGCCAATAAAATGGACAACGTGGAAGAAATGGACAAATTCTTAGAAAAGTACAATTTTCCAAGACTGAACCAGGAAGAAATAGAAAATCTTAACAGACCCATCACAAGCACGGAAATTGAAACTGTAATCAGAAATCTTCCAGCAAACAAAAGCCCAAGTCCAGACGGCTTCACAGCTGAATTCTACCAAAAATTTCGAGAAGAGCTAACACCTATCCTACGCAAACTCTTCCAGAAAATTGCAGAGGAAGGTAAACGTCCAAACTCATTCTATGAGGCCACCATCACCCTAATATCAAAACCTGACAAAGATGTCACAAAAAAAGAAAATTACAGGCCAATATCACTGATGAACATAGATGCAAAAATCCTCAACAAAATTCTAGCAATCAGAATCCAACAACACATTAAAAAGATCACACACCATGACCAAGTGGGCTTTATCCCAGGGATGCAAGGATTCTTCAATATCCGCAAATCAATCAATGTAATTCACCACATTAACAAATTGAAAAATAAAAACCATATGATTATCTCAATAGATGCAGAGAAGGCCTTTGACAAAATTCAACATCCATTTATGATAAAAACTCTCCAGAAAGCAGGAATAGAAGGAACATACCTCAACATAATAAAAGCTATCTATGACAAACCCACAGCAAACATTATCCTCAATGGTGAAAAATTGAAAGCATTTCCCCTAAAGTCAGGAACAAGATAAGGGTGCCCACTTTCACCGCTACTATTCAACATAGTTCTGGAAGTTTTGGCCACAGCAATCAGAACAGAAAAAGAAATAAAAGGAATCCAAATTGGAAAAGAAGAAGTAAAACTCTCACTGTTTGCAGATGACATGATCCTCTACATGGAAAACCCTAAAGACTCCACCAGAAAATTACTAGAGCTAATCAATGAATATAGTAAAGTTGCAGGTTATAAAATCAACACACAGAAATCCCTTGCATTCCTATACACGAATAATGAGAAAGTAGAAAAAGAAATTAAGGAAACAATTCCATTCACCATTGCAACGAAAAGAATAAAATACTTAGGAATATATCTACTTAAAGAAACTAAAGACCTATATATAGAAAACTATAAAACACTGATGAAAGAAATCAAAGAGGACACTAATAGATGGAGAAATATACCATGTTCATGGATTGGAAGAATCAATATAGTGAAAATGAGTATACTACCCAAAGCAATTTACAAATTCAATGCAATCCCTATCAAGCTACCAGCCACATTTTTCACAGAGCTAGAACAAATAATTTCAAGATTTGTATGGAAATACAAAAAACCTCGAATAGCCAAAGCAATCTTGAGAAAGAAGAATGGAACTGGAGGAATCAACTTGCCTGACTTCAGGCTCTACTACAAAGCCACAGTCATCAAAACAGTATGGTACTGGCACAAAGACAGACATATAGATCAATGGAACAAAATAGAAAGCCCAGAGAGAAATCCACACACATATGGACACCTTATCTTTGACAAAGGAGGCAAGAATATACAATGGAGTAAAGACAATCTCTTTAACAAGTGGTGCTGGGAAAACTGGTCAACCACTTGTAAAAGAATGAAACTAGATCACTTTCTAACACCACACACAAAAATAAACTCAAAATGGATTAAAGATCTAAATGTAAGATCGGAAACTATAAAACTCCTAGAGGAGAACATAGGCAAAACACTCTCAGACATAAATCACAGCAGGATCCTCTATGATCCACCTCCCAGAATTCTGGAAATAAAAGCAAAAATAAACAAATGGGATCTAATTAAAATTAAAAGCTTCTGCACAACAAAGGAAAATATAAGCAAGGTGAAAAGACAGCCTTCTGAATGGGAGAAAATAATAGCAAATGAAGCAACTGACAAACAACTAATCTCAAAAATATACAAGCAACTTATGCAGCTCAATTCCAGAAAAATAAATGACCCAATCAAAAAATGGGCCAAAGAACTAAATAGACATTTCTCCAAAGAAGACATACGGATAGCTAACAAACACATGAAAAGATGCTCAACATCACTCATTATTAGAGAAATGCAAATCAAAACCACAATGAGGTACCCACTTCACACCAGTCAGAATGTCTGCGATCCAAAAATCTGCAAGCAATAAATGCTGGAGAGGGTATGGAGAAAAGGGAACCCTCCTATACTGTTGGTGGGAATGCAAAGTAGTACAGCCACTATGGAGAACAGTGTGGAGATTCCTTAAAAATTGCAAATAGAACTACCGTATGACCCAGAAATCCCACTGCTGGGCATACACACCAAGGAAACCAGAATTGAAAGAGACACATGTACCCCAATGTTCATCGCAGCACTGTTTATAATAGCCAGGACATGGAAACAACCTAGATGTCCATCAGCAGATGAATGGATAAGAAAGCTGTGGTACATATACACAATGGAGTATTACTCAGCCGTTAAAAAGAATTCATTTGAATCAGTTCTGATGAGATGGATGAAACTGGAGCCGATTATACAGAGTGAAGTAAGCCAGAAAGAAAAACGCAAATACAGTATACTAACACATATGTATGGAATTTAGGAAGATGGCAATGATGACCTTGTATGCAAGACAGGAAAAAAGACACAGATGTGTATAACGGACTTTTGGACTCAGAGGGAGAGGGAGAGGGTGGGATGATTTGGGAGAATGGCATTCTAACATGTATACTCTCATGTAAGAATTGAATCGCCAGTCTATGTCTGACATAGGGTGCAACACGCTTGGGGCTGGTGCATGGGGATGACCCAGAGAGATGTTGTGGAGAGGGAGGTGGGAGGGGGGTTCATGTTTGGGAACGCATGTAAGAATTAAAGATTTTAAAATTTAAAAATAAAAAACTAAAAGAAAAAAAAAAGAAATTTCCATATTTTCAGAGCAATGTGTTAAAACAAACTAGAAAGTAACTGAGCAGACATACGTGATCATGAACTTTTCAAAAAAACAAAGTATAGCCAGGGTCATCAGTACACATCAGTACATCAGGCCATCTGTTAAAATATTGAGATATTTCCATTCTCCTTGATATTTGGGCTTCCCTGGTGGCTCAGGTGGTAAAAAATCTGCCTGCAATGTGGGAGACCTGAGTTCAGTCCGTGGTTGGGAAGACCCCCTGGATATTCTCGCCCAGAGAATCCCCTTGGACAGAGGAGTGTGGCAGGCTATAGTCGATGGGGTTGCAAAGAGTTGGACACAACTAAGTGACAAAGCACAGCACTTGATACTTAGCTGGGTTTCTGAACCAGAAATGTTCACTGTGATCCTTGCCAAATCTGATGCCATGTCAGGATTCCTCCTCTGAACTCATATTATCCTGAAACTAAAGACATCAGGGTAGGAATACCAAAGGGCCTCCAGAATTCATTTTCAGAACCATGACCAGCGTCTTCAAGGACTTGCCCATGAACCACAGGTCACAGTACTGTATTTTGTATTTGAAAGCTTTTAAAGGAACAGATCTTAAAAGTTTTCATAACAAGCAAAAATAAAAAAATAAAACTAGTAACTGTATGAGGTAATGAATATTAACTAAACTTACTGTGGAAATCATTCTGCAATATATATTTATACCAAATCATTTTGTTATACACCTTAAACTTTAAATGTAATCTATCAATTATGACTCAATAAAAGTGGAAGAAAAAGTATTTTGAACAGCACCTGTGGAATGTCCACTTATCCACACAAATCAGTTTCTTACATTTGCTTATACTGATCATTTCCTCTAAATTTTATTTATATTACTATTGTCTCAAACAAAATCTTTAAAGTGAAATTATTTACCTTATTCATAAATACCTTAAAAGGTAAACATAAACTAGTATTGAACACTTTGAATTCTTATACTAATTTTATTCATTTTAAGAAAGTCATTACATTATTGTTTGATTTTAGGGAGATGATCCAATATAAATCTGCTTTGTCCTATTAAGTTCCCGGGTGATGATAATACTGCAGAACCATGGATCACACATTGAGAACCATTGGTATAGATAAGAACAGTCATTCTAAACTCTTGCTATGACAATACAGTTATCCAAAATAACTATTCTTGTGTGGATTTTTATTTACTATTAATTGTGATAAAATACAGATATAAAATTTATTACCTTAGCCATTTTAAACTGTGCAGTTCAGTAGTATTATATATATTCACAGGTGGATTCTTTACTGTCTGAGCTACCAGGAACCATTCCATATATATTCACACTATTGTGCAACCAATCTCCAGAAGAGCTGTTTTCAATTCGTTGAGCTCTGTATCCTTTAAACAACTCCCAATTCTCCCCTCATTAGCAATCTAATTTCTGTTTCTATGAATCTTACTACACTATATATTTCATATAAATGGAATCACACAATATTTGTCTTTTTGTGACTGGCAGGTAAAAAAGCAGAAGTTAGAACTGGACATGGAAAAACAGACTGGTTCCATTTGCAAAAGGAGTACATTAAAGCTGTATGTTGTCACTTTGCATATTTAACTTATATGCAGAGTACATCATGCTGGGCTGGATAAGTACAAGCTTGAATCAAGATTGAAGGGAGAAATATCAATAACCTCAGATATGCAGGTGACACCACCCTTAAGGCAGAAAGTGAGGAGAACTAAAGAGCTTCTTGATGAAAGTGAGAGAGGATAGTGAAAAAGCTAGCTTAAAACTCAGTCAAAAAACAAATATCATAGCATCCAGTCCCATCACTTCATGGCAAATAGATAGGGAAACAATGGAAACAATGACAGACTTTATTTTCTTGGGCTCCAAAATCACTTCAGATGGTGACAGCAGCCACAAAATTAAAAGATACTTGTCCCTTGGAAGAAAAGCTATGACCAACCTAGACAGCATATTAAAAAGCAGAGACATTACTTCGTTGACAAAGGTCCATCTAGTCAAGGTTGTGGTTTTTCCAGTAGTTGTGTATGGATGTGAGAGTTACACCATAAGGAAAGCTGAGTGCCGAAGAATTGATGCTTTTGAGCTGTGGTGTTGGAGAAGACTCTTGAGAATCCCTTGGACTGAAAGGAGATCCTACTAGTCCTTCCTAAAGGAAATCAATTCTGAACATTCATTGGAAGGACTGATGCTGAAGTTGAAGCTCCAGTACTTTGGCCACCTGATGTGAAGAACTGACTCACTGGAAAAGACCCTGATGCTGGGAAAGATTGACAGTGGGAAGAGAAGGGGATGACAGAAGATGAGAGGGTTGGATGGCATTGCCAACTCAATGGACATGAGTTTGAGGAAATTCCAGGAGTTGGTGGTGGATAGGGAAGCCTGATGTGCTGCAGTCCGTGGGGTTGCAGTCAGACATGACTGAGCAACTGAACTGACTAACTGAATGTTGTCAAGGTTCTTTCATGATGCAGCAGGTGTCAGGATTTTCTTCCTTTTTAAAGTTGAATATTATGCTATTGTACAGTGTGTGTGCTCAGTCGCTGAGTCACATCTGACTCTTTGTGACTCCATGGACTGTAGCCTGCCAGGCTCCCCTCTCCATGGCATTTCTCCGGCAAGAATACTGAAGCAGGTTGCCATTTTCCTTCTCCAGGGCTTCCCGACCAAGAAATTGAACTCATGTCTCCTGCACTGGTAGGAGGATTCTCTACCATTGGGTCACCAGGAAAGCCCATGCTATTGTACATATACACCACATTTCATTTATCCATTTATTCATTAAGGAACATACGGGTTTCTTCCACCTTTTGACTATTGTGATTAATGCTTGCTATGAACACGTATACTTGTGATCTCGCTTTCAACTCTTTTAAAGTTGAAAAATTGGATCACATTGTAATTCTATTTTTAATTTTTTGAGAAACTGCCTCATTGTTTTCCATAGTGACAGCACCATTTTGCATTGCCACCAATAGTACACAGGGGTTATAATTTCTCCACATTCTCAACAACACTTTTTCATATATATATATATATATATATATATATATATATATATATATATTTCCATATTCACTGAACCATTTTCATTTCTACCAATAGTATACTGTGGTTATAATTTCTCCACATTCTCAACCAACACTTTTTCTTTTCTTATACATATATAAAGTAGCCATCTTAATGGGTATAAATGACATAGTATTTTGAAAAAATATAAAACCAAAGCATATTAAAGTTAAGTAACTTATGAAAAATGTTTCTCAAGGTTTTTCCTTGGTATCTTTGATCCTTTTCTTTTTTCTTGAGTCAAATATCCAAGGTTAGAATCTTATTTTAGCTATATAGTTATTTTAAGATATTATACATAATTTCTTAACTATAATCTTTATTTTAGCATGAAAAAGTCAGTGCTGACTAAAATAAAACTTTTACAA
Organism: Ovis aries; assembly: GCF_016772045.2. Taxonomy (NCBI): domain Eukaryota; kingdom Metazoa; phylum Chordata; class Mammalia; order Artiodactyla; family Bovidae; genus Ovis; species Ovis aries. The sequence continues at coordinate 175,732,195 of NC_056054.1, read as the reverse complement.
TGTTGCTAAAATGGTAATGGTTATTAACGTCACTAATGATTCACCCTGGATAACCAAAACAATAGGGACATGGAAATTAGACTTTTTTCTGATCTCATTTTTACAAATTCTGAATGTTGTATTGAATAGCATTTCCCCGGTAAATTTCATGGACCTAGTTCCAATACTAATTACCTGTTCTGGCTTCTAAACCATCTCCAGAAAACTTTCCACTTCCTTTTTTCGCATTAGTATAGAACTCTTTTTTGCCCTTTCTGTTTTTGCATGTAGTTTATTCTTTCGATTTCTATATTTTTATCTATAAATAACCCTGTTTTATCTTTTTATAATGCGATATATTGGCATATAATATTAGTACTAGTTTTGTCTAACTCCCATTTTGATGATCTGTGACTTAAATTATTCTGGGATATTTTACCTGCAGGAGTCTTAAGACAAAGAAATCCCAATCCACAGAGGTCAACAAATTACTATGGGAATCCCAAAGTCCTGTGGGTCAGCAAACAAATTTAAAAAACAGTTTCTATGTACACAGGTAAACCTACTCCTTTAGGATGCTCTTCCCATTATGAACTACTTCTTACATCAATACAGTTTCTTCTTTAAGTAGTCATTGGGTGGAGAATGGATATTCTTAACAAAGAAGAATTAAATATAAAGGATTTACCATGCAGAAGTTTAAAATTTGATATGGGCTCTGAAAAACTGCATGTGAACAAACTAGTAAGCACTATTTCCCATCCAATTTGTAACCTAAAGTTGTATCTCTTTTCTAAGACATTTAAGATCTAATTTTTAAAGTGCTTTAAAATAATATAAAGTACACACACATGTTGGTAAACAATTCACTTTGGAGATGGTTATTGCAAAATTAATTTTTTAAATAAAAGCCTATGGCTGGGTTGTCTGAGTATATGTTTTTAAGACAAAACTGTATGTAGAAATGTTTAGAGGAGATTAGTTATTAAAAAGTAAGAATTACATGAAAATATTTATTAAATTATATTAAAATATTACATCAAACTTTAGTGAGTATATTTTATCCACCTAGAGACAAGATTGGCCTCTGCATCAAGTGATTACTAATTACCGAGGCAGAGGACTGGATTGATTAAGCATTCAGACCAGATACACTGTGTTCAAATTCTGATTCTCCCACTTGCCTGCTCTGTGCTGTGTTTAGTTGCTCAGTTGTGTCCGACTCTATGACCTTATGGACTGAAGTTCACAAGGCTCCTCTGTCCATGGGGATTCTCCAGGCAAGAACACTGGAGTGGGTTGCCATGCCCCCCTCTAGGGCCTGCTTTCTAATCCTTAGCAAATTATTATATTTATTTGTTCCTTCTGGTGTTTTTCTCATCCTATAAAACACAAGTAAAAATATCTACATTATAATTATTACAAAGAATCAAATTAGTTTTTATAAAATGTCTATAATATTAATACATAATAAGTAGATATATACATAATTTTCTGGAGCTCAAATGCTTATGTTTAAAAGTGAGACCTCCAAAATTTCTTGGGATTCCAAGTTGCAGATCTACAGCCTCACTCCCTTTAAATCAGTATTTACCTTTTGGCATCTATAGAAATTTGCGTTCATGTTTGGGATCACATGTACACCCGTGGTGGATTCATGTCAATGTATGGCAAAACCAATACAGTATTATAAAGTAAAATAAAGTAAATATAAAAAGTTAAAAAAAAGAAAATCATACTTTTAATAAACAAAACATAATGTTTCAATTATTTCAAGTGATTATTTAGTGTTGCCTGTAGGATAAATGTCAGTTAGCATATTTCAACAAACTATTTCTATTTGACTAGATGACACATGGCTTTCACCATTAGTCAGATTCCATATCTAATCAGCTTCATATCTTTGTCATTCTTTTTATTAGGTTAAAAAAATCTTATTTCATATTTTTCATTAAGATGGCAGCAACTATTGGCAGCCCCCAAATCTGTGCATTTCAATTTAAAGCAGATGTAAAAATTATGAAGAGTTTTCTCATAGAAGACTATACACAGCCCTCCTTTGTATGCTTGAGACAGAAATTAGAGACAGCTTCTATAAACCATGAAAATAATTTATTCCTTTAAGCAATGACCCACTTGCTAACCCAATATGTCCTCACTAAATGGACATAAGGTGAAGAATGGGTAGACCTAGTGGAGAGGAAATCTAAGCAAATTTTTGAAATATTTAAAACCTAAAATATTTTTTTACAGTTTCAATTTGGGGTTGTAGTGAATGGATATGCATTCCATTTTTTGTTTATTCATCCCTAAGAACTTTTTCTGCTTGTTGTTTCTCTTGGTGATTTGGATGAAGTTTTTTGACAGCTGTCAATTCATATATAAATAACAAAGATAAAATTAATTAAAATTAACATTCAGCCCCTAAGACATGGCAGATATTCTGAGTTCTTTTACATACATTTAATTTAAAGACACTATAATTTACTTATATTATCGCTTTTGTCCATCACAACAACCTTTGAGATAAGTACTATTATTTTCCTCATTTATTACAGATAATATAACTGAAGCACAAAGAAGTTAAGAAAATTGTATGAAGGCACACAATGAACAAATGACGGGGCCAGGATTTAAACTTATTTATCCTGACTCCTTATTGCCAAATTCAGACTTAAATTGAAGAAAGTAGGGAAAACCACTAGACCATTCAGGTATGACCTAAATCAAATTCCTAATGATTATAAAGTGGAAATGACAAATAGATTTAAGAGACTAGATCTGATAGACAGAGTGCCTGATTGAACTATGAACAGAGGTTCGTGACATTGTACAGGAGACAGGGAGCAAGAACATCCTCAAGAAAAAGAAACACAAAAAAGCAAAATGACTGTCTGGGGAAGCCTTACAAATAGCTGTGCAAAGAAGAGAAGCAAAAAGCAAAGGAGAAAAGGAAAGATATAAGCATCTGAATGCAGAGTTCCAAAGAATAGCAAGGCGATATAAGAAAGCCTTCCTCAATGATCAGTGCAAAGAAATAGAGGAAAAACACAGAATGGGAAAGATTAGAGATCTCTTCAAGAAAATCAGAGATACCAAGGGAATATTTCATGCAAAGATGGGCTCAAAAAAGGACATAAATTGTATGGACCTAACAGAAGCAGAAGATATTAAGAAGAGGTGGCAAGAATGCACAGAAGAACTGTACAAAAAAGATCATTATGACCCAGATAATCATGATGGTGTGATCACTCACCTAGAGCCAGACATCCTGGAATGTGAAGTCAAGTGGGCCTTAGAAAACATCACTACGAACAAGCTAGTTGAGGTGACAGAATTCCAGTTGAGCTATTTCAAATGCTGAAAGATGATGCTGTGAAAGTGCTACACTCAAAATGCCAGCAAATTTGGAAAACTAAGCAGTGGTCACAGGACTGGAAAAGGTCAGTTTTCATTCCAATCCCTAAGAAAGGCAGTGCCAAGGAATGCTAAAACTACTACACAATTTCACTCATCTCACACACTCATTAAGTAATGCTCAAAATTCTCCAAGCCAGGCTTCAACAATACATGAACCGTGAACTTCCTGATGTTCAAGCTGGTTTTAGAAAAGGCAGAGGAACCAGAGATCAAATTGCCGACATCCAGAAAAACATTTATTTCTGCTTTATGTACTATGCCAAAGCCTTTGACTGTGTGGATCACAATAAACTGGAAAATTCTGAAAAAGATAAGAATACCAGACCACCTGACCTGCTTCTTGAGAAATCCATATGCAGGTCAGGAAGCACCAATTAGGACTGGACATGGAACAACAGAGTGGTTCCAAGTAGGAAAAGGAGTATGTCAAGGCTGTATATTGTCACCCTGCTTATTTAACTTATATGCAGAGTACAACACGAGAAATACTGGGCTGGAGGAAGCACAAGATAGAATCAAGATTGCTGGGAGAAATATCAATAACCTCAGATGTGCATTGACACCACCATTATGGCAGAAAGTGAAGAAGACCTGAAGAGCCTCTTGAAAGTGAAAGAGGAGAGTGAAAAATTTGCCTTAAATCTCCATATTCAGAAAATGAAGAATATGGCATCTGGTCCCATCACTTCATGGCAAATAGATGAAGAAACAGTGGAAACAGTGGCAGACTTTATTTTGGGGGGCTCCAAAAATCACTGAAGATGGTGACAGCAGCCATGAAATTAAAAGATGCTTACTCCTTGGAAGAAAAATTATGACCAACCTAGACAGCATATTAGAAAACAGAGACATTACTTTGCTGACAAAGGTCCATCTAGTCAAGGCTATGATTTTTCCAGTAGTCATGTATGGATGTGAGAGTTGAACCATAAAAAAAAGCTGAGCACCAAAGAATTGATGCTTTTGAACTGTGGTGTTGGAGAAGACTCTTGAGAGTCCCTTGGACTGCAAAGAGATCCAACCAGTCCATCCTAAAGGAAATCAGTCCTGAATATTCATTGGAAGGACTGACGTTGAAGCTGAAACTCCAATAATTTGGCCACCTGATGCAAAGAGCTGACTCACTTGAAAAGACCCTGATGCTGGGAAAGATTGAAGGTGGGAAGAGAAAGGGACAACAGAGGATGAGGTGGTTGGATGGCGTTGCCGACTCAACGGACATGAGTTTGAGTAAATTCCAGGAGTTGGTGATAGACATGGAGACCTGGTGTGCTGCAGTCCATGGTGTTGCAAAGAGTTGGACAAGACTGAGTGACTGAAGTGAACTGAACTGATTCCGACTCCAGAATCTAGCCTCTTAATTGCAACAATAATCTTTCTATTAGGATTCTTTCATTTTTAAATGACAAAATGTCACATTCAAATAGCTAAAGAAAAAAATGCTAAAAATTTGACTTCTTTCACTATTAAATACATATTAAAAAAATCTTTGGCACTTCTGTCTCTTTCTTTTTTGGGGCTTCATTCTCAAGCAAATGCTCCTTTAGAGTTGACAGTGGTTGAAATTCTATCCTCTCAAAATTCCCATTAGAGAAGAGAGATAAAGATGTGGGTGGGGGCAGGAGAGAGGGGACTTATTTTTCCCAACAGTCTTAGGAAAATATTTGACCGTATACTTAATTACATATTAACCAAATGATATTGCCTTGCAATCAGTGAGTTTGAGTGACTGACTCTTGATCACCTTCTTATGAAGAGTTGAGTCAAAAGGCATACCTGAAAATGCGTACACTAACATAGCTGTAATGGAAAATTATTCACATTTTTCATTATGTCCTCCAACTCTGAATCAAGACCTATTGATGACTGCCAGGTTTCTGCATAAAGGAATTATGATGTGAATTATCATTTAGGTAATTAACTATCAATGAGTTACGTAATTCAGCTCAGTTCAGTCATTCAGTCATGTTCGACTCTTTGCAGCCCCATGAGTTGCAGCACGCCAGGCCTCCCTGTCCATCACCAACTCCTGGAGTTCACTCAGACTCACGTCCATTGAGTCGGTGATGTCATCCAGCCATCTCATTCTCTGTCACCCCCTTCTCCTCCTGCTTCCAATCCTTCCCAGCATCAGAGTCTTTTCCAATGAGCCAACTCTTCGCATGAGGTGGCCAAAGTAATGGAGCTTCAGCTTTAGCATCATTCCTTCCGAAGAACACCCAGGGCTGATCTCCTTCAGAATGAACTGGTTGGATCTCCTTGCAGTCCAAGGGACTCTCAAGAGTCTTCTCCAGCACCACAGTTCAAAAGCATCAATTCTTCGGTGCTCAGCTTCAATTATCATTTGAATAATATTTCAAAAATATGTCCATTACTCACCATTCTTGCTATATAGATAGCTGATTCTCTATTAGTTTGATGCCATTTCACTTGTTCTAGTCCACAAAATATCATTAAGGGGATCAATTAAGAGTAAAACTATTTTTTATGTTATAGACTTTCTGTGATAAACAGAGAAAAAGTATTCAAGGAATTTTCTCCTGTAAACACAGATAATGTGAGATAATTCTTTATCAGTAAGTCAACTGATTTATTCAAATTTAAGTTAAATATATGACAGCAATTATCCTTCTAGTTGATATTTTGTCATTTCCAATATTGAAACCTGAAAGAGTATTGCTTTATTTTCTACCATAATACTAATGGTGCATTTTACTTTTCAATATTCTCAGCAGTTATTTGACTTGTGACAATTTTTTCATCTCAAAAGTATATCTTAGATTATGTTTTTGTGGGTTTTGGCCTATTCTCTGCCTTTTATGTCCAATAACTGATTTTTTGTGTTCTTGAAAAACTTGAAGTTTTCCAAAAGTTTCATCTGTTATAGTTGAAAAGCACATGCCACTAATTAACAGTATTTCATATTATAAGATACACTGATTAGTAAAAGCAAAAAATCATAAGCCTCTTAAATTTCAGTTTTCAGTTATTCATGAGGTTTTCCTATGATCACTCTCCTATCACTTAATGCCCTTAGATTTATTTATTCCAGTACATAAAAATTAATATTATGTATTTACACTGGAACAACAAACACTATTATCTTTTAAAATAAAATATTATTTATTTCAAGCTATAGTATTTACATAACCATTTTCATCTGACACGCACTTGGTCATTAAACCAATACAATTAAGCTTCTGCAAAAGTGACTATCCCAGTGTAAATGGACAACATAAACTTGATCAAATTGTTCAACAGGACATTAACACACTGACCACTAGGAATACATGGCCTACATTATCACTGCGAAAATGTGTACACTTAGAAAGTACTAAATGTATGATTCCCTGATTCTCTTGTAATCTCTCTGGAAATGTCTCCTTGAGTCAAGCTTAACTGGATGAACTGGAGGAAATATCTGGGGAGGTGTGGCCATGATAGTGCTGTAAGAGAACCCTGGGTTCACCCTCTCCCACAGGTACACAAAATTATAACTATTTAAAGAACAACTATCTATAAGAATCACATGAAGACTGGAAAAACAGATTTTCCACAGCTAAGCATATTAAAAATAAAAAGCGCATAAGATGGGAGGAGAGGTAAAGACAAGGTAGATCCAAGATCCACCACAAAGAGTATGCAACCCACCAATGGGAGAATAACCACAATTTCAGAGGTTCTTGCAAAGAAAGAATGACTCAACTTCCACAACAGGTATACCAGCCCAAGAGTCATGCCCTAGAAAAACACACCTCTAGAACATCTGGCTCTGAGGACCACTGGCTGGCTCTTGCATATTGCTGAGACTAAGGGGCTTCAGAAAATAGAGACTCTGCTCTGAAAGGGCTCGCACAAAATCTCACATGCTCAGAGATTACACACAGAGGCAGTATGTTAAAATAGAGCCTGAGTCAAATATACTTGCTAATCTTAAACTTTCAAAAAGGCAGGAGGCAACTGGGACTCCACCCAGGGACACATATGCTGGTAGAGGCCATTTTGGAAAGTTCAGTCTATCACAAGAAAACTAGTGCTGGAAAGATCCATTCTGAAGTCCTCCTTCTAATTGATTAGTGCTGGGGGCTTACCTACCCACCAGCAGACTAGCACCAGACCCAGGAATCCACAAGATATGAAGCCAGCAGCATAATGTCCCAGCCCCTCATACCAGGAGTTGAAGCCTCTGAAAGAGGCAAGACCTGACAGTTAATCAGGCTGACGGTCAGCCCCACCTAGCACCACACTCACAGCAGTCAGTCCCACCACAACAGACGATACCACACAGCCTACACAGAGGGCACTCTGAGAGCATTTAGATTCAGGGACCATACAGGAATATGCTACTGGGCCCCATAGGACATCTCCTGGGTCTGTAAAATCAGAAAACATAACCAACTGACCTAACACAGAAAGGTAAACACAAAGATTTCTACAACGTTGAGAAGACAGAGGAGTATGTTCCAAATGAAGGAACATGACAAAACCTCAAAAATGAACTAATTAAAGTGAGGATATGTAATATATTCATTAAGAAGTCAAAGCAATTAATAATCATAAAGATGCCCAACCAATCAGGATAAGAATGAACATAGTGAGAAGTTCAGCAGAGAGTTAGAAAATATAAAAATCCAAGCAGAGATTAACAATGGGATGGCTTAAATAAAAATATGCTAGAAAGAATCAACAGTAGATTAGATGATACAGAGGGACAGATCAGTGAACTGGAAGACAGTAGTAGAGATCACCCAATTTGAACAAAAAAAAAGAAAAGGAAAAAAAAATTAATGAGGACCATGGAAGAGACCTCTGAGACAACATCAAGGATAGTACCACTTGCATTAGAGAAGTCCCAAAAGAAGAAGAGACAGATAAAGAGGCAGAGAATGTATTTGAAGACATAATAAGCTTTTCTAACCCGGGAAAGGAAACAGACATCCAGGAAGAGGAGCCACATAGTATCCCATACAAGATAAACCCAAATAAATTCATAACATGACACTATAAAATGACAAATACTAAAGATAAAGAGAATCTTAAAAGCATCAAGAAAAATTCAATGAGTTATGTACAAGAAAACTACCATCAGACAACAATCTGACTTTTCAGCAGAAGTTTGCAGGCCAGAAGGGAGTGGAATGATATATTCAAAGTGATTAAAGAGAAAAATCTAAACCAAGTATACTCACCCTAGCAAAACTACCATTCAGATTTTAAGGAGAGATAGTTTTACAGATAAGCAAAGGCTAACAGAGTTCAGAACCTCTAAACTGACTTTACAAAAAATGTTAAAATGACTTCACTAGTAGAAAACAAAAGACTACAGCTAGAAATACAAAAATTATGAAGGGAAAAATCTTATTGATAAAGGCAAGGATGCATTAAAGGTATTAGGTCAAACATTTGTACAACTAGCAGAAAGATTAAAAGATAAAAGTAGTGAAATCATCTATATTCATAATAAGTATCAATAGTAAAGGATAAACAGAGGATGTAAAATATGATGTCAAAAATATTATATTTGGGAAGTGGGTAAAAATGCAGAGTTGTTAAAATGTGTTTGAATTTGAGAGTATTAATTTAAGATAGTCACTATTATAGATAATATATTTAATAAATAAGCATACTTACACATGTATATATATATTTATTTATGATATATGGGTATATATGAACCTCATGGAAACCGCAAACCAAAAACCTATAATAGATATATGCACAAAGTAGAGAAAGAAATCCAAATATAACATTAAAGAGTAGTCACAAAGTCACAAGGGAAGACAGCAAAAGAATAAGAAACAGAACTACAAAAACAACCAGAAAACATTAACAAAATGGCAATGGGTACACAGTCATCAATAACTATTTTAAAAGTACACTGAACTATTATAGGCCAATAACTGTGATAATGATGCAAAAATCCTCACAAAATATTAGCAAACTGAATTCAATAGTATACAGCAAGGAACATACAGTATGTCCAGGTGGGAGACCGAACAGAAACCACAAAAGAAAACTAACCAAATTGATCACATGGATCACAGCCTTGTCTCATTGAATGAAACTATGAGCCATGCTGTGTAGGGCCACCCAGACGGACAGGTCACGGTGGAGAGTTCTGACAAAACATAGTCCACTTGTGAAGGGAATGGCAAACCACTTCAAAATTCTTGCTTTGAGAACCCCATGAACAGTTTGAAAAGGCAAAAAGATATGACACTGAAAGGTCGGTAGGTGCCCAATAAAGAACAATATTGCATAGGAACCTTGAATGTTAGGGCCATGAATCAAGGTAAACTGGAAGTGTTCAAAAAGGAGGTGGAAGAGTGAGCATCAACATTTTAGAAATCAGTGAACTAAAATAGACCAGAATGAATGAATGAATTTAATTCAGATGACCATTATATCTACTACTGTAGGCACGAATCCTTTAGAAGAAGTGGAGTAGCCCTAACAATCAACAAACAAGTCTGAAATGCAGTACTTGGGTACAGTCTCAAAAATGACAGGATGACTTCTGTTTGTTTCCATAGGAATCTGGTATTGCCCCAACTAGTAATGCTGAAGAAGCTGAAGTTAAATGGTTCTAGGAAAACCTACAAGGGCTTCTAGAACTAACACCCAAAAACATGTCCTTTTCATCATGGGGACTGGAATGCAAAAGAAAGAAGTCAAGAAATACCTGGAGTAACAGGCAAATTTGGCCTTGGAGTACAAAATGAAGCAGGGCAGAGACTAATAGAGTTTTGCCAAGAAAATTCACTGGTTGTAGCAAATAACCTCTTCCAACAACACAAGACATGACTCTACACATGGACATGACCAGATAGTCAATACCAAAATCAGATTGATTATATTCTTTGCAGCCAAAGATAGAGAACTCTATACAGTCAGCAAAAACAATACCAGGTCCTGAGTGTAGCTCAGATCATAAACTTTATTGTAAATTCTGTCTTAAATTGAAGAAAGTAGTATATTCAAAAGCAGAGACATTACTTTGCCGACTAAGGTCCATCTAGGCAAGGCTATGGTTTTTCCTGTGGTCATGTATGGATGTGAGATTTGGACTGTGAAGAAGGCTGAGAGCCAAAGAATTGATGCTTTTGAACTGTGGTGTTGGAGAAGACTCTTGAGAGTCCCTTGGACTGCAAGGAGATCCAACCAGTCCACCCTAAAGGAGATCAGTCCTGGGTGTTCTTTGGAAGGAATGATGTTAAAGCTGAAACTCCAGTACTTTGGCCACCTCATGCAAAGAGTTGACTCATTGCAAAAGACTCTGTTGCTTGGAGGGATTGGAGGCAGGAGGAGAAGGGGATGACCGAGGATGAGATGGCTGGATGGCATCACTGACTCGATGGACGTGAATCTGAGTGAACTCCGGGAGTTGGTGATGGACATGGAGGCCTGGCGTGCTGCGATTCATGGGGTCGCAAAGAGTCGGACATGACTGAGCGACTGAACAGAACTGAACTGAGGGAAAAACAGTAGACCATTCAGGTATGACATAAGTCAAATCCCTTATGATTATACAGTGGAAGTGACAAGTAGATTCACGGGATTAGATATGATAGATAGAGTGGTGCTTGGAAAACTATGGGTGGAGGTTTGTAACATTGTACAAGAGGCAGTGATCAAAAACATCCTTAAGAATAAGAAATGCAAAAGGCAAAATGGTTGTCTGAGGAGTCCTTACAAATGGCTGAGAAAAGAAGAGAAGCTAAAAGCAAAGGAGAAAAGGAAAGATGTATCCATCCATCTAAATGCAGAATTCCAAAGAATAGCAAGGAGATATAAGAACGCCTTCCTCAGTGATTGATGCAAAGAAATAGAGGAAAAAAAATAGAATGGGAAAGACTAGAGATCTTTTCAAGAAAATAAGAGATACCAAGGGAACATTTCATTAAAAGGTAGGCACAATAAAGGACAGAAACAGTATGGACCTACCAGAAGCAGAAGATATTAAGAGGTGACAAGAACACACAGAAGAACTACACACACACACACACACACACACACACACACACAAAACCCTAATGACCCAGATACCACAAAGGTGAATCACTCACCTAGACCCAGACATCCTGGAATGTGAAGTCAAGTGGGCTTTAGGCAGCATCACTACAAACAAAGCTTGTGAAGGTGATGGAATTCCAGCTATTTGAAATTAGAATTTCAAATCCTAAAAGATGATGCTGTGAAAGTGTTGCACTCAATATGCCAGCAAATTTGGAAAACTGAGCAGTGGTCACAGGACTGGAAAGGGTCAGTTTTCATTCCAATTCCAAAGAAAGGCAATGTCCAAAATGTTCAAACTACCACACAATTGCAATCATCTTACACGCTAGCAAAATAATGCTCAAAATTTGCCAAGTGAGGCTTCAACAATACATTAACTGAGAAGTTTGGGATGGCCAGCTGGATTTTAAAAAGGCAAAGGAACCAGAGATCAAATTGCCAGCATCTGTTGTATCATAAAAAAAGCTACAGAATTTCAGAAAAACCATCTACTACTTCTTCATTGACTACACTAAAGTATTTGACTGTGTGGATCACAATAAACTGTGATAATAATAATAATAAATATTATTAGTAAATTTTACTCTTAATATGGTTTCAGATTTGTCTGAGTTTTATTTAAAAATTTGTTCCTTTATTTTTCACAAAGCTCTTTTAACACACAAATGCACACTACTGCTAAGCTGCTAAGTTGCTTCAGTCGTGTCTGACTCTGTGTGACACCATAGACGGCAGTCCACCAGACTCCGCCATCCCTGAGATTCTCCAGGCAAGAACACTGGAGTAGGGTGCCATTGCCTTCTCCGAAATGCACACTACACACACACAAATATCTTAGTCACGTATAGAGATGAAATATAACTACAAAATTTAAACAGGTAATAAAGAAAAGAGGATGATGGTTACCATCAGTAAGAGTGAAACAGGATGGGTTGATAAAAGGACAAAATCAGATGGTTAATTGATTATAGTCAACATCTTAGTTTTCATTTGAATTAGTGATTCCATGGGTGCTTACGGCATTATTAAAAATAACTATTAAGTTACAGTCACAGTGAGATATTACAGCATGGCTGTTAGATTGGCTATCATCAAAAAGGTAAGAGGTAAGTATTGGTGAGGATGTGGAGAAAAAGGAATCCTTATGCACTTTAGTGAAAATGTAAATTGGTGCAGTCAGTATGAAAAACAGGAGAGAATTTCTTCAAAAACTTAAAAAAGGAACTACCATCTGACCCTGCAATCCCACTTCTAGATATATATCTGAAGAAAATGAAAACAGGAACTTGAAGAAATATATGTACTTCCGTGTTCATTGTAGCATTATTCACGAATAACCAAGATATGGAAATGACTCATGTCCATCAACAGATGAATGGATTAAAAAGATACGATAAACATATACACACATAAATATAAATATATACATATTTTTGTATCTGGTGGAGCATTATTCAGTCATGAGAAAGAAGAAATTTCTGACATTTTCAACATGGAGGACATTGTGGACATCATGTTAAGTGAAATACTAGACCAGACATGAAAGTCAAATGTTGCATAATGTAATATGTGTAATTTAGTTTAAAAGTCAAATTCATAGAATAGAAAAGTGTTTTTTTCAGTGGCTGGAGGGTGGGTGAAAGAGGGAAAGGATGGCAGAAGGGTACAAACTTTCAGTAATAAGGAATAAGATCTGAAGATATAATGTAAAACATAGTAATTATAGTTCACAATACTGTACTGTGTAACTGAAAATTTTCTAAGAGAGTCAAATTTAAATGTCCTCATACAAATAAATGATGAACATGTTAATTATCTAGAGGAGGAGGATCCTTTCACAATGTATGTGTGTGTGCTTAGTCACATCTGACTCTGCAACCCCATAGACTGTAGAGCACAAGGCTCCTCTACCCATGGAACTTTCCAGACAAGAATACTGGAGTGGGTTGCTATTTCCTACTGCAGGCACCTTCCCAACCAACGATTTGAACCTATGTCTCTTGTGTCTCCTGCATCAGCAGGTGGATTCTTTACCACTGCACCATCTGGGAAGACCATACATCAAATCACTATGATGTACACTTTAAATATCTTATAATTTTATGCACAAATTAATCCTCAATAAAACTGAAATTAAAAATAAAATAAAAATAGCATGCAAATTAAAAATGTACATTTTAATTTGCAAAATGTACAATTTAAAAATATACATACATAAACACTTAGGTACATTAAAAAAATGTCAAAAGTAGGTTCACCCCAATACAGTTATGCTGTCATAGTTCAATAAATCAATGAAATGACTAAATCAAAATATGTTTCCAGAATAAACTACAAATAAATACAAAGGGATATAGAATAGAATCTTAATTAAATTTTACTTCCTAATTCATATTATAGTAGCTGCTATTTGATATAAACTTTTTACATATATGATTGAATTAAAGGAACATTAAGTAGCAACTATCAAACTGCAGAAATATTCAGGGGATGGAAGGAACATATGCAATCTTCCTCCATCCTCAAATCCAATAAAGCAACGTGTAATAGCACAAAGAAGTTAAAATGAAGCAGTCAACTTTTAGTTAAGTATGACAAATTGACTGGGAAAAACACATTCCCTTCTGTTCCCTTTGGAACAGGAAAACATTCCCTTTGGAGGCTGTCCTTGAAATATAATAGCAGTCTGGTATGCTTTATACACTTTAAGATAGAGTTGGCAATTCAGAAAAAAAATGAGCTCTGGCATTTAGGACTACCCTCATGAACATCTCGTTAGGTAATGTAAGTAGAGATATGAATATAATATTGCTCCAATCTAGGGGAGAGAAAGACTCATAAATATCTCTTTAAATTGTATATTCTATAATAAAAGTGTGGTTACGGTGATGTAGAAGATTTACAAGATAAGTTAACCAACAAACTTAAGATTGCTACACAGACACTGAAATTGTCCAGTCTCAAATAAATGATTCATTTTATAATGAGCATATAAAATTTGGTAATTAACCAGATAACTTGGAAAAAAATAATTCACACTTGAAAATATTAGTTAGGCAATGTACATGCAGAATAAAGTAAAACTCTTCACAATTAAATTTGCATAAAAACAGCAAATAAATAAATAATCACAATAGTCAACATTTGCAAGAATGTGAAAAATAAACATTTATGTATTGCTGGTGGCAGTACACATTCATAATTTTTTGGGGGGATGACAATTTAGCAGTATTTTTTTAAATCATAAAATCACTCAGACATCTTATTCTAGAATCACAATCTGGGGAACATAGTCTATAAATATAGATTAACTATTTTTAATGCTAAGTTATAAAAGCCTGTGGAAATTTCTAAAATAACCATTCAAAGAATAATGATCAAGTACTTAACTTCCAAAGCACTAAAGGAACAATAAAGGAAAATGAAATAAATTTCAAAAGTCAACTCAAAAGGAGGTCAATTAATTACAGGGTAAAAATGAATATAAAAAATCTAAATGAAGAAAGAACAAAATAGAATGTCAGAAAAAATACAAGTATATCTGTAATCAAAGTGAATAAATTAAAATTTATGAATTAATGTCAGAAAAGCCTTATTAAAACAAAATTCACTTACACACCACACCCAAGAAGTATAGTGGTGAAAACGCAAAGAGAGATAAGAAAAAAGATACAGGCACAATGGAAAATGCCAAGAGAAAGCTCTAGTTGGTATGTGTGTGTATGTGGGGGGGCGGGGATGGGTGTGTGTGCGCATGTGCGCTCTAAATTGCTTCAGTTGTGTCTGACTCTGTGCGACCCTATGGACTGTAGCCCCCCAGGCTCCTCTGTCCATGGGATTCTCCAGGCAAGGATTCTGGAGTGGGTTGCCATGACCGCCTTCAGGGGATCTTCCCGAACCAAGGATCGAACCCACATCTCTTCAAGTCTCTTGCACTGGCAGGCAGGTTCTTTACCAGTAGTGCTACCTCTGAAGTCCGATCTGGTACAGCAACACAAAAACTTTACAGATGGGCTTCAAGACAAAAATTCACAACTAGAAATAGTGTCACAAGTAAAGAAATGACCTTTATAAATTTGTTAAGTACCTAATACATCCATGTAAATAAAATTGTAAAGAAATCTGAGGGAAAGGTAACCAGAAACATTAGCATAGTGACTAGTTCTAGAATGAAAGGCAGGCAGCAGCAGTGTTTACACTGGCATTTGAAGATAAACAGTGGTGCCTCCGGTTTTATTATCCTTTATAAACTGAATATATATGTTAGCTAAATATATTCATTTTACATGTATTTCATAAAATTAGCATCATAATACAATGCACAGTTAAACAAACAAATTTAAAGGTATGTGTAATAGTCACCAAGTTGTGTTAGAAAGGTAGAATTTTTGTCATATTCTTGCAAATAGTTTCAACCACATTCTTACTCAATACAATTTATGAAATATAAGTTTAACATTAGATATGAGAATACAGATGAGTGACATATCTATTATTAAATAATTAATTAACAGAGAGCTTTTAGAGCATAAGTATACCTTCTGCCATTAACTTGTTTGGAAATTGAAATTTATGTCACACAATACAGAAACCAGAAGTTAAAGGAGATTAAGAGCTTCCAAAGCATAAAATAAAAGCCCAAAGTTAAATGATTCCCAAAAGTTTGTGTTGTAAATTTTCTAGTTTAAAAAATATCCACAAAGCCTTTTACCCACAGTTAAGGTTTAAATTCCTACTAAAAATAGTACAAACCAAACCATTCCAATTCAGATATATAAGATGGTGAATGTAGAAATGATTCTTCATAAAAGAAATCAAATGCTTAAGTACAAATATTTAATTTTTAATAATTAGTATTTTAATTTAAATTTTTAATTTTTAATTTTTCCTGAAAGCATTTACTTAAAGATATAAAATAAAGACATAATCAATTCTTTATAATGGCATTTTTCTCTTTTCGGTCGAAGCCAAAAGGCTCTTTAAAGCACAATTTTGCTTAGATATATAATCAATTGTATTTAATTGATTTAATTATATTTAATATTATTCAGTGACAAATACTTAGACTGAATAGGTATATTCATTCACTTTGCTTCCACTGAAAAGACTAAGAAATATAAAGAACCAGAGAGTCTATGAACCTAGGAACTACATATCTATGAACTACATATAAACATTGTTTAACACTGTTTTATGGGGGAAGGTAGTTTCGCACTGTACATTACTGAATACTTTATTAAATGTTGAATGGGTTCGGTGATGAATTAGTACCACTTAAGCAAGGGTTAAAGGTAGTAGTGCATTAACTGCAGAATGTCGTTATAAGCACTTTCTATTTAGGATTATTACTTTTATACTTATTTGTCAGATGTGTGGACTGTGACCTCTGTTCTGAGTTCAGTGTAGTAAAATCTTCTAAAGGACAAAAAAATAGTAGAAAACTCTAACAGAGTAGTATAAAATATATTATGGCCCCTCAGTAATTATGTTATAATTCTGTTGGAGAAAGCAATTCTATTACATTTCTTATTGTCAGCCACTTCTTTTAACTGTCTGGAAAAAAAGGAAAATATTCCTGTTAGCTAGGATTTTTGCTTTTGGCATGTGCTCAAAAATAACTAATATTTCCTGACCACTTTTAAAGAAGAGAGAATACATTATATACACTCATACACATATCTATATCTACACACACACACATATGTGACAGACACACATATATCTTTATACTGTGACAATTTTCTTTAAAACACCAGTCTTGTCATTTTCATTCATAGAAGCACAAGAACTTACCCATTTACTAAATCTGAAAAGGAATCTCGAGAGTTCAAATGGAGCTCCTGACAAAAGTGTGAGGGTTAGTAGGATTCTCATTTTATTTTTTGAGAAAGATTCATGACAAATGAATTCACTCATGACATATTCATATAGTACAAGTCAAACTTATTTTGGATTTTAAAAAATTGCTTCAAATTTACTCACTGAGTAACTTAGCACAGAATCAGTTCACATACCTTCTCATTTGCAATAAATTTTTCAAGAATCCTGATGGGCCAAAACATACTATAAATAAGGAGAATCTTCACTTGTACTATGACAATCATATTTGACTTTCATACTGCTTTCGGTCAAAAGTACTAAATGGTACTTGGGTGTTCCCAACTAGAACATAACACCAAGGATTTCCTGACTTAATCTGCCAGAATGTTCCCCTCTTAGGCAATGTGCTGATTACCTTTTAGAGCACAAATAAAATTTCCATTTTACCTCTGAGGTAAATTATGTTCATTCAGAACACAGAGATGGCTTTGAGGATCTTTTTCAGTGTGGTAAGTCTATGGAACACCTATAATTCTCTAAGATTATATTTGCAAAGATCCTATCAATGTTATCCTTTATGGGAACCCACTAACAAGGTATCTTGTTCTTTGGCTAACTCATGCCAAAGTTATTTATAAGTAACAATAATTGACTTTTGGCATTATTTTACATAACAGGTGCCACTTCCTAAGAACTGGATTAATGGAAGTTATTGCAGCACTTGATTATATTCTTTTCCTGAACTCTGCCTAAGTACTACTCAGCCACAGTGGCCACCATAATTCAGCTACTTGGTAAAATACATCAAAGGATTGAAACTACTAAAGAAAATCAATATTTAAAAAGAAATCTTCATCCTTTACAAAGTTAACACACGGCAGCAGTGAGTCACATTTATTAAACTTGGCAAAGAATCTTGTCAAATATCTAAGAACTACAGGCATCTATGAAATGCTAGAATTTGCCTACTCCTATAGGCATCTATAAAATAATTTTAAAAGCAGGGAATTTTGGCATCAGACCTGGAGAGAATCTGACTGATTTACTTAAGTTATACAACTTTCCTGAGTTCTGCTTTTACTCATTTATAAAATTAGATAGTAATACATAAGACTAAATGAGAAAAATAAATGAGATAATGCATATAAATTAGGGGTCAAATACTAGGCCTTTGTCAGTAACTTAACTGACAACAAAGATGAAGAATTTAGTTCCATAAGAATGGATGAAATGGAATAAGAAAGTATTAGAAAATCTTAAACTTGGAAGCCCATCCATGATGATTAATGAAGAAAAAGACTCTCTCCAAAAAAAGTTGAAAAGGAAAAAAAATCTTATGGGAAGAGATTATAAGTATATATTAGATGAAAATGAAAATAAAAATGACACAAATCTCTAATGTAGGGGATGAGGCAAACAAAACTTAGAGATAAGAGGAAATAAATTTTGGAGCAAGTTATTGTCCCCAAACAACTGGAAGATAACATCAATTGAAATTAATTTCCTAAACATAAACAGATGTTTGGCATATTTTCCAAAACTTTACCTCATATATCGGTTTCTTGTGTTAAGGTAATTAAACTGGTTTCTATAGACACATGTAAAATTATATCTCATTTCTTCTCACCTGTGTTTTATATTTTAAGATAGTCATTTAAAACTCTGAAGCAAAAAATGGGTAGGACTAATGTATATATAAGAGTTCAACTGACTGATATATGTAAAGTACTTGGGATACATGCAAAGTAAAATCTGCAGATAGAAGTATCACAAGTAAACAGCCATCTTGATTCAGATGTAATTTGCTATTCAGTTGTTAGTACAACCAGTGGCTTGCGATTAAGCCTGGTGTAATTCTCAGCATTGGGATTAATACTGAGGAACACCATCACAGGACAGAAGATAATTCCTCCACAAAAAGTGACTGCTGTAGCTTTAAAAGCCAGCATGAAGCCTACCATTTACAGGTTTTATAGTTGAACCTAATGGCCAGTGCTAAGCAGAGAGCATCAAGGATGCTAAAACTGCTCATGGATATTTTTGTGAAACTAATGGCAGTGAAAGTACATCTTAACAAGCATGAGAAAGGTTCATTCAGTCTCAAGTGAACATAATTTCTCTTTGTGATTGAATTTAACTCCAGAAACTCATCCACAAGTGGGAAAATTACCTTGTTGTTAATTTGTTGAATAACATAAGTTATGTTGAATATTTTATTTGAATTTGAGTATCTTCATTCCTTTCCACATTTATTGAACAAGTTTGGATTGAGTCTCTTATATATCATTAGAATGCTAATGATAAAAAACAAGAAGCAGGTTGTTTTAATTTTTCATTTAGTGATTGAGTGAAAACTCAACTTACCAGTCTAGCTAGCAGAATACTGCTTCGACATTTCAATCTCAAGTTACAAGCTCATTTCTATGTGAGACATGTTAAAAGGATAAATTAAATATAATAAGTAAACTAGGTATGATATTTTATTAATGAGCATGTAAGATATATTAAATATGAGAAAATAAAAATATGTAAAATGACTCGGATGTAAAATATGTAAAAGATATGACTAAAGTAGCCACATACTGAATTTAATCACCAGATCACATAGCATTGATGAGATTTAATATTTAATTAATTATACTTTGAAACTAGCCCAACTCAAAAATACAAAGAAAAGTGGCATTGTTATCTTCTATGTGAAAGAAGCAGCAAAAAAACATACCCTGCTTTAGAGATTTGGTATCACTAGATTTGAGTAACGTTGGTGCATTCGGTCATAAACAATGTCACTGAAGAGTTCAGCACCCAGTTTTGGAGAACAGGTATATAACAGAGTTCTTAAGGCATGCTGTCTAATATATAAGAATAGACAGTATACCTTAAATAACTGAACAAGTTGTGTAGGTAATCACTAAACACATCTGAATGAACAGAGAATCCATGAAGAGGTAAATATAGTAATTTAGTCTTAAAAGCTGAAGTATTGAACTTTTAATCCCAGGAAGGTGTTTAAATAAGAATCAAAAACTGAATATGACAGATGGACTCACTCTAACATAAATCTCCAAGGTTTTCAAATAATGACTAGTGCTGTTTAAAAACAAGAGAAGAAAAGAAAAGATAAATTAAAAATTTAAAAAGCCAGAGACATTTTTGTGTGTTATAGGAAATAGACACTAGAAATGAATAGGCCTCTGCGATAAGATTGGTTTGGATTTATATCTGAAAAATTTGAGATGTCCTACAAGCAATTAGGAATATGGGTTAACTTAAGAGTCAAAACAAATAAGTGGGCAGGTCATGAGAGATTTAAAAGGTAGGCCTTTTGAGAATAAGACTATGCTAAAACTTTGGGATGTCCACAGTCAGGAGCCAAGAGAAGAAAGATCCAGCAAATTTTACAGTGATATCAGAGAAAAGGAGGGCTAAAGTTTAGTTGTTCAGGGGACTGTGGAACAATCACCAAAAAAGGAAGCAGGAATACTGCAGGGGAGAATTGAGCTTGAGTGCTCAGTAGCTCAAATGTGTCTGACTCTGCGACCCCATGGACTCTAGCCCTCCAGGCTCCTCCATCTATGGGATTCTCCAGGCAAGAATACTGCCACTTCCATCTCCAGGGGATCTTCCCGACCCAGGGATCAACCATACATCTCCTGCACTCTCAGGCAGATTCTTTACCACTGAGCTACCAGGGACGTACCCAAGGACTTCTCAGCAATAGAATTAAAGGACAGACAACTCTAAGCTGGTTGTAAGTCAGCTTCTGCTGGAGACAAAAAGGTGCACATAATCAGTAATTTAGTGCAGTTCATATCAGCTTATACAAATGTTTAATTAAAATAAAATGACATACAGTGTGTGTGTGCATGTGTATATCCTTATGTACATGCGCACATTATCTTGCCAGAAATCTTAGGGGAGAGAAGAGACAGAAAATGAGGGAAATGACAAAAATGTGTACTTTGTTAGCTAGAATGTTTTAGAACCTAGCATGTCAGTCATCCATCCTTCTAGCCCCAATACAACTATTTGTTGGAGAAGCCTGATCAGAGAAACAGCTCACTGTAACTCAGCTGGAACGCTACTTAGAGAAGAGTAAGAAGAAATGGCTGCTGCGAGGGGTGTAGAAGGGATGCTCTCCCAGCACAGCCCCCACTTTGGCCTTGAAGACACTGCTCAGGACCTTTTTTCCTACAGCAAGATGAAATCCTGCCCTGTCACTGCTTTTGTGACTACCAACGACAAAGCGAAGCCTGCAGCTTCTACAGAAATACAAAGGCAATGAACCCTTGTGGAGCATTTTTCACACTTGCTGTGTACTAAACCTGGATTGTCCCCTTTCATCCTTAATAATACACTGTGTGGTGACTGGGATTAGAGGAGGAAATTGAGTTTAGAGAGGTTTATGTAATGTCCAAGAGAAATAGTCAAAGGCAGAGCTGAAATTCAAAACCAAGTTTTTTGTTTGGTTGGTTTTTTTTTTTTTTTTAGTTTTTTATTTTTTAAATTTTAAAATCTTTAATTCTTACATGCGTTCCCAAACATGAACCCCCCTCCCACCTCCCTCCCCATAACATCTCTCTGGGTCATCCCCATGCACCAGCCCCAAGCATGCTGCATCCTGCGTCAGACATAGACTGGCGATTCAATTCTTACATGATAGTATACATGTTAGAATGTCATTCTCCCAAATCATCCCACCCTCTCCCTCTGTCTTATTAAACGTCCTTTTCAAAGACATTTCAATGACATGAATTCCAGAGCCCCTTCCAGGCACAAGATGAAAGTAGCAGCAATAACAGAGTAACCATTTGTAAACTGCAGTGCTTAAATATCTCTTTTCCAAGTCTAGGTACAGCACTTGATTAATTATGTAAGTTAACAAGTGTCTTAGACTGTCATTATTTCCTAACATTTCTAAAGATCTAAAGTCCTTACAAATTACTCTTGCTTTCAGTGGGTTAAAATACCTTTTCTAAGGACAAGCCAGAATAGCTGCATAAATGTTAGAATGTATGGGCCCTTTTAAGATAACACCTCCTCCATTGAGAAATTTATATGCCATGCTAGTAGCCTGTAACTGCATACAAATAAATTGGAAAGAAAACACTTAGAGGTAACAACACTTAGATAACACCTTGGCCATCCTAGGATAAAGGAAAGACAAATGTCCTAATTGCATTTTGTAATTTAGAATTCTCCCCCAAATGAATTTAAAATCTAAGATTTTACATCTCTGTCTTCATAAAGTTAAGAGTAATTAGATTTCGAACATCGCTATAAACACAAATAGATTTTGTTACTGAGATGCCTGAAATTTGATACTTGATAACAACAGACAAGCAATCCAGTAACTAGCCAGACACCACTGATCAACAAGCCAAGTGTATTATAAAGCAGTAGAGCAACAGTATCAAGAGATCCAGATTAGCAGTCATGAGATGCTCTATCCATCCCACTTGGGAAAACCAGTGCTCACTCAACAACCTGGCACAGGGTCAGAGGTTCATGCTAAAGCAACAGGAGTATCTTTAAATAGAAGATAATAAATTCAACATCCCTGAAGCTCTAACATTTTGGATGAGGGTAGTATGTTATATGGTACTGTATATCTTTCTTATGTACATATTTATGTATGTATTGGTTTGTTTAAAATGCTGATACATATTTGAGTAACAATAATTATTTACATAAAGGTAAAGCAAGTTTGTCTGTGTCCAGCTGATATGGATTTAATTTATACTAATTTACAGAGTTGACATTAAAACTCCTGGGACTAATTAGGTCCCATTTGTTTATTTTTGCTTTTATTTCCAATATTCTGGGAGGTGGGTCATAGAGGATCCTGCTGTGATGTATGTTGGAGAGTGTTTTGCCTATGTTCTCTTCTAGGAGTTTTATAGTTTCTGGTCTTATGTTTAGATCTTTAATCCATTTTGAGTTTATTTTTGTGTATGGTGTTAGAAAGTGTTCTAATTTCATTCTTTTACAAGTGGTTGACCAGTTTTCCCAGTACCACTTGTTAAATAGCTTGTCTTTAATCCATTATATATTCTTGCCTGCTTTGTCAAAGATAAGGTGTCCATAGATGCGTGGATTTATCTCTGGGCTTTCTATTTTGTTCCATTGATCTATATTTCTGTCAAGGTGAAAAGACAGCCTTCAGAATGGGAGAAAATAATAGCAAAGGAAGCAACTGACAAACAACTAATCTCAAAAATATACAAGCAACTCCTACAGCTCAATTCCAGAAAAATAAACAACCCGATCAAAAAATGGGCCAAAGAACTAAATAGACATTTCTCCAAAGAAGACATACAGATGGCTAACAAACACATGAAAAGATGCTCAACATCACTCATTATCAGAGACATGCAAATTAAAACCATAATGAGGTACCATTTCACACCAGTCAGAATGGCTGCCATCCAAAAGTCTACAAGCAATAAATGCTGGAGAGGGTGTGGAGAAAAGGGAACCCTCTTACACTGTTGGTGGGAATGCAAACTAGTACAGCACTATGGAGAACAGTATGAAGATTCCTTTAAAAACTGGAACTAGAACTGCCTTATGACCCAGCAATCCCACTGCTGGGCATACACACCGAGGAAACCAGAATTGAAAGAGACACGTGTACCCCAATGTTTATCGCAGCACTGTTTCTAATAGCCAGGACATGGAAACAACCTAGATGTCCATCAGGAGATGAATGCATAAGAAAGCTGTGGTACATATACACAATGGAGTATTACTCAGCCATTAAAAAGAATACATTTGAATCAGTTCTAATGAGGTGAATGAAACTGGAGCCTATTTTACAGAGTGAAGTAAGCCAGAAAGAAAAACACCAATACAGTATACTAACGCATATATATGGAATTTAGAAAGATGGTAATGATAACCCTGTATGTGAGACAGCAAAAGAGACACAGGTATATAGAATAGTCTTTTGGACTCAGAGGGAGAGGGAGAGTGTGGGGTGATTTGGGAGAATGGCATTGAAACATATATAATATATATGAAACGAGTCGCCAGTCCAGGTTCAATGCATGATACTGGGGCTGGTGCACTGGGACAACCCAGAGGGATGGTACAGGGAGGGAGCAGGAGGGGAGGTTCAGGATGGGAAACACGTGTATACCTGTGGCGGATTCATGTTGACGTATGGCAAAACCAATACAATATTTTAAAGTAATTAACCTCCAATTAAAATAAATAAATTTATAAAAAAAAAAAAAAACCTTCTGGGGCTAGATACTACTCAGTCTTGAATCAGTAGGCTGGGGCTGCCTTAACAGAATACCATAGACTATGTGGTTTAAACAGAAGAAATTTATTTTCTCCCAACTCTAGAGACTGATAGGCTAGGATCAAGGTTCCAGCAAAGTTGGTTTCTGTGATACTTCTTGACTTGTAGAAGGTTGCCTTTTCACTATGTCATCACATGACCTTTCCTCTTTGTAGATGCGCTTGTGGTATCTCTTCTACTCCTTATAAGGATACTAGTCCTATTTGATTAAAACCCCACCCTTATGATTTCAATTAACTCTTTAAAGGCTCTATCTCCAATACAGTTACATTGGGTATTAGAGTTTAAACATGGATTTTGAAGGAACACAATTCAGTCCCTAAGAGACATCTTCCTGTCTTTCGGTTTAAATCTCCTTTATGACTGCTTGATGCTTTCTCTTTAACTTTTCAGTCCAAATACAGATGGAAAGGTACTTACAGCAGCAGACACCACTTGTACAGATAAAAAATGAGAAAAAATATTTTGTTTTGTTTTTTTCTCTGCAGGTTTCCCTTTTTCCAACTGCATAAATTATTATAATTACTCTCTTTTATTAGATAACCAACAAATAATTATTTACTAATTTATAATATCTATATAAAAACAATCCCCTATAATTTTGAAACCTGTCCTTAGACATAGCTAGCCCTCTTTGAAAGGGAGTATGACCCTTTCCACAGAATGAAAGACTTTAAATAACATTAAACAAAGCATATGAAGATTATTAAGCTATGATGGGGTACTCTGCAATTACAAACAATTTCTCTTAATTACATGCTGCTCTTACACTCAATAGAAAATGCAGATGAACCATTTAATGCTTGTGTAAGTAAGACCAAATTTGAATATTCCCTCTAAAGATGCCACTGGTATCCGCTATTACCTCCTTGTTTGGGTCTTGTTGTCTTCCTCACCTTTGGCATAACCTTATTATTAGGACAGAAATACTGGCTTCAGACTTTAAACCCTGTAAAGCAATCAAGAAGGAAAACTAGAACATCATTCAGATAATCTTTTTGAATTGTAAGCCTAACCTGACTGACATTATCAGAGTCAGGCCGATAGAGTTTTGTTCCAAGATGACTTTCTTTAATACAAAGTCCACATATGGTAACTTGTACATTCTTAATTATGAAATTAAAACATGGGAGGCACTGGCCTGATTAAGACAACTCTATAATCATGGAAAGAGACAAATCCAAATTAAGGCTAACTTTTTTTCTTTAATGTCTCCTTTTAAGAGTTGCCTATAGAAAGAGTCACATCAGCATATTTTACTGGTTCTCTGCTGTCTGAAAGTCAGGACAATTTGAAAGAAAAAACAGTCTCAGGATAATTTCTGTTCAACTGCAAACACACACACACACATGCACACACATGAAAACACATACACACTCACACTTCCCTGGAGAAGAATTAATAAAATATTTGATGTTTCACTTTAATTTTACTTTATACATATATATTTAGTTCAATTCCAATATGTTGTTTTCCTTGGAGTGTTTTTTGTTTTCTTTTTTTCTCTTAGCTGGCCATACTCCTATTTTTGAAAAGTCACTAAGGGTATAGTTTTAGAAATCCACATTAGAAAATAAATACTACCTTTATTTACAAAATCTTTTCATCAAAGTTAAGCAGCAGAACTGAATCATGTTGATATTCTAAACATATTTTTGAAGAAAGATTATATCATACATATATTCTTAAAAATATTATATAATAGAAAACAAACATGAAGGTCTCAGTTCAGTTCAGTCACTCGGTAGTGTCTGACTCTTTGTGACCTCATGGACTGCAGCAGGCCAGGCTTCCCTGTCCATCACCAACTCCTAGAGCTTGCTCAAACTCATGTCCATCCAGTTGGTGATGTCATCCAACCACCTCATACTTTGTTGTCCTTTTCTCCTTCTGCCTTAAATCTTTCCCAGTATAGGGTCTTTTCCAATTACTCAGTTCTTCACAACAGGTGGCCAAAGAATTGGAGATTCAGCTTTAGCATCAGTCCTTCCAATGAATATGCAGGACTGATTTTCTTTAGGATTGCCTGGATCAATCCCTTGCAGTCCAAAGGACTCCCAAGAGTCTTCTCCAACACCACAGTTCAAAAGCATCAGTTCTTTGATTCTCAGCTTTCTTTATGGTCAGACTGTCACATCCATACCTGACTACTGGAAAAACCATAGATTTGATTAGACGGACCTTTGTCAGCAATGTAATGTCTCTCCTTTTTAATATACTGTCTAGGTTTGCCATTGCTTTTCTTCCACGGAGCAAATGTCTTTTAGTTTCATGACTGCAGTAACCTTCTGCAGTGATTTTGGAACCCCTTGCCAACTAAGGTCCGTCTAGTTAAGGCTATGGTTTTTCCTGTGGTCATGTATGGATATGAGAGTTGGACTGTGAAGAAGGCTGAGCGCCGAACAATTGATGCTTTTGAACTGTGGTGTTGGAGAAGACTCTTGAGAGTCCCTTGGACTGCAAGGAGATCCAACCAGTCCATTCTGAAGGAGATCAGCCCTGGGATTTCTTTGGAAGGAATGATGCTAAAGCTGAAACTCCAGTACTTTGGCCACCTCACGTGAAGAGTTGACTCATTGGAAAAGACTTTGATGCTGGGAGGGATCGGGGGCAGGAGGAGAAGGGGACAACCGAGGATGAGATGGCTGGATGGCATCACTGACTCGATGAACGTGAGTCTGAGTGAATTCCGGGAGTTGGTGATAGACAGGGAGGACTGGCGTGCTGCAATTCATAGAGTCGCAAAGAGTCGGACATGACTGAGCAACTGAACTGAACTGAACTGAAAATAAAGTCTCTCAGTGTTTCCATTGTGTCTCCACCTATTTATCATGAAGTGATGGGACCAGATTCCATGACTTTAGTTTCTTGAATGTTTAATTTTAAGCTAACTGTTTCCCTCCCTTCTTTCACTTTCATTAAGAGACTCTTTAGCTTCTCTTTGCTTTCTGCTATAAGGCTTGTATCATCTGCATATCAGGAATTATTGATATTTCTCCTGGCAATTACAAAGGTCTAGTCTTTGTTTTTCATGCGATGACATATTTACAGATTAGGCTGACAAATTCACCTAGTCTCCCTTCCTTCTACTCCTTACTGTCAATATAAGATTGAATGACAAATTGGTATTCATCAAATTTGAAAGATTCTGCTAATCAGAAAAAAAAATCAAGAAATAAACAGGTATAGAGGAAGAAAAGATAGATAGGTCTTTTCTCCACACTTTTAAGTTCTCAAATGAGATCCCTGTAACAAAAGTCAGATAAGGAAGAAAAAGCAAACATATTTGTTTAAGTTTTATATAACAAGAAACTTCATAATGAAATGAAGACTCAAAGAAACTGTGAAACATTTTCTATGCCATCTGGGCTTCCGCGCAACATGGTGGCTGGTTCCAAGGTCAAGTGTCCAAGGAAGATCCGAGCAGAAATCATATGCATATAATGATTTAGCTGCAGAAGTCAGTTGCATCACTTCACCGTATTCTACTAATCAGGACATCTACATCCCATCCAGTTTCAAAGGTAGGAATAAAGACCTTCCACCTCTTGGTGATGGCCAGGAAAGCCTGGTGTGCTGCAGTTCTTGAGGTCACTAAGAATCACACATGACTGAGCGATTGAATTGAGCTGAACTGAACCACTTGATGAAGGTATGTCAATCTCAAATTTGGAGAAAAGTATCTGTGTGTGCTAAGTCACTTCAGTTGTGCCTGACTCTTTCATACCCATGGACTGTAGCCCTCCAGACTCCTCTGTCCATGGGATTCTCCAGGCAAGAATACTGGAGTGGGTTGCCAGGCCCTTCTCTAGGGTGTCTTCCTGACCCAGGGATTAAATCCACGTCTCTTAAGTCTCCTGCATTGGTAGGCAGGTTCTTTACCACTATCACCACATAGGAAGGCCTGAGAAAAGCATATTGGATGAGATACATACACACACATTTATTTAAAGAAACAGTCTTCCATGGACATCACATAAATCATAAATTCCCTAGTATAAATTTCACGAAGCAATCTCTACATTAAACACATATAAGGAAAACAACTGAAAGGAAGTACAGGGCATCTAAAGAACAGGTAAATGAAAGACCAACTTCACTCACTTTTGGCCAGCACTCCGTAAGCATGTAGGTGAGAATATGCCATTAAAATGTTAACATCTCAAAATAAAGTGCAATTTCAACCCTAGAAAAATTACATGTATTTATTAAACACTTTCATTTAAATACAGTTACTTTCTATCGATCATAATAACTGTCATTTATTGATTATTGAGCTTTCAAAGTGATGAGAATTTCTCATGAATGCACTCATTATATTTTGTCCTTAAGACTCTATGATATAGGCTTATTTTAATCCCATCTTACGGGTGAGAAAAGCAAGCCTAAAAAGGTTGAGTGACTTCTCCAATATCATACAGCTTGTTAATTCAATGCTGGGATCTTGACCTTTAACTATACTGTAACTATTGCACTTTCCATGTTTTCCTTTTAACTTTAATTTTTCTTATTCATATGGTTAAGTTGTAAAGGTCCAATAGAAGGACATATATTCGTATCCTAATAGCACACATACCATAAACTCCAGTATCTATAGATTTGACCATGAGTAAACTTGAGCTCAGCTTTTTATCCCTATTCACCTTCCACTTAAAGTTTCTGAAGAAAAAGTGATGAAGTAAGCACAAGACAGAAAATGAAAACTTAAAAACTTCTCAGGCAAAGTATTAAATCTAGGAAGAGAGGGACACCTCTGGCTGTCCAGTGGTTAAGACTCCATGCTTAGAATGCAATCCCTGGCTGGGGAACTAAGATTCCACATGTTACATGGCCAATAAATGAATAAATAATGAAACTACTATTGCAGAAATATAAGCTCAATGTAAAAAATCATTCCCCACCCATAGCAACAAAGAGAAATTTTCATTTTAATAAATTACATATATATATAATAACATTAAAATATAAAGTCACTGGGAAAATATGGAAAAAAATTATAAGACCCTTTGGAGGAGATTTTAAAACATTATTGAGTAATATTAAGAATTAAATAAACAAAAAGTAGATGGGTAAGAATATTCAATATCATAACCATGTCATTCACCTAACACTGGCCCACAGAGATAACTTGATTCCTACCAAGATACCAATAGAGTTTGAAACGTATCTGTAAAAGTTTATTTTAAAACTTGTGTGGGAAAGCAAAGACTAGAAATAGTTAAGATACTAAAATTCTTTTAAAAAATTAAAGATGCAACAAACCGCCCTATTAACTATTGTTTTGGTTATTAAATGCCTTGTAGAAAACTATCCCAAATTTTAGTGACTCAAAACAACATTTATCTATTAATATTAATCTCTTGATTCCATGAATTAAAAATTTGTGCAGGGCCTACCTAATGTATCATTAAAAGTTTAATCAAAGAAGCAAAACCAGTAGGGTTTATTGCAAAGACTTATTTATTTCAAGGAACTGGCCTACATAATTGTGAGGGCTATCTAAGTAAGTTTGAATGGCAGGACATCAGGAAAGGAAGATCATATTGAGGTCTAAATTCCATAGAAATAGGCAGACTGCTGTTCAAATGTGGAATTTCTTCTCTTCCTTACAATACATTCAAGCCTGCTTTTAAGGCCATCCAAAGTCTTCCCTGGTGGCTCATATAATAAGGAATCTGTCTGCAATGTGGCAGACCTGGGTTCAATCCGTGGGTTGGGAAGGTCCCCGGGAGATGGGAATGGCAACCCACTGCAGTATTCTTGCCTGGAGAATTCCATACAGAGGAGCCAGGAGAGCTTTAGTCCATGGTGTTGTGAAGAGTCAGACATGACTGAGTGACTAATACACACAACCAACTTAATTAGTTCCAGCAAAATAACCAGAAATACCTATCCTCATTTAAAGTCCACTGATTAGGGGCCTTTGTTGCATCTGCCAAATCCTTCCACAGCATCCCCTAGAATAGTACTAGACCTCAAAAAACATAAAGTTGACATATCAGGATGGCATCACAGCTAGGTTTTCTTTCTTGATTCCATGTGGTATCTGTTGGGTTCATTCAATGCTACTCAGCTCGATGCTAATTGGTCTGGAGTGCCCAAGACAACTTCACTGGAATGCCTGGGACCTTGGCAGGAATAGCCGGTAGAGTGAATTAAGCCGGCCCCTCTCCCTCTCCATGCAGTCATAAAGGTCTCACCATATGGCATCTCCAGCAGGCAAGTAGGCATCTTACTTGGTAGCACAGACTCCTAGAGCCTGACTGGAAACTACCAGATATCTAAAAAGTCAAGATCTGGAGTCATAATCCACTGGTCAAAGCAATCGCAGGGCAGCGCAACTTCTAGAGGAGGGGAATAGATTCTACTGTCTGATGGGAAAAGTGTCACAACTTCACTGCCATTTTTAATCATCCACAAACATCCAGATGTTTCAAAACAATAGTAGTAAAGAGAACGGGGTATGAGCATAGGGACAGAAAATTAGTGAAGGAAAAGAAAAAGGACAGAAACAGACTTGCATGGACATGGAATTTGAGATAAAGTAGATGGCACTGAAGATCATTAGACAAGAGATGCACTAAACAATAAACAGCTCTGGATAATGATGTGAAAACTGAAGCTGAATCTCTACTTCAAATCACACATAAAAATCAATTCCACATGGATTAAAGACTTAAAGGTAAAACAAAAAATTATCAAATTTTTAGAACAAGTGTAAGAGAAAGGTATTGTTATAAACTTTGGGTAAAAAAGAGTTTTTCACCTAAATCATTCAGTTCAGTGCAACCACTCAGTCGTGTCCAACTCTTTGTGACCCATGGACTGCAGCACGCCAGGCCTCCCTGTCCATCACCAACTCCCAGAGTTTACTCAGCCTCATGTCCATTGAGTCGGTGATGACATCCAACCATCTCATCCTCTGTCATCCCCTTTTCCTCGCGCCTTCAATCTTTCCCAGCATCAGGGTCTTTCCAAGGAGTCAGTTCTTCGCATCAGGTGGCCAAAGTATTAGAGTTTCAGCTTCAGCATCAGTCCTTCTAATGAATATTCAGGACTGATTTCCTTTAGGATGGACTGGCTGAATCTCCTTGCTAGCCAAGTGACTCTCAAGAGCCTTCTCCAACACCACACTTCAAAAGTATCAATTCTTTGATGCTCAGCCTTCTTTATGGTCCAACTCTCACATCCATACATGACCACTGGAAAAACCATAGCTTTGACTAGTAGACCTTTGTTGGCAAAGTAGTGTCTCTGCTTTCTAGTATGCTGTCTAGTTTGGTCATAACTTTCCTTCCAAGAAGTAAACGTCTTTCAATTTCATGACTGCAGTCACCATCTTCAGCAATTTTGGAGCCCCCCAAAATAAAGTCTCTCACTGTTTCCATTGTTTCCCCATCTATTTGCCATGAAGTGATGAGACCAGATGCCATGATCTTCGTTTTTTGAATGTTGAGTTTTAAGCCAACATTTTCACTCTCCTCTTTCACTTTCATCAGGAGGCTCTTTAGTTCTTATTCACTTTCTACCTAAGGATGGTGTCATTTGCATATCTGAGGTTATTGATATTTCTCCTGGCAATCTTGATTCCAGCTTGTGCTTCATCCAGCCTGGCATTTCGCATGATATACTGTGCATATAAGTTAAATAAGCAGGGTGACATATACAGCCTCGATGTACTCCTTTCCCAATTTGGAATCAGTCTGTTGTTCCATGTCCAGTTCTAACTGTTGCTCCTTGACCTGCATACAGATTTCTCAGGAGGCAAATACAAAGCTCTAATCATAGAAGAAAAGAATCAATTAGACTGCATTTAACTGAGAACTTGTGTTCATCAAAATATTCCATAAAGAATGTGAAAAGATTAGCCAAAAACTGGAAGATATAAATCATTAAAATTCAGAATATATTTAAAATCTCTACAAAATAGTAATAAAGGCAAAAAATCCAGAAGAAAATGTGCAAAGGGTATGCATTAGCATTGCACAGAAGAGGAATCATGAGTCGCCAGTAAACAGAAGGAAAGATGGGCTTCCAAGGTGACTCTCGTGGTAAGGAGCCCACCTGCCAATGTAGGTGATGTAAGAGGCACAAGTCTGATCCCTGGGTGGGGAGGACTCCCTGGAGGAGGGCACAGATCACCTGGAGGAGGGCATGGCAACCCATCCCAGAGCTCTTGCCTGGAGAACCCCACAGACAGAGTAGTCGTGGGCTACAATCCATGGGGTTGCAGAGAGTCAGACACAATCGAAGCAATTTAGCACACATGCATAAAGGTAAATGTACAGCTTCATTAGTAAGTTAGTAATCACTGAAGTGCTATTTAACACCAAAGTGTAATGTAATTTTGCATCTACTAGATTTCCTAAAATTAGTAACTCTGGAAATAAGTAAATCTAGTAAAGATGTGGAGAAAATGAAAGTCCCCATACCCTCTAGCTGTAGTGTCAATTTGAACAATTATTTGGATAAACAATTTAGCAGTTATTTTGTAAATACAAAAAGAAGCATATCCCATGACTGAGCAATCTATTCACAGGTATTAGTACGGACCAGAAGTCTTCAAATTGTGTATGTGTAACCCTGGGTACAGGAGGAGTTCCTTACTGACACAGATACATTTAAAGGAATAAACTGTTAGATTCCCATCTTCCATGTGAAATATATATATATTGAAGTGATCTGAGACTATGCCTTTATTAGAGGCTACACATTTCATTAGAATAATTTTTCACCTCTTTTCACAAAATCATCCTTTCTACAACTTTATTTTTTAAAAAGTAGCTCTCACTCATCTTTGATTTCATAAGACATTATCCTAAACAGTATAAACTCCAAGAAAGCCAAATTATTGGAACAATTAAAATTACTGGTGACAGAGAATATTCTTTTAATGATGGGAGCATCCACAATGATTTTTTTGATCACATGGCTTTGCATTTTTCCCAGTCTTGTATATAAATGTATTTCTATCAAGGACAAAGTGGATATTAGAAATAACACTCACCTCCCATGACACACACACATACACACTATATATTAGGTGGCAGTGAATACATACATATATATATATGTACATATATATATATATATATATAGCAGAGTGAGAATAGAGTGTCTAATGACAAGTTTCACTCAACAGGCTCACCTTCCCATGCCCTACAAGTGTGAGAAAAGGTATTATACCTGAGGGAAAGACCCTTGATCATGAGAGGAAAGCAAAAAAGGGTGAGGGTAAGAAATATCAAAGACAACAACAAAGAGACAAGGTTACATCTCTTATCACTCTATTTATCATATAACTAAAATATTGAGAACGTTTGAAAGTGCACCCTAGAATTAAAACAGTGTGCTTCAGATTGCATGCCCTAACTTTTTCTGGAACTGTTTCTGGATTGGATATTTTACACAATTTCAAAATTTTTAAATGAAAATGTTTATGTTATGTCTGACATCTCAGCATCACATCTTTGAGAAAATGGAACATATATTGGAGACTTAAGATGTTTTGTATCTTCTTGAACATTTATTATTCATAGGAGAAACATTTCCCAGCATTTTACCAAGAAAAAAATTATCAGACACTTTAAAAACATATTTTACTTTGACTCAGTAATAAATATCCTTTCTGGCACTTATCAACCACTTTTCTGCTTGCTGAGTCCTTCCTATGGGAATAAAAAATTCTACTATGCACATGCATACTTAGCAACAATTACTCCAATACTTTGCATAAACTCTTCACTTACTGGTGACCTAGTATTTTCTCTTATCATGAATTTCCACTGAATTTGTCTCATTTCAGTAGTCAGTGACAGTCACTGTAGAACCAGAAACAAATACAAATTAATAGTATTTAATTTGTATTAACTTGACATCACCCTTATGACAGAAAGTGAAGAGGAACTAAAAGCCTCTTGATGAAAGTGAAAGAGGAGAGTGAAAAAGTTGGCTTAAAACTCAACATTCAGAAAATGAAGATCAGGGCATCTAGTCCCATCACTTCATGGGAAATAGATGGGGAAACAGTGGAAACAGTGTCAGACTTTATTTTTGGGGGCTCCAAAATCACTGCAGATGGTGACTGCAGCCATGAAATTAAAAGACACTTACTCCTTGGAAGAAAAGTTATGACCAACCTAGATAGCATATTCAAAAGCAGAGACATTACTTTGCCAACAAAGGTCCATCTAGTCAAGGCTATCGTTTTTCCAGTAGTCATGTATGGATGTGAGAGTTGGACTGTGAAGAAAGCTGAGCGCTGAAGAATTGATGCTTTTGAACTGTGGTGTTGGAGAAGACTCTTGAGAGTCCCTTGGACTGCAAGGAGATGCAACCAGTCCATTCTGAAGGAGATCAACTCTGGGATTTCTTTGGAAGGAATGATGCTGAAGCTGAAACTCCAGTACTTTGGCCACCTCATGCAAAGAGTTGACTCATTGGAAAAGACTCTGATGCTGGGAGGGATTGGGGGCAGGAGGAGAAGGGGCCGACAGAGGATGAGATGGCTGGATGGCATCACTGACTCAATGAATGTGAGTCTGAGTGAACTCGGGAGTTGGTGATGGACAGGGAGGCCTGGCGTGCTGCGATTCATGGGGTCGCAAAGAGTTGGACAAGACTGAGCAACTGAACTTAACTAAAATACATTTCAACACATTTTCAAATAAAGTTTTACTTTAAGTTCAATAATTTTTTTTTTCCAAAATGGCTTTAACCAACTGTATACTAATAACAATTGTCATAGCTAAATCCAGAAAATATTAACACTTAGTGGTCTTCAAGGCACAAAAAAATTTTTTTAATCAAGTTTATATACATAACTTTTATTTTAAAGTATAGCAGGGTGGCTAATAAAAAGAATGTAACTGAAAATATATATTGCATTAGGATAAAAATCTGTGGGAGTAGTGAAATAAAATTATGACTCCAGGAGGAAAGAACATTAAAATTTTGACTTTTAAAAAAGACCTTTCCATCTGCATTTTTATATAAATGATAATGAGTTTAAAAAGTACAATGGTATTTGTATTCCATTGGATCTATTTTTTTAAAAGAATATTACAGTTACTTTAAAATGTAAAATTAAAAATATACCAGAAATTACATCACTTAAACTGTTGATTTTAAAAAAATTAGATGCCAAGTGAAAAAT
The DNA here is from genome assembly GCF_016772045.2 of Ovis aries. NCBI lineage: Eukaryota > Metazoa > Chordata > Mammalia > Artiodactyla > Bovidae > Ovis > Ovis aries. The sequence continues at coordinate 175,696,496 of NC_056054.1, read as the reverse complement.
ATGAAAAAGAAAAAATATGAAGTCACACAAGTTTTCAAAGTTCTGTTGTAGGATATGAGAACAAAATTTTGACTATATATAAATATATACTTATATGTATATAGATCTTCTTGATCCAGGGATCAAATCCAGGTCTCCTGCATTGTAGGCAGATTCTTTACCAGCTGAGCCAGCAGGGAAGCCCCAAAATATACAATATACAAATATATATATATAAGAGGAAACCCTTTTCATAGGTACATTTAGGAATCACATACAATATTTTGTGTTCTTTTTTCCTCTCAACAGTGACAAACATTTATTGAGCGCTCATTATATCAGGTAACTTTCTGGGCTAAAAAAAAATCAATACACAAACATCACTGTCCAGGTGTAGTTTATACATTAGAAGTATATTTATAGCAACATGGTAATATAAAAAAATAAATTAAACAAAGAAAAGAAATCAACCATAGCCAAATCAAGTGTACATACAAAGAAGAAAGGATAATCACTGTATTAACATTAAACTGTGGTAAAAGTAAATATACTTAGCTATAGGCAACAATTTAAATCAAAAATATTACTTTTAGTATGACAGAATTTTTGCAAAGTTCAAAAAACTTAGGATAAATCAAACATTTGAAAACATTAACATGTGATAAAATTATCAATATGTGGCTTATAATATGTGGTGAAAAGACATAATTCTTACCCATATGGGACTGTCACAAGAATGGATTAGTTAACAATGAACAAAAATAGCTTCCAACATTAGAAATCAAGTTCTGGCCCTGAGGTTCTTTAGGGCCAATGATGGATTCAGAGGTGTTTATTTTCATGCCCCATTTTCTAAATATATTAGCTATTATATAAAAAGTGGATAAAGGCAGAAATTAACGTGGTTGAGTTTCTTTACAATTCTTTGCAACTATTCAGAAACTGAAAGACAAAGTAGGTTTACAACCATCAAGGAAGAATTGTATCATTTCTCTCTAATGTCAAGCTCTGCTCCCCATGACTCACTTCAATCTGTTTCCTCATTCTGCCAGCTGTTCACACAACCACTCTCTTATTTGACATTAACTGATTGATCACTGTTTGCTGGACACCAGACCAATTATTAAAGAAAACATTCTTCAACGCTATTCAGGACCAAGGAATCTATCTGATACACAAACGCCTTTTTCGTACCATCCCTTAAAACTATTTAGTGTCAAGATCGTCTACATTTTGCCTTTATCTTAATAAAGCAAACTGATAGGGATAATTTAAATAAAAAACAAGGCTTTACTTACCTATCACTACAAAATTCACTCTGTCATTGAGGAAATGCTACTCCTTGTGACAAAGACCCTTTCTATTAATCTAATTGTCACCAGTAGCCTGATATATCGTTGTTTAGTCACTAAGCTGTGTCTTTTTCTTTGAGACCTCATGGACTGCAGCACGCCAGGTTCCTCTGTCCATTGGATTCCCCAGGCAAGAATAATGGAGTGGGTTTCCATTTCCTTCATCAGGGGTCTTCCCAACCCTGGGACTGAACTTATTTCTCCTGCATCGCTTCCCTGAAAGCTCAGTTGGTAAAGAATCCACCTGCAATGCAGGAGAATCCAGTTAGATTCCTGGGCTGGGAAAATCCACTGGAAAAGGAATACGCTACCCACTCCAGTTTTCTTGGGCTTCCCTTGGGGCTCAGCTGGTTAAGAATCCTCCTACAATGAGGGAAACCTGGCTTCCATCCTTGGGTTGGGAAGATCTCCTGGAAAAGGGAAAGGTTACCCACTCCAGTATTCTGGCCTGGAGAATTCAATGGACTGTGTAGTCCATGGGGTCGGAAAGATTCGTACAGGACTGAGCAACTTTGACTTCACTTCACTCCTGCATGGCAACTGGATTCATTACCACTGAACCACAATGGAAGCCCAGGCCTGACATATGGCCTGAGCTATACATTACTTGTATGCCCCACCTCATTCCAATTTGAAATTTAGCAATTATTGAATAAACAACAAGATATAGAATTGAGCACTATTCCTCTCTGCCAGCTGGCATACAAATACATTTTTGCCAGTATATGCAGCGCTTTGATTAGTGAAAGGATGCTCGTTAAACAGACATTTTTATTATTAAAATAGTTATTTTGGCAAAAACAGACTTCTGTCATTAATTTTTTTACATTTAAGGGTTTCATATTTTCTACAGAAAATTATAAAAGCAAAAAAGAAAAACTATATACTTTAATTTCAGATTTTCAATAATAGTCATAATTTTAAATATTTTGTCTCCTACAGATTCATGCTTACTCATATGCAAATAAGTGTTAATATGGGAATGGTAAAATCTATGCTTTATGGCTTCCTTACCACTTCCTTCTCCTTTTCCTTTCCTGATTCAGCATGATCCAGAATATTCTCAACAGAATTTAGACTCATTCCATAGGAGCCATGTTTTTGTATTTAGACATTTTATAATGTACACATTTACTTGTATACAGTAAAATTACTAACATTTTCAGCACAGCAATGTTAGAAAACATGAGAGAAGCTGAGTTTTAGATTTGGAAAAGATTCAGTATTTAGAGTTTAGAGTGTTCATTAATTGGGATCATTTTCCCATTATCAACAATATTATTTAGTTTCTTGTGATAAAGTGTCTCTTTATTCCAGCAATTACTGCTTATCTGAGACAATATTTTTGAAAAAACAAAAAATAAAAATCAATTGCAAGTTTCCTGGTATTACAGTGTATCAATCACTCCATTAATAACAGTATAAAGATACATAATAAAAACAGAAGCTAAATGGCCATCCTTCATTATCCATCACAACAGAAACTCTAGGATGATCCTAATCGATGAGTTTTCTGAGTTAATTCCTATTTACAAATAGTATTCCAAGCTTAGTCTTTCTAATATAAATTATATGCTTTCCTGTTTTTATGTTGCTGTTGTTGTTGAGTCACTAAGTGTTTCCTGACTATTATGAGACACCATGGACTGTAGCCCAGCAGGCTCCTTCTGTCCATGGGATTACCCAGGCAAGAATATTGGAGTGGGATGCCATTTCCTTCTCCAGGGGATCTTCCTGACACAAGGATCAAACTCCTGTCCTCTGCATTGGTAAGTGGGTTCTTTACCACTAAGCCATCAGGGAAGCCCACTTTCTTGTTACATTTTCTTATGAATAGTACTTACACAGTACTTACACATATTTCTACACAGAAAATGGAGAAAGAATCCAGTATCTCAGTTATCAATTGGAGTTAGAATAGCCTGCCTGTGATAGAATTTAGGAATAAAAGAATGGCAATAAGAAGTAGAACAGGAAAGAGAGAGAAAGAGAGAAAGAGACAGAGACTGAGAGAGATGGATATTTTGTTAGCTTTAGTTCAGTTCAGTTCAGTCGCTCAGTCGTGCCCAACTCTTTGCCACCCTATGGACCTCAGCACGCCAGACCTCCCTGTCCCTCACAAAATCCTGGAGTTTACTCAAAGTCACGTCCATCAAGTCGGTGATGCCATCCAACCATCTCATCCTCTGTCGTCCCCTTCTCCTCCTGCCTTCATCCAGCATCAGGGTTTTTTCAAATGAGTCAGCTCTTCACATCAGGTGGCTAAAGTATTAGAGTTTCAGCTTCAACATCAGTCCTTCAGATGAACATTCAGGACTGATTTCCTGTAGGATGGACTGGTTGGATCTCCTTGCAGTCCGAAGGAATCTCCAGAGTCTTCTCCAACACCATAGTTCAAAAGCATCAGTTTTTCAGCATTCAGCTTTCTTTATAGGCCAACTCTCACATGCATACATGACTACTGGAAAACCATAGCATTCACTGGATGGACCTTTGTTGGCAAAGTTATGTCTCTGCTTTTTAATATGCTGTCTAGGTTGATCATCTGATGTGAAGAGTTGACTTGTTGGAAAAGACCCTAAAGCTGGGAAGGATTAGGGGCAGAGGAGATGGGGACGACGGAGGATAAGATGGCTGGATGGCATCACCGACTTGATGGACAAGGGTTTGGATTGACTCGGGGTGTTGGTGATGGACAGGGAGGCCTGGCGTGCTGCAATTCGTGGGGTCACAAAGAGTCAGACATGACTGAGTGAATGAAGTGAACAGAACTAGGTTAATCAAAACTTTCCTTCCAAAGAGTAAGCGTCTTTTAATTTCATGGCTGCAGTCACCATTTGCAGTGATTTTGGAGTCCTCCCAAAAATAAAGTCAGCCACTGTTTCCACTGTTTCCCCATCTATTTGCCATGAATTGATGGGACTGGATGTCATGATGTTAGCTCTCTGAATGTTGAACTTTAAGCCAATCTTTTCACTCTCCTCTTACCCTTTCATCAAGAGGCTCTTTAATTCTTCACTTTCTGCCATAATGGTGGTGTCATCTGCATATCTGAGGTTATTGATATTTTTCCCAGCAATCTTGATTCCAGCATTCTAGGTTTAAATCTGTCAGCATGATTGCTATTTGTTTCATCTGTTCACAGTTCTCTCATCCCTCTTTTTCTGTTTTCTGGATTGATTATATTGAGTGATTCAATTTTCTGTCCTTAGCTGGATTATTAACTATAACTCCTTGTGCTATTTTAATGCTTGCTTTCAGATACATAGGACTTCCCTGGTGGCTCAGATGGTGGGAGACCTGGGTTTTATCCCTGGGATGGGAAGATCCTCTGGAGAAGGAAATGGCAACCCACTCAAATACTCTTGCCTGGAAAATCCCATGGACAGAGGAGCGTTGTAGCTTATAGTCTATGGGGTAGCAAAGAGTTGGACACAACTGAGCAACTTCTCTTTCTTTCTTTCTTCCTTTTTCTTTCAGATACATAATATACACCTTTAACTTATCTTTAATAATCTATGTTTAAATGATATAATCCCACTGCACATCTATATAACAAACTTTTAACAGTATTTTTCATATGTTTGCTTTAGTACTATTGCTGTCATACATTTTACTTCTGCATGTGGTTTAAACTCTATAATGCATTGTTGCATTTGCTGTAAGCAAAAATTACTTTTGAAAAACATTTATTGATATTTACCCTATACTTATAATTTCTGTCACAAAGTAGATGACAAGATACAAAGATGTATTAAATCGCATATATATTACATAAAGACAATAGAGTGATGGGGTTTTATCTTTTCTCTATTTTACTTTAATATACTTACATTAATTTTATAAGGAGAAAGCAGTTAATATGCCTTCAATTCATTCTGTTTATGGGAAATATAAAAATGTTTGAGGTATAATAAAATATTTAGTGGAAAAGAAAGAATAAAGATATGTTATATGGCCATAATTACTATTATGTTCAAAATAAAAAGCAATCCTTATGAACTTATACATGAAGTCCGATTTGTACCACTTTACTGAGCTTCTGCAGACTGGGACAGGATAGGGTGGAGTGGGACACCAGACTGCAGAAATAGCATCGACCATCTGCTGGGTATCTCAAATCCTAAAAGCAGAAATTACTCTTCCTGCCACAAAATATCTAAACCTTTTCCCTGATACACAGAATGAATGCTGATTGAAAAGAAACTAAAATGGCAACAGTCAAAAAACAATGAGATTCACGAGGGAGCTACAGCATTAACTGGATAAGCAGATGTCACTAGGGTGTGACAAGTCCTACAAAATACAGATGAGGGAGCAGAAGGGTTAACTGAATAAAGATTTCTTTTGAGTATTTTGACTACAAATTGTTTTAAGACTAAGTGAATGTGTGTTAAGTCACTTTAGCCATGTCTGACCCTTTGCAACCCTATGGACTATAGCCCTCCAGGCTCCTCTGTCCACAGGATTCTTCAGACAAGAATACTGGAGTGGGTTGCCATGCCCTCCTCCAAGGAATTTTCCCAGCCGAGGGATCGAACCTGCATCTTCTGCGACTCCTACATTACAGGCAGATTCATTACCTCTGAGCCACTGGGGAAGCCCAAAGCCTAAGTAACATGGCCTTAAAATATTTTTCGAATAAAAATTTATATCAGAGTGTAAATCAGCATGGTACACAAATGGTATAAAGCATATCAAGAAAGATAAGCCAAATCTGGAGGAATAGGAATCCAGAATGAGTTATTCATATGAGTACTTTAAACCACAGTTCATGAGGTCCTTCTACCTGTTCCTATTTTACATACCCATTGTAGTTTATAAAATATATTTGTACGAATGTAATCTTCAGAATAAACATACACAGACTCATTCCAGGTTGGTATTCAATAATTTGCAATAGATTCTTTTGCTGTGGTTTTAAAGAAGGAGCCGTTAAAATGCGACAGAAAGTTACTGGCTTGCTGGACTCCATGGGACTACGCAAACAAGAGTGTTTTTGCCTAGAGTGGGAGAAAGCAGATAAGTTCTGTCCCTTACGGAATGCTGTTTTAACAAGATTGCTTTCCAAAATTAAAATAAAAAAATAGTGACAGCACAAAAAGCGGACAGAATTTGTTATTGAAAGATGAGCTTTCCAGTATTCTTAGCCTAATTTTTGCTTTTGCCCAGGAAAACCTTTAAAAGTTGAACACTTCCCTAATTTAAGGAAATTAAACACGATATATGTAAAGCTTCCTTTGGTGTCTAGGAGCCACCTTTATGATTCTCAATACATCTCTGGAGAAGTGGCTCTTCTCTTGGAATGACTAAAGTGTGTGGAATACAATTTATAGACATCCTCTTAGGATAGCGTGTTTTCTCTATCTTCTTCTTCCTCACAGTTGAGATAACCCAAATGTCAATTTCTAGTATCATCTTGTAATTTGGCATTTGTTATACAGTGTACCACTTCCCTGGTTTCCCAAGGGCAGACAATCTGCCTGCCAGTGCAAGAAACATGGGTTCGATCCCTGGGTAGGGAAGATCCCCTGGAGAAGGAAATGACAACTCACTGCAGTGTTGTTGCCTGGAAAAATACCATGGACAAAGGAGGCTGCCAGTCCACAGCTCAGTTTGGTTTGGTTTAGTCGCTCAGTCATGTCCGACTCTTTGCGACCCCATGAATCGCAGCACACCAGGCCTCCCTGTCCATCACCAACTCCCAGAGTTCACTCAGACTCACATCCATCCAGTCCGTGATGCCATCCAGCCATCTCATCCTCTGTCGGCCCCTTCTCTTCCTGCCCCCAATCCCTCCCAGCATCAGAGTCTTTTCCAATGAGTCAACTCTTCACATGAGGTGGCCAAAGTACTGGAGTTTCAGCTTTAGCATCATTCCTTCCAAAGAAATCCCAGGGTTGATCTCCTTCAGAATGGACCGGTTGATCTCCTTGCAGTCCAAGGGACTCTCAAGAGTCTTCTCCAACACCACAGTTCAAAAGCATCAATTCTTCGGCGCTCAGCCTTCTTCACAGTCCAACTCACATCCATACATGACCACTTCACGGGGTTGCAAAGAGTCAGACAGAACTTAGCAACTAAACAAAAACAAAAAATATATATACGATATATATTGTTTCAGTTGTCTACTAGAATCACTCAAGGTTCTTAAAACACCTTATTTTGCACATAACCCTAATCCAATAGTGCTTTCACTGAGATGTGTGAATACATACATATAAGCACCAGGAAATATTTTCCCTAGAGCTCAGGTTCCCCCTCTGGCTCATAAGTGCACTTTTTCTCACTTTCCCTCCCTGCATTTACATCTCTCCCTTTCTTTCCCCCTGTCTTTCTCCCTTTCTACTTCTTCCTTCCCTCTCTTTCTCTTTTTACCTTCTTATTGAAGGCATTAGTTTTGACTCCAATAAAGAGAAGCTGCTGCTAGTCTAAGAAATTATAGAAACATTCTACTTACCTTAAGGTACATATTCCTTTAGCCTATTCCTGACTTAAGAACTGTATCAACAGACCACAGGATCCAAGACACGCAGATCTAAGAAACCCATTTGTGAGTTCTGACTAGCCAGCAACACAAAATTCACAGCACCTTTTCCCTAACTATATTGGCCACCCATTCTCATTGCTCCTTTGGCTGTGAACCCTAAGAGTCGCAAAAGGAAAGGGCAGGAAGCTTGGGAGTCAGCTCCTTGTTCCCCAGGTATGCCAGCCTGCAGGCAGCTCCTAAAGATCATGGCCAGTTCTTAGAACCTGGCACTTAGTTCAAGGGCCTTTTAGAGCTCAGAAGCATTTGGCTAAATAACAGTGGAAGCAACTGGCATAGTTTTCTTTATGGGAGCCACATTAACTAAGACATGCTGAGATGCCTAAAAGTGAACTGTCTTCTCATACCACTGGTGATTATTTAACCCAGACTTTCCTGTTGCTCTCAATCCTCCATCTTTTTAATCATGAAGGTAGATTCCTCAGCTTTTGGGTGTTTTCTTTTCAAGTATAAAACCACTGTATTTTCTAAGAGAATTTCCTCATATGTAACAACATGCCATTAAGAGACCAACGATTGCTTGTGTCTTAGTTTTCAATGGGAGATACACCAGAATTACTAAGAAAAATTTTCAAAACTCATATTTCCTGCACACAGATATGCCCTGTTGAAAAAGGAAGTAGAGGAAAAGGAAAGTGTGGCTGGTGACTGTACATTCTGACTGAAATTCCTGAATAACTCATGCCTTCTCATCACTCAGAAAGAGACTGCCCTTCCGAATCAGGAAACCCAGGTTTGAGTGAGAGTTCTGCCATTCTTTATTAATTTATTCATTCAGCTAGTACTGAGTGAGTATTTCCTGTCAGGCACTGGGTTAAGTTCTAAGTATGGAGTGATAAACAAAACAGAGAAGCTCATTGACCTTTAGAAATTTAAAGTCTAGTTGGTATGACAGATATGTAGCAGATGATCACCTTAAATATAATGAAATTTGAGATGCATATAAAGGGGAAATACTGTGTGCTCTGAGAATCTCAGCCATGTCACTGCAGAGAAGTAACCAGGCCTCTGTGTCTCAGCTTCTCCATCTGCATGATGACATAATAAAGACTTGGCAAATGACCATACTCAACATATGATAAGAATACTGAGAGAAAGCAGATGCGTGAGCCAGAAAATTTCATGTGGTAAATAAAAATGAATGTTTGCTATAAGTTCGAGAATATTTCTATTTAAATGCACAATAACCCACATCTTCCCCTTTAGCTAGCATGTGTATTATGGTGGCCCTGCCGCCAGAGAGAAGGAAGACACAGTGTATAGAGATATCCTCAGTGAGTACTACAGTGGATGGGGACCCATTTAAAGTAACTGTTAAATGATGACTAAATACAAACTGAACATATTATGCTCAACAAACTACCTCAAACTTTAGTGGATTAATATAGCTTAAGAATTCAGGAAGGGCTCATCTGGAAGACTATTTTGCTCCCAGAAGAATGCAGCATCATTGGCAGTCACTCAGTAACAATATTCAGCTGGTGGCTGCATTGGAACGGAAGGTTCAAGTCCAGCTCCTTTCAAGTAAATATTGAAGACTTGGCTTCATGGGCCCCTTTCTCCCTTCACGCAGTCCTGCTCTTCTCATGGTCACCATACTGGGCTTCTTACAGGGCAGATTAGGAATCTAGACTGAGAATTCTGAGAAAAAAGTAATAGCTATCAAAATACTACAGCTTCCCTGATAGCTCAGATGGTAAAAAATCCACCTGCAATGAAGGAGACTCCGGTTTGATTCCTGGATCTGGAAGATCCTCTGGAGAAGGGATAGGCTACCCACTCCAGTCGTTGGACTTCCCTTGTGGCTTAGCTGGTAAAAAATCCGCCTGCAATGTGGGAGACCTGGGTTTGATCCCTGGGTTGGGAAGATACCTGGAGAAGGGAAAGGCTACCCACTTCAGTATTCTGGCCTGGAGAATTCCATGGACTGTATAGTCCATGGAGTCGCAAAGAGTTGGACATGACTAAGTGACTTTCACTTATTGAAGTATTAAGCCTGGCCCCAGAAAGAAGCGCTGTGACATAGTTACAGTACGGCATCAGTCAAAGCAGTCTGCCCAAATTCAAGAGAAGGAGAAATAAACCTCACTTCTCTAAGGAAAGAATGTTAAAGAATTTGCAGCCATCTTTAATCTGCTATACAACTAGGAACAATCAACTGTAGGTTAATTCTTATCTCTGTTGGCTTCCACCCTGAATTATCCATCCTTGTTTTCACAATACATATAGACCTAAGAGCACTCCTGCATTTATATTAAATTTATAATAGGGAGATAACAGGAAAACAAATTTCTCCCCCTAAGCCCCCATTACAGGAGTGACTGGAGAAAGAAATCTGAAACTGCTCCTCAGATGCACAAGCATAGATGACATATTCAGTCCACAAACAAAGATGATGAAGAGTGTAGTTCGCATTGAAATTTTCTCTTTCTTGCATTGAGTGCAAAAATTATTTTCTTTTTCCATTTGATAATTTATAGAAAAGGAGAACAGCAAAAAACCTTAAGTGACTGTTTTTCTTATGTTCAATCCTGACTGAAAAAGGGATTTTTAATATGGTCATTATGATTAATTGAGAGGTGAATTTGGAGATCTTAAGGAGTTTATGATGACAGAATTTAAATTGTAGTATATTTATATTTGCTCTATAAAATATACCAAAAAAATGAGCTTTATCCTCAAGGAAAAAGCCTGGCATAAAAGAGCAGCTTGGATACGGGAGTCACATAGATCCGAGTGAGCAAAGCATTTCTGCCACATAGGAACTGTGAGACTGTCAATACATACTTGAGCTTTCATTTCATCAGCACCATTGTGGCTGGAGAAACAAAATTAACTGTGCCTGACACCAACTAAATTTTCAGGAACTTTTTGCCAAGAGAATGAATGAAATCATAGTATCAAAATAATCATCTGAAAAAATAAAATTTCATCAAGAAAATTCTAAGATAATAGAAGAGAGTAACTAAGGTTTAATAAGTACTTGCTTATGATAGGCATCACAGAAATTGCTGGAGGGAATATGAAAAATACAGACTTTCTTCTCAAAGAAAAGCATGTCACAAAAGGGCTTCAAGAGAGAAAAACATGGTATGCCCTGGAAATACAGATGCCTCTGGCCTGCAGGTCCTAGAGAGGGACAGGTGGGCTGGCACCTGGGTGTATTTTTAAGAACAGGTGGAAATCAAGTGAAAAGTAGAGAGGACAAGAGGCAGGCAGAAAGATTACCGTGCAAAAATTTCCGTTTAAACATTGTTGAGATTAGGGCTAAGAAGTGGGGGAAAATGACCCTGCAAGTCTGTATTACTTTTTCATCTTTGGATCCTTGGCAATGAGCCTAGTTCCTGGCATATAGTGGGTACTCTATATAATCTCGAAAAGGGAAACAGGGAAGGGGAATGTGAGGTACCTGATGAGTTTCGTACTCGTTCTAATGACTTTGGATATTACACTGAAGGCCCCAGGGACAGGTTGAAGGATTCCAAGTGAGGCCAATGAGATGACATTCCTCTTCTCTAACCACTCAGTTGACAATATTCTGGGGAAAAAAAAACTGAAGCAGATCTAATACATGCAAGGGACAGTTAGGGATTATAGTAAACTTCCTCTTGTGGGTTGCTAAACTTCCACAAACGTTAAGGCAGATGTAAGACTGTCCGTTTCATCTGAGCAGAGAAAACTCAAATCTGCTTCCACAGTCGCCTTGACTATGAAATTCAGACATGGGTCAGAGTACCAGACAGCTCCCAGTACATTTCTATTGACCTGCCTGGTGCTCTCCTGGCTAACAAAACTCTCCTGATAAAGTGACAATTTGGTTTCTAAGCACGTTTTTGCTGTGAGAAGATGTGTGAAGAACAGACCAATAGAAAATGTCTTGTACAAAGGTCCTGTTTTTTCAATGTCTTTTCAGCTTCTTTGGAGATTTTGCTCTAAGCTCTGGTTATCAGTAACTTCTCACACTCAAAGGTTCAATCGAAGAAAACACGAGTTTGTACGTGGTTCTCATCATGGCAAAATAGCAGGATCTACTTGAGGCTGTAAGACTGCAGATGAAAGGGGACTGGGCATCAAGTCACCAGTGCATCTGGCTGTCAGGTGGAAAATGGCAACTGGTCAGCTGGTTGCAATGACTTAGAAGCCACTCTCACAAAGTCAAATATTTATCTAAATGTCCTCAGAACATAATCTTGTCCTCAGAATATAATCAGTCTTATTTTTGGCTTTTCACTTACTCGAGTTACATACATTAATTCAGACAACAAATAACTCTTGAGAGCCTATTTTACCAAAGGCCCCACTCTGGACGTGGAAAGTAAAGTGATAACTAAATTAAAAAAAGGCCCCGTTTTCCCTGCACTACTTCTTGGAAATTTAGTTAGGGCAATCTTCTCATGACTTCTAAAATACAATCTAATTAGTCCTACTCTCACACTTGGTTTGTGCCCTCATTCTCAGAATAAACAATTCTACAGTTCAAAGATTTACCCTTTATCTCTTCTGTGAGTCTCTCTTATTATTCCGGCTCCAAATAATTGCTTTGTTTCACAAATTTTAGCTCTTGGTTATATAATGTGTTACTCTCTCACTGATACATCACCTGAAAGAACATACACAGATACACTGATAAATAGACATCACAGCATTTACACTGCAAATAAAGAAGAGCATTTACAATTGATAATGTCTCTGAAACACCCTCAGCAGGACTAGTTCATATAAGCTCCAGAAAAGATGAACTTAAAGTGATTGTTTTATTGTTTAGGTCAGAATCCACTTAAGAAGTACAATTAGCTATGTCCCACGTTCAATGGGAGGATATTATTAGGACCTCAATGTCACAAGTTACATATTTCAACTGTGAATTTTTGAAAGTTGGCATATAAAGAAATGAAGAAAAGAAATTCTACTGCTCATCATCCTCTAAAGAACATATAAAGTTGTCACAGAGGATAACAATGGAACTGTTCTCTACCCTCCAGCAGAAATACTCCAGAAATAGGAGATTAAAATGTTATTTAATACTCAATGCCATGCCTGAAAGAAAGTATGCGGTGGGTTTTATGAACAACTTGACAGTAGGCTCAGGCTTAGGAGATAGTCTGAAAACCCTATCTATCATTATTATCTATAAATTGAGTTACACAAAAGAGGAAGCAAAGTCAAATAGGACATAGAAAACTGAAAAAATACCGAGACTTTTGTACTGTAGAAATTTTTACTCCACTTCCTCATCTCAGTTTCTCATCCACTGTCTGAACACTCCCCTTACCTCCCAAAGAGACTTAAAATATGTTTTCACTCTTCACAGGGTAAGATCTTCAATCTCCTTTCCTCTTATATAAAAATATCAAAGGAATTGCTGTCTTTCTACTTTGCACTGTCATATGAACACTCAAGAGGAAAAAAGAGTGCTTCGCATTCTTTTAAGTAGTGAATTTTTCTCAGTCCATTAAGAGCTGAGCAGAAGATTTGCTTGAAAATTGTCGAAAAGGTCAAATGTTATGGAAGAATACTGTAATGTATATGATTATAAAATATTTCATTTAATCCAATCATTTGTAATCACAAAAATTCATTTTCCACAACCATCAATAAACTCAACTAAATATTTTATAACCTATATACATACCATCACTGAAAAACAGAGCAAATTAGTGTTATTTCAATTGCAACTCTAGGAAATTTTAAGTGGTATGTAATAAAAAAAAGCTTTTTAATATTGGCACTGATTAATAATGAGTTCATTTTTAATTAGAAATTGAATGTAAGAACTATTTAAGACTGTACTAATTTTTAGAAGGTATGCTAGTAATTGTCAGTGGGGATGGGTGTTAAGTTAAACATAAACTGAAATGCCTGGGATACATAGTAGTGTCTTAAAGTATTGAGTAAATGAATATATAATTACTATTTTCAATAAGTTTTGATGGGAAGAAAATTGGACTAAAATTATTTGGCACTGTCAAAGTTATCCCAAATGAACTTGTTTGTTCCTCAAGTTCCTCCTGAAAGAAAAATGTCCCTGCCTTGAGTAGAATTCAGCCCAAAGCAAGACAATTCTTCAAGTAGGCACTTGAAGCATCAGCAGTGGCTGACCCCAGGCCATCCTAGCCAACTTGCAAAAGGGCAATGAAACAAAAATTTATCTGAGATTTGTTGAAGTGGGGAGTAGTATTATTTTGAGTTACTTATTTGTTTGATTTCTATGCAAGGGTCAAAAAGCAAAAAAAAAAAAAAAAAACTAAACTAAAACTCTCACTTTTTTACCATTCCAGTATTAATTGCGATATAATTGACATACAGCACTGTGTAAATTTAAGGTATGCAGCATAAAGATTTGCCTTACATATATCATGAAATGATTATCACAGTAAGTTTAGAGAACATCCATCATCTAATACAGATCCAAAATTAAAGCAACAGGAAATATATTTTCTCTTATGGTAAATCTTTAGGATTTACTCTCTTAATAACTTCATATGCAACATCTAGCAGTGTTAATTATCCTCATCTGTTGCACATTTCACCCCTTATTTACTTTATAAGTGGAATTTTGTACTTTCTGACTTCCTTTGTCCAATTCCCCACCACTTCACCCACTGCCTCTGATACCACAAATCTAATCTATTTTTCTATGAGTTTGTCTACTTCTGAAGCATAAGTGACCTACAACACCATGTTAGTTCCTCATACACAACATAGTGATTTGATAATTCTATATATTTCAAAATAATCATCATTCTAAATCTAGTTCCCATTTCTCACCATATAAAGGTATTACATAATCATTGACTATATTCCCCACGCTCTACATTTCGTACTGGTGACATTTGTTTTTCAACTGGAAGTTTTTACCTCTTCAGTTCAGTTAGGTTCAGTCACTCAGTCGTGTCTGACTCTTTGTGACCCCCAAAACCGCAGCACACCAGGCCTCCCTGTCCATCACCAATTCCCAGAGTCCACCCAAACCCATGTCCATTGAGTCAGTGATGCCATCCAACCATCTCATGCTCTGTCATCCCCTTCTCCTCCTGACTTCAATTTTTCCCAGCATCACAGTCTTTTCAAATGAGTCAGCTCTTCACATCAGGTGGCCAGAGTATTGGAGTTTCAGCTTCAACATCAGCCCTTCCAATGAACAGCCAGGACTGATCTCCTTTAAGATGGACCAGTTGGATCTCCTTGCAGTCCAAGGGACTCTCAAGAGTCTTCTCCAACACCACAGTTCAAAAGCATCAATTCTTCGGTGTTCAGCTTTCTTTATAGTCCCATTCTCACATTCATACATGACCACAGGAAAAACTATAGCCTTGACTAGATGGACCATTGTTGACAAAGTAATATCTCTGCTTTTGAACATGCTATCTAGGTTTGTCATAACTTTGCTTCCAAGGAGTAAGCTTCTTTTAATTTCATGGCTTCAGTCACCATCTGCAGTGATTTTGGAGCCCCAAAAAATAAAGTCTGACACTGTTTCCACTGTTTGCCCATCTATTTCCCATAAAGAGATGGGACCAGATGCCGTGATCTAAGTTTTCTGAATGTGGAGCTTGAAGCCAACTTTTTCACTTTCCTCTTTCACTTTCATTAAGAGGCTCTTTAATTCCTCTTCACTTTCTGCCATAAGGGTGGTGTCATCTGCATATCTGAGGTTATTGATATTTCTAGTGGCAATCTTGATCCTAGCTTGTGCTTCCTCCAGCCCAGTGTTTTTCATGATGTACTCTGCATGTAAGTTAAATAAGCAGGATGACAATACACAGCCTTTACATACTCCTTTTCCTTTTTGGAACCAGTCTATTGTTCCATATCCAGTTCTAACTGTTGCTTCCTGACCTGCATACAGGTTTCTCACGAGGCAGGTCAGGTAGTATGGTATTTCCATCTCTTTAAGAATTTTCCTACAGTTGATTGTGATCCACATAGTCAAAAGCTTTGGCATAGTCAATAAAGCAGAAATAGATGTTTTTCTGGAACTCTCTTGCTTTTTCGATAATCCAGCAGATATTGGCGATTTGATCTCTTCCTTTTCTAAAGCCAGCTTGAACATCTGGAAGTTCACAGTTCACCTATTGCTGAAGCCTGGCTTGGAGAATTTTAAGCATTATTTTACTAGCGTGTGAGATGACTGCAACTGTGCAGTAGTTTGACCATTCTTTGGCATTGCCTTCCTTTGGAACTGAAATGACAACTGACCTTTTCCAGTCCTGTGGCCACTGCTGAGTTTTCCAAATTTGCTGGAATATTGAGTATACCACTTTCACAGCATCATCTTTCAGGATTTGAAATAGCTCAACTGGAATTCCATCACCTCCACTAGCTTCGTTTGTAGTGATGCTAAGACCCACTTGACTTCACGTTCCAGGATGTCTGGCTCTAGGTGAGTGATCACACCATCGTGATTATCTGGGTGGTGAAATCTTACTCATTTATTACTGTCTTCCACCATGCACCCTCTTCTCCTTTGGCCACCATCTGTTTCTTCTCTGTATCTATGATTCTATTTCTGTTTTGTTATGCGTATTCATTTTTTTTAAGATTCCATGTAAAAGTGAAATTATGTAATATTTTTCTTTCTCTGATTATTTCACTTAGTATAATACCTTCTAGGTTTATCCATGCTGATGCAAATGGTAAGATTTTATCTTTTTATGGTTGAGTATTATTCCATTTTACATGTATACCACATTATTTATCAATTCATTTATTGATGGACACTTAGGTTGCTTCCATATCCTGAAACTGAAGTCGAAACATTTGCTTAGTTGTGTCTGACTGTTTGCAACCCCATGGACTATAGCCCAGCAGGCTCCTCTGTCCATGGGATTCTGCAGGTAAGAATGCTTGAGTGGGTTGTCATTTTCTCTCCAGGGGACCCCTGGACTGGGATTGAACCCAGGTCTTCTGCATCGCAGACAGATTCTTTGCCATCTGAGCCACCAGGGAAGCCCAGTTATTGTAAATAACGTTGTAATGAATATAAGTGTGCAGTCATATTTTTAAATTAGTGTTTCATTTTCTCCAGATAAATACTCAGGAATAAAATTGTGGGATAATGCAATAGAACTTTTTTTTTAATTTTTTGAGAAACTGTCTTGCATATTGGCTATACCAATTTATATTAACACCAACAGTGCACAAGGATTCCCGTTTCACCAGATCGTTGCCAATACTCCGTATTTTTTCTGTCTGATAACAGCCATTCTGATAGGTGTGTGATAATAACATTATAGTGCGAACTTGCATTTCCCTGATGTGTAGTGATACTGAACATTTTTTTTCATGTGTCTATTAGCTATTTGCATATCTTCTTAAAAATATTCAAGTCTTTGATTTTTTGATTGTGTTGTCCATTTTTATGATGTTGAATTACATGAAGTTCTTTGTAATTGTGAATATTAAGCCCTCATCAGATATATAATTTGAAAATTCTCCCATTCGATAGGCAGACTTTTTTCATTTTGTCAATATTTTTCTTGTATGCAAAAGTTTTTTGGTGTGATGTAGTCTAATTTGTTTATTTTTGTTTTTGTGTCCCCTTGTCTGAGAATACTTTCACAAAATATGTTTCTCAGACTGCTGTTAGAGAGCACACTGCTTTTGTTTTATAATTTCAGGTCTTCCACTTAGGTGTTTACTCCACTTTTACTTTATTTTGGTATGTGGTATGAGAAATTACTACTGTTTAATTCTTTTGCAGATAGCTGTCCAGTTTTATTAATACCATTTATTGAAGAGACTGTTGTTTACCCATTTTGTATTCTTATTTCCTTTATTGCAGATTAATTGCCCATAAAAGTGTGAGTTAACTTCTGCACTTTCTATTCTGTCCCATTGATCCATGTGTCTATTTTTTGTGCAAGTACAATATCATTTTGATTATTGTAGCTATCTTATATTCAGAAATCAGGGAGCATGATACTTCCAGTTCTGTTCTTTTTTCTTGAGATTCTTTGGGTTATTTGGGGGGTCTTTGTGTTTTCATATAAATTTTAGAACTATTTGTTTCAGTTCTGTGAAAAATGCCCTTGGTATTTGATAAGGATTACACTGACTCTGTAGACTGTCTTTGGTATTAATAGTATAGCCACTTTAATAATACTAATTCTTCTAATTAATGAGCAAGGTATGTTTCCACCTGTTTATGTCATCTTTAATTTCTTACATCAACATTATATAGTTTTTAGAGGGCAGAGTTTCCATCTCCTTAATTAGATTTATTCTGAGGTATTTTACTTTTTTATGTGATTGTAAACAGGATTGTTTTCTAAATTTCCTAATAGTTCACTAAAAATGTATAAAAATATAACATATTTGTTTATTAATTTGTTTAATTACTGCATCTTGACCAAATCATTGATGAGTTCAACTATTATTTTGGTGGTATACTTAAGATTTTATATGTATAATAGCAGGTTTTCTAGGTGGTGCCCGCGGTAAACAACCCGCCTGCCAGTGCAGGAGACATAAGAGACTAGGGTTTGATCCCTGGGTCAAGATCCCCTGGAGGAGGTCATGGCAACCCACTCCAGTATTCTTGCCTGAAGAAACCAAAGGACAGAGGAGGCTGGCAATATTGAGTGCATAGGATCACAAAGTGTTGGACACGACTGAAGCAACTTAGCACACACATGCATAGTATCAGTCTTCCCTTGTGGCTCAGATGGTAAAGAATCCTCCTGGAATGCAGGAGACCTGGGTTGGGTTATCCGCAAACAGTGACAGTTTTATTTCTTCCAGACCAATTCGGACACCTTTAATTTCTTTTTCTTATCTGACTGCTGCTTTAGGACTTCAAATATTACACTGAATAAAAACGGTGAGAGTGAGAATCCCTGTCTTACTGCTAATTTTAGATAAAATGCTTTCATCCATTAGTATGGGATGTTAGCAGTGGGCTTGTCATACATGGTCTTTATTATGTTGAGGTATGTTCCCTCTATGTCCACATTGCTTAGAATTTTTATCATGAATGGATGTTGAATTTTGTCAAAAGCTTTTTTATTATCATATGTTTTTTATTCTTTGGTTTGTTAATGTGGTATATGACACTGATTGATACGTGGATATTGAACAATAACTTGCATGCCTGGGATTAAATCTCACTTGATTATGATGTATGGTCCTTTTAATGCATTATTTTAATGCATTATTGAATTTAGTTTCTTATATTTTATTGAGGACTTTTATATCTATGTTCATCAGTGTTATTGGCCTTAATTGTCCTATATTTTAGTATCTTTGTCTGATTTTAGTGTCGGGTTGATGCTGGCTTTGTAAAATGAGTGCAAAAGCACTCCTTCCTCCGTAACTTTTTGGAATAGTTTGTGAAGGTTGGGTATTTACTTTTCTCTAAATGTTTAGTAGAATTCACCTGTGAAGCTCTCTGGTGCTGAAAACTTGTTTGTTGGGAGTTTTTCCATTATTGATTCAACTTCACTACTGGTAACTGATCTGTTCGTATTTTCTATTTCTTCTTAATTTAGTCTTGGGAGACTGCACATTTCTGGGAATTTGTCTGTTTCTTCTAGGTTGTCCATTTTATTGGTGTATAATTATTTACAGTATCACTTATAAGCATTGGTATTTCTCTGATGTCAGTTATAACTTCTTTTTCATGTCTGATTTTATTTACTTGGACACAATTTTTTTCTAGATGAGACTGGTTAAAGTCGCATCCATTTTTCTAAGTTTTCAAAGAAACAGCTGTTATTTTCATTCATCTTTTGTATTGTTTTTAGTCTCCATTTTATCTATTTCTGCACTGGTCTTTATGACTTCTTTCCTTTTACTAACCTTGGGTTTGTTTATTCTCCTCTTTCCAGTTTCTTTAAATGCATGATTAGGTTTCTTGAGATTTTTGTTTGTTTGCTGGTTTCCTAAGGTAGGCTTGTATCACTACCCTTTTAGAATTGCTTTCACTATGCCCCATAGATTTGGATTGTTGTATTTTCATTTTCATTTATCTCCAGGTTTTTTTTTTAATTTTCTCTTTGAATTCTACAATGACACATTGGTCCTTTTATAACATATTGTTTAGTCTCAACATATTTCTGATTTTTGCAGTTTTTTTCCCCTTGTAGTTGCTTTCTTGTCTCATAGCATTGTAGTCAGAAAACATGCTTAATATGATTTCAATCATCTTAAATTAATTGAGACTTATTTTGTGGACAAGTATATTATCTTTCCTATAGAATGCTATGAGCACTTTGAAAGAATGTATAGTTTGTTGCTTTTGGATGGATTGTTCTATTTATATCTAGTAAGCCAAAGGATCTAATTTTAACTTTAAGGCCAGTGTTTTTTTGTTGATGTTCTGTCTGGATAATCTGTCCTTTGTTGTAAATGGAGTATGTATTAAAGTCCCCTATTATTATTGTGTCACTGTCAATTTCTCTCTTTATGTCTGTTAATATTTTAGGTGCTTCTATGATGAATGAATGTAGATTTCAATTATTATATCTTCTTCCTGGATCAATTCCCTTGATCATTATGTAATGAATGTCCTTCTTTGTCTTTTGTTAAAGTCTTTGTTTTAAAGTTTATTTTGTCTAATAAAAGTAATTGTTGCTCACCTTTTTTGGTTTCTACTTGCAAAGAATATCTTCCACCTCCTCACTTCAGTCTCTCATGCATTTAGATCTGAAGTGAGTCTCTTATAGGCAGCATATACACGTATGGGTCTTCTTTTAGTATTCTTTCAGTCTCTATATATTTTGACTGCAGTATTTAGTCCATTTACGTTTAACATAATAGTTGATAGGTATGTACTTACTATCATTTTGTTAACTGTTTTATGGTTGTTCTACAGTTACTGTTCCTTTCTTCTTTTACTGTCTTCCCTTGTGATTTAATGACTATCCTTATTGTTATGCTTGGATTCTTTTCTCTTTTTTGTGTTTCTGTCATAGATGTTTGGTTTGTAGTATATCTTGCTATCTATAGGGGTGTGTGTCTGTAATTAATATAAGTTAATGATCTACATATGAACACATTTTCACAACCCTGTATTTTTATTATCTATCCCAATGTTTACTGTTTGTGACACCATGTTTATATTCCTTTGTTTTATATATATTTGTCTTTTAACCTTCCTACTACCTTTATAAGTGATTACTACCTTTATTTTGCATTTGTCTTTACCAATGAGATTTTACCTTTCATAATTTTGATATTTATAGTTGTTGCCTTTTCTTTTTCATTTATAGAAGTCCCTTCAACATTTCTTATAAAGCTGATTTGTGGTGCTGAGCTTTTTTAGCTTTTGCTGGTCTGTAAAACTTTACATCAGGAAGTTCACGATTCATGTATTGCTCAAGCTTGGCTTGGAGAATTTTGAGCATTACTTTACTAATGTGTGAGATGAGTGCAATTGTGCGGTAGTTTGAGCATTCTTTGGCATTGCCTTCCTTTGGGATTGGAATGAAAACTGACCTTTTCCAGTCCTGTGGCCACTGCTGAGTTTTCCAGATTTGCTGGCACATTGAGTGCAGCACTTTCACAGCATCATCTTTCAGGATTTGAAATAGTTCAACTGGAATTCCATCATCTCCACTAGCTTTGTTTGTAGTGATGCTTTCTAAGGCCCACTTGACTTCACATTCCAGGATGTCTGGCTCTAGATGAGTGATCACACCATGGTGATTATCTGGGTTGTGAAGGTCTTTTTTGTATAGTTCTTCCATGTATTCTTGCCACCTCTTCTTAATATCTTCTGCTTCTGTTAGGTTCATACCATTTCTGTCCTTTATCAAGCCCATCTTTGTATGAAATGTTCCCTTGGTATCTCTAATTTTCTTGAAGAGATCTCTAGTCTTTCCCATTCTGTTCTTTTCCTCTATTTTTTTGCACTGATCGCTGAAGAAGGCTTTCTAATCTCTTCTTGCTATTCTTTGGAACTCTGCATTCAGATGCTTATAGCTTTCCTTTTCTCCTTTGCTTTTCACTTTTCTTCTTTTCGCAGCTATTTGTAAGGTCTCCCCAGACAGCCATTTTGCTTTCTTGCATTTCTTTAAGCTGGTTTTAGAAAAGGCAGACAAACCAGAGATCAAATTGCCAACATCTGCTGGATCATGGAAAAAGCAAAAGAGTTCCAGACAAACATCCATTTCTGCTTTATTGACTATGCCAAAGCCTTTGACTGTGTGGATCACAATAAACTGTGGAAAATTCTGAAAGAGATGGGAATACCAAACCACCTGACCTGCTTCTTGAGAAATCTGTATGCAGGTCAGGAAGCAACATTTAGAACTGGACATGGAACAACAGACTGATTTCAAATAGGAAAAGGAGTATGTCAAGGCTGTATATTCTCACCCTGCTTATTTAACTTATCTGCAGAGTACATCATGAGAAATGCTGGACTGGAAGAAACACAAGCTGGAATCAAGATTGCCAGGAGAAATATCAATAACCTCAGATATGCAGATGACACCACCCTTATGTAGAAAGTGAAGAGGTACTAAAAAGCCTCTTGATGAAAGTGAAAGTGAAGAGTGAAAAAGTTAGCTTAAAGCTCAACATTCAGAAAATGAAGATCATGGCATCTGGTCCCATCACTTCATGGGAAATAGATGAGCAAACAGTGGAAACAGTGTCAGACTTTATTTTTGGGGGCTCTAAAACCTCTGCAGATGGTGACTGCAGCCATAAAATTAATTCCAGCTTACTCCTTGGAAGGAACGTTATGACCAACCTAGATAGCATATTCAAAAGCAGAGACATTATTTGCCAACAAAGGTCCATCTAGTCAAGGCTATGGTTTTTCCTGTAGTCATGTATGGATGTGAGAGTTGGACTGTAAAGAAGGCTGAGCACCAAAGAACTGATGCTTTTGAACTGTGGTGTTAGAGAAGACTCTTGAGAGTCCTTTGGACTACAAGGAGATCCAACCAGTCCATTCCGAAGGAGATCAGACCTGGGATTTCTTTGGAAGGAATGATGCTAAAGCTGAAACTCCAGTACTTTGGCCACCTCATGCGAAGAGTTGACTCATTGGAAAAGACTCTGATGCTGGGAGGGTTTGAAGTCATGATGAGAAGGGGATGACAGAGGATGAAATGGCTGGATGGCATCACTGACTCGATGGATGTGAGTCTGAGTGAACTCCAGGTGTTGGTGATGGACAGGGAGGCCTGGCGTGCTGCGATTGATGCAAAGATTCAGACACGACTGAGCGACTGGACTGAACTGAACTGAAAACTTTACATTTCCCTTCATATTTAAGTGATACCATTGTTATTCTTGGTTGTAGGTTTCTTTGTTTTTGTTTTTTTTTTTCTTTCATCACTTTAAATATATCTTCTGAGCAGCAAAGCATCTGCTTAAGTCAACTGATTATTTTATGGAAGTTTCCTGGCATGTAATGTGGTGCTTTCCCCTTGCTGCTTTTAATATTCTCTCTTTATCTTATTTTTCTTTTCATTCTCATTACAATATATCTTGGTTTGATCTCTGGGTTGATCCTGTTTGGACCTCTCTTTGATTCCTGGACCTGGATGTTTCTGTCCTTTCCCAAGTTAGGGAAATTTTAGCTATTTTGCCTTTAAATATGTTCTCTGCCCTGTACTCTCTCTGTTCTCCATCAGGGACCCCTATAATGTGAATGTTAGTATGCTTAATGTTGCCTACAGATCTCTTACACACTCCTCTTTATTGAATTCTTTTTTTCTTTTTTGTGTCCACTTCAGTGATTTTTCCACTACTCTGTTTATAGTTCACTGATCCATTCCTCTGTATTATCTAATATACCACTGATTACTTTTAACATGTTTTATTTCAGTTATTATATTCTTGTTTTGTTTCATTCTTCCTTATATTTTCTAACATTTTGTTAAACTTCTCACTTTGTCTGTTCATTCTTCTCCCAAGTTCTCTGAGCATCTTTACGATCATTACTTTGAACTCTTCATTGGATAGTTTCCTTATCTCCATTTCACTTAGTTCTTCTTCTGGGGATTTATCTTATTTCTTCATTTAGAACATATTCATTTAGAACAATGTTGCCTCAATTTCACTTAATTTCTTGTTTTTATTTATATGTATTTGGTAAGTTGGTTATGTTTTCTGATTTTGGAGAAGTGGCCTTAGGTAGGAGACTTGCCACATGTCCCAGCAATGTACTGCCCTGTGGTCACCAGGGCTACATGCTCTAGGTGGGCTACATGGGCCCTTCTGTTGTGGCAGAATGACTACTGTGGTTGGTCTGATAGGCATGGCTGATCTCTGGCCCATTTGGTCGCCAGGCCTTGCCTTGTTGCAGTTCAGTTCAGTTGCTCAGTCGAGTCCGACTCTTTGCGACCCCATGAATCGCAGCACACCAGGCCTCCCTGTCCATCACCAACTCCTGGAGTTCACTCAGACTCACGTCTATTGAGTCAGTGATGCCATCCAGCCATCTCATCCTCTGTCATCCCCTTCTCCTCCTGCCCCTAATCCCTCCCAGCATCAGAGTCTTTTCCAATGAGTCAACTCTTCGCATGAGGTGGCCAAAGTACTGGAGTTTCAGCTTTAGCATCATTCCTTCCAAAGAAATCCCAGGGTTGGTCTCCTTCAGAATGGACTTTTTGGATCTCCTTGCAGTCCAAGGGACTCTCAAGAGTCTTCTCTAACATCACAGTTCAAAAGCATCAATTCTTTGGCGCTCAGCCTTCTTCACAGTCCAACTCTCACATCCATACATGACCACTGGAAAAACCATAGCCTTGACTAGACAGACCTTGAGGCTGCCATCTGTTAGTGAGCCTGGTCAGGTCATGAGGTAGCTGACTCTGAAGCTTTAGAGGATCCCAGAGCTAGTGCTGGCCCACTGGTGGGTGGAGTCAGGTCCCAGGGTAGCTGATTGTGAGGCCATTGATCCCAGACTAGAGAGAGCCTACTGCTGAGTGGAACTTGTCCCTGAAATGACTAGCTGCAGGATCCATTGTGTCCCAAAGCTGATGTCAGCCTACTGGTGAATGGGGTCAGGTTCCAGACAGCTGGCTGAATGGCCCAAGGTGTCCTCGAGGAGGTTTCAGCCTGCTACTGGTGGGATCTAGGCCCAGAGGGTTCTAGGGCTAGTGCTGACTCACTGGTAGGCACTGTAGCCTCTGACTGCAGGGCCCTGGGGATCTCAGCGTTGGAGTCAGCCCACTTGTGGGAGAGTCAATTCCTCACATGGCTGGCTTGTCTTCCATGGGGTTCCAAAGCTGGTGTTAGCCCACTGGAGGGTGGCATCGTATCTTGGGATGACTGGCTGAGGTGGTCAAAGTGTCTCAGAGCTGGTGTTGACAACCTGATGAGTAGGGCTAGGGCACAGAAGTTCTTTGGGCTAGAGCCAGCTTGCTGTTGGATGAGTCAGTTCCTAAGACTGTAGACTGTGAGGCCCCCGTGGTCTTGGTGGGTGTGGCCAGCTCCCAGGGCACCTGGGGCTCAGGGGATTCTAAGGTAGCTGACCTGCAGTGTGTGCAGTTACATGTGTACTTGGCTACATGCTTGGCCTGCGGTGTCTCAATGCCAGTACTAACAGGCTGGGATAAAACACACACACACACACACACACACACACACACACACACACTAATTCAGGGAACCAAAAGTAATTTATAATCTATATTTCTTCAGTTTTATAAAAAAAAATTAAGTGAAATTTCTGAGTTAACTGATCCTGCTATATATGTGGGCCACTTCTCCAACACCTCCTCGGCTTTATATGTTGAAATTCTATTCCCCAATGTGGCTATACCTGGAGGTGGGGTCCCTCCTAGGGAAGCTGTTGCTGTTCAGTTGCTCAGAACAGCAGCATGCCAGGCTTCTTTGTCCTTCATTATCTCCTGGAGTTTGCTCAAACTCATGTCCATTGAGTCAGTGATGCCATCCAATCATGTCATCCTCTGTCACCCCCTTCCCCATCTGTCCGCAATCTTTCCCAGCTTCAGGGTTTCTCAATCAGTCAGTTCTTCACATCAGGTGGCCAAAGTATTAGAGTATTTAGCTTCTACAGAAGTAATTAAGTTTAAACAAGGTCATAAGGGTGGGGTCCTAGTTTGATAGCATTAGTGTTCTTATAAGGAGGGGTATCTTTCCCCACATTCAAATACTGAGGAAAAGACAGGTGAGGACACAGCAAGAAGGTGGCTACCTGCAAACCAGAAAGAGCATTCACCAGAAACTGAGGCCCTGATCTTGGACTTTCAGCTTCAAAAAAACCTAGGAAAATAAATTGTATTTTTTAAGCCACTTAGTCTGATATATTTTGTTATGGCAGACCAAGCAAACTAGTACACACCCCATGGCTCCTCTTTACCCAATGGAGTAGTAGTGGCTCTTGGAGACTGACATTGGTGATGCTGCCTGAATGACCCACAGTTTCACCTGAATTTGCATTCAGGCAAAACAATGCTTTTGGCACCCAGATTGCTAACAAATAGCTCGACTTCCTGCAGTAGATGCTTTGCTGTACCAGCCAGCTCTTCCTTTCAGTACTGAAAAATTTACTTCTCCAGAAACTAGAAGAGGGTTAATAGTCCTCAGATCATAGTCTTTGCAAAAATCTACCCTCAGCTTGAGAAGGCTGCCACAACTAAGGCCCCACCTCCTTCCTGGAGTGGCTTTCATCCTGGCCCCTCACTACATTATGGACTAAGAAATGTCATCTCTGTTTCAGAGCAACCTGTAGGCTTGCCTGAGACATTCAGCAAGGCTGCATCAGGACCAAACTTCTCCCCCTGCTGAATCTTTCATCCATTCTTTTTTTATTTTTTTTTTTCATTTTACTTTACAATACTGTATTGGTTTTGCCATACTTTCGCTTCAATAGTGTTGATTTCAAGAGCACTACATAATAAATTTTTTCCAGTCTTACCTTCACATCAGAATCTGCTTCCTAGAGAACCCAACTGTAACTGCCCTCATCAAAATCACCTCTAGCTTTATTTTGCTTGTATAAAGTGAGTTTCCAATAAAAGACTACAGGGATAAGGGGGGAAAATGGTGTAAATATAGCATAATCCAAGAAATTAGAAGGAAAGCTTGGAAGGAAAAAAGAAAAATCCTGGATTTTGTTTTTTCTCTTTCACATGTGTTACCAAGGTTTTCCTTCCTAACATTTTTTAGTGGCAATATAGTCATATCAGTCTTCTCAGGTGGCTCAGTGGTAAAGTATCTGCCTGCAATACAGGAGACAAGAGATGCGGGTTTGATTTCAGGTTTGGGAAGATCCTATGGAAAAGGAAATGACAACCCACTCCAGTGTTTTGCCCTGAAATTCCCACAGACAGAGCATCATGGTGGGCTACAGTCCATGATACACACATAAAATCGCATCATTCCAGAGACGCACCATCAAATTACAATATGCTCACTGTCAACAAATCCATATAAGAAGAAATCTTTGGTTCTTTTCAACATAAAACAGATTTTCAGTAACTTCAATAACTTTGAATATACAAGGTCTATTCCTGTATCCTCAATTGTGTTCTCTCTCCTCTTCTCAGTTCACCTTAACCAAAACATAGTCAATACTACCCTTCATTCAAGGGCTAACCAGTTTCTTTATAAAATCTTAGAGTCTCAATTTCTCTGTAAAATCTTCTTTGTCCAACCCTATCTCTTCAATCTGTAGAGTCTGAATGTAATATCCTATCAATGAACTGAAAGCTTTGAAGTTTTATAGTTTATACCTCCAAATGTCTTATATGTTTCTAGAGATAGGGAGTAAGTGTTATAGTTCTTTAAACCCCTTAATAAGCCCATACCTTGAATATCACCTAGAAGACATCAAATTTAAACATATATAAAAACTTTAGAGTTAGGAGAATTTCCAGTGAATGTTGGCAACAGTGATTTCTTACTTCATTTTCAGTGTTATTTAAAATTCTGGTCATCTTTCTGTATTACTAAATATTTTTAGCAAGGGAGTTTTTTTGTGTGTGCTTTACAAGACACCATTTTAAATAGTAACTTCACATAGTTTTATTTTAATTTAAAACAGTAATGTTACATACAGCATTTTCATTTATTAACCAAGTATGACAAGTTTTGTTCTATATGAGTGAATTAACATTTGGAGATAGTTCTTAACATAACAAAAAAATAATTGGGTGGCCATTGCTTGCTATGTTTTAAGAAGAAAAACAATACTTTCTGACATTTTTCCTTCCAAAGTCTTAATGTCATACAAAATATAAGTTTCAAATCTTTGTAAAAAGAAAACACAGAATCTGTGAAGTTAGGTGGTTGGAAGGAAAAGAGGAATAGATATAAAGAAAACACATTAAAGTTTTATTTTTAAGTTCTACTGGGGCCTACTTGAATATACTTTTTAGCTAGTTAAGGTTGTCACTGCTATAATAGGCCAAAAGAAAATTAAAATAGAGAGCAAATTATGCCTCATGAAGATGTACAGAAGAAATACCTAATAGGAAAGATTTAGCAAACAATACCTCTGACAGTTGTTTCCACTGACGGTGTTGGAATAATAGTACCAGTATTATGGTACTATAGCTAAAAGTAGACAACACCTTAGTGCTAATATTGGGCAAGTTATTGAAGATGTCTAATGCTCAATTTTCTCCTTTTCAAAGTGCACAAAATATTGTGCTTGGTGCACAATAAATACTTTTAAAATGGGGGTGTGTTTTTGCAAAAACTAAATCCTATAGATTAATATGCTGAGAAATTCTTCTTTTCACAAATTTGGATGTGTGAATCTAATAAATGTGCCTCCCTTTCATCAGGTTGGTTAGCCAGAGCTATATGGACTACCTGTTCCTACTTGCTCACTGGAGCTAACAAAGGGCATAATGTTGATTTGACTAGGCAGCAATAAGCTTTATATGCCTAATTCTCGGGATATTGTGAGTTTCCAAAATAAATGGAATATTTACAAATAAATAGATATTTATTATGCTTCCATAATAAATATTGCCAAGAACACTGGAGTGGGTTGCCATTTCCTTCTCCAATGCATGAAAGTGAAAATTGAAAGTGAAGTCGCTCAGTCGTGTCCGACCCTCAGCAAACCCATGGACTGCAGCCTTCCAGGCTCCTCCATCCATGGGATTTTCCAGCCAAGATTACTGGAGTGGGGTTCCATTGTCTTCTCTGAATTAATTAATACCAAAAATTAAACCAGCCCTTCTTTATTGATTAGAACCACTTAAGATTAACCTGTAGAATATCTGTATACAGCTTAAGGAGTATCAGGTTTCTCCAAACTTCCATTTTCAATATTAAATACAGATGAAGGTTACAGATAGAGATAAGTTATCTGTGCAATTTATGGATTAGAACGTTTCCCCTATTCTTTAGGTAGAAGACAATTTAGACATTCACGAAAGGATTACTTCTACCTTTCTTTTAAAGTCTATATTGGAGGCAACTTGTCCCAAATGCTTTGAGAGGCTTAATTACTGGAGACACCAGGCACCAAAGAAGTGGGGTGGATTAGGACTGAAAGATAGACACTAATTGAAAAACTTTATACAAGGAAGTTGGAACATCCCAGGTCTCTTTCTCCATGCTTGTAGTAATAAAATTATTCCCCACATCCCCTCTCTCCCCCACCCCCCCTGCACTGACAGGATAACGGTTGCCTATTTTCTTAAAGACTAGATTTTACAACAGGAGCACAGTGGAGAGGGGAGGGTGTATAAGAGTGAAAATGAAATACAGTGAAGTCTACATACTACACACCCTCTGCTTCTCTTGCCTACAAACTATGCGTAAAGATTATCTCTCCACTTTCTACCACAAGAAGCTGGAAAAGGGAGCATCCTGGGTGTAACTCTACAAACCAAGAAAAATCCTTATTGTGGCATTTTTGTGGTCCCTTGATCAAAAAGGTGGCTTGCTTTCAGCTCACATATGGTTAACTACTCTTCCAACTAAGAATCTACTCTTCCATGAAGACACTCATCTTCAGTGAGCTGTTTGATACCTCTGGAATATAAATGGACAAATCAAGATCAGCTGTTATGTAAAAAGTGTTTTCAATGTCAAATAAAGAAGTCAAAGAAATTCAAAGCGAAACACAAAGAAGGAAGGAAGGAACTAACTAAGTGCAAAGAATATACGGAAACCTGTTATTAAGGAAGACAATAATAAATAAGTCTCTAAATTAAATATAAATAGTAAATATGAAATATAATAAAAAATCAGAAGTGCTACTACATAAAGCCAAGTAAACCTCTCAGAAAAGAACATATGAGAGGTAAAGTAAACTACGATAATTCTTGAGAATCAATCTGGAAGGTACAAAATCCAACCGGTTTTTTGAAATTTCACCCCTACACCACCTCCAAAATAAAGAATTGAAAAGTTAGAGAGAAATAAATTATGCATATGAAAATTTCTCAGAATCACCAGCCTAATGACTGAAATAAAAATTTCAAAACAATAAGCGTAAGAGGAAACTCTAAAAGCTTCCAGAATATAATGCAAAAACAAGTACCCAAACACAATCAAAGGAAAAGGAATCACAATAGCATTTGGAATTTTTATCAGTCACACTGGATGCCAGAAGACTGAGGAATGATGCCTTCCAACAGTGAGAGAAAAATGAAAATGGTTCAATATTGCTAAGACAGCTTGCTGAAGCAGAGCCATGAGGCCATTTGGAAAGTGTGACTTAAGCACACATCTCAGCCTGGATGGAGTCTGACCACTGACCTGATGAAGTCGTCTAGAACACCTGCCAGAAACTCAAACTCAAACTTGTTGGACCCTTACTCTAAAATAACTCATGACGATCTGTCTACTTCTCAGACCCCACCTTAAAACAACTCAGATTTTAACAGCAAATATTTTCTGACTCTCATCAATCACAATTCTTTTCAGATAACTTTTAGCAACTGTGGGACTTTTTGTGTGTATAAGTCGCTTCCTCTGAACATTCTTTCAGGCTTACTCAAATCTGTATCTCCTAAATTGCCATTCTTAAACGCTCAAATCAATTATTTTTTACATTTGCAGCCTCCTGCATTACTTTTTCTGGTTGACACACTTGTCAGGAAAAACGATTTTTACCCTACCTAAACTACCAGTCAAGTGAGAAGGTAAAAATAAAGTTATTTTCAGACTCCTGGTAATTCTAAAGGTAACTGCCCACCTTCCTCTTCATGACACGTTACTGGAGAACATACTTCAGCAAAATAAATGAAAGAGAGAAGAAGACTTGATATGTAGAAAACTGGGGGTTCAGTGTAGGGAATTTACCAAGAAGTCCCAGGGCAGCAGCTATGCAGCAGGCCTGAAGAGCAACAATTCATGTCAGAACATGATGTTAGAGGGTTGGAAAAGGGCAGTTTCCAAGAAGAATGATAAACAGAACTATAGATTATTTGATAGCTTTGAGTGTTTGGCAAAAATTACAAGGCATTACCCAGATCTGTTGGAACATTTAGTAAAGGATTATTGACAGACGCACAGGAAGCTAAGCAAAACAAAAGAAACTACCAACTCCAGGACAAACTAAAGGTAGCATACTATTGAAATAATAGTGCATTCTTAAGCTCAGTAATAAAACTTACATAATCATAATAATGTAAGCATGGACTATTGATTTAATGAAAGCTGTGATAAAATAATTTTTGGAAGACAGAGGGAGAAGAAGGATGGTGATAATAGCCTAAAACTCAACTAGTCAATAGGCCATATTTAAAATGGATGCATCAAGAGAGAGAAGAATAAAAATATTACTTTAACATGCAGAAGTATAAAACAGAATCTATAGCTGGTAGAACCAAATGAGAGTAGAGACGCATAGAGAAGGGGAAGGAAAGGGGTGACAGGCAAGGAACTGCTGACTTTCAGTGTAAGCTCTTTAGATCTATTTGACTGTTTTTAATTGTATACTTGCATCATTATACTTTAAAATATATATATATATATATATATATATATAAAGATGTTTAGATGTTCAAAGAAAGAACTGAGGAAAACTGAAATGAATCAAAAGATATAATCAAAACACAACTGCAAAAAGTTCTATGATTAAAAAATAGATATAGGGAATAAGGCAAAATTATTTCAAATAAATTCATCCTTAAATACAGTATTTTAATTAACAAGTTTTAAAAATCTTGAATATTTTAATTAAAAAGTATTATTGAAAACAATTCTTGTGTTATGTATGAAAGCAAACTGAGTATATTTTCAGTCAAACTTTAAAGTTTTTAGAACTAAAATATTAGCTGCCTATATAGCATTTTTAAAAGAAATTGTGTAAAGTTTTCAGATGATCCAAAAATGACCCCAAATTAATCTGAACAGAATAGAGGTGCTATGTATTAAAAAATAATATTCTTGCTTCACTGTGGGAAAATCAATAAACAGAATGAAAATTAATTATAAGATTCCAGAAGGGAGTGGCTCCCTAAACAATCTTTTCAAAAACAATACCAAAACTGAAAAAAATGTGGAGGGGATTTTGCCACCCTTCCCTGGGACATCTGGCTGAAATTTAAAAGCAGAAAATTTTATTAAGCTTTAGTTCTTATAATTATAAGAGCTCTATGGTTAGGATAAGAAATCCCAAGGGAAATATCTACACTTTCTGAAGTCCAAATAAAATTGATTTTCATCTCTCTTTTAAAAAAGCAAACAGAAAACTAAGACATGGTGGAATGATTTTTTTGTTTGTTTATCTTGCTTATATTTTCTAAATCTTCCTTAACAATGAGATTTATTTTACTTATGAAAAAAACAATGTAGATTGTAAAGAAAAATTTAGATGTAGAAACAAGCTGAAAAAATTGAAAATTATGTGATTTTAAATGCACGGTTACAAAAGAGTTCATTTAAATATTCATAGATAACTACTGTGTGTTAGGCACTGAGGATACAGAATACATATGTGTTCCCTGATTTCCTGAAACTTTTAGTCTAGTGAGAAAGAGAGGCATTTACTCCACAATCATGAAAAGCATTAATAAAAATTTAAAACTCAATTCATGCTTGCCACTAATGTCTGTTTAATAATGATAAAGAGGTATTTATCAAAGTGTCAATCTTAGTTCAATTTTTATTTATTTCCTTTACTTCTGACATATGAACTATGAAAAAATGGACACCATATCCACCCCAGAAGTGTCTGAGATATGGATTTGAAGTATTGGAAAAGATTTGAAGATTCTGAAGTATATTTGCTTTGATAAGTAAAAGCCTATTTGGCCATCATAGTTACTCTTTTTTTTTTTTTTTTTTTCACTTAACACAGGAATGTTGAGTAATCATATCACTACTTTGAACTTCAGATTCTTCTTTTATGAAATACAGATACCTTTCTCATACTGTTTATATAAGAATAAAATAAAACAGAGCATCTATATATGGCTAGACAGTTTGCATAGGTTACTTCACTAATTCTTACAATAACTTTTAAAGTTGTTATTATCCCCATTTTCCAGATGAGGAAAGTATGATTCATAATGATTAAAAAATATATTACACAAATGGTACACAGGGTCAGAGATGGAGCTGAGAGATGAAACAAAGTTTTTCTGATTCCAGATCCTTTTCTCTTTCAATTAAACTTTACCTTATCTCACAACTATTCAGATTTTAGAAGACTATTTTTACAAACAAAACGTAATCCAAGACACAAGACTCTGGGAGTGAAATGGCTGTTGCCGTGACTTGCAAATAAATGTCTCCTAAGAGAAGGTATAATTATGTTTGAGAACTGGGGGAAGGGGTTATGACTGAATATTATTTGAAATCCCTTTCAAACCTAAGAATTTACATGTGTGTGTTTGTGTATTTAGACATAACCACTCTTTCCCTCAAATACTAGTGAGACCTGTAAAAAGTAAAAGTGTTAGTCACTTAGTCATGTCCAACTCTTTGGGACACTATGGACTATAGTCTGCCAAGCTCCTCTGTCCATGGGATTGTCCAGACAAGAATATTGGAGTGGGTAGCCATTCTCTTCTCTAAGGGATCTTTCTGATCCAGGGATTGAACCCGGGTCTCCTACATTGCACGTGGATTCTCTACCATCTGAGCCACCATGGAAGCCCAAGTTCCTCTTTAAAAATCCAAAAGCAGTAGCAGTTGCCAGAACATATCTTGCATTCTAATGCAGGTGGTTGAAACTTGAGTAGTACTGAGACACAATAGCAATTTATGTGTTGGAAAGCTCCCATGTCTGTCAAAACATGTTAGATATTGCACCAACAGCAAGCTGTTTAAACTGTCACAGTGAATTTCGGAGCTATTTGCAAACTATTTGGAAGCATGAAAAGGAAGAGTGTAAACAATTCATGAAATTTACAAAACCATTTCAGCATCTTGGAAATATAGCTATTTAAAAACTTGTGTGTCTTTTAACACTAAAGTACAAGGAAATGTTAAATTTTAAATAACCAGACTCCAAATCATCAGAAGACTAAAGCTGGATTTGGTAGCCAGGGGTAACTACTTTATGTTGTCCTCCCATTGCAATGAACTAGGTAAGGAAGCAAAGATCATGGCCAGAAAATCTGCCATTTGTAAACTTCTCTTTGTTAGAACAATTTGTTTTTGGTTTGACCCACAGAAAAGAAAGCAACATGCAAAAGTTTGCATTAAAAATGATTTTCTCTTACTCCTTTTTTCAATCAAACTAGCTCTGTTAAACAAAACAAAACAAAAGGGAAAGGCATTTCCCCCTCCTCCCTGGCCTAGGACAATCACTGTGCTCCTGTGATTTCTCATTGTTGTTTAGTCAATAAGTCGTGTCTGACCCTGCAACCCCATGGACTGCAGCTCGCCAGGCTTCTCTGTCCATGAGATTTCCCAGACAAGAATATTGGAGTGGGTTGCCATTTCCTTCTCCAAGGGATCTTCCCAACCCAGGGATCAAACCAGTGTCTCCTACATTGCAGGTGGATTGTTTACCACTGAGTCACCAGCGATTTATTGAGGGTGTTAAAATATGGCTAGAAAGCAAATAAGCTGATTAAGATAAAAGAAATATAGTAAATATATCTTTTGGACAGTCTATTTCTGCCTCCAATGTAGATACTGGACCTAAAAATAGGAATTCTAATCCTGGTTTCCTGGCTTTTTGAAGTCATTACACTGTTCAAAGTTTCAGTTTCTCTATCTCTAAAATAAAGACAGTAGTATTTGTGTGTTCTATAATTTACACAGAAGTAGAGGAGAAAATATCTGGTTAATACATTCTCTAAATCTCTTTAAAAGCAAGGGATGATTTATGCAAATCATCATCATCATCACCATTATTACTAGACAAAAGAATAAATTTCATTCCAATTTTGATATTCACTGCTTATCTAAATTTAAATTAACAAGAAAAGAAGTTCTGAAACTGTTCATTACTAAATGTCAGGTGCTGATCAAGTCATTTGGATATCTTATGCAGTACATCTGGTTGCACAGAGAAGCAGGAGAGAGAGAGAGAGTGTGTGTGTGTGTGTGTGTGTGTGTGTGTGTGTGCTCATGCGCATGCTCGAATGTGGGTTAATGCTGAGTGGCACAAAGAACCAGTCATCTGGGAAGATTCACCCAATAGCATCTTCACTACAGTTCTCTGGTATCCTGGTGTTGCTCAGGACCCTGTCTACCTACCTTATGCTGTTAATGTGACCCCTGAATCCCAAGACTTGCTATTTTTAGTGTCTTTATTTAGTTATACCTCCAGGTGTATTTTGTGTGGCTAATTTCTAATCTAGACGACTAAACAAATCACTCTGAGAGATACAATTGTGTTTTCAAGGTGATGGAAACAAAAGCAGAGGCCAGGTTTTATATTCATCTCCTATCTCCTTTCAACACCTAATGCAATGTCTGGCACCCAATAAACGTTTGCTGAAAGGAAATTAAATACTAACCAGAGATTGAGATTGTGAGTATGGAGGGGAAAGGCAGCTGATGGTGGGGGCCAGAATCCCAACTAGGAAAACTGCTTTTGTGTTCATTCAATTTCTGTTTAAATCTGCAGATTGACTGATAGACAACTTAACAGCAGACTGCAACCAGAAAGAGATCTTTTCTGCCTGTTTTCCATTAGGCAGGAACTAAAAACCACTGAGACTTCCCCGACAGATTCTGATCATGGAGATTCCTGAACAAAGGATGTGGGACACAGTGTCTTCCTGTGAGTCCCAAATACCTGATATTTATCAAAGCTGCGCCTTCAAAATCCCATCCACCCCTGCTGCCATCACCTCCTTTTAGTGCTAATCACACTATCATGAGTCCAAAAATAAAGAAAACCAATAAAAGAGTCTAGGGTTGCTAATCTATATAAAAGTCCTAAACAAAGCAAATACAGTTAATACCATGTCTTATTAAATTCATCCCTTCCTTACTAGAGTGATAAAAGTGATAGGATCTATAAGACTGAATTCATTTTACACTCCACTATTCAAACTAATCCTCCCTGTGGTTCAGGGAACAAAGAATCCTGCAATGGGAAAAACAGAGGTCTTGCTTTTTATTCCCTAACTCTCCTGTTCTAGCTGGTCAAAGCAAAAGCCATTAATCTAATACTCTGTGCTATATTCAGTGACACAGCATCGTAAAGCAATTGGTGGTCTGGCCAACTAGCTATTAAAAAACATTCAGTCTTTCTAGCTTTAGAATCTTCTCACATACACATCACCACCACTGAGAAAGCATCAGCAAAAGGTAATAACTGGGCTGAGAGAACTTCTATTTTGTATCACTGGCTTAGTCTTGAATTTAACTAAAGCTCTTTGAAAAGTTTTAATACTTTAAAAGGTGAATTTTCTCTCCCTTGTGGAGCTATCCCAATCAGTATTATGCTAACCTGGTGACCTTTAAGTCATTTTCAAAAGAGTTACAATAAATCTGTCTACTAAAGCAAGGTCAAACTTTTCCCCTAGTATTGACTATGAATCATTGTGTACAATAGAGTACAGATGGGATAGTTATAAGTTATTATACAAAAAAAATCAGTATTATTCCAAACAGTAAATTTTCAAGATACTATTATTTATGAGATTTCTAAAAATGTTTCAACTTTCTTAAAAGTGTGTGTGCTTGGTCACTCAGTCATGTCCGACTCTATGTGACCCTATGAACCACAGCTTGCCAGACTCCTCTGTCCATGGGATTCTCCAGGCAAAAATAATGGAGTGGACTGTCATGCCCTCCTCCGGGAGATCTCCCCAACCCAGGGATCAAACCCAAGTCTCCTGCATTGCAAGCAGATTCTTTACTGTCTGAGCCAACAGGGAAGCCCTTAAAAGTGAAAGGAAGTCTTTAAAAGCATCCTTCTCATATTCACTTGACTCCTTAAATTAAGTGTAATAAAGCAGAAATTAACCTTTTGCTAATTATCAATTATTGTTATGTGCTACAGGTATGCTCACAGAAGCAGAAGAAAAACAACAGGAATAAATATATAAATAAATATATAAATAAATATAAATGTATATCAGAGATCCAGAGGTACTGACCCCAAGAGAACCAAGACTGCAGTGCCAGTTTTTCCACTCATTCATTAACGATTATTTACCTTCATACTACTTTTACAACTGTGTGGAAAATTCAAATATGAGTTCCTGACAGAGAGGGAGAAGGGGATGGGAGGAGGGGGAGGGGAAAAAATGAATTATACAGTATCCATTATTTAGTGAAAGACATTTTGAGAAAGACAGTTAGTGAACTACCATTTTTTCTAGGGAAAGAAAGTTTATTTATTGGAAAAGTTAAAAAAAAAAATAAGAAAAGTATATTGGAGTCCAAGCAAAGGATCAGTATGGAAGAATAGTGACATTACTGCAGGGAAGATAAACACCCCCATCTAAGCAGAAGATGTCCAGAACCCAAGCAGACTGTGGAAAAAGATTAAAGCTGTAGATTAAAACTGGGACCCACCAGCAGAGATGCGAGAAACTACACTCAACATAGGGGTAAATGTAAAGAGTATAGCAGCGACTTAAGGGTTGGCTTTTACAATTAACTAGCTTCGTCGATTCCTTTCTTGGTCACTGCCATTTATCTTCATTGGCAGTGGTCCCAAACCTTTCTGGTACCAGGAACCAGTTTAGTGGAAGATAAGTTTTCCAGGGACTAGGGTTGGAGGTGCGGTTTTGGGATGACTCAAGCACATTACCTTTATTGTGCATTTTATTTCTATTATTATTATATAAATCAGCTCCACCACAGATTAACAGACATTAAATCCTGGAGGTTATGGACCCGCCTGCTTTTTGGTACTCACTGTTCAAACATTTGCTGATCTGTTATTTTCCAGTTTCTATAGAGCACTGGAAAAGCACTGGTGAACAAATGAATGGTTCTAGTTTTCAAAGAGTTTCCAGTATGGTGAGGATGACAAATGTAAAACACACCATTGCTATGGAACGCCAGAAGCACAGGAACAGGACAGCAGAAGAATGTCAGGAAAGCTTTCTGGAGGAAGTGAATGCAAACTGAGTTCTAAGTGAGGAGTAAGAGCCCCAAATAAGGGGAGTTAAGTTTCAGAATGGATGAGGGCAGTGCTGCCCAGGAAGAGGAAACAAGGTAAAAAAATTTTTTTAAAAATCAAGTATTAATATTTGTGTCAGGGAGGCTGGATGCATAAAACAAGGAGGATTGCAAGCAATTCAATATTCCTAAAGCTCTGAGTCAGGAAGTGGAAGCATATGTGAAATACTGGACTAAATCATCCAGGGGTTCATATGCCCTGTTGAGAAAGCTATATCAATAGATATATCACTTCAGCCATAGTACAGGCTGAACTAGATGGGTAAAGATAAGACCAAGGGAAACAGGAAGAGATTAAGGCCCAAAAGAAAACTGTGACAATGGCATTGGGGATACAGGGCAGCGAAGTGTTCAGGAACAAAATCTATGAACCTACTGCAGATGGTGACTGCAGCCATGAAATTAAAAGACACTTACTCCTTGGAAGAAAAGTTATGACCAACATAGATAGTATATTAAAAAGCACAGACATTACTTTGTCAACAGAAGTCCGTCTAGTCAAGGCTATGGTTTTTCCAGTAGTCATGTATGGATGTCAGAGTTGGACTATAAAGAAAGCTGAGCACCTAAGAATTGGTGCTTTTGAACTGTGGTGCTGGAGAAGACTCTTGAGAGTCCCTTGGACAGCAAGGAGATCCAACCAGGCCATCAGTCCTGAGTGTTCATTGGAAGGACTGATGCTAAAGCTGAAACTCCAATACTTTGGCCACCTGATACAAAGAACTGACTCATTTGAAAAGACCCTGATGCTGGGAAAGATTGAAGGCGGGAAGAGAAGGGGATAATAGAGGATGAGATGGTTGGATGGCATCACCAACTCAATGGGCATGAGTTTGAGTAAACTCTGGGAGTTGGTGTTGGACAGGGAGGCCTGGTGTGCTTCAGTCTATAGGGTTGCAAAGAGTCAGACACAACTGAGTGACTGAACTGACTACTTAATGTTGAAGGAAATTTGAAGAAGAAGCTAAGAATGGCTACGGACTTTCAGGCTGAATCACTATTTAAATGTCTATTTGATTAGCTGAAATAAAGAATTCAGAAGAAGCAGGTTTGTTGGTATTGTCTTAGGATGACAGAGGCAAAAGATAAGATGCTATGGAAAAAATCTGAACAAACATGTTGGCCAACACAGTATAATGAACTCTAGAAAATAAAAGTTAAATGATGTAATGGTTTATTTGTGCTGATTCCCATGGCATTTCTCCATGATGAATCCAGTAGCATAATAGCATAAATTTTGTGATTTTCTTTTTGTAGCTTTCCCTCTAATGAACTCAATATCTTTCTCAGGCATTATAGTCTTTATGTAAAGTCTGTAGATGTTTCTTCCACTGTTGTCTAAGTTCTTAACTATATATTAAGTGGCTTTCTTGGTGGCTCAGATGGTAAAGAATCTGCCTGCAATGCAGGAAACTTGGGTTCAATCCCTGATTTGGGAAGATCCCCTGGAGAAGGGAATGGCTACCCACTCCAGTATTCTTGCCTGGAGAATCCCATGGATAGAGGAGCCTGGCAGGCTTCAGTCCATGGGGTCGCAAAGAGTTAGACAGGATTAAGCAGGTAACACACAAGATCCTTGAGAATCCCTTGGACTGCAAGGAGATAAAACCAGCCAATCCTAAAGGAAATGGGTCCTGAATATTCATTGTAAGGACTGATACTGAAGCTGAAGCTCCAGTAGTTTGGCCACATGATGCAAAGAGCTAGTTCATTAGAAAAGACTCTGATGCTGGCAAAGATTGAAGGCAAAAGGACAAAGGGACAACAGAGGATGAGATGGTTGAGTGGCATCACTGACTCAATGAACATGAGTTTGAGCAAGTTCCAGGAAATGGTAAAGGACAGAGAAGCCAGGCAATCTGCAGTCCATGGGGTCACAAAGAGTCAGACACAATTGAGAAACTGAACAACGAATAACCTAAACCAACTGTATTCAAGAAAAGGGAATATTGGTTTTATTTTCTCCTAATCTCTGTGAAAAAATTTCCATCTGTCTGTCTGTCTTTGTTCATCAACATCCTTATTCATCCAAGCATCTTTACCCTATCAATTTTCATATTATGACTTTGTATTATTACATAAAGATATCATAAATATTTTTTAAGTGATAGTAGTTCTTAAGAGAATTTGCAGTTGATGTATAGCAGGACATATTTTAGTAGAGCAGATAAATATACTATTGCTGTTTTTTTGTTCTGGTATTTCATGATAGAATGAAAAAGATTAGAGAGGGGAGTAGAAAGACTGTCAATTCTTATGAGCTGGTAGAGGCATTAAGGAAGGGAGTGCTAGGTGAGCTTTGTCAGAGGTGATGATAAAGAGTGCCCAATGCTACTGAAAATTAGTCCTCATGCCATCTTTAATACATATTTCTTAGGTCTGATTGCTACTTCTCATTTAAAATACATTTTCCAACTTACTAAAGTTTGTATTTTAAATATATACAATAAACTGTGGAAAATTCTGAAAGAGATGGGAATACCAGACCACCTGACCTGCCTCTTGAAAAACCTATATGCAGATCAGGAAGCAACAGTTAGAACTGGACATGGAACAGCAGACTGGTTCCGAATAGGAAAAGGAGTACGTCAAGGCTATATATTGTCACCTTACTTATTGAACTTATATGCAGAATACATCATGAAAAGTGCTGGGCTGGAAGAAGCACAAGCTGGAATCAAGATTGCCGGGAGAAATATCAATAACCTCAGATATGCAGATGACACCACCCTTATGGCAGGAAGTGAAGAGGAGCTAAGAAGCCTCTTGATGAAAGTGAAAGAGGAAAGTGAAAAAGTTGGCTTCAAGCTCAACATTTAGAAAACAAAGATCATGGCATCTGGTCCCATCACTTCGTGGGAAATAGATGGGGAAACAGTGGAAACAGTCAGACTTTATTTTTAGGGCTCCAAAATCACTGCAGATGGTGATTGCAGCCATGAAATTAAAAGATGCTTACTCCTTGGAAGAAAAGTTATGACCAAACTAGACAGCATATTCAAAAGCCAGAGACATTACTTTGCCCACAAAGGTCCATCTAGTCAAGGCTATGATTTTTCCAGTGGTTGTGTATGGATGTGAGAGTTGGACTGTGAAGAAAGCTGAACACCGAAGAATTGATGCTTTTGAACTGTGGTGCTGGGGAAGACTCCTGTGAGTCCCTTGGACTGCCAGGAGATCCAACGGGTCCATCCTAAAGGAGATCAGTCCTGGCTCTTCATTGGAAGGACTGATGGTGAAGCTGAAATTCCAGTACTTTGGCCACCTCATGCGAAGAGTTGACTCTTTGGAAAAGATCCTGATGCTGGGAGGGATTGAGGGCAGGAGGAGAAGGGGATGACAGAGGATGAGATGGCTGGATGGTATCACTGACTCGATGGACGTGAGTCTGAGTGAACACCGGGTGTTGGTGATGGACAGGATGGTGTCGCAAAGAGTCAGACATGACTGAGCGACTGAACTGAACTGAACTGAATCTCTTTCTGGCTTGTAACAGTTGGACATAATACAAAGTAAAATAATAAAATA
The DNA here is from genome assembly GCF_016772045.2 of Ovis aries. Lineage (NCBI taxonomy): Eukaryota > Metazoa > Chordata > Mammalia > Artiodactyla > Bovidae > Ovis > Ovis aries. The sequence continues at coordinate 175,654,649 of NC_056054.1, read as the reverse complement.
TTGGTCTTAAATACGTACTCATAATTTGTATATTTTTTCCTATCAAAGTTTCTTTCCAGATGAAAATTATTTTGCTCTTTTTGAGGAGTTAAAAGTCAGCTCTGTTTTAAGCTCCAACTCTAAAATAGAAAGATGTATCTAGGTCAGACCTGGTAAACATTTAGCTGTCATTGACTATGTTGCAAATGTTTTTTTAAACATATGAAATTGAAACACTTCATAATGGTATTTAGTGAAACCTTAGCATTACCTTTATTTTTAGCCTACATATATTTGCTTTAGAAACTAAATAATAGAAAGAGAGAGAGCACAAAGCAAATAACCTTATTTGGTATTACTTCTGTAAAGCTATCAAAATCTTATTTTTCAAATTGGCAAAGACTTTTTTAAGCTTAGAAAATCTCTGTTGATGTTTATTGAAACAGTATAGCTAAAATCAATAAGTTTCTTATGAGGTAATGCAGGAATCACTTGGGGAATTTGTGGAGGAATTTTTCTGAATTTGGGAAGGAGTGTTGGCTATTATGAATTGAAGCAAATCTAGAACTGTACTTAGTTTCTCATTCCTGTTTCTATTTCTTCTACTGTAGGTCAAGAGTTTATCCTTCATAGTACTCTGGAATCCAGGGACATAGTGACAAATTCTTCTAGACAACAGCTGCTGTGGGTTATAGGTGTGGGTTATAGCAATAGTAATGGCAATGCCCACATGAACAATATCACCCACTGTTCTTCTTTCTTATGTGAAACTAATAATGGAAACACATTTTAAAAAATCAAATATGATGATTGTCCATTTACTAGCTATTCATTCAGATCATTCCAAACTGTATTTTCTGATTGAATGGCTATTCCATGAGGAAGGAAGGGAAGAAGGAAGAAGAAAAAAAGGGAGAGAGAGTGTGAACCAGCCCTATAAGATTGCATCAATGCTTTGAACTGGTATTACAAACAAGCAGAATTGGATTATTATGAAGAAATCAGAACAAGAACCCAGGTTAGCATTTCTTTTTATATCTAGTATGGGGGAAAAAAAATCCTTGGAGAAGAAAATGGCAACCCACTCCAGTACTCTTGCCTGGAAAATCCCATGGACGGAGGAGCTTGGTGCAGGCCACTGTCCATGGGGTCGCAAAGAGTCGGGTACGACTGAACGACTTCACTTATGGGAAAAACATATTCAGATATCCAGACAGTTGGACCACAAGTGCCATGGAAATTGTCATCAGGTTATAGAGCTTCAGAAATTAAAAAGAACTAAAGAAATGAAACGAAGTGTGGGGTACAGAGGAAGCACTGTAATCAATAGGAATTAAACAAGAGCCCTATGTGGACCAGCAAAAGTTAAAACTGTCATCACAGGGAGTCCAGCAGTCATTCATCCTTTTAACAAATACGTATTAAATACTCCCTGCATGCCAGAGACCACCCTAATGTTTGGAATTCAACAGTGAACTATACAGTCATTGTCCCCAGAAACTTAATCTAATGGAGTAAGCCCAATGCAACTGGTAAATAAATATACAATATACATTTTAGACATTTTAAGTGTTATGAAGAAAAACAGATACATTAAGAAACTGAAGAACTGAGGCAGATTTTAAGTGAAACGATTAAAAAGGCCTCTTTGATGAGATGAGACTAAGCACAGATTTGAATGAAATGAGGGATGGATCTATGCAAAGATGTAGGGGAAGAGAATTCCAAGACGAGGAAAGAGGATGTATGCAGTCCTGGACAGGCAGGAAGGAGTCTGTTAGGAGAGGACATCAAAGATAGAGTATGGAGCATCTGTCATTTATTCTAAGAATGATGGAAGTCCACTGGAGAGTATTGAAGACGGGGAGACTGATTGATCATGATGAGATTGATCTGTTTTCTGAATGAGGAATGCATTTTTAGAAAGACAAGAGTGGAGGAGGGAAACCAGTTAAGATAGTTACTGCAGAAATCAGGGAGACAATAATGGCTTGAACTAGAAAGGTGGTGATGGAGCTATGGTGAGACATGACCAGATTCTGGATATATCTTGGGGATGGAGTTCACTTCTGAACATGTTAAATTTGGATGAAATTAAAATGATGATGATGCCATATGAGATATTGCTATACAATCATCATATTTCACTTATTTTTCATCCTGAGCACACAGCTAACTGTACTTCCTAGTTCTTCCTGCAGCCAGGTGGGGTCATGGGACTGGATACTGGTCCATGGATGAAGACACAGCTGATACACAGCACTTCTAGCCTTAGCTCTGAAAACAGTTCTACATACTCTTCCATGTTCAGGCTCTCTTTCCTCATCTACCAGAGAATGCAGAGGACTGCCTCAAGAAAAGGAGTGGACCCCATATAATTTGAGTATTAATAGGCATAATAACAATGATGATAATAAACATTTTCATGGCTACTGTAAGGCACTGTTTTATTTGATACTTCTGATGGCATTATGAGGAACATAGCCTCATTATCCTCATTTTACAGATGAAATTATCTCTGTGACAATGTCTGGTAGACAGTTTCTAGATGCAGAATGTAAGCAGTGGAGCATACTATTCTACTGTGGCTTGGAGCACCAGTGGCTTTGAGTTTGAACCACAGAAGCACACACAGATGTGAGCTCTGATCCTGGTTCCAGTGCTATGATCTTTTGCAAATTATTTAACTTTTCTAGTTCTCAGGGTTTTTGTATCTGTAAAATGCGGACAATAATATTTAAGTTGTGAGAATGGAATAATTTTTAAGCGTACCATACATTATTTGCCAAAATTGCTTTATAAATAATAACTGATATTGTAATTGTTGTTTTATAAGTTGGAGATGACTTTAAGAACAAAGCAAAAACTGAATGACAAGATTTAGGCCAAAATGACACAACTAAGAGGTCACCTGACTATATGACCTTAAAATAACCCTGTCCCACAGGAAAATATCAGCTCGAAGCATATGACATGGACTCATGAGAATCAGGGAAGCAGGAACACATATGCTTCCAGGTGGCAACCTAACCCTTTCCTATTTCTGCCACTTAGGGGAAAAAAAACTTGTCTTAATTTGGTTAAGAAAGGGTCCAAAGAGAGGACCCTGAGATGAGGATTCAGCTTACTGGGGAGATAATCTCAGGAAGCAGAAGGTGAGAAAGGAATGGGAAGAAACCTAATAAAATGTAAGTTGCTGAGCTGGTTCTACCATATGCAAATCAACTCAGTCCCAGTGAAGAACCTCTGCAGAATGGTGTGGTCTGCTCCCAGGATTATCTATCCAAAAGAGAGTGTCTGGGGAGTTCATCTTTCATGTTACTGGCTGAGATTTGCTGCTCAGGGTTTAATGCCTCCTTCCAGGCTCTCTACCTCAGTACTTTCAGAATGCCCTGTGTTTGGGGTGAGTAACCTACCAGACTTCACAAAAAGTCCTGAGGTAGGGATGTGGAGAAAGCAGGCAGGAACTTGGAATGTAATGTGGTCAGCTCACAAATGAGCTGTCTACCAGGGCCACGGCCAATGTCAGGGTTGTGCCAAAAGACAGGTTTTGGGTGGATGTGGAAAATCAGCTCCTCCTGAGGATCATCTGACTCTAAGTATAAAATTTTTCATACTCAACACTATACCAATAATAGGTAAAAGATAATGAGACTCAGTGAGTTGGATCCAAGAGGAAACTAGTAATTCACTTAGATCCAGACTTCTGAATGCTTTTGCACAAGAAGGTGGTAGTTGTACCGTATCAAAAAGATTCCTTAATGTATACATTTTGGAAATCTTAACTTAAAAGTGTTAAACAGCTACCACTTCTCTGGAATTTTTCTCATTCTTCACTATGGAAATAAGTTACAGTGAATATTCAAAGGGATATACAGCATTTGGCATTTTCAAAATTTACTTAAATACTTGTTAAGTTTTCATGATACCCTATTGACGTTTCCCAGAACAGTGTTTTGAAGAATCTAATTGAGGAAGTGTTCAATAAGACTGTATGGTCTGACAGAATAATAAAGATAACCTTCCTTATGATGTAAGTGGAAGGAGTTTAAGAGACTCACTACCAAATTATTAGGCTCGACAAAACCAGTCTCGGGAAACAGGGGCTCCTGTCCTATGACCACCTCAGAAGAGGACACCTTTCTACTTTCCTGTTTAGGTTTGGCCTGGGTGTGAGGGGTGTGGAGAACACATGCACAGAGGCTACTGCTTTACGCTTAACCTCTCTCTTCTTCTTCAGTTAAGCTTTAACTCAAGACCCGAGCTGATGGCTCTCAAATTTTGACCTTGCCATAATCTCTTGAAGTATATGTGAATCAGACTGCCCCTTACTCTGGGAATTCAATTGTCTTTACATCAGTTTCTAAATGAAAATAATAAGGTTTGAAAGATACAAAATGGGAAAATGAGGCAAATTTTAAAAGACCAGAAAGTTCTAACAGAGAGTCTAAAGAGGACTTTAAAATGTACTTCAACTTGGAAAACAGAAAATTAATACAATGAAGAGAAATTGAGCTATATGCTAAGTTTCAGATATCAGAAGAAACTTCAGTTCAGTTCAGTTCAGTTCAGTTCAGTCGCTCAATCGTGTCCGACTCTTTACAACCCCATGAATTGCACGTGCCAGGCCTCCCTGTCCATCACCAACTCCCGGAGTTTACCCAAACTCATGTCCATCGAGTCGGGGATGCCATCCAACCATCTCATCCTCTGTCCTCCCCTTCTCCTCCTGCCCTCAATCCCTCCCAGCATCAGAGTCTTTTCTAATGAGTCAACTCTTTGCATGAGGTGGCCAAAGTATCATCATCATCAGTCCTTCCAATGAACACTCAGGACTGATCTCCTTTAGGATGGACTGGCTGGATCTCCTTGCAGTCCAAGGGACTCTCAAGAGTCTTCTCCAGCACCATAGTTCAAAAGCATCAATTCTTCGGCACTCAGCTTTCTTCACAGTCCAACTCTCACATCCATACATGACCACTGGAAAAACCATAGCCTTGACTAGATGGATCTTTGTTGGCAAAGTAATGTCTCTGCTTTTGAATATGCTATCTAGGTTGGTCATAACTTCTAAGTGTCTACTAATTTCATGGCTGCAATCACCATCTGCAGTGATTTTGGAGCCCCAAAAAATAAAGTCTGATGCTGTTTCCACTGTTTCCCCATCTATTTCCCATGAAGAGATGGGACCAGATGCCATGATCTAAGTTTTCTGAATGTGGAGCTTGAAGCCTACTTTTTCACACTCCTTTTTCACTTTCATCAAGAGGCTCTTTAATTCCTCTTCACTTTCTGCCATAAGGGTGGTGTCATCTGCATATCTGAGGTTATTGTTATTTCTCCCAGCAATCTTGATTCCAGCTTGTGCTTCTTCCAACCCAGCATTTCTCATGATGTACTCTGCATAGAAGTTAAATAAGCAGGGTGACAATATATAGCTTTGACGTACTCCTTTTCCTATTTGGAATCAGTCTGTTGTTCCATGTCCAGTTCTAACTGTTGCTTCTTGACCTGCATATAGATTTCTCAAGAGGCAGGTCAGGTGGTCTGGTATTCCCATCTCTTCCAGAATTTTCCACAGTTTATTGTGATCAGTTCAGTTCAGTTCAGTCACTCAGTCGTGTCCAACTCTTTGTGACCCCATGAATTGCAGCACGCCAGGCCTCCCTGTCCATCACCAACTCCCAGAGTTCACTCAGACTCATGTCCATCAAGTCAGTGATGCCATCCAGCCATTTCATCCTCTGTCATCCCCTTCTCCTCCTGCCTCCAATCCCTCCCAGCATCAGAGTCTTTTCCAATGAGTCAACTCTTCGCATGAGGTGGCCAAAGTACTGGAGTTTCAGCTTTAGCATCATTCCTTCAATATCAGTAAAATTAAAGAGAAATGTGTGTGTAGCAAAGGAATAATAGAAACAGTTTACAGCTTGATATGAAAATTCTTCACCAAGGCTATTTTGACCACTGTGGAAGGAATAATATAATGAAGAACATTTGTGTGATTGGGTATTCTGTTTTAATGACCAAGCTAAATAAAAATCTTTGAGATATAACTATACAGGATAGTCATGCATCTTAAGCTCATATGTCCATACATTTGTCAATAACATCATTTCTAGTAGGCAAAAATCACTTACAATTTGGTACAACTTAAATAAGTAATCTCTGATAAAAGGCCCTACTGGAAAGGGAGTAACACATAGTGGTTAAGCATGTGGCCTCTAGAGAGACTGTCTGGGTTTAAACTGGAGACTACCATCTAATGGCTGTTTGGTTTTTGACTAATTATATAGCTTCTTTATGTCCCCATTTTTTTTCATCTGTAAAGCAAAAATAATAATGATACCTGATAAAGGTTATAAGAATGAAATTAAGCAATAAACATGCTGACAGAAATAATCAATAATCAATCTATAATAAGAATAGAAGAGGGTTGTATTCAAGCCAAACTGAAGACTATAGCCCAGGAGACAGCCTCTAGGATAGCTCTAAGGAACTATTCAAAAAAACCATGGTTTTCAGCACAGTTGTGCTTTGGTTTTTTTTGTTGTTGTTTTTTTGTTTGTTTGTTTGTTTGTTTGTTTTTGCGGGCGTGGGGGGGGGCGGAGGGGAGAGGGTATCAAAGAGAGGTACTTTTAATTTAATGCTCTTTAGTGAAAAGACCAAACAATCTGCAATTTAATACTTTTTTTTTTCATCCAAACCATTCTTTTCAAGCACAGAAGCCAAATCATTGTTTTTAACAATCATTACTTTAAGATTTATTTAAGAAAAGAGAAGTGAGTTGCCAAGTTGGATATTCCAAATGTACAAAAGAGATAATCTACTTAAAGGACAAAATTTTTCCTGGCTACAATTTTCTTACTTAGAACAACAGACAATAGACAATTCCTGGAACACCTTGCTTTGAAGAGCTGTGGCAGACATAGAGAACACAACCTCTGTTCCTGCATCCACGTGACAGACATGCCTTTCAAGAAGGTAAAGTCTTGAGGTCTAATCATCAATCTCACGTCCACACAGTCTTGTATCTTGTCAGAACAAAGAATATCAAACACGACAGGGTACATCACTTCAAAGTTCCTCAGCCCTTCAAAATAGACAGATAGGCATGCACACAGCAAATCAGTATGGTCTGGGTGCTGGGGAAGGGAGCCTTATATAGAAGTACTAGCACTGACATTCCACCAAAGGAGGCATTTATCACTATCCTATAAGCATCTTATCATCCATCTTGGTGTCATTAGAAACATAACATAAAAGGAAAAAGATATTCATCTGGTATTTGAAACTTAGATTAAAAAAAAAAATCACCTCCATCACAAAATAGAAACAGGTTGTCAGTTTTTCTATTGCGATTTTCACTTCCTTTCATTCCTAAAATGAGGATGTCTGTTTATTTTCAATCAAGTTTACAGAGTTCTCATAAGAATCAAATGAGATAACATAAAAAAATAAGGCTTGAAACTGTAAGGTGTCAGTATAGTAGAATAGGAGGAACAACAATCTTCAAGTCAGAGTGACCAGGGTTTGTGATGACATTCTGACCCTGTAGAGGAGGATGGGACTAAAACTGAGCAAGTTTCCATATCACGTAAGCCTCCTTCATAAAAAGGGAAATTAAATAGCTTCCTCTTGGAGTTTCATGATGCTTAAATGTTAAATACTGGAAGGACCAAAGTTCCTGGAACTTAGAATGCATCTACTAGGAGCTGATTGTCTCTTCCTCCAAATCAAATTAAACAGTCATGCAAATATTAAATATATTTTTCATTATGTAAATATGCCAAGGGTACAAATGCATGGCCTTTAGTTACATAATGTGTTTTATTTTGCTACATTATGTAAAATAATCATCCTTTGAGTCATTCTTTTTCCTCTTAAGTCTTTGACTTATCTGGTCATGTTTTCTGGGCAAAACAGAAAATTTAATTAATATTTTTACTTTTTGTTTTTTTCTGTAAATACACACTAAATAATTCTATTACTCCTTTTCAGCTTCCACATTTCCTTCTATTTCAGTGTTTTTCTGTGACTCATAGAATAAAACTTTTCTACATAATGTTTTAGAAACTGTACCCACAATACCTCAAGGATTTCTTATCTCTTTTATATCATTTGTTAAAACTCCTATCTTTCAGTTGCAAAGCACACTGGATTTCTTTTCTTTCATTCCCTTTGTGAGATCTTATTTTTTTATCCTGCTCTATAGACTTTTGATGCAGTACCAGGTAAAAAAAATTGCGAATTTTAGTATTTTTTTGAATAAGTCTTCTCAAACTTAAAATATAAAATTATTTTTATGAAATTCATTGCTTTTTATTCTTATAGAGATATTCAAAGTAGTGGTCATGATTTATCCTTCTATGCAATAGGCAAATCTTTTCTTTTTTTTAATGTTTCAATTATAGCAGCATATACATATGCTGAGTTCTATTAAAAAGAAACATGGTATCAATTTGGTTTATTCTGTCAATTTTGTACGTGTATCACAATATGTGTGATATGTATTCAAAAATACAGTATGCTTTTCAAAAACACCTTCTTTGTTTCATAGCTAACCTTGTTGATATCATGCATATCACACCAGGAATATTCTTTTGTCTCTCTGTATGAACCGTTGTGTGACCTTCAGTAGCTATACATATCAAGGAGGTAAAATACCTTGAAAATAACATACTTAGTAGAAGGCTGTATGCCTTTCTAGTCTGCACTCTCTCTCACTCTCTTTGAAAAGTTTTATTTAAATTTCTGTATTAATGATATTTATGTGTAAGTGTCTCTTTTCAATTTCAGGGCAGCTGAATGAACTTCCTTAAAGGGAGTAAAACTCAAGTGCACCTGAATTAAGGACATTGGTAAATACAGTACGAATAGAATTTATGAAATGGTTTTTATGCAGGTTTGAAAACTACACCTTTGATTCAAGATGTTGTGTCATGAATCTATGTCCCTACTGATCCTAGGAGAGATAAAGTCCTCTATATTCCCACACAGAAATGAGCTAAGTGAATTTCATAATGTTACACATTCATACTATACATAAATATCTTCCATACATGCATGTATGTGCAGTCACTTCAGTCATGTCTGACTCTGCAATCCCATGGACTGTAGCCCTCCAGTCTCCTTGATCTATGAGATTTCCCAAGCAAGAATACTGGAGTGGGTTGCCATCTCCTCCTCCAGGAGATCTTCCCAACCTAGGGATCGAACTTGCATCTCTTGCAGCTCCTGAATTGGCAGACAGATACTTTACCACTGAGCTACCTGGGAAGCCTCCTACATTCCATACATATTTGGTTCAAACTGCATATAGTGGCCATTTCTAATTACTATTACTTAATAGAAAATATTTTTATAATTATGCATTAACTTCTCAATCATGATTACAGTCACTGGTACTGAGCAAGAACATTAAAAATCCAAGACTAGGCCCTGGAATCCTGATTAGAATTGTAGAGATAAACTTACAGATTGGAGAGCAGACACAAGCCAAATCTGTGTGCCATATTTTAATGGGAGTTTGCAGTAATCCATGCAAGAATGACCCATATTTCCCAAGTTCTTCTGGAACTAATGGTCTATTGCATTTTGTATTTGAAGTTATCCTAAATTATATGTTTGGGGTATGCCAGTGCAAATATAAAATGTGGACATTTCAAAGACAGGGAATCAGTTTACATAAGACAAATAAAACAACTTCAAATTCATTAACATTTATTATATCTTTAAATAAAAGTTAGCTTTGGAATCTTCATTGGGCACCACAGAGAGTCTCTAGGTCCACACAGAGATTATTAGTATAAACAAAAGGCCAGTTAGCCACAGTCAACTTGATTTTCTGTATTGTACACATGGTAACTGCTATAGCATGTGATATAGTCCAAGAGACAGGACCACTAAGAATAATAAGGATTACTGAATTTTTAAAATTTTGATTTAAAACTCCTCTGATAAGTTAACAAAAAGATCAACAATATGTGAATTGTTTGACTCCTTAGGGTCATTTCAGTTGTTAATATTGAATTTTGAGGATGTGCACAAAGCAAATATCATCCTGGTTTTTCTAATAGTGAAATAATTTTTTATTTGGTAAATAGCTGCTTCTGTAGTAGAGCATGGCTATAAAAATGGAAAATAATACAATAGTAATAAAACAATATTTGAGCTAATTTAGAAAATAGATAACTTTCACCCCACCCCATATATTAAAATCCAGATTTTATTTCTTTTTTAACCTGAAAATCACTTACCCTAATCCAAATTAATATAAGCTGGTAAAGTATGTGATTTGTTTTGGGAAAAAAAATGAAAATAAATAAGAACGCTCTTCTATTCAAGCATGCATGGACATTCTGACACTGAACTGACCAGAAGACTGGCTATTAAATCAGTCACCTAGATAACTGTGGAGTATGTTTCCAAAGAGTTCATCAGGATTTTTCATCAGACATTCCCTATGAAGTACAAACATCACTTTGTCTCATTTATTTGTATAGCACTCATTCATTACAAGAGATTTAGAAAGAACAAAAACAAGTGTTAAGAACTTTTAAACATGCTTTCTCATTTGCCATTAAGAACTTTTTTCAGTCTGTCCATCCAGGAAGCATTGCTCTGCCTCATTTATATTTCATATGTTTCTAGACTTCCTTTACTTTTCTTAAATGCTTTCCAACAAGCTCTGAAACATTTCACTGTGAGAGGGTACTCCTTTTCCTGGGAATGTATCACTGTCAGTCATACTCTATCATTTCTATTTTATGCTTTATCCTTCTTGTTTCCCATAGTGAAGGTCTGAAATATCAATAAGAACTTCATGTAGTATATAAAATAACACTTCTATTAACAAGGAGCAGCAAAACGAACAGCCATCTTGATAAAGGTTAATTAACAGAGTTTCACTTTAAATGAATAAGGAAAAAAAAAGTTCAGAGAAGAGACACAAGGACTTAAAAGTTAATTAAAATTACTAGAAAATATTCTGTTTAAGAATATGGAAAATCCAAGTGTCACTATACTATGTGTTCCCAATGGGCTCACTAATAAATAATTTATCTTGGGTCATTTTTCTCCTTTGACATTACAGTGACCTGAATTAGCTTCAGATAAATTTCCTTCACACATCTTATGAAGATGCTATTTTGACCACATGCTTTCTCACTTTTTTTAAAATAAATTTATTTATTTTAGTTGGATGTTAATTACTTCACAATACTGTATTGGTTCTGCCATACATCAACATAAATCCACCACAGGTATACATGTGTTCCCCTTCCTGAAACCCCTTCCCTCTCCCCTCTCCGTACCACCCCTCCAGGTCGTCCTAATGCACCAGCCTCAAGCTCTTTTGAGTCACACAGGCTACTATACCCCAAGTCTATTCAAGGGAAAGATCTGTTTAGAAAATGCTTATCCAAAGTCAGAGGAAATACCTACTTATTCTAACTATTATACTTTTTAATTCAAAAAGTTATTCAAACATATATACACATATAATAAAGAATCATGATATATTTGCATCACAAGATATTTAAAGAGTATCAATAGTGTAAAATAGGACATGTAAAATAAAGGATCCCAGTAGACAATGTTTAATCACTTTGGATAATATCTTAAATTACTGTAACAGGTGACAAAGAAAAGAACAATCAGAAAATAAGGCAATCATTGTGACTGTTCATAAATCTGCAGTGAATGACAGAAAAGGAAATATAGTTGAAAATCAAGTTACTGATTTTAAAGACCAATTGTTAGATGATAAAGTAAAACAGACACACAGAAATTGAGAATGAAATTATGAAGGCTCCAGAAAGTCTGACAGTCTTCCAAAAATATTTTCAAAGGAGAAAGCACAAATAATGGAGACAGGGTCCAAACAGAATACAATAGACTATCCTCCTACTTTAAAGAAGTTTCAGACTGAAAGGACCTGAAGAATTTGTTAGAAAAAAGTCCAACTTCCAGACACAAAACTGTGAATTTTAAGGATAAAGAAAACATTAGAAAACTTCTAACAGAGGAATAAAATTTACCTACCTAACTGGAGGTGTGCACTAAATACTTCTGTACCATTTAAATGAAAATCATATACCACTAACACAGATTTTCTTATAATGAAACATTCTGAGAGAATATCTTCAAATCGTTGTTAAGGAATAGTTGGAATAGTACACTCCCTACCCTACCAACTAACAAGAAAATGTGAGAACAATACAGTTTTAGACTCTAGTTTTATAATGCCAGAACTCAGAAAATTTACAATCTATGTATCACATTTGACCGAGAAGGCTTGCAGGAAGGCTTGCAGATCGAAAATTTTTAAAAGTTTATTTGACATTAACATTTGGAAGGGTCTTTTTAAAATGTTAATTTTAATTTCTTAGGACCATATTTTCTTCTCTATGGGTCAATTCACATTCTTGACTTTGCAGCATAAAATATTTAGAAAAACATGTAAATGTTGTCCCTCAGCCTTTGATTATTTGGAATCAAACTAAACACAACATGAAGACTTAATAGTTAAAGAACAGAAAGAAATGCTATAAAGTTTGGCAACATAAAAATGGTAATAATATCAAGCAAAAATTGAAGGTAAATGAAGAATTGAAATAAAGTTGAATTACATTTGAAAGAAAGCTGAGTATGCACAAGTTCTTATTTCTATGGTGGAGATGTACTCAGCTCAGTCATTCAGTCATGTCTGACTCTTTGCAACCCCATGGACTGAGAGGCATTAGACATGATATTAATTTGACAAGTCAGTAAATCATAGATCAAATGAATTTTGTATTTGAAATTTGAGGGACAATTAAAAGAAAAAAAGTTAAGAGTAGTTTTCTTCAGACAATGAAATTGGCTAGGGATGAATACTGGGAAGGAATATGACAACTAGATTTTAGATTTTATAATATTTAATTCAATATCTAGTGTGATTGTTTAGCCAATCAAAAGCTTTATAAGGGAGGGGAAGTTTGAAGATGGTCGATGAATAGGATGGGGAGACCACTTTTTTCCCCACAAATTCATCTAAAGATCATGAGAACGCTGAGCAAATACCACAAAACAACTTCTGAGTGCAGGTGGAGGACACCAGGGACCCAGAAAGGCAGCCCATTGTCTTCAAAAGGAGGTAGGACAAAATATAAACGATAAAAAGAGAGACAAAAGAGTTAGGGATGGAGACCCATCCTGGGGAGGGAGTCGTAAAAGAGGAGTTCCCAAACACCAGGAAATCCTCTCACTGGTGGGTCTGTGGAGAGTTTTGGAATCTCAGAGAGCAACATAACTGGGAGGGAAAAAATAAATAAATAAAACCCACAGATACGTGCCTAACTGCAACTCCCAGTGGAGAAGTAGCCCAGATGCTCACATCCACCATCAGCAAGCAGGGGCTGAACAGGGAGGCGCAGGCTGCATTGCTTAGGGTAAGGAATGGGCCTGAATGTCTTGAGGACAATCTGAGGGAGCTAATATGAGATAGCAACCCAAACTGTGGGATAGCCAGAGAGAGGGGAAAAAAAAAAGGGGGAAGAGAGAGAGAACTTTCCTGTGAAAAGCTCTAAACTAAGGCACTGCCTGCCTCCCCACAGAACAAAGGACTGAGTGAATACCAGAGGGGAGCTAGCTGGCAACGGACCAGCCCACCCCCCTCCCACCACAGGCAAGTGGGCGACAGCCAGAGCCAGAAGGCAAGGGGCAAACCTGGCCCCAGAGACAGCATCCTCTACCAAACTGCGAGCAGGCTCCCAGTTGCTAACCAAGTCTTCCTAGGATCCTGGACAGTTGACATCCACCAGGAGGGTTATAGCCAGAGATCAGCTCCCCAGAGGAGACACATGGCACACCTGAGACCACACTCCTGTTGTGCACCCAGGAAACTGAGTGGCCAGGAGCAGGAAGGTGATAAGACACACCGCCCTTCGGGAGAGTGTACTTGCCAAGCATCTGGTGGCCTGAGCTGCTCGGACCTGGGAAGGGCACAAAACGCAGGTCCACCCGAGTCTACTCCTTTATGGAGTACCTGAGAACCTGAACAGCATAGATCTGGGAAATGCACGCAACCCACAGCCTGCCTTAGACAGTTTCCTTGCAGAGCAACCTGGAGCCTGAGTAACCGGGACAGAACACATGCCGTGAGTGGGGGCAAACCCAGTGTGACCCAGACACTGCTAGCACTCCCCCCACACACCAGTGATATTTGTTTGCAGTGTTCCTCCCTCCCCGCAGCACAATTGAACTAGTGAGCCTAAATAAATGACCACCTTTCCACTCTTGTGTCAGGGCAGAAGTTAGATACTGAAGAGACTTGCAAAGAGAGGAAGCAAAAGTAAACAAAGACCAGGGAACCGCTTTGGAAGTGACAGGAAGTGCAACAGATTAAAACCCTGTAGTTAGCACTGACTACATTGGAAGGTGCCTATAGATCTTGAGAAGAAATATAAGCTGGAACAAGAAACTATCTGAAACTGAACTGACCCCACACTGCCCTCAACAGCTCCAGAGAAACTCCTAGATATATTTTACTATCACCATTTTTAAAATTTTTAAGTTCTTTATTATTCCTTTAATTTTCATTTTTAAAACCTATTACCTTGCAAAAAAACACACCCTATTTGTAAAGCAAATTTCATATTTTTTATAACCTTTGAGGTTTTTTTTAATACTGTATTTTTGAAAGTCTAACCTCTACTCTAGATTTTTAATCTTTGCTTTTTGGTATTTGCTATCAACTCTGTACCTTTAAGAATCCAATCTTTAGTACCCATTTTTACTTAGCAGTGTGATTACTGGCTTGATTCCTCTCTTCCCTTTTGACTCTCCTTTTTCTCCCCCAGGTCACCTCCATCTCTTCCCTCCCCACTCTATTCTCTACTTAACTCTGTGAATCTCTTCGGGTGTTCCAGAACTGATCACAGGCTAGATTAGTCTCTCTCCTTTTGACTCCCCCTCCTCTCCTCCTGGTCACCTCTATCTCCTTCCTTCCTCTTCTCTATGGAACTCCATGAACTTCTCTGAGTGTTCCAGACTGTGGAGAGCAAATAGGGAATTGATTACTGGCTAGATTGCTCTCGCCCCTTTTGGTTCCCCCTCTTTTCCTCCTGGTCACCTCTATCTCCCTCCTCCCTCTTCTCTTTTCCATATAATTCTGTGAACCTCTCTGAGCATCCCCCACTGCAGAGAATCTTTTCACCATTAACCTAGATGTTTTGTCATGAGTGCTGTATGGATGGATAAGTCTTGAGGCTACTGTAAGAATAAGACTGAAAGCCAGAGGCAGGAGGCTTAAATCCAAAACTTGAAAACACCAGAAAACTCCTGACTCCAGGGAACATTAATCGACAAGAGCTCATCCAAAAACCTTCATACTACACTGAAACCAAGCTCCACCCAAGAGCCAACAAGTTTCAGAGCAAGACATACCAAGCTAATTCTCTAACAAAGCAGGAAGATAACACTGAGCACAAAAATACAGGAGGTCGAAAGTCACACCAAACCCATAGACACCTCAAAACTCACTACTGGACACTTAATTGTACTCCAGAGAGAAGAGATCCAGCTCCACCCACCAGAACACTGATGCAAGCTTTCCTAATCAGGAAACCTTGACAAGCCTCTCATCCAACCCCACCCACAGGAGGAACCTCCACAATAAAGGGGGACCACAAACTTCCAGTGTACAGAAAAGCCACCCCAAACACAGCAACCTAAACAAGATGAAAAGGCAGGGAAATATTCAGTAGGTAAAGGAACATGATAAAAGCCCACAAAACCAAACAAAAGAGGAGGAGATAGGGAATCTACCTGAAAAAGAATTCAGAATAGTGATAGTAAAAATGATCCAAAATCTTGAAACTAAACTGGAGTTACAGATAAATAGTCTGGAGACAAGGATTGAGAAGAGGCAAGAAAAGTTTAACAAGGACCTAGAAGAAATAAAAAAGAGTCAATCAATAATGAATAATGCAATAACTGAGATCAAAAGCACTCTGGAGGGAACCAACAGTAGAATAACTGAGGCAGAAGATAGGATAAGTGAGGTGGAAGATAGAATAGTGGAAACAAATGAAACAGGGAGAAAAAAATAAAAAGGAATTAAAAGAAATGAGGATAACCTCAGAGACCTCTGGGACAATGTTAAATGCCCCAACATTCAAATCATAGGAGTCCCAGAAGAAGAAGACAAAAAGAAAGGCCATGAAAAAATACTTGAGTAGATAATAGTTGAAAACACCCATAAAATGGGGAAGGAAATAGCCACCTAAGTCCAAGAAACCCAGAGAGTCCCAAACAGGATAAACCCAAGGTGAAACACCCCAAGACACATATTAATCAAATTAATGAAGATCAAACACAAAAAACAAATATTAAAAAATAGCAAGGAAAAAACAACAAATAACTCACAAGGGGATCCCCATAAGGGTAACAGCAGACCTTTTAATAAAAACTCTTCAAGCCAGAAGGGAATGGCAGGACATACTTAAAGTGATGAAAACGGAAAATCTACAACCCAGATTACAGTACCCATCAAGGATCTCATTCAAATATGGAGAAATCAAAAGCTTTACAGACAAGCAAAAGGTGAGAGAATTCAGCACCACCAAACCAGCTCTTCAGTAAATGCTAAAGGATCTTCTCTAGACAGGAAACACAGAAAAGGTTTATAAACTCAAACCCAAAACAACAAAGTAAATGGCAACAGGATCATACTTATCAATAATTACCTTAAATGTAAATGGGTTGAATACCCCAACCAAAAGACAAAGATTGGCTGAATGGATACAAAAACAAGACCCCCATATATCTGTTTACAAGAGACCCACCTCAAACCTAGGGACACATACAGACTGAAAGTGAAGGGCTAGAAAAACATATTTCACGCAAGTGGAGACCAAAAAAAAAAACAAAAAAAAAGCAGGAGTAGCAATACTCATATCAGATAAAATAGACTTTGAAATAAAGGCCATGAAAAGAGACAAAGAAGAACACTACAAATGATCAAAGGATCAATCTAAGAAGAAGATATAACAATTATAAATATATATGCTCCCAACATAGGAACACTGCAATATGTAAGGCAAATGCTAACAAGTATGAAAGGGGAAATTAATAGTAACACAATAATAATGGGAGACTCTAATACCCACTCACGCCTAAGGATAAATCAACTAAACATAAAATTAGTAAGGAAACACAAACTTTAAATGATGCAATGGACTAGTTAGATCTAATTGATATCTATAGGACATTTCACCCCAAAACAATGAATTTCACCTTTTTTTTCAAGTGCACACGGAACTTTCTCCAGGATAGATCACATCCTGGGCCATAAATCTAGCCTTGGTAAATTCAAAAAAATTGAAATCATCTCAAACATCTTTTCTGATCACAATGCAGTAAGATTAGATGTCAACTACAGGGAAAAAAAACTATTAAAAATACAAACATATGGAAGCTAAACAACACACTTCTGAATAACCAACAAATCATAGAAGAAATTTTAAAAAATCAAAATATGCATAGAAACTAATGAAAATGAAAACACGACAACCCAAAATCTATAGGATTCAGTAAAGCAGTACTAAGGGGAAAGTTCATAGCAATACAAGCCTACCTCAAGAAACAGGAGAGAAATCAAATAAATAACCTAACTCTACACCTAAAGCAACTAGAAAAAGAAGAAATGAAGCACCCCAGGGTTAGTAGAAGAAAAGAAATCATAAAAATTATTGCAGAAATAAATGCAAAAGAAACAAAAGAGACCATAGCAAAAATCAACAAAGCTAAAAACTGGTTCTTTGAGAAGATGAATAAAATAGACAAACCATTAGCCAGACTCATCAAGAAACAAAGGGAGAAGAATCAAATCAACAAAATTAGAAATGAAAATGGAAAAATCACAACAGACAACACAGAAAAACACAGGATCATAAGAGACTGCTATCAGCAACTATATGCCAATAAAATGGACAACTTGGAAGAAATGGAAAAATTCTTAGAAAAGTATAACGTTCCAAAACTGAACCAGAAGACATAGAAAATCTTAACAGACCCATCACAAGCACAGAAATTCACACTGTAATCAGAAATCTTCCAACAAACAAAATTCCAGGTCCAGATGGCTTCACAGCTGAATTCTACCAAAAATTTAGAGAAGAGCTAACACCTATCCTACTCAAACTCTTCCAGAAAATTGCAGAGGAAGGTAAACTTCCAAACTCATTCTTTGAGGCCACTATCACCCTGATACCAAAACCAGAAAAAGATGCCAAAAAAAGAAAGAAAGAAAGAAAACTACAGGCCAATATCACCAATGAACATACGTGCAAAAATCCTTGACAAAATTTTAGCAAACAGACTCCAACTACTTATTAAAGAGATCATAAATCATGACTAAGTGGGCTTTATCCCAGGGATGCAAGGGTTCTTCAATATCTGCAGATCAATCAATGTGATACACCACATTAACAAATTGAAAAATAAAAGCCATATGATTATCTCAATAGATGCAGAGAAAGCCTTTGACAAAATTCGTCATCCACTTATGATTAAAAAAAAAAAAAACCCTCCAGAAAGCAGTCATAGAAGGCACATACCTCAACATAATAAAAGCCTTATATGATAAACCCATAGGAAACATTATCCTCAATGGTGAAAAGTTGAAAGCATTTCCTCTAAAGTCAGGAACAAGAGGAGGATGTCCACTCTCACCACTACTATTTAAAATAGTTTTGTAAGATTTAACTACAGCAATCAGAGAAGAAAAATAATAATAATAATAAAAGGAATCCAGATTGGAAAAGAAGTAAAACTCTCACTGTTTGCAGATGACATGATCCACTACATAAAAAACCCTAAAGACTCTACCAGAAAATTACTAGAGCTAATCAATGAATATAATATAGTTGCAGGATATAAAATTAATACACAGAAATCCCTTGCATTCCTATACACTAACAATGAAAAAAAAAAACAGAAAGAGAAATTAAGAAAACAATTCCATTCACCATTCCAATGAAAAAAATAAAATACTTAGGAATAAATCTATCTAAAGAAACAAAAAGACCTATATAGAAAACTATAAAACACTGATGAAAGAAATCAAAGATGACACAAATAGATGGAGAAATATACCATGCTTATGGATTGGAAGAATCAATATAGTGAAAATGAGGATACTACCCAAAGCAACCTATAGATTCAATGCTATCCCTATCAAGATAACAATGGTATTTTTCAGAGAATTAGAACAAATAATTTTACAATTTGTATGGAAATACAAAAAGTCTTGAATAGCCAAAGCAATCTTGAAAAGAAGAATGGAACTGGAGGAATCAACCTGCCTGACTTCAGGCTCTACTACAAAGCCACAGTCATTAAGGCAGTATGGTACTGGCACAAAGACAGAAATATAGATCAATGGAACAAAATAGAAAGCCCAGAGATAAATCCACGCACCTTTGGACAACTTATCTTAGACAAAGGAGGCAAGAATATACAATGGAGTAAAGACAATCTCTTTAACAAGTGGTGCTGGGAAAACTGGTCAACCACTTGTAAAAGAATGAAACTAGAACACTTTCTAACACCATACACAAAAATAAACTCAAAATGAATTAAAGATATAAATGTAAGACCAGAAACTATAAAACTCCTAGAAGAAAACATAGGTAAAACACTCCCTGCATAAATCATAGTAGGATGCCCTATGACCCACCTCCCAGAGTAATGGAAATAAAAGTAAAAATAAACAAATGGGACCTGCTGCTGCTGCTAAGTCACTTCAGTCATGTCCGACTCTGTGCGACCCCACCCCATAGATGACATCCCACCAGGCTCCCATGTCCCTGTGACTCTCCAGGCAAGAACACTGGAGTGGGTTGCTATTTCCTTCTCCAATGCATGAAAGTGAAAGTGAAGTCGCTCAGTCGTGTCTGACCCTCAGCAACCCCATGGACTGCAGCCTTCCAGGCTCCTCCTTCCATGGGATTTTCCAGGAAAAAGTACTGGAGTGGGGTGCCATTGCCTTCTCCGAAATGGGACCTAATCAAACTAAAAGGCTTTTGCACAAAGAAGGAAACTATAAGCAAGGTGAAAAGACAGCCTTCAGAATGGGAGAAAATAATACCAACTGAAACAACTGACAAAGAATTAATCTCAAAAATATGCAAGCAACTCCTGCAGCTCAATTCCAGAAAAATAAACGACCCAATCAAAAAATGAGCCAAAGAATTAAACAACATTTCTCCAAAGAAGACATACAGATGGCTAACAAACACATGAAAAGATGTTCAACATCACTCATTATCAGAGAAATACAAATCAAAACTACAATGAGGTGCCATCTCATGCTGTTCAGAATGGCTGCTATCAAAAGTCTATAAACAATAAATGCTGGAGAGGGTGTGGAGGAAAAGGAAGCCTCTTACACTGTTGGTGGGAATGCAAACTAGTACAGCCACTATGGAGAACAGTGTGGAGATTCCTTAAAAAAAAAAAGAAAAAAAAAAAAAAAACTGGAAATAGAACTCCATACGACCCAGCAATCTCACTGCTGGACATACACACTTAGGAAACCAGAATTGAAAGAGATATGTATTTCCCAATGTTCATCACAGCACTGTTTACAATAGCCAGGACATGGAAGCAACCTAGATATCCATCACCAGACGAATGGATAAGAAAATTGTGGTACATTTACACAGTGGAATGTTACTCAGCTATTAAAAATAATGCATTTGAATCAGTGCTAATGAGGTGGATGAAATTGGAGCCTATTATACAGAACGAAGTAAGTCAGAAAGAAAAACTCAAATACAGCATGTTAACGCATATATATGGAATTTAGAAAGATTGTGATGATAACCCTAAATGAAAGACAGCAAAAGAGACACAGATATAAAGAACAGACTTTTGGACTCTGGCAGAAGGCGAGGGTGGGATGATTTGAGAGAATAGCATTAAAACATGTATATTATCATATGTGAAATAGATCACCAGTCCAGATTTGATGCATGAGACAGGGTGCTCAGGGCTGGTCCACTCGGATGACCCTGAGGGATGGGATGGGGAGGGAGGGTCAGGATGGGGAACACATGTACACCCATGGCTGATTCATGTGAACATATGGCAAAAACCATCACCGTATCATAAGGTAATTAGCCTCCAATTAAAATAAATAAAAAAGAAAAAAGTTTTATAAGAAAAATATAGAATAAATATTACCCCTGAATACTGTGAATAATTTTAAAATGTTATAATTTTACTCAAGTATTAAGAAAGCCATAGTCTCAGAAATCCCTTTAAGATCACTAATGTGTTGAGTGATAGCTATTAAATAAAACCATGTAAAACCCAAGAGTCAAACATCAGTAACATTAAAGAAGTCTAGATGTTGTCTTCTTTCTTTTCTTCATTTTACTATGATCTGTACCACCAATGCAGGAGACACAAGAGACATGGGTTCAACGCCTGGGTCAAAAAGATCCCTTGAAGGAGGAAACAGTAGTAACCCACTACAGTAATTTTTCCTGGAATATTTCATGGAAAGAGGAGCTTAGCAGGATACCGTCCAAAGGGTCACAAAGAATCAGACATGACAGCAACTGAGCACACATGCACAGACCAGATCCAGAAGATAGGTACTTAGTAAAACCAGAAACTATGATCTTTGACTGGACAAAGAGGCTGAATAAGCCCAGATATGGCCAGTGCACCCCACTCAGAAGCTTACTCTGAGGTGCTGTCAGTGGTCTCTCCCTTCAGCCACAGTGTTAGCTGCTCAGTCATGGCCAACTCTTTGTGATACCATGGACTATAACCCACCAGGCTTCTGTTGTGCATGAGATTTCTCAGGCAAAACTATTAGAGAGGGTTGCCATTTCCTTCTCCAGGGGATCTTCCTGACCCAGGGATTGAACCTGATTCTCCTGTGTCTCCTGCATTGCAGGCAGATTCTTTACTCACTGAGTCACTGTAGTTTTAGCCACAATGACTAAGTATAATTCAAGATACACTCCACCTCCTCCTCTATTTACTGAATGCCATGCAGAAGGAATGACAGGCCTCGTCAGGGAGTAGATTTCACAGTCGTCCCAACTGTTAAAAAAAACTTCATCCACTGAATATGTGAATGTTCCTGTCCTCACAGGAGGTGGCATTTTTTTTTTTTTTTTATAAAGAAAGAGCAATTTGAAGTCAGACATCCATGAGTTTGAATTCTTACTTTACCTCCTAACCTGAAGTATCTGGATTAAGGAAATTGTTCAAGATAACACTGCTCCCAATTCAGCTTTTTTTGTTTGTTTGTTTTGTAAATACAGACAACTGCAACTGCTCAAAGTTGTGTTACAAGTTGAAAATAAATATCTTCTTATCTAAGATCTCACATAATTCTTTTTTACGGTTTAGAATGAGTAAATGAAAAGAATAATTAATGTGAACGTGTTCGCTGTTATTACTAAACCTAAATACAATTCAATGCATCACAAACAGTAGCAATCCCTTTCTTGAGAAAATGTTAAAGAAAATTAAATTCATATTTTAAACTGTAATACCTTTCATTCAAACCAAACTAGAGGTTTATAAGCAATTATCCATCATAGATCAGATGTTAGAGAATATAAAAGTCAGAAAAGGACCTAACATCGTCATCTAAACGTTCCTAAAACAGTGAAGAATTAGCAGTTGAGTGACAAGAGACCCTTATTTTTGTTTTACTGTTGCTCTCTTTTTACAGCTTGGGACCTGGGATTCTATCAGATTGTCTCTTTCACCATGATGACACAAAGGATCAAGGAGAATTAACTTTCACAGTTGATTTTTCAGGTGCTGAAGATCTTACAAGTAAGAGGTCATTTTGTCAAGCATACAATTAACGGAGATAGTTTCCTATATAAAAAGGTCAAGCTTTAGAAATGCCATGAATACATTAAAAGATGAGCTATTTAAAACTATATTGAGTTTTCCTTTTCTCTTCTAATAATTCCTTTATTGTAACTCAATTCCTTTTTGGACCACATGCACCAATTCTACACAAATCTTTTCCACTAGCGACCTGGTTCTAGGTAAAAGACTACACTCCAGGGGAAAATATAATCCAGAATTTCCCTTATTTAAAAAACTGAGCTGTTTATCAATTTTAACTTCCTTTTACATTTATGGTGAGAATAATGTACATGTTTACATCTAGCTATATAAACTGGTTTTTCCGTTTATTACTTGAGGGACTTGTGGTAGATGTGCTAAAGGGTGTGAACAATTAAATACATCCTAACTTTCTATTATTCTCTGTTGTATTATAGCCTCTGTGCTTATTGGTCACTTATCCTTGAGGCTCATCTGCAATTACATTCATGCTCCCTTCTACCTCCTTGCTATACCCATTGAAGTATCCATTTGAAGTCCCATCCTGTTCAGTTCAATGAGTGTCTGTTGAAGAACATATCCTCATTCATTTTTCTGAAGCTCTAAATTAGAAAGACTGGGACACTTTTTTTTTTTTAATAGCAATAATATCAGATTTCTCTACTTCTCCATCCTCAGATTATTCCATAGAGACCATTATCTTGTTTGGTTTCTCTTCCTGGAACTTCTTTTAGCACAGACTGTCTCCCAAAATCAAACTTTCTAAATTATTTACAATGATAAGTGTTTCTAAGTAGGATTAATGTACCAGCACTCAAAATCAATTCCCTGGCTCCCCAAGGAAACTCTCCTCGTCAAACATTGTACTTAGCTTGTACAGACTATGAAAGTATCTGTAGTTAACTATACTTGGCTCCTCAACTTTTTGCTGTTATCTTTTTTTTTTCCTCTTGTTTATATTGGGTAGGAAGGATAGGAGCTTTTCCTATGACTGTTGCTGAAATGCAATCTTCTCTACTACTTTTTGGAAGGGATACTGAGGTACACTCAATTAAGGAAGCCACTCTACTGAAAGAAAACAGACCTGTACAATAAAGGCATCACCTGTCAATCCTGTGTACATCTTTGTCTACTGCATACTGTTACCAACATGGACAAAAAATTCAGTCTCTTCAGTGTGACATGTGGAAGAGCTGTCTTTTGCATTTTACACTTTATTCATAGAATTTTTTTTTTTAGAAATGCTAAAATCTAAAGAATTTACCAAATGTCAAAAAACCCTCCCTTTCTTTTCCTAAAGTTCTTTTTTCAGCTTTCAAGCAAGATCTGAAAGTTCTACTGCATCCCACCACTTGAGCCAGAACAACAGCCTGTAAGAGTATTTGTCACTCTGCTTCTAATTTTACTCCTGTTTGTATTGCACTCTTGTCTCCTCTACCTACCAGCCCTGGACCTGACTGTACCAAATTAGTCTTTCTTTATTGATGTGACACCCCCATCACTCTTGTACTTTCCAAGGCCTTCCTCACCATTTTCCTTATATAATTTTTGCTCCATTGTCCACTGCTTGAGGATATGTTTTGACCTTACGGTAGCTGTGTTTCAATAGGACAAACTATGTTTTTTATCATTTGTTTTTAATCACAGATCTCAAAATGTGAACTCACTGACACATCATTAAAAAATGTCAAACTTGCTTCACAACATGTGGGTTTAACTCTTAATTCTGCTACTTGCTGATGATTAAAAAAAAATTGGTGAATTATTTAATTTCTCTAAGCCTCTGTTTTCTCACTTCTAAATTCAAGACAATAGTATTATCTACTTCACATGACTGAAATCCAGCGAGAATATTTTTAAAATCCCTTCAATTTTCCCAGAATAAAGTAAATAACCAATGAATGAATATTTTTTTTCATTCTGAACCAGCTTTCTGCCTTTTTCCATGTTGAGGGTCTCTGTCTCTTTCAATCCAAGTTGTAATAATTTCATTTTTTTAATTTGAGCATATTTTATAACAAGTTACAATTCATTCCATTAGAAGACCATTATCTCTACAAATTTCTTTGAGCTATACCATGTCTATCTTGTGCTAAGAGTCAGTACACTTTGGGACAAGTACATTAGGATTCCTAAAAAGTCCCTTTCTCTAAGGAAATGCATGCCCATAAAATGTGTTGAAAGTGTGTTTTCTATACACAGATTATCTATATAGAATTCTGATATAGAGCATGAATAAAGAAAAAATATTAATCAAGGATAACTTGATACTTGATATACAGTAACCTTGGGCTGAGCAACTAGAAGAATGCAGCTATCATTTTCTGAAATTAGATGATGAGACACAGAATTGAAGGGCAATTAACGAAGACATGAAATGCTGTTTTCTATGTGGTATGTTGAAATGCCTGTCAGACATGAAGGTAGATATATTGATCGATCAGCTGGATTTAGGTGAAAAGTCCAAACTGGAGAAACACACTTGGAAGACACTGTATGATGACAGTGGTGTAGCGAGCCATGAAGATGTCCTGTAATGGCATGTTTTCTGGTATATGAGCCCTTATGTATACACTCCCACACTAAATCAGAGTTAACCCTGTGTGACTAATAGAATACAGTAGACATGAGAGTATGTGATTCATCTGGTTATGTCATAAAATGGCATTACAGCTTCTGTCTTGGTATCTTGAATTAGTTGCTCTAAGGTAAGCCATCCTTCATGAAGACATTCAACCAGCCTTGGTTAGAGGCTCATGGAGAGAGAAACTAAGACCTCTGGAAAATAGCCAGCATCAACTCACTAGCCATTTGAAGAAGCCACCTTGATATTAGACCCTTCAGCTCCAGCCTGTATCTGACAGTAATCTCATGAGAGATCCTGAAGTAGAACTCTGCACCTGAAGCTCTCTTGATTAATCACCTCCCCGCAAAATATAAAAGATTAATTATTTTTGCAGATTCAAGCAATTTAGCTTTGGAGTGATTTGTCTTATAAAGGGGAAATACGAATTTTGGTACTAGAGTTAGAGTGCCACGATAATAAAACCTAAAAATGTCAGTTTGTGATTGAGAAACAGACTAAAGCTGGAAGAATCTCAGGGGAGTATTAATGAAATTCTAAGGGCCTAGAAAAATGTCAGTAAATCCACATAGCTCTAAAAAGATTGTGAGCTAGGGCTCAAAGAAAAGTGATGAAATATTATTGGAAGTTTGATAAAGAGGGACTGCTGTTATATAGACAGAAAATTTAGCAATGTGTCACCTCTAATGACATAGGAAATACAAAATATACTTAATAGCATTATTTAGATAAAGATATTTCTAGGTAGAGTACTGGTGGTATCACCTGGCTTCTTATTTCTCCCTATGTTAAACTGAAGATTAACAAGTTAAGCAAAAAAAATAATGATTAAATATATAAACTATCCATGGCTTTCTGTGTTCAAAATAAAACTGTATCTAAATCCTGCTTCTTCTGGTGGCAAACAATGAGCTTCTGGAAAAAGAAAGCACGTCAAGAAAACTTTGGTGGAAAATGAAGGGTGTGACTACAAAATCCCTCAAGACCTCAGACATATTCAAAGTGGTATCTTAAAACAACAACAACAACAAAAAGGTAAAGCCTTGAAGGATCTTAGAGGTAGGCCTCACAAACCCACTTCATTAAACAGCGGGGCTTCTGTGAAATCTAAGGTGTGTTTTCCTATAACAGCATTATAAGAAGGCCAAGGTAAAGAAGGATCTACTGTAACAAGATTGGATGATCAATGTGGATGTTCGCTAATTGAATGAACCCTCAATATGATTCACAGGCGATGCAAACAGTTTTTTAAATGAACTACATTTGACACCTGGGTATCTGTAGGTGGCAGGAGATGTCAGGTAAGGCCACCGCTTTTGCCCCCCTCTCCCGCCTCCTCCCCCTTCTTCTTTCAACTTGGCTTCCTTTCCTCCCTTGAAATCTTGATGTTAGTACTTGGATCTGCAGTTCTGTGTCTCTATAGGAGGTTTTCTGAGAGACTGTATTCTTGTATTTAAGGGCTTCCTTGGTGGTGCAGAGGTTAAAGCATCTGCCTGCCATGTGGGAGACCTGGGTTCAATCCCTGGGTCAGGAAGATCCCCTGGAGAAGTAAATGGCAACCCACTTCAGTACTCTTGCCTGGAGAATCCCATGGATGGAGGAGCTTGGTGGGTTACAGTCCACGGGTCGCAAAGAGTCGAACATGACTGAGTGACTTCATTTTCACTTTCACATCTGTGAGAAAATAGCTAGCTCAGACTAACAGGAGTGGAGACAATAAAAAAGATTATTTTGAACTCTGAAATATTGTGGGCTGGAAGCAGACTGAAAAACTACTCAAACACAAACCATTTAATATAGAAAAGAAAAAAATTATTCAGAATATGGAACCAACATCTCAAACGGCAGAGCTAAGCATCAAAATGAATACTCTCTAGACAAAACACATGCACTTTAACACACATTAACAAGAGCAGGATTTCAAATTACCTGAAAGAAGTTGCTCCTGTGAGCCTCATATTTATTTCTTTTATGAAATGGAACATTTGGGACACATATCTTCTGTCTTTCCCACCAATGTATGTTGGGTGTGTTGGGTGCAGATAACTTGTCTTTTTAGTTCACAGGTCTTTAGATCAAGAGAAATTTCACTCCATGAACTTAACCTGGGTCACCTCATTCACACCTGAACTTGATTTAGAAAAGGAGATACTTGATAGCAGCCTGCACTTGAGGCATAAAAGATGCAAGTAGAGGGTATATTTGGGGAAGAGTGAATGTATTTTGTATATGAGAGGGGGCTATCAGTGGGGGCACAGGTAGACTATGGTATTTAGCTTCAAAGAGGACCCCAATGACCCTCATCTCCTGGTAGTTATGTCCTTAGGACTGGCTCAATATGACAGGCAATGGAAACCAAAGTGTATGACTTCTATCTACAGAGATCAATGGAGAGTAACTGAGGCCTCTGTCCAATAGTAGGGCCAACTCACCAGACATGCAAATGAGCCACCCTATAAGTGAATCCTCCAGCCCCAATAAAGCCTTCAATAACAATTATTACTATTTTTAAACACTAAATGTTGGGGTGATTTGTTATACAGGAAGAGATACATAAAAGATTATTTAAATAGGCACAAGACTATGTGAGATCACTAACTGTTGAAAAATATACAGGAAAAGGAAGAGGTCCAAAGCTGATCCCAAAGACACTTCAACACATAGGGATCCCATGGATGAAGGTAAATCAGCAAAGTACACTCAAAGCAATGGCTAGAGAAAGAGAAAACCAGGTGAATGCAAAATCCTGGAAATCCAGAAAAAAATTGCTTCAAGAAAGAGGAATGATCAATCGTGTAAAATGCTGCTGATGGGTCAAGATGAATGAGAATTAGCATTAGATTTAGCAATATAAAGGTCACAAGGTATCTTGGTAAGAGCAGTTTGCATCAAATTTGATGGAAGTTAGGTTTTAGAAGCTTGAAAGGAGAAATGTCTATTTAGTTCTTAGGCCCGTTTTTTGATTGAGTCGTTCATTTTTCTGGAATTGAGCTGCAGGAGTTGCTTGTATATTTTAAGATTAGTTCTTTGTCAGTTGCTTCATTTGCTATTATTTTCTCCCATTCTGAAGGCTGTCTTTTCACCTTGCTTATAGTTTCCTTTGTTGTGCAGAAGCTTTTAAGTTTAATTAGGTCCTATTTGTTTATTTTTGCTTTTGTTTCTAATATTCTGGGAGGTGGGTCATAGAGGATCCTGCCATGATGTATGGATAAGAAAGCTGTGGTACATATACACAATGGAGTATTACTCAGCCATTAAAAAGAATACATTTGAATTAGTTCTAATGAGGTGGATGAAACTGGAGCCTATTATACAGAGTGAAGCAAGCCAGAAAGAAAAACACCAATACAGTATACTAACACATATATATGGAATTTAGGAAGATGGTAATGATAACCCTGTATGCGAGACAGCAAAAGAGACACAGATGCATAGAACAGTCTTTTGGACTCTGTGGGAGAGTGAGAGGGTGGGATGATTTGGGAGAATGGCATTGCAACATGTATAATATTATATATGAAACAAATTGCCAGTCCAGGTTCAATGCATGATACTGGATGCTTGGGGCTGGTGCACTGAGATGACCCAGAAGGATGGTACAGGGAGGGAGGTGGGAGGGGGGCTCGAGATGTGGAACACGTGTATACCTGTGGCAGATTCATGTTGATGTATGGCAAAACCAATACAATATTGTAAAGTAATTAACCCCCAATTAAAATAAATAAATTTTAAAAATAAATTTAAAAAAAAAGCTTGAGAGGAGAGAAATTAGAATCAGTGAGTATAAACCACTCTTTTAGAAGTTTTCCTACAAAGGAAAAAGAGAACAATGAAACAGGAACATGAACACATTCAGACTTCCCTCAAAAGATACTGGTTCGGGAGTAACTGTACATTATTTCAGTCAGCAAAAGAAATACACAAGTTCAAAGCATACTGGAAAAAGAAAATTCTACCAAATTTATACATATTCCATATTTTCAAAGGTAGGCTAGAACTGACAAGGAAATAAACTATCCAAAGCAGAAGAATGCCTGTATGATTTTGCTAAATAATGTATCTGACAGTCCCACCTGCCACTGATTCACATCAACACATGATTTCCAAAACAAATAAAAACAGAGCCAAAGAATCTCAGAAATCACATTATGAATGTGCTATCATATTGTGTCAGACAACGGTTATATTGCTTCTCTTCATCATTACAAAATTAAATAGTTGCTGAAGATGATAGTTGGATCTCAGGGGAAAAAAATCTTCTTCTATGTCTCCTGAAATCAGTACATAGATGATACACTATTGTTAAGTATTTTTCAACATTTTTGTTTATGTATGTATGGCTGTGCTGAGTCTTCCTTATTTCAGGCAGGCTTTTCTCTAGTTGTGGTGAGTTGGGCTTCTCTCTAGTTGTGGTGCATGAGGTTCTCATTGTGGTGGCTTCTCTTGTTGAAGAGCACAGGCTCTGGGCACATGGGCTCAGCAGTTATGGTTCACAAGCTTAGTTGCCCTATAGCTTATGGGATCTTCTTGGACCAGGGATGGAACCAGTGTCACCTCCATTGCAAAGCAGATTCTTAACCACTGGACAACCAGGGAAGCCTGTGTCAAACATTGTGAATCTTTAGCAACAAAAACTAATGAGTTTGTGTGATTATCTCTGAATTATGAGTGGGGAAAAAGTAGACATTTAGGGGGTTAGAATACAAATATCTGAGTAGCGTACTTTTCACTATAAAGAAACAGATTAATGAAACTGTGCTATGAAGTGATGTCATTTAGTAGTGGACATAACATGGATATGAACTCAGTCTTGACTTGCCACTTATTAGTTTTGTTATCCCAGGAAAATTATTTAAGCCTCTGGCCTCAGTTTATATATCAACAAAGTAAGACAATAATCACTGCCTCGGGGTCATGGTGAGCATTATGGAAAAGTAAAAGAAAAGTACCAGGCATGTGTCTAATACAGTACGGTAGATATTAGCTTTGGCTGCCATAATGATAGATAGATAGTGAAGTCGCTCAGTAGTGTCTGACTCTTTGAGACCCCATGGACAGTAGCCAACCAGGCTCCTCCATCCATGGGATTTTCCAGGCAAGAATAATGGAGTGGATTGCCATTTCCTTCTCCAGGGGATCTTCCCTACCCAGGGATTGAACCCAGGTCTCCCACATTGTAGGCAGACGCTTTACCATCTGAGCCACAAGGGAAGCCACATACAGAAGGCTGCCATAATATCCACCTTAAACCGAATGGTTTAAACAATGGAAAAGTACTTTCTCATAGTTCTGGAGGCTAGAAATCCTAAACCAGCTGCCGGCAGCATCTGTTCTAGTAAGAGCTCTTTCCCTGGCATGTAAGCTGCTGCCTGCTTGAGATGTTCTCACAGACCTTTCTTCAGGACATACACTTGGAGAGAATGACAGAAATAGAAGGCAGGTGGGAAAGTCAGCTCTCTGGTGTCTCGTCCATTGAGTATGCTAATTCTACTATGAAAGCCACAATTTCATGTCCTCATTAAACCCTAATTACCTCCCAAAATCCCAAATTCAAAATAACATCACATGGGGAGTTATGGCTTCAACATATAAATTTTATGGGGAAATAAACATTTAGGCCATAAGAAATGGTGATCAAAATGAAAAAAAATGATATAAAAATTATTTTTACAGAGACTTTATTTTAATTAAATCAAATGCTAATCTGGATCCTAACATTGTATTTACCATCTATTTTGGCAAACCACAGTGTTATAACAGCTTTTCTTTCTTTCAAAAGAATTTTATTTTTTTATTTACTATGAAAAGAACTTATACCTAAGGTAGGTAAGATTGAGCTATAGAGCTCTTGAGGGCAACAGCTATGCGATCTTCATTTTTAAGTCATGACATCTAACATAATGTACGGCACATAATCAGTGTTTCGCAGATGCTTGATGAATGGGTATCTGGAATTACACTCTATGCATCCATTGTGCCTTTAGTGAAAAAATAGAATCTGAAAGGGCAGACAATAATATAACTTGTCACAAAGAATGTCACATGACACACACACATACAAAGATGTATATTTAGAGACTCTATTTAGGATATTTGTTGATAAAGGCTATAGTCTTAAATTTCTTATGCTATCTCTTTGCACTTTGACTAGAAAAGTGGTTCTCCACAGCAAACTTGCCACAGTAAAACTCTAACTCTTATTGGCAAGGAAATTATCAGACAGACATGATTCTCGTTTTTAATGGAAATGTAATCATCAGTCTGTCTTTATGAGGGTGCATTGCCATCACCGAATATCCACTTAGGGGTCAAGGCCAAAGCTGCAGGCAGCAGTCCAAAAGCATTAACATCCCCCAGATGACAATAAGAAGATGAAAAATGCTCATGGGGAGAAGATCCATTTCAAATTTCCTATTATTTTGAAAGTAAAACAGAAAGTGGATCATTTTATATCAATTTAGTCTGCTGAGGTTCTCTAATTTGCCAATAAAAGACTTTACCACCATCTAGCCAATAAGAGCTCAAAGTGCATCTGTTAGTTAAAGGGCATATTCCCTTTGCAATAATGCATAATGAGCTAACCAGCTCCCAGAAAAAGCCTTCAGAGTAGCTCCAGATCTTTCTCATGACACAAAATACCATTCATATCCAACCCTTTTATTTTTCTGAAAGTTTCCTCTCCTGGTGTTGTTCTTCTCAAAATATACCTTCTAAGTTGCAGAACTACCTGCACTTTCTAATTATGCATATAATTGCATGATTCTGTATCTTTGTATATTCTTCTGTATCATTTTGGAATGCCTTCCTTCCCTGGTTCACCTGGAAAAATTCTTAATATCCTCTCATAGCAAAGTTAGGTATCACCTCCATTATGGATAGGGGGTAATCTAAGAGGATATCCAAGTGGGTAATCCAAGGGAATAACCTGTCTCATTATTTCCTTCCTTAGAGTTCCTACTTTAGGTTGAGATGTACATCTCCAAATACACACTGAATTGTAATTATTTATATAAAAGCCTATCTGCTCCAGGAGATCCTGGGCTCTCTGAGAACAGTGTCTATACCTGTGTTATTTTGTGTCCCAAGACCCTAGGGCAGTGTTAAAAATGTACACTTTGAATATGTATGTCCAGGTAAGTCTGGTTTCTAAAGATCTAAGGTGACCAAAAAGGTTTTCACAAAATACTGTTGTTTATTGTTGTTTAGTCACTAAGTCATGTCTGACTCTTTTACAACTCCATGAACTATAGCCCACCAGACTCCTCTGTCCATGGGATTTCCCAGACAAGAATACTGGAGTTGGCTGATATTTCCTTTTCCAGGGGATCTTCCTAACCCAGGGATCAAACTTGTATCTCCTGCTTGCAGGTGGATTATTGATCACTGAGCCACCTGGAAAGGAAAGCTATTATCTCCAGTCCCTCTACAAATCAGGAGAACAACCACCCTTAGAAAATAGTACTTGTTATCAGTTAGTTCTATAAACCACACACACAAGCAAAAAAGCATTTCTTGAGATATTTGATATAGTTTAATTTTAATCATTCAATCTTGAAAACATTTACTCAGCATCTACTCTGAGTCAGGCAGTTTTGAGTACCAGGAATTCAGTGTTAAATAAAGCCTTAATTCCCAGGATCTTGCCATCTAACAAAGTTGTCAGATGAACTACTTATTGCAAAATTCAGGCTTAAATTGAAGAAAGCAGGGAAAACCACTAGATCATTCAGATATCACCTAAATCAAATCCCTTACAATTATGGGGTGGAAGTGACAAATAGATTCAAGAAATTAGATTTGATAGACAGAGTATGTGAAGAACTATGAATGGAGATCCATGACATTGTACACAAGGCGGTGACCAAGACCATCCCCAAGAAAAAGAAATGCAAAAAGGCAAAATGGTTGTCTGAGGAGGCCTTGCAAATACCTGAGAAAAGAAGAGAATTGAAAGACAAAGGATAAAAGGAAAGATTACCCATCTGAATGCAGAGTTCTACAGAATAGCAAGGAAAGATAAGAAAGCCCACTGAAGTGATCACTGCAAAGAAATAGAGAAAAACAAAAGAATGGGAAAGATCAGAGATATCTTCAAAAAAATTAGAGATAACCAAGGGAATATTTCATGCATCAGTTCAGTTCAGTTCAGTCACTCAGTCGTGTCTGACTCTTTGAGACCCCATGAATTGCAGCACGCCAGGCTTACTTGTCCATCACCAGCTCCCAGAGAACACTCAAACTCACGTCCATCGAGTCAGTGATGCCATCCAGCCATCTCATCCTCTGTTGTCCCCTTCTCCTCCTACCCCCAATCCCTCCCAGCATCAGAGCCTTTTCCAATGATTCAACTCTTCGCATGAGGTGGCCAAAGTACTGGAGTTTCAGCTTTAGCATCATTCCTTCCAAAGAAATCCTGGGGCTGATCTCCTTCAGAATGGACTGGTTGGATCTCCTTGCTGTCCAAGGGACTCTCAAGAGTTTTCTCCAACACCACAGTTCAAAAGCATCAATTCTTCAACACTCAGCTTTCTTCACAGTCCAATTCTCACATCCATACATGACCACAGGAAAAACCATAGCCTTGACTAGACGGACCTGAGTCAGCAAAGTAATGTCTCTGCTTTTGAATATGCTGTCTAGGTTGGTCATAACTTTTCTTCCAAGGAGTAAGCATTTTTTAATTTCATGGGTGCAATCACCATCTGCAGTGATTTTGGAGCCCCCCAAAAATAAAGTCTGACACTGGTTCCACTGTTTCCCCATCTATTTGTCATGAAATGATGGGACTGGATGCATGATCTTAGTTTTCTGAATGTCGAGCTTGAAGCCAAATTTTCACTCTCCTCTTTCACTTTCATCAAGAGGTTATTTAGTTCCTTTTCACTTTCTGCCATTAGGCTGGTATCATCTGCATATCTGAGGTTATTGATATTTTCCCAGCAATCTTGATTCCAGCTTGTGCTTCTTCCAGCCCAGCGTTTCTCATGATATACTCTGCATATAAGTTAAATAAGCAGGGTGACAATATACAGCCTTGACGTACTCCTTTTCCTATTTGGAACCAGTCTGTTGTTCCATGTCCAGTTCTAACTGTTGCTTCCTGACCTGCATATAGGTTTCTCATGCATAGGTGGGCACAAAAAAAGAACAGAAACAGCATGGACCTAACAGAAGCAGAAAATATTATGAAGAGGTGGCAAGAATACACAGAAGAACTATACAAAAAAGGTCTTCATGACCCAGATAATCATGATGGTGTGATCACTCACCTGGAGCCAGACCTCCTGGAATGCAACGTCAAGTGGGCCTTAGGAAACATCAGTATAAACAAAGTTAGTTGAGGTGATAGAATTCCAGCTGACCTATTTCAAATCCTAAAAGATGATGTTGTAAAAGTGATACACTCAATATGCCAGCAAATTTGGAAAATTCAGCAGTGACCACAGGACTGGAAAAGGTCAGTTTTCATTCCAGTCCCAAAGAAAACAACAAAGAATGTTCAAATTACTGCACAATTGCACTCATTTCACATGCTAGCAAAGTAATGCTCAAAATTCTCCAAGAGAAGCTTCAACAGTATGGGAACCTAGACCTTCCTTATGTACAAGCTGGATTTAGAAAAGGCAGAGGAACTAGAGGACAAATTGCCAACATCTGCCGGATCATCATAAAAGAAAGATAGCTCCAGAAAAACATGTATTTCTGCTTTATTGTCTATGCCAAAGCCTTTGACTGTGAGGATCACAACAAACTGTGGAAAATTCTGAAAGAGATGGGAATACCAGACCACCTTATCTGTCTTCTGAGAAAGCTGTGTGCAGGTCAAGAAGCAACAGCTAGAATCAGACATGGAACAATGGACTGGTTTCAAGTTGGGAAAGAAGTATGTTAAGGGTGTATATTGTCACCCTGCTTAATTAACTTACAGGGTACATCATGCGAAATTCTGTGCTGGTTGAAGCACAAGTGGGAATCAAGAGTGCCAGGAGAAATATCAATAACCTCAGTTACACACTATGGTACCACACAAATGACACCATTCTAATGGCAGAAAGCAAAGTGGAACTAATAAGCCTCTTGATGAAAGTGAAAGAAGAGAGTAAAAAGCTGGCTTAAAACTCAGCATTCAAAAAGACAAAGATCATGGCATCTAGTCCCATCACTAAATGGCAAATAGATAGGGAAACAATGGAAACAGTGACAGACTTTATTTTCTTGGGCTCCAAAATCACTGCAGATGGTGACTGCAGCCATGAAATTAAGACGCTTGCTCCTCAGAAGAAAAGCAATGACAAACGTAGACAATGCAATAAAAAGCAGAGACATTACTTTGCCGAAGGTCCATCTAGTCAAAGCTACGGTTTTTCCAGTAGTCATGTATGGATGTGAGAGTTGGACTATGAAGAAAGCTGAGGGCCAAAGAATTGGCGCTTTGGAACTGTGATGTTGGAGCAAACTCTTGAGATTCCCTTGGACTGCAAGGAGATCAAACCAATCAGTACTAAAGGAAATAAACCCTGAATATTCATTGGAAGCACAGATGCTAAAGCTGAAGCTCCAATACTGTGGCCATCTGTTGCAAAGAACTGACTCATTGGAAAAGACCCTGATGCTGGGAAAGATTGAATGTGGGAGGAGAAGGGGATGACAGAGGATGAGATGATTGGATGGCTTCACTGACTCGATGAACATGAGTTTGAGCAAGTTCTGGGAGTTGGTGATAGACAGGGAAGCCAGGCATGCTGCAGGCCATGGGATCACAAAGAGTCGGATAAGACTGAGTGACTGAACTGAACTAATACATATGTATATATAATGTATATATATAATACAGTTTGGTATTATATATATACATATATATGTACATACATATACATACATGTAAGTATATGTCTATATATACACATGTATATACATATATATGTATGCATATATACACATATGCACATACATTTATATATATACATAAATGCAGTTTGGTATAAGATTTACTAGACATAAGAACAGCTTTGGAAGTAAAAAAAGAAAGCAAATAACATTTTCTACAAGGAGCTGAATAAAGCTGCACAGAGAATATGACGTTGGAAGAGCATATTGATGATTGAGTTGTAATTTACCTGAAGAAGAGGGGGGACAGGCAAAGAATGCTACAAGCAAAGAACATTACAAGCAGAAAAGTTAAGTTGTTTGTTTATGAATGACACAGTATCACAGTTCGGTTTAGTTCAGTCGCTCAGTTGTGTCCGACTCTTTGCGACTCCATGAATCGCAGCACGCCAGGCTTACCTGTGTATCACGAGCTCCAGGAGTATACTCAGACTCAAGTCCATCGAGTCAGTGATGCCATCCAGTCATCTCATCCTCTGTCCTCCCCTTCTCCTCCTGCCCCCAATCTCTCCCAGCATCAGAGTCTTTTCCAATGAATCAACTCTTCGCACGAGGTGGCCAAGTACTGGAGTTTCAGCTACAGCATCATTCCTTCCAAAGAAATCCCAGGGCTGATCTCCCTCAGAATAGACTGGTTGCATCTCCTTGCAGTCCAAGGACCCTCAAGAGTCTTCTCCAACACCACAGTTCAAAAGCATCAATTCTTTGGCGCTCAGCTTTCTTCACAGTCCAACCCTCACATCCATACATGACCACAGGAAAAACCATAGCCTTGACTAGACGGACCTTAGTCGGCAAAGTAAAGTCTTTCCTTTTGGATATGCTATCTAGATTGGTCATAACTTTTCTTCCAAGGAGTAAGCTTCTTTTAATTTCATGGCTGCAGTCACCATCTGCAGTGATTTTGGAACCCCCAAAAATAAAGTCTGACACTGTTTCCACTGTTTCCCCATCTATTTCCCATGAAGTGATGGGACCGGATGCCATGATCTTCGTTTTCTGAATGTTGAGCTTTAAGCCAACTTTTTCACTCTCCTCTTTCACTTTCATCAAGAGGCTTTTAGTTCCTCTTTACTTTCTGCCATAAGGGTGGTGTCATCTGCATATCTGAGGTTATTGATATTTCTCCCGGCAATCTTGATTCCAGCTTGCGTTTCTTCCAGTCTAGCGTTTCTCATGATGTACTCTTCATAGAAGTTAAATAAGCAGGGTGACAATATACAGCCTTGAAGTACTCCTTTTCCTATTTGGAACCAGTCTGTTGTTCCGTGTCCGACACAGTATCACACTCAACAGCTATTTTCCAAACTTATATCAAGAAAACCTCAGTTTGGTTCAGTCTTCTCCAACAAGTCCTACTAAGAAGATGAGGTCTCTCCCCAACCAGAGTGGGTGAATGATGACTGATTTAAATCAACCATTCTCTCACCAATAGATGGGCAAGAGCATAAGATACAATTCTGGCCAATGAGACAAGAAGATATGTCTGAAGACTTCTAATAAAGTTCTGAGTCTCACTCTAAAAAAAGCTACATAAAAAAGAAAAATTCCTTTTTACTGCCTGCAGATTTGGTTGTTTGGCAATGTAATTTGTGGAGCTGATTCAGTCAACTTGTGACCATGATGAGAATGGAAACAACAAGCTGAAAATGGCAGAGAGGAAAAAGAAGAGAACCAGATTTCTAATTACTAGATTATACCATTAAACCAGGTATCACTGGACTCTTCCTCTCTCTCTTTTTGGGACTTTTTATGTGAAACAATAAATATTCTTTAAGAAAATTAAACCAATTTTCTGAAAAGATCCTAACTGATGGAGTGTAAAAATATATGATGTATTTGGGAAACAACCAAAATGTCATTTGTAACTAAGGACATATTTTGGAAAGAGAAATTTGGAAGCGAGAGTTCACTTCAGCTCAGTTGCTCAGTCGTATCCAACTCTTTGTGACTCCATGGACTGCATGCCAGGCATCCCTGTCCATCATCAACTTCTGGAGTTTACTCAAACTCATGTCCATTGAGTCAGTGATGACATCCAACCATCTCATCCTCTGTCATCCCATTTTCCTCTCGCTTTCAATCTTTCCCAGCATCAGGGTCTTTTCAAATGAATCAGTTCTTAGCATCAAGTGGCCAAAATATTCGAGTTTCAGCCTCAACATCAGTCCCTCCAATGAATATTCAGGAATAATTTCCTTTAGGATGGACTGGTTGGATCTTCTTGCTGTCAATGGGACTCACAAGAATCTTCTCCAACACCACAGATCAAAAGTATCAATTCTTCAGTGTTAAGCTTTCTTTATAGTCCAACTCTCACATCCATACATGACTACTGGGAAAACCATAGCTTTGACCAGACAGACCTTTGTTGGCAAAGTAATGTCTCTGCTTTTTAATATGCTCCCTATGTTGGTCATAACTTTCCTTCCAAGGAGCAAGTGTCTTTTAATTTCAGGGCTGCAGTCACCATCTGCAGTGATTTTGGAACCCAAGAAAATAAAATCTGACACTGTTTCCACTGTTTCCATCTATTTGTCATGAAGTGATGGGACTGGATGCCATGATCTTAGTTTTCTGAATGTTGAGTTTAAGGCCAACTTTTTCACTCTCCTCTTTCAGTTTCATTGAGAGGCTCTTTAGTTGTTCTTTGCTTTCTGCAATAAGGTTGGTGTCATATGAATATCTGAGGTTATTGATATTTCTCCAGGCAATCTTGATTCCAGCTTGTGCTTCCTCCAGCCCGGTGTTTCTCATGATGTACTCTGCATAGAAGTTAAATAAGCAGGGTGACAATATACAGCCTTGACGTACTCCTTTTCCTATTTGGAACCAGTCTATTGTTCCATGTCTAGTTCTAACTGTTGCTTCCTGGCTTGCATACAGATTTCTCAAGAGGCAAGTGAGGTGGTCTGATATTTCCATCTTTTTAAGAATTTTCCAGTTTATTGTGATCCACATAGTCAAAGGCTTTGGCATAATCAATAAAGCAGAAATAGATGTTTTTCTGGAACTCTCTTGCTTTTTTGATGATCCAACATATGTTGGCAATTTGTTCTCTGGGTCCTCTGCCTTTTCTAAATCCAGCTTGAACATTTGAAAGTTAACGTTTCGTGTACTATTGAAGCCTGTCTTGGAGAATTTTGAGCATTACTTTGCCATCATGTGAGATGAGTGCAATTGTGCAGTAGTTTGAGCATTCTTTGGCATTGCCTTTCTTTGGGATTGGAATGAAAACTGACTTTTTTCCAATCCTGTGGCCACTGCTGAGTTTTCCAAATTTGCTGGCATATTGAGTGCAGCAGTTCCACAGCATCATCTTTTAGGATTTGCAATAGCTCAGCTGGAATTCTATCCCTGCCACTAGCTTTGTTCATAGTGAAGCTTCCTAAGGCCCGTTTGACTTCGCATTCCAGGATATCTGGCTTTAGGTGAGTGATCATACCATTGTAATTATCTGGGTCATGAAGATCTTTTTTGTATAGTTCTCTATATTCTTGCCTCCCCTTCTTAATATCTACTGCTTCTGTTAAGTCCATACAATTTCTGTCCTTTATTTTGCCCTCTTTGCATGAAATGTTCCCTTGGTATCTCTAATTTTCTGGAAGAGATCTCTAGTCTTTCTGATTCTATTGTTTCCTCTATTTCTTTGCATTGGTCGTTGAAGAAGGCTTTCTTATCACTCCTTGCTATTCTTTGGAACTCTTACTTTGAAATGGGTATCTCTCTTTCTCTCCATTGCTTTGCACTTCTCTTCATTTCACAGCTATTTGTAAGGCCTCCTTGGACAACCATTTTGCCTTTTTGCATTTCTTTTTCTTGGGAATGGTCTTGGTCTCTGCCTCCTGTACAATGTGCTGATTGTATAGAGCTTCTCCATCTTTGGCTGCAAAGAATATAGTCAATATTTTGGTATTGACCATCTGGTGTTGTCCATGTGTAGAGTCTTTTCTTGAATTGTTGGAAGAACGTGTTTGCTATGATCAGTGCATTTTCTTGGCAAAACTCTATTAGTCTTTTCCCTGCTTCATTCTGTACTCCAAGGCCAAATTTGCCGATTAATCAGGTATTTCTTGACACTCTACTTTTGCATTGCAGTCCCATATAATGAAAAGAACATCTTTTTGGGGTGTTAGGTCTAAATGGTATTGTAGGTCTTCATAGAACCATTCAACTTCAGTTTCTTCAGCATTACTGGTCTGAG
The DNA here is from genome assembly GCF_016772045.2 of Ovis aries. Taxonomy (NCBI): domain Eukaryota; kingdom Metazoa; phylum Chordata; class Mammalia; order Artiodactyla; family Bovidae; genus Ovis; species Ovis aries. The sequence continues at coordinate 175,614,126 of NC_056054.1, read as the reverse complement.
CATAGACTTGGATTACTGTGATATGAATGATTTGCCTTGGAAATGAACAGAGATCATTCTGTCATTTTTGAGATTGCATCCAAATACTGCATTTCAGACTCTTTGCTGACTATGATGGCTACTCCATTTCTTCTAAGGGATTCTTGCCCAGAGTAGTAGATATGATGGTCATATGAGTTAAATTCACCCATTCCAGTCCATTTTAGTTCACTGATTCCTAAAATGTCGATGTTCACTCTTGCCATCTCCTGTTTGACCACTTCCAATTTGTCTTGATTCATGGACCTAACATGAAAAGAAGCGTAAGTCTGAACATACAGGTTAAAGTTAAAACCTCAGAGGCCTTCTCTATTATGCTAAGAAATTCTTTGTCTTACTATCTATGGAATCATAGACCCCAAAATGAAGCAGATAATGAAGGCTCTGAGACAGATCAGAGACTGATTTAAGAAATAACAGAACTGTTATTTGTAGGAAATATAATGTAGGAAAGGGAATGAAGACAAGAAAAGGAAGAGTTTTATGAGAAATATAGAGGGAAGTTTTGAATAGGTTCAAAGTAGAGATAAATGATTTTTAAAGAGTCCTGAAAAGAAAGAATCTACCCAAGACAACATTTTTTTTTCCTCTATGTTTCTCTTACTAAGTAGAAGTATTAGTCAGAAATGTTTAAAAAGAGTCAAAATTGACAAGTGGCAAGAAATTATGAGTGTTAAACCATAGGAGGACCAAATATGTTATCACAGCAGCCATTATATTTAATTCCTCTTATAATGTGTTGTTTAATTATAGCTCTCTCAAGACAGATGTAACTGCATTCTGTGGAAACTCAGACATCTGAATGAATGGTGGGTCACACTTACTTAAGTGCTAACACCTGCTACATAGGGCCTTTCAGAAAGAGGGAGAACAACCCTCCATTTAATTACCTAATTGTGTTTATCACCAGAAATTAATAGCCATTTCCCCCACAAATCTGTATTTCCAATCAATGTGAAAGAGAGTTTGACTAACACTTATTTTAATTCTTGTTCATTTTTAAAACTGTACTTCTCATTGTAAGCTTTTGCTGGCACTATCTACATAGTGTTTCATTTTTACATATTTTTTTCAAATATATTCAACATTCACTTAGTCAGCAAATATGTATTGGGTACTACTGTATGCTATGGATAACGCTGGACTCTGGAGATGGAATGGCACATGAAGCAATACATGAGCTCTGTTTCACCTACCACAATGGTGCCCCTGCCAGGGTTCTAACTTAGATTTACCTGAGGGAAGTTTTAAAATTTACTGATGCCCAGATCCATGAACTAATGTTTTACCAGCAAGCATGAGTTAAACTAACTCATCAGGCTACTATTTCCCGTTATTAGTAGAATATGCAACCACGCATCCTTGATCAGGTAGAAGATACTGAGATTTTGGAGGAAGGTCCTCTCTCCGCTCTTGTCTGGTGACCATGACAGAAAGAGAAAAACAAACTACTTGCGGCTAGTCTCTGCCAACCTCTGTGACTGTCTTTTATTCAGTAAAAGCTTCTCTGGCACCCACTTGCTCCTTATTCTTTACCTGCAAAAACCCATATATTGGGAAACTGTTCTCTTTACTGTTAGTATTACAATTGCTTCCAGTTTAAAAAGGTTGACTACAGTTATAGAGTGCTATTTTCTAAAAGATCATAATCTGCTCCCTGGTTTAATAGTAACATTTAAAATATTTTTTGACCAAAACATTTATGAAACAAGGAACGGGTGACAATTTTTCAAGAAACGGGTGTAAAGACAATTTTCTAAAGTAAATATTCTATTGTGACTCACAGATTTTCTGATATTCTACTTATAGAGGTATGATACTTGTTTATATATATCTGATAGCTGTTTCTTTTCATTGTAAGGTTCCCAGTAGGTTTCTTTAAGATTGGTATCTGTTCACTTTTATACTTGAACACATCAGTATTTAAGCTCATTCATAACTAGTTTTCTTGTCCTGCTAGACAGATTGTGTTGTGGGCTCAGTTGTGTCCAACTCTTTGCAAACCCATGGACTGTAGCCCTCCAGGCTCCTCTGTCCATGGAATTTCCCATGGACAGGAGTGGGTTGCCATTTCCTATTTCAGAGGATCTTCCCAACTCAGGGATTGAATCTGTGTCTCTTGCATCGGAAGACAGATTCTTTACCTGAGAGGATGATTCTACTTCCGTAACTCCCAGAAATTAGGCAAGGCCATGTGACTAGTTTGGGCCAATATTTTGTGTTAGGCATCTCTTCTGAACTAAAGCATTTTCACTGCAAGTGAGAGACTCTCCAGATTTTTTTTCCCTCTTGCTATGCCAACTGAGAAAGTTATACATCATGTCTTCCAGATGGTATAGCTAGAAGGTAGATAATAGAGCCCTCAACAATGTGGGAACCTGAGTGACTATGTGGAACAGAAGCCTCTGCTGATCTGCAGGTGATAGTAATAGTATGAATAAGAAATGAGTTTTCTGCACAAGCCTAACATAATCTAATCTAATATGCCCTATTGCTTTGGGATCAGAAACAGTGTCAGTGGTAATCCAAGATGCTAACAGCTTTATTCTTCTTTTTTCAATAAATAGTACATTTAATCTTCCTCTATGAAACAGACCTAAAAAGTCCCCAAAGGTCAAATTGCAAAGTTGAAACTATAGATATAATAGCTCACTGCTTCTTTTTATCTTCCTCTAAAAAGAGTATAAATGGGTGCCATTGATGGTGCCAGGAAGGTATATAACTATCTTCAAAGGCACCTGTGACAGCAAACTCTTTGTTCACTCATGTTTTCTAGTACTGAATTATTCTCGTTTTCCTGCTAAATTCTCTGGCTGCCTTTCTTGTTGAGAAATAATCCCTTACTCCCTGGAACTGTCCCTCTGAAATAACACCCCAGACTCAAGGAGGAAGCAGTGTAGGAAGAATAACTCGGAATCATAGATTAGCCAACATAATTGCAGACACTGCAGCTATCCATATAATTTGTACCTCCGAAGAAAGGAAATTGAATTTACTTTTGCTGAGCCATTCCATTTACAGCTGTCACTCAATATACTGAAAACGTTTTCTCTTTGTGTTCAAAGGTCATGCAGAATGTCAATCTGTCTTCTCAAAAAGTGGTGGAAGAGCCATTGCACGTAGAACAGAAGTTACATGTCAGTTCATTCTAAGCATCATCATGAATTCCAGAACATTTAACAAGTTTTAAATTTTAAGATAATTTTCTCAGAAAAAAAAATTGTTCTTCCATTCCTAAGACCCATTATTATGCCAAAGAAATTACTACTACTATATATTATTATTGCACCCCAATACTGCATTTCGGACTCTTTTGTTGACCATGATGGCTACTCCATTTCTTCTGAGGGATTCCTGCCTGCATTAGTAGATGTAATGGTCATCTGAGTTAAATTCACCAATTCCAGTCTATTTTAGTTTGCTGATTCCTAGAATGTCGACGTTCACCCTTGCCATCTCTTGTTTGACCACTTCCAATTTGCCTTGATTCATGGACCTGACATTCCAGGTTCCTATGCAATATTGCTCTTTACAGCATCATATCTTGCTTCTATCACCAGTCACATCCACAGCTGGGTATTGTTTTTGCTTTGGCTCCATCCCTTCATTCTTTCTGGAGTTATTTCTCCACTGATCTCCAGTAGCATATTGGGCACATAATGACCTGGGGAGTTCCTCTTTGGTATCCTATCATTTTGCCTTCTTCTACTGTTCATGGGGTTCTCAAGGCAAGAATACTGAAGTAGCTTGCCATTCCTTTCTCCAGTGGACCAATGATCTCTGTTCGTCTCCAAGGCAAACCATTCAATATCACAGTTATCCAACTCTATGCCCCAAACAGTAACACTGAAGAAACTGAAGTTGAACGGTTTTATGAAGACTTACAAGATCTTTTAGAACTAACACCCAAAACAGATGTCGTTTTCATTATACGGGACTGGAATGCAAAAGTAGGAAGTCAAGAAACACCTGGAGTAACAGGCAAATTTGGCCTTGGAATATGGAATGAAGCAGGGCAAAGACTAATAGAGTTTTGCCAAGAAAATGCACTGGTCATAGCAAACACCCTCTTCCAACAACACAAGAGAAGACTACACATGGACATCACCAGATGGTCAACACCGAAATCAGATTGATTCTATTCTTTGCAGCCAAAGATGGAGAAGCTCTATACAGTCAACAAAAACAAGACCAGGAGCTGACTGTGGCTCAGATCATGAACACCTTATTGCCAAATTCAGACTCAAATTGAAGAAAGTAGGGAAAACTGTTAGACCATTCAGGTATGACCTCAATCAAATCCCTTATGATTATACAGTGGAAATGAGTAATAGATTTAAGGGTCTAAATCTGATAGATATAGTGCCTGATGAACTATGGAATGAGGTTTGTGACATTGTACAGGAGACAGGGATCAAGACCATCCCCATGGAAAAGAAATGCAAACAAGCAAAATAGCTGTCTGGGGAGGCCTTACAAATAGCTGTGAAAAGAAGAGAAGCGAAAAGCAAAGGAGAAAAGGAAAGATATAAGCATCTGAATGCAGACTTCCAAAGAATAGCAAGAAGAGATAAGAAAGCCTTCTTCAGCGATCAATGCAAAGAAATAGAGGAAAACAACAGAATGGGAAAGACTAGAGATCTCTTCAAGAAAATTAGAGATACCAAGGGAACATTTCATGCAAAGATGGGCTTGATAAAGGACAGAAATGGTCTGGACCTAACAGAAGCAGAAGATGTTAAGAAGAGGTGGCAAGAATACACAGAAGAACTGTACAAAAAAGATCTTCAAGACCCAGATAATCATGATGATGTGATCACTAATCTAGAGCCAGACATCTTGGAATGTGAAGTCAAGTGGGCCTTAGAAAGCATCACTATGAACAAAGCTAGTGGAGGTGATGGCATTCCAGTTGAGCCCTTTCAAATCCTGAAAGATGATGCTGTGAAAGTGCTGCACTCAATATGCCAGCAAGTTTGGAAAACTCAGCAGTGGCCACAGGGCTGGAAAAGGTCAGTTTCATTCCAATTCCAAAGAAAGGCAATGCAGAAGAATGCTCAAACTACTGCACAATTTCACTCATCTCACATGCTAGCAAAGTAATGCTCAAAATTCTTCAAGGCAGGCTTCATCAATACGTGAACCGTGAACTTCCAGATGTTCAAGCTGGTTTTAGAAAAAGCAGAGGGACCAGAGATCAAATTGCCAACATCCGCTGCATCATCGAAAAAGCAAGAGAGTTCCAGAAAAACATCTACTTCTGCTTTATTGACTATGCCAAAGCCTTTGACTGTGTGGATCACAATAAACTGTGGAAAATTCTGAAAGAGATGGGAATCCCAGACCACCTAACCTGCCTCTTGAGAAATCTGTATGCAGGTCAGGAAGCAACATTTAGAATTGGACATGGAACAACCGACTGGTTCCAAATAGGAAAAGGAGTATGTCAAGGCTGTATATTGTCACCCTGCTTATTTAACTTCTATGCAGAGTACATCATGAGAAATGCCAGACTGGAAGAAACACAAGATGGAATCAAGATTGCAGGGAGAAATATCAATAACCTCAGATATGCAGATGACACCGCCCTTATGGCAGAAAGTGAAGTGGAACTAAAAAGCCTCTTGATGAAAGTGAAAGAGGAGAGTGAAAAAGTTGGCTTAAAGCTCAACATTCAGAAAACGAAGATCATGGCATCTGGTCCCATCACTTCATGGGAAATAGATGGGGAAACAGTGGAAACAATGTCAGACTTTATTTTTCTGAGCTCCAAAATCACTGCAGATGGTGATTCCGACATGAAATTAAAAGACGCTTACTCCTTGGAAGAAAAGTTATCACCAACCTAGATAGCATATTCAAAAGCAGAGACATTACTTTGCCGACTAAGGTCCGTCTAGTCAAGGCTATGGTTTTTCCTGTGGTCATGTATGGATGTGAGAGTTGGACTGTGAAGAAGGCTGAGCGCTGAAGAATTGATGCTTTTGAACTGTGGTGTTGGAGAAGACTCTTGCGGGTCCCTTGGACTGCAAGGAGATCCAACCAGTCCGTTCTGAAGGAGATCAACCCTGGGATTTCTTTGGAAGGAATGATGCTAAAGCTGAAGCTCCAGTACTTTGGCCACCTCACGCCAAGAGTTGACTCATTGAAAAGACTCTGATGCTGGGAGGGATTGTGGGCAAGAGGAGAAGGGGACGACCCAGGATGAGATGGCTGGATGGCATCACGGACTCGATGGACGTGAGTCTGAGTGAACTCCGGGAGATGGTGATGGACAGGGAGGCCTGGCGTGCTGCAATTCATGGGGTCACAAAGAGTTGAACACGACTGAGCGACTGAACTGAACTGATATATTATTATTAATAACTTTTGGTTATGGTGAAAAAATGTACCATTTGACATTCTCTCTATTCAACAAAAGGTTTAGATTTAGAGAAAATGGAGATATTTTAGGCAAAATTTAATAGCTAATTCAAATTGGTACAGAAATTGCCCATTATAAGATAAAGTAACCAAGAGTATACATTCAAATGCAACCAGGTAAAATTATTTTTGCTGAAGGAAGCAGGAACGTTATTAACTAGTCTATACTAACTCATCGAGTAATGACAAACAATCCCTAAATCTCAGTGACTTGCAACAAAAAGATTTACACCTTATTATGTTTATTTAGGTTACTGGTCAGTTTGGCTTTGCTCCATTTGGGTCCCACATAACTAAGGATCTTTATCAAGGACATGTTATTCTCCTGGGAGAGGAAAACAAAAAAGCTGCACTTGAACCATGTGGGGGCTTTCAAATCTTTTGCTCTAAAAATGATATAACTTTACTCACACACTTATTGAAGGAAGCAAGACACATGGTCAAATCTCTGTCAACAGAACGGAAAAAATATAATCTTCTCACAAGGAGAGGCAGCAACTAAGTGGAAACAATACAAAAATCTACTCAAAAGGTATTTTTCACCTAATCATTTTTTCTTTTTTTTAATTTTAATTTTTACTTTATTTTGCTTTACAATACTATATTGGTTTTGCCATACATTGACATGAATCAGACACGGGTGCACATGAGTTCCCAATCCTGAACCCCCCTCCCACCTCCCACCCCATATCATCTCTGTGGATCATCCCAGTGCACCAGCCCCAAGCATCCTGTATCCTGTATCGAACATAAACTGGTGATTAGTTTCTTACCTGATAGTATACATGTTTCAATGCCATTCTCCCAAATCATCTCACCCTCTCCCTCTCCCACAGAGTCCAAAAGTCTGTTCTAAACATCTGTGTCTCTTTTGCTGTCTCGCATACAGGGTTATCATTACCATCTTCCTAAATTCCATATATATGTGTTAGTATACTGTATTGGTGTTTTTCTTTCTGGTTTACTTCACTCTGTATAACAGGCTCCAATTTCATCCATTTCATTAGAACTGGTTCAAATGTATTCTTTTTAGTGGCTGAGTAATACTCCATTGTGTATATGTACCACAGTTTTCTTATCCATTCATCTGCTGATGGACATCTAGTTTATTTCCATGTTCTGGCTATTATAAACAGTGCTGCGTTGAACATTGGGGTACACATGTCTCTTTGAATTCTGGTTTCCTCGGTGTGTACGCCCAGCAGTGGGATTGCTGGGTCATAAGGCAGTTCTAGTTGCAATTTTTTAAGGAATCTCCACACTTCTTAATTGTTGAGGTTTGAGCTACACTGGCATTTTTGTTATGAAGCTTGTAGCCTGACTAGTAGCCTGGCTCCAAATTGATCTTTGTCAGCCTTAAATTCCCTGGAGATATACTGATTTCCATCCAAATGCACACTTCATTTTTTTGACATACATATTCTTAATGGTAAGGTTCTGCAAAAATTTTCTCTGGATTCTCACAACCTAGAGGGTAAGGCACATAGATATGAAAATGGTATATTGTTTTTCCTTTTTAAAGCTGTTTACTGAATGCAGCAGAAATGATGCTCCATTTTTTTTCAAATCAAGGTAATCTTCTTGATTCAGTGCCCCAACTTTGAAACACTACACAGTCTAAGCAAAACTCCGAGCTATTAATCTCTAGATCATCTCATGACTATCATGTGTCTGTTGTTCATATTCTTATTTGTGGTTTTAGACTTCATCAGATTAAATTGAATTAAGGTTAACGCTGTTTGAATATATTTACAACATATTTTCTGCATTTGGTTTGAGTTCTAACACTAATAAATGACATAGAATTTGACAAGTCATGTATGTCTTAAGAAATCTGAGCATTAAAACTCAAACAAGATTTTGAATCTTTTAAAACATCCTAATCTTAAAGCTGAAGAGAATAAGTTTCTGCAGTAAACAAGCTCATTGGGTAAAGAATTGGATGCAGACCATCCAGTGATCTCAGTACTTCTACCCTTTCACAACCATAGTTAAACACTTAGTCCACAACCAAAACTAAAACATCACTGGGTTTTGAGTAGCCTGGCAGAATATCAACTAGAGCATCCAAATAACAGTCTCTGGAATGGCTGATCACTCTTATCTGTTCTTCACTATTCCTGAATCGTTAACTGCATGAGGCTCTGTACTCTATTGCTTTAGAAATACAGCATCCCTTCAACAACTTCTGCCCTAGCTGACTTATACAAAACTCAGCTCTTTCTTGGTTATTCTATAGCAGTAACAGGACTACTCATGGCAAATGTGGTAGTGGTAGTAGTTGCAGTAATGGTAGGAGTAGTAACAAACTCACTTTATTTTACAATAAACCAATGAGGTATGATGGAATACAGATGAAGAAACTGAAGTACAGAGAGCGTATGCTTCTTGCCCAAAGTTCCACAGCTAGAAAGTGGGAGAGCTGGTATCTGAATCCAGGCAGGGTAACTTCAGAGCCTGTCCCTTAATCACTGCATTCTATTTTCAGTGTCTGCTGGTCTAAGTTTCTTTCTACTCACTTCATGACTACAACTCTGCAAAGTGTCTAAGGAAAATTTTCATTACTAGAACAAGTATGTTTAATCAATCATGTATTGCTCCTTATCTTCATTTTGTGATATTATAAAAATAAAATCCAACTTGAGGGTAAAAAATTTTGGTTTGAAATGATTAACATTTTTAATGCTATACTGTTTCCTTTAATATAAATTACTATGTGATACAGTTTTGCACTCTCTCTTAAACCTAACTTTAATGCAAATATAGTCTATTCTTAAAGTATCATTAATGGTCATCCATTTGTTAAAATGTATATGAATACATTCTCTTTCAACGTACCTGAACTTATTATTGTGATGGATGTTAAATATGTTTCCTTTATGAATATACAACCTCTCCTTCTTTGGCCTTACTCTTAAAAAGTAATTAGTAGTCATGGTTACATTTATTACTCCTTCTAAGATTATATTCAAATTTTCAAGCAAACAACATTTCAGTAGACTCTTTCCTCAAGTATTGTTGAAGACAAGTCGAATAAATCACATGAAATTCCAATATGGCCATATAACAGGGTTAATAGGGTTATATAATTCCTAGAAATGTTCTGAAATCATATGACTGAAGAGTTAATGATTTAGGGAATACCACAACTGAAGCGACTTAGCACACACACACATGCAAGATGGAATCTGAGATGCTAACTTTTACAAATGACTCATCATTTGCTAACAAGAAATCATCAGTTGGAAGGCACTTTTAAGCCTTAGTTTGGGGATATTTTTAGCAGTTCTTCCCAACTTTAAGAAATATTATCCATATTAAAATCCAAGTAATACCCTCATAAAGTCAATTGCTACTGTTTTGGTGTTGTTTTGCTGCAGCTAAACAGTCTAGCTCATAAGTCTCAGGTAATCTAATCCTGTAGGTTCTTGATGGTTAGCTATTATATCTTACTCATCTTTGGAATCTTCAATACCTAGAATAATATATATCTGTTAACAAATATCTGTTCAATTAGTGAACAAATTAGCAAATAAAAAAGAGGGGGGGGGGAAGTAGTGAAGTTTTGGAAACTAAAATCTGAAAAAAATTCCCTTACTTCTAGACTGATCAAATTCATGTGCTACAAGTAAAATACTGAAATAATTTAATCCATCTTCTATAACAAAATAGAGTTCTATGTAGAAATACAGACTTATCTGAGTACAAAGGATGTCAGAGGTTAGCTGAAGTGCAGCTCAACCAGAAGGAAACCCACTTCAATTTGTACAAGTACCCTAAGATCCAAGTACCCTATGGATTTTACAATTTTTAAATTCTAATTTTATGCTCAGAAAGACAAAATGGAACAAGTCATAAATTACTGGCTTAAAAAAAAATTTGGTCTCAGTCTATGGCTTTCTACTAATCCTGGGCTCCTCTGAAATTTTCCTTGTTGTGTTTCTTTATACTATATTAGACCACACAATTATTCTGTTCTCATTGTTGGTAGAAAATCACTGGTGCTTCAAGAAACAAAAATCAGTGGCTCAGAGACACTATAAGGAAAGTTAAAGGAGCCACAGAATTGATGTATGGCATGTTCCTTTAGTTATGTGTCCTTCTATGCGTTGATTTGGGAGATCAGAACTCCGTAACTCCCACCTGCAGGTCTAGTGTTGCCTCACAGTCTAAATGATTCTCCCCTAATAAGCAAATGCATGATGCAATGAGAAGATTGGCAGCAGGTCCCATCCAGAATTCCTGCCTTAATGCCCCACACTAGGTTCCTCTCTCCTTCTTGTCTGACTTTTCTCTTTGGTCTGTCTGTTTTCCAAAGCTGACCAACTCCATTCTGGCCTCTGGAGTCACAGACTGACCTCATATCCAACCTTCTGTTCAAGCCTAAAACATATGCACACACATACACAGAAATGAACACATATTACATTCCATATTGAAAATAGTCAATACACAAATCTCCCCTACATAAGATCTAGGCTATCTCTCTCAGCCAAGACACAGCGTATGTGTTGGAAGAGTTCTATTCTAATCTATCTATTCCCCTTTCAGGTCAACCCATGGGGAGATTTTTGCTTGTTTGTCTTATCTTAACCTCATATGTTATTTTAGAATAATGTATGTTGAATAATAATCACCTGCTTAGAATTTTTCTTAAGCCCTATCCCTGAAAAATGCATGTTTTTAACTTATTTAGGCAGGAAAAAAATTATTCTTTCTCCTCTTTTTTTGATAGGGTACAGTGAATATGGATGCTTAAAACAAAAAGAGGGTAAACTTTCTGTAGGAGAATTTGAAATGATTTTGACACTGCAGTTATAGAAGTTTTTTTATTACTTTCAAAATTTAAAACTTGGTCTTAAGTTTCCATTTTTTTCATCTTTTACTCTGATGCGAGAGAGAAGTAGGGTCACAGTTTAACCTGCCACTGTTTATTATTTATATGTACTAATATCATTTAGTTTTATCTTAATAGTAAAAATATAACTGATTTAAGAACAAACTTTCCCCCAAAATTCAGCTTTTTAAAAAATGTGAACAAACTGTTATCTGCAGCTTTAATTTCAGTTTAATGATTTCTCTGTGATATTTATCAGTAAATGTGACAGTGCTTTCTAATTTGGTTGAGATATGTAAGTATTCCATAAATATTAGTGTGTATTAGTCAATGTACAAATCACTGCAGATGGTGACCAGAGCCATGAAATTAAAAGACATTTGCTCCTTGGAAGAAAAGCTATGACAAACCTAGACAGCATATTAAAAAACAGAGACATTACTTTGCCAACAAACGTCTGTCTAGTCAAAGCTATGGTTTTCCCAGTAGTCATGTATGGATGTGAAAGCTGGACTATAAAGAAAGCTGAGCCCCAAAGAATTGATGCTTTTGAACTGTGATGTTGGAGAAGACTCTTGAGAGTCCCTTGGACTTCAAGGAGATCCAACCAGTCAATCCTAAAAGGAAGTCAGTCCTGAATATTCATTGGGAGGACTGATGCTGAAGCTGAAGCTCCAAAACTTTGGCCACCTGATGCAAAGAACTGACTCATTTGAAAAGTCCCTGATGCTGGGAAAGATTGAAGGCGGGAGGAGAATGGGATGACAGAGGATGAGGTGGTTGGATGGCATCACCTACTCGATGGACATGAGTTTGAGTAAGCTCTGGGATTTGTTGATGGACAGGGAAGCCCGGTGTGCTGAAGTCCATGAGATTGCAAAGAGCTGGACATGACTGAGCAGCTGAAATGAACTGAACTGAACTGAGTCATTGTACGGCTTGCTGCTGCAATGAATAGCCCCACAGATTTTACTAGCTTACCACAGTAGAAGTATGTTGCCAATTGGTAGGATGTTTTTCCATGCGGTATTTCAGGGATCACACTTTTACTATCTGGTGGTATTAACCACTGTACCAAGGTCTCCTCAACAGCTGAAAAAAAGAACTCTTTGGGACACGTTGCTTCTATTCATATTCCACTGACAGAACTAGTCACAGTGTCCCAGTAAGATGAGAGAGGAATGAAGGAACAGTTTCTGTTCAAAAGCTGCTTTCCACCTCTCACTTTGTACTCTTTAATGTAAAGAGCTTTTGGACCTCTCTTCACTACAGCTACCACGTATACCATATTTCACAGACTCAAATGCAAACAGGAACATGAATGACTGAATTGGTTTGGAGAGAATACACAGACAGTATAGGAAACTGTAGGAAATTTGAAAGAATATTCTTTGACTAAAGAGGGAGGATGAGTCCCAGGTAGCCAAGCATACACATTATTGGCAGAGATTTACAAGAGAGAAAAAAAAATTGTTTTTAAAATGTGAAATCTCATGGTTTTAAATGTCAGAAACCAGGTAAAAACTGATTAACTAAATAAATAACATCATGTAAGCTGCATAAAACATTTCTGTGAACTAGGTCTGGCTCAAAGAAAATACGTTTGCAAATGTATATGGTATCTTTCCTCTGACAAGTTCATCCTTCAATAAAGAGGTTAAATGGTTACTGTCATCATGGATACTAATAGATATGTGTTCCCCAAACATTTTTTATTGTTCAGGAAAAAAATATGATGAAGCCTTCCTCCTGCATGTTTGTGTGACTATAAACATGCTACAGTATACATGACCACATCATATATATTGTTAACACCTCAGAGCACAAGATGCTATGACAGTGAGGTTCATCAGTACTGATGTGATATGAATCCACACTTCAAATACTCTTTATCATAATCTCATTTTTAAAGAGCTTCATGACAGATGTGATTAGGTAATTATTGCTCTACCTCGTAATGTGACTGATGAAGAAGACACTGAAATAGGAGACATGTCCTTTTCTCCATTTGTCTTTGTTTATGTTTATCTTCAATGCAAATTTTGCCGTAAGACTATTTCTTAATTTTATTAATATAAGTAAGCAAAGCCCTTTATGTCCTCAATTTTAGATTTTAAAAAAATCTACTAATAGAAGTTCTTAAATTTTCCCTCTACCCTGATTGCCCTGCACACTCCTTACTATATGCATCCCATGGTGCCTAAGATTATTCTCTCTCTTGTTTTAGGAAACATCTGGAAGATAACAGTTCACATCTGTACACAGTTCTGTATAGGTCCATATGGTACCTATTAAGTATTATCTCACCTTGAAAGATCACATTTTAGTTTTGTTTATGGCTCTTCAATAAGCTTTAGTTTTCTTAAAACATAGAGATATACTACTAGTGTTTGAAAGACTAAAGGAAATTTTATTAGTTAATCATATCACCAAGAGTATTTTCTTGGTAATTACAACAGTAAAATACTTTCTATACAATGAGATTTCAGTTGGGCTGAAACAAAATGAAAGAAAGGAAATAAAAATTGAAGCTATGTTTTCAAGCAATTTAAGTTTAAATGTGTAAAAAGATGCAAAGAATAATTCTTCTTTTGGTTCCAGGAAAGTTATGATTGTGAGTCCTCATGCATAAAAATGAGCGTATGCCCTGAAGTATGTTGTGACACTAAATAACTACTTATATATAAAGTTTGCTATTGGTCGGCAGTGAATCCAATTAGGCAATTATAGACCTTTCTTTTCCGTACTACAGGAAAAAGAGATATTTTGTGTTATTGACCTTATGAGAAGGTGAATGAAAATGCAAATTATGGAATTGCTTAGAAATTCTTTATATTGGGCCTTCTACAATTTGCTTCTTTGTGATTTTGTTTGATTTCAGAAATTCTGGGACTTAATTTCACATATGCCTTAGGAAAAGAAGCCCATCAAGTACCTCATAAGCCAAACTCTTAATAGCCAAAGCAGTCTTGAGAAAGAAGAATGGAGCTGGAGAAATCAACCTTACTGACTTCAAATTATACTATAAAGCTACAGTCATCAAGACAGTATGGTTCTGGCACAAAACCAGAAATATAGACCAATGGAACAAAATAGAAAGCCCAGAAATAAGCCCATTCACCTGTGGGTACCTTATTTTTGACAAAGGAGGCAAGAATATACAATGGGACAAAGACAGCCTCTTCAATGAATGATGCCGGGAAAACTGGATAGCAACATGTGAAAGAATGAATTTAGAACACTTCATAACACCAAACACAAAAATAAACTCAAAATGGATTAAAGACCTAAATGTAAGACCAGAAACTATAAAACTCTTATGGGAAAACATAGGCAGAACACTCAATGAGATAAGTCAAAGCAAGATCCTCTATGACCCACCTCCTAGAGTAATGGAAATAAAAACAAAAGCAAACAAGTGGGACCTGATTAAACTTAAAAGCTTTTGCATAGCAAAGGAAACTATAAGCAAGGTGAAAAGACAACCCTCAGAATGGGAGAAAATGATAGCAAATGAAACAACTGACAAAGGATTAATTTCCAAAATATACAAGCAGCTGATACAACTCAGTACCAGAAAAACAAACAACCCAATCAAAAAGTGGGTAAAAGAGCTAAACAGACATTTCTCCAAGGAAGACATACAGATGGCTAACAAACACATGAAAAGATGCTCAACGTTGCTCATTATTAGAGAAATGGCAATCAAAACTACAATGAGATATCACCTCACACCGGTCAGAATGGCCTTCATCAAAAAGTCTACAAACAATAAATGCTGGAGAGGGTGTGGAGAAAAAGGAACATTCCTGCACTGTTGGTGGGAAGGTAAATTGATACAGCCACTATGGAAGATGGTATGGAGATTCCTTAAAAAACTAGGAATAAAACCACCATATGACCCAGAAATCCCACTCCTAAGCATATACCCTGAGGAAACCAAAATTGAAAGGGACATATGTATCCCATTGTTTATTGCAGCACCATTTACAGTAGCTAGAACATGGAAGCAACCTAGATGTCCATTGACAGATGAATGGATAAAGAAATGTGGTACATATACACAATGGAATACTACTCATCTATAAAAAGGAACACCTTTGAGTCAGTTCTAATGAGGTGGATGAACCTAGAACCTATTATACAGAGTGAAGTGAATCAGAAAGAGAAAGATAAATATCATATTCTAACACATATATGCAGAATCTAGAAAAGCGGTACTGAAGAATCTATTTACAGGGCAGCAATGGCAAAGCAGACATAGAGAACAGGCTTATCAACATGGGGGGGAGAGGGGAGGAGAGGGTGAGATGTATGGAAAGAGCAACATGGAGACTTACATTACCATATGTAAACTAGATATCCAACAGGAATTTGCTGTATGGCTCAGAAAACTCAAACAGGGGCTCTGAATCAAACAAGAGGGGTGGGATGGGGAGGGAGATGGGAGGGAAGTTCAAAAGGGAGGGAATATATGTATACCTATTGCTGATTCATGTTGAGGTTTGACAGAAAACAACAAAAATTTGTAAATAAATTATCCCTCAATGGAGAGGGTGGGATGATTTGGGAGAATGGCATTCTAACATGTATACTATCATGTAAGAATTGAATCGCCAGTCTAAGTCTGACGCAGGATACAGCATGCTTGGGGCTGGTGCATGGGGATGACCCACAGAGATGTTATGGGGAGGGAGGTGGGAGGGGGGTTCATGTTTGGGAACACATGTAAGAATTAAAGATTTTAAAATTAAAAAAAATAAAAAAACTAAAAAAATAAAATAAAATAAAATAAAAAGCCAAACTCTTCAACATTATGAGAAGATATTTAAGAGTCTCTTATTTTTACTTTACATATTTATGCATTTGAGTATTATTACATTTATGATGAAGAAAAATATATGGATGAACAGTATCTGGGAACTAATATCTAATCTATCTAAATAATCTGCTTACTTACTTATCTATCTAGTGTTTCCTTATGACAGGTACTTCTCTGAACACTTTACATTTGTTCTTTTAATCCTGTATGATCTAAGCAAGCTACTTAATGATTCTGTGAGTAAAGTAATAGAAGTATCAATTGTATCTGTCCTATCATGTAGTTGCCAGCATTAGGTAAATACATACATTACATTCAGAACAGTGCCTAAAACTCCATAAGTGTTGAATAAGTATCTGATGTTATTCAGTAGAATGTGAGCTATATGGAAGCAGAACTTAACTTTTTTTTTCACTTCTCTATCTTCCATATTCAGTATTAACAGCTCATAATAAACATGCACTCAATGAATACTTAGTGAATGAATATTCTTATGAATTAGAAGTAGTGTTTTCTCCAATTTGCAGGTAAGACAATTGAGACACAGAAAAATAAGCAACATGGAAAAGAACACATGACTATTGTGTTCATAATGCTGCTAAGTCACTTCAGTCGTGTCCAACTCTGTGCGACCCCATACTCGGCAGCCCACCAGGTTCCCCTGTCCCTGGGATTCTCCAGGCAAGACACTGGACAGCAAAAGAGACATAGATGTATAGATGTATAGAACAGTCTTTTGGACTCTGTGGGAGAGGGAGAGGGTGGGATGATTTGGGAGAATGGCATAGAAACATGTATAATATCATATAAGAAATGAATCACCAGTCTAGGTTCGATGCAGGGTACAGGATGCTTGGGGCTGGTGCACTGGGATGACCAGGAGGGATGGTGTGTTGGGGGAGGTGGGAGGGGGATTCGGGATTAGGAGCACGTGTACACCCATGGCAAATTCATGTTGATATGTGGCAAAACCAATACAATATTGTCCATCAGCAGATGTATGGGTAAGAAAGCGGTGGTACATATACACAATGGAGTATTACTCAGCCATTAAAAATAATACATTTGAATCAGTTCTAATGAGGTGGATGAAACTTGAGCCTATTATACAGAGTGAAGTAAGCCAGAAAGAAAAACACCAATACAGCATACTAACACATATATACGGAATTAGAAAGATGGTAACAATAACCTTGTATGTGAGACAGCAAAAGAGACACAGATGTATAGAACAGACTTTTGGACTCTGTGGGAGAGCGAGAGGGTGGGATGATTTGGGAGAATGGCATTGAAACATGTATAATATCATGTAAGAAATGAATCGCCAGTCTAGGTTCAATGCAGGATACAGGATGCTTGGGACTGGTGCACTGGGATGGCACAGAGAGATGGTATGGGGAGGGAGGTGGCAGGGGTATTCAGGATTGGGAACTCATGTACACCCATGGTGGATTCATGTTGATGTATGGCAAAACCAATACAGTATTGTAAAGTAAAATAATTAAAAATAATAATAATAATTTTAATAATCCACACACACATAAAAAGAACACTGGAGTGGGTTGCCATTTCCTTCTCCAATACATGAAAGTGAAAAGTGAACGTGAAGTTGCTCAGTGATGTCTGACTCTTAGCGACCCCATAGACTGTGGCCCACCAGGCTCCTCCGTCCATGGGATTTTCCAGGCAAGAGTGCTGGAGTGGGGTGCCATTGCCTTCTCCAATTACATAATAAAGTTAGTTAATTTCCTGTCTTTTTATTTTTAAAATTATGAATGTATGATAACACATTTATAGGAGACCTCAAAAATACAGAGGAAAGTTACATAAGCTCCACTATATTATAATTACTTTTTAAGTAGATAAATTAAGATTTTTAGCTGGAGTTTCAATATCAAACAATAAAAAATTAATAGAATGAATATACAGAAAAGTAGAAGGGCACAGTAGATCTGAAAAGCACCATGAACCATTTCAACATAATTAAGATTTATACAATTTCCACACAACAGTAGAATATAAACTCTATTCAAAACAGACTCTGTATGATATCAACACCTTTAGACCATGAAATTTTTGCACCATCAGTCATGTCCCTGGATATATTCCAGTGTACTTAGTTTATAATCTATGGGAACTTGAATAAAGCTAGTTTTTAACACACAATTTGACTCTAAGAGATTTTATACTAACACCCTTTTTCTTTACTATAAATCTTTAGATCTAAAAAAGATAAGATATAGAAAGAGAACTAGTCCTTGTTGTGGTTGTTCAGTCGCTCAGTCATGCTAGACACTTTGTGACCCCATGAACTGCAACATACTAGACTTCCCTGTCCTTCACCAGCTCCTGGAACTTGCTCAAACTCATGTCCATTGAGTCAGTGTTGCTATCCAACCATCTCATCCTCTGTTGTCCTCTTCTCGTCCTGCCTTTAATCTTTCCCAGCATCAGTGTCTTTTCTAATGAGTAGGTTCTTTGCATCATATGGCCAAAATATTGGAGATTCAGCTTCAGCTTCAGCATCAGTCCTTCCAACGAAGACCCAGGATTAATTTCCTTTGATCTTCTTGAAGTCCAAGGGAGTTTCAAGAGTTTTCTCCAACACCATGGTTCAAAGCATCATTTCTCTGGTGCTCAGCCTTCTTTATGGTCGAACTCTCACATCCATACACAACAACTGGAAAAAACCATAGCTGTGACTACGTGGACCTTCATCAGAAAAGTAACGTGTGCTTTGCAAAACATTGTCTAGGTTTGTCATAGCTTTTCTTCCAAGGAAGAAACATCTTTTAATTTCATGGCTGCAGTCATCATCTGCAGTGATTTTGGAGCCCAAGAAAATAACATCTGATAATTTTTTCATTGTTTCACCATCCATTTGCCATGAACTGATGGGACCAGATGCCGTGATCTTCATTTTTTGAATGTTGAGTTTTAAGTCAGCTTTTTCACTCTCCTCTTTCACCTTCATCAAGAGGCTCTCTAGTTCCTCTTCCTTTTTGCCATAAGAGTGGAACTATTTGCATATATGAGGTTATCGATATTTCTCCCAGCAATCTTGATTCCAGCTTGTGCTTCATCCAGCCCAGCATTTCACATGATATACTCTGCATATAGGTTAAATAAGCAGGGTGAAAATATACAGCCTTGAAGTTCTCCTTTCCCAATTTGGAACCAGTCTTGTTGTTCCATGTCTGATTCTAACTGTTCCTTCTTGACCTGCATACAGGTTTCTCAGGAGACAGGTAAGTGATCTGGTATTCCCTCTTTAAGAATTTTCCACAGCTTGTTGTGATTCACACAATCAAAGCCTTTAGCATAGTCAATGAAGCAGAAGTAGATTTTTTCACGGAATTCTCTTGCTTTATCTATGATCCAACAGATGTTGGCAATTTGATCTCTGACTCCTATCCCTTTTATAAATCCAGATTTTACATCTGGAAGTTCTCAGTTCATGTACTGTTGAAGCCTAGCTTGGAAAATTTTGAGCATTACTTCACTAGTGTGTGAAATGAGTGCAACTGTGCGGCAGTTTGAGCATTCTTTGTCATTGTCTTTCTTTGGGATTGGAATGAAAACTGACCTTTTCCAGTCCTGTGGCCACTGCTTGGTTTTCCAAATTCGCTGACATATTCAGTACAGCACTTTCACAGCATCTTCTTTTAGGATTTGAAATGGCTCAGCTGATATTCTATCACCTCCACTAGCTTTGTCCGTAGTGATGCTTCCTAAGGCCCACTTGACTTTGCATTCCAAGATGTCTGGCTCTAGGTGAGTGATCACACCATCGTGGTTATCTGAGACATCAAGAACTTTTGTGTATAATTACTCCATGTATTCTTGCCACCTTTTCTTAATATCTCCTGCTTCTGTTAGGTCCATACCATTTCTGTCCTTTATTGAGCCCATCTTTGCATGAAATGTTCCCTTGGCATCTCTAAATTTCTTAAAGAGATTTGTAGTCTTTCCCATTCTATTGTTTTCTTCTATTTCTTTCCATTGATCACTGAGGAAGGCTTTCTTATCTCTCCTTGCTATTCTTTGGAACTCTGCATTCAGATGGGTATATCTTTCCTTTTCTCTCTTTTTCACTTCTCTTCTTTTCTCAGTTTTTTGTAAGGCCTTTTCAGACAACCATTTTACCTTTTTGCAAATCTTTTTGTTGCAATGGTGTTGATCAGTGTCTCCTGTACAATGTCACAAACCTCTGTCCATAGTTCTTCAGGCACTCTGTCTATCAGATCTAATGCCTTGAATCTGTTTGTCACTACCACTGTATAATCGTAATGGATTTGATTTAGGTCATCCCTGAATTTCCCAGTGGTTTTCCCTACTTTCTTCAATTTAATTGTGATTTTGGCAATAAGGAATTCATGATCTGAGCCAGAGTTATCTCCTCATCTTGTTTTTGCTGACTGTTTAGAGCTTCTACATCTTCGGCTGCAAAGAATATAATCAATTCGACTTTGGTATTGGCCAAGTGGTTATTTCCATGTGTAGAGTTAAGTCCTTGAAGCCTATGAGAGTTATCATAAACTTACAGCTTCCAGAGACAGCTTTCTGGAGCTAAGTATAGAAAAAGGTAGTCTTGGTCAAGTATAGTTTCACTAAAAATCTGGACAATGTACACCATGATTTTAGAACAATTTCACAAAGAAAATAGTTACATTTTAAATACAATACTATCCCGGATGAGCCCCCCCCCCCAAAAAAATAAATACAATACTAAATGATTTAATTCCAGCTGTCCACTCATACCCAAAAGGATTTATTCTGAGAGAAGTCATTTAAATCTTTTTCCTCAGAGACTTTAGAAGATTCTCAATAACTCTTTCCTTTGCAAGTTGTGAAGCTGTTATCAAATTAAGTCATGCTGAAATCTCTTTGTACATAAAAATCAGACGTCAAAAGTAATATGTTCATTACTTCTTCATGAACGAAGCTGTCTCTCCAGGTTTTCCTTGGCCTGCACCCTGCAACACACATTGAAATTCATTCATTCAAACCAAAATCATTACCTTGACTCCACTGTTTGGAGTATTACATGTATACTGGAAACACAGCCAATAATGTTAAAAAGGTCTGATTTTTATTTACTGAAAATAACTTATTTGTGGAAAAAATGCATTACCAAAGGAGTAATAATGCTATTTAAATGGATGGTAAAGAACCTAACAGAAAGACAGGAAGCAGGAAGCTAACATATCAAATTGAGTTTTAAAAAAATAGAGAGCCTGAATTATTTTTAAAAATTATATTGATGCATTTATTCTGTTCATTCAGAAAGTCTCCTTTGCATCACTTTTAGCTATGACTCTTAGAAATGGAATTAGTCAACCTAATACTGAACAGTCTGAATTCAGTTGTTTTCTTGCTGCCATTTACAATGTACTAAGAAATTTTAGATGAAGCAATTTCAATGTGACTTTTGCTTAAAGAAATTGTCCCCTAATATTTTTATTAAGATATAGTCTTTTTAAATAATTTTCCCCCATTTTGCTATTGTCTCCCAGTTTGGACAGAGAGATTAGAAAGTTCCTATGTCACATATGACTTCTTTCTTCATCCCTGCAAGGACAAGGAATGGGAGGAAGTGAGCTTCCCTCTAAGATTATAAACAAAAGTGTACCACAAGGGGAGATCAGGATATAAGGTGTATGGGATTGCATATTCACTCTTCAGTCAAAAAAATTACAAACGCTCAGTATATACACGTAAGCAATGACAGAAGTTGGTTGAACAGATCAGAACATACTACACATTATGGTGAAAGGAACACTTGGATTTTGAGAAAATTCAGTTCAGTTCAGTCACTCAGTCATGTCTAAATCTTTGTGACCCCATGGGCTGGAGCACTCCAGGCTTCCTTGTTCATCACCAGCTCCCAGAGCTTGCTCAAACTCATGTCCATCAAGTCAGTGATGCCATCCAACATCTCATCCTCTGTCATCCCCTTCACCTCCTACCTTCAATCTTTCCCAGAATCAGGATCTTTTCCAACGAGTTAGTTCTTTGCATTGAGAAAATTGGTTGGAGTCAAATCTTAGGTTCCCAATATCCTATATATGAGAATTTACATGAGCAACTTAATCTCCTGGAGCCTCTCAACATAAAGATTGTTCTGAGGATTAACAATAACCCACCTAGCAAACAACAGAAACTAAAAAAATGACAGCAATCTGTAGAGATGGCAGGAAACTTTCTGCCATCATCTATCATCAGAGCCATATCTACATACCCTGACTTAGTCCCTCTAGATTAATACCTTAAGGACATTCTGTATTTTCTAGTCACAAAACCTTTCATGCTTTCCAAAATTATCTGAAAATATCATAACTGGCCTTTATTTAGCCAATTTTCTTCTCTCAATCAGTTCTAAGAAATTCATGATTATATTTATCTCTTTAATGTTTAGTATAATCTCTTATGATCATTCCAATCTTCCCTTTGCTATTGAGAATCTATATGAATCCCCAGCTGACATAAGGGAAAATTGGTTACATCATTAATTCTTATCACCTTCATATTATAAACCTTTATTTATTTATTTTTATCTTGGCCAGTACATGGTTAGATTCTTACAAGGAAAAACGTTTTTATAAAAAAAATAAATAAATAACACTGCAGAAATTGCTGGAGAAATATTTTAAAAACTGATTTCTTTAGGTGGACAACATTACAGATATAAGTGACTTACATATCAAACAAAAAGGAAGTGCTTATAGTACAACTGTGGGTTTCAAAGAAAAGTTAATTCTAATGAGCTTGCCCACCCTTAGATTAGCTAGTTCCCTAGCTTATGAATGTACCCACATCCTTTTCCTTAATAGTTACTGGCTATCTCACCCTTTTAGCTGAACAGATGGGCCTCCCCAAGAACTGGGATACCCAGCTCTGCTTCCTATTTGCCTCACTCCAGAAAGCAGTGACTAGTGCTTAATGAAAAATCAGTTTTTACTGTAGTTAGTACCTGAATCAGCCAATGAGCTAATACTATAAAATTAAAAAGTATGTATTGAGGGGCTGTATGGGATTTAACAACAAAAAAAATCCATTTATCCAATGGATTATTATCTCAATTATGGGTAATTAGCAAAGAAATATACTTACATAAACTCATGTTATCATTAATGAAAGGTGATAATTACAGTTTACACAAGTGTCAGTATAATCTTTATAATCCTTATGATCTCTTAAATAGAAGTCAATTATCTCCAGTTTGTATCAACATAAGGTAGGATAGTAAAAGCAACTTTTTTTTTATTTATAACATTAAAGGTAACATTTATTTTACAACCACTTAGCAGATTAAATCAGGCAGCAAATCTTTCATTTGGAGAACTGTTTTGTGTGCTAATATGCTAATTTGTGCTACATGTAAATATCACTCAATTTAGAAAGCAAGCAAGAGACTCTACACTGATTAGTTCATAGTGTAGCCATATAATCTTGTTTCTAATATGTTTGGTTAAATATAAATGTGATATTACACATTGCTCAGATATTTTGCCTTTAAAGGGGCTATATGTAGGCAAATCCTTCAAGTCCATGGAGTCAGTGATGCCATCCAGCCATCTCATCCTCTGTCATCCCCTTCTCTTCCTGCCCCCAATCCCTCCCAGCATCAGAGTCTTTTCCAATGAGACAACTCTTCACATGAGGTGCCCAAAGTACTGGAGTTTCAGCTTTAGCATCATTCCTTCCAAAGAAATCCCAGAGCTGATCTCCTTCAGAATGGACTGGTTGCATCTCCTTGCAGTCCAAGGGACCCTCAAGAGTCTTCTCCAACACCACAGTTCAACAGCATCAATTCTTTGGCGCTCAGCCTTCCTCACAGTCCAACTCTCACATCCATACATGACTACTGGAAAAACCATAGCCTTGACTAGATGGACCTTAGTCGGCAAAGTAATGTCTCTGCTTTTGAATATGTTATCTAGGTTGATCATAGCTTTCCTTCCAAGGAGTAAGCGTCTTTTAATTTCATGTCTGGAATCACCATCTGCAGTGATTTAGGAGCCAAAAAAAAAATAAAGTCTGACACTGTTCCCACTGTTTCCACATCCATTTCCCATGAAGTGATGGGACCGGATGCCATGATCTTCATTTTCTGAATGTTGAGCTTTAAGCCAACTTTTTCACTCTCCTCTTTCACTTTCATTAAGAGGCTTTTTAGTTTCTCTTCACTTTCTGCCATAAGGGTGGTGTTATCTGCATATCTGAGGTTATTGATATTTTTCCTGGCAATCTTGATTCCAGCTTGTGTTTCTTCCAGTTCAGCATTTCTCATGATGTACTCTGCAGATAAGTTAAATAAGCAGGGTGACAATATACAGCCTTGACGTACTCTTTTTCCTATTTGGAACTAGTCTTTTGTTCCATGTCCAGTTCTAACTGTTGCTTCCTGATGTGCATACAGATTTCACAAGAGGCAGGTCAGGTGATCTGGTATTCCCATCTCTTTCAGAATTTTCCACAGTTTATTGTGATTCACACTGTCAAAGGCTTTCGCATAGTCAATAAAGCAGAAATAGATGGTTTTCTGGAACTCTCTTGCTTTTTCCATGATCCAGCAGATGTTGGCAATTTGATCTCTGGTTCCTCTGCCTTTTCTAAAACCAGCTTGAACATCTGGAAGTTCACAGTTCACATATTGTTGAAGAAGCCTGGCTTAGAGAATTTTGAGCATTACTTTACTAGCATGTGAGATGACTGCAAATGTGCGGTAGTTTGAGCATTTTTTGGTATTGCCTTTCTTTGGGAATGGAATGAAAACTGACCTTTTCCAGTCCTGTGGCCACTGCTGAGTTTTCCAAACTTGCTGGCATATTGAGTGCAGCACTTTCACAGCATCATCTTTCAGGATTTGAAATAGCTCCACTGGAATTCCATCGCCTCCACTAGTTTTGTTCATAGTGATGCTTTCTAAGGCCCACTTGACTTCACATTCCAGGATGTCTGGCTCTAGATGGGTGATTACACTTTCGTGATTATCTGGGTCATGAAGATCTTTTTTGTACAGTTCTTCCGTGTATTCTTGCCACCTTTTCTTAATATCTTCTGCTTCTGTTAGGTCCATACCATTTCTGTCCTTTATCGAGCCCCTCTTTGCATGAAATGTTCCCTTGGTTTCTCTAATTTTCTTGAAGAGATCTCTAGTCGTTCCCATTCTGTTGTTTTCCTCGATTTCTTTGCATTGATCACTTTTGAAGGCTTTCTTATCTCTTCTTGCTATTCCTTGGAACTCTGCATTCAGATGCCTATATCTTTCCTTTTCTCCTTTGCTTTTCGCTTCTCTTCTTTTCAAAGCTATTTGTAAGGCCTCCCCAGACAGCTATTTTGCTTGTTTGCATTTCTTTTCCATGGGGATGGTCTTGATCCCTGTCTCCTGTACAATGTCACAAACCTCATTCCATAGTTCATCAGGCACTCTATCTATCAGATCTAGGCCCTTAAATCTATTTCTCACTTCCACTTTATAATCCTAAGGGATTTGATTTAGGTCATACCTGAATGGTCTAACGGTTTTCCCTACTTTCTTCAATTTGAGTCTGAATTTGGCAATAAGGAGTTCATGATCTGAGCCACAGTCAGCTCCTGGTCTTGTTTTTGTTGACTGTATAGAGCTTCTCCATCTTTGGCTGCAAAGAATAGAATCAATCTGATTTCGGTGTTGACCATCTGGTGATGTCCATGTGTAGAGTCTTCTCTTGTGTTGTTGGAAGAGGGTGTTTGCTATGACCAGTGCATTTTCTGAGTGAACTCTGGGAGCTGGTGATGGACAGGGAGGCCTGGCGTGCTGTGGTTCATGGAGTCACAGAGAGTCGGACACGACTGAACAACTGAACTGAACTGAACATTAGTTCTACTTTTTGTATAATAAAACTAGATTAGTAGATAAAAGGGGAAAATAACTAATTAGAAAAAGTTATAAACTAATTGCTGAAACTTCATAATACTTGTGGATTCCCTGGTGGTCCAGTGATAAAGAACTTACTTGCCAATGCAGCAAACCCAGGTCCAATCCCTGGGTCAAGAAGATCTCCTTAAGAAGGAAATGGTAGCCCACTCCAGTATTCAAGGCTGGAAAATCCCATCATCAGGGAAGCCAGGCAGGTTACATTCCATGGGATCACAAAAGACTGGGACATGACTTAGCAACTGATAAACAACATAATACTTGTTCCCACTTTCTTATTTTCAAAGAACATTTTCTAACTATCTGACTCCTTATTAGAGCTTAAGTTTCAAAAGCATAAAGACCAAGTCTCTTATCATTATATATGATATTTTTGGAAACTTGCACAGAACCTAGGACATAGAAAATGATCTTTCCTAACTGTTAAACAGATATTACCCTCCCTAATAGGATGGAGCCCTCATGACCTCCTCTAATTCTAATTACCTCGTAAAGTCCCTACCTCCTGAAACCATCACACTGGGGATGGATGGTAGGGTTTCAACATATGACATGTTTACAGTCACATGACAATCTGGCAAGTCATGTAGCAAGGACTAGTTTAAGTTTTCAAAACAAAGTAAGGAAAGAAAATCCCATTTTTCACAGGATAAAAACTACATATATGGTTAGAAAAGTTAAGTTATACATCATCAGAGATAAGGGACAATAAATGCAATTCAAATGGACACTAAATTTGGTTTTACATGTTCCAACAGTGAAGGCAAAAGAGAAGTCTGTTAGGGCTTTCTAAAAACAAAATGCATACATATTCATCTCCAGATTTTTTACCATTTAACTCAAACAGAGATATGCAAAATAAGAAACTTATTATGAGTGGCATAATGGAAACAATTTAAAACTATAATTTTAAAAAGAGAGAAGATGGATTTTAATAAAAAATTAAAAACTTTGGTCTCCTGTGTAAGTTTCTCAAGGTTTTCCAAATGCAAAGTCTGCCCTGTGTTCAATTATAAATGTTCAGTTCAGTTCAGTTCTGTCGCTCAGTTGTGTCTGACTCTTTGCAACCCCATGGACCAGAACATGACAGGCTTCCTTGTCCATCACCAACTCCTGGTGTTTACCCAAACTCATGCCCATTGAATCAGTGATGCCATCCAACCATCTCATCCTCTGTCGTCCCCTTCTCCTGCCTTCAATCTTTCCTAGCATCAGGGTCTTTTCAAATGAGTCAGCTCTTCACATCAGGTGGTCAAAGTATTGGAGTTTCAGCTTCAACATCAGTCCTTCCAATGAACACTCAGGACTGATCTCCTCTAGGATGGACTGGCTGGACCTCCTTACAGTCCAAGGGACTCTCAAGAGTCTTCTCCAACACCACAGTTCAAAAGTATCAATTCTTCTGGGCTCGGCTTTCTTTATAGTCCAACTCTCACATCCATACATGACCACTGGAAAAACCATAGCCTTAACAAGACAGACTTTTGTTGACAAAGTAATGTCTCTGCTTTTGAATATACTGTCTAGGTTGATCATAACTTTCCTTCCAAGGAGTAAGCATCTTTTAATTTCATGGCTGCAGTCACCATCTGCAGAGATTTTGGAGCCCCAAAAAATAAAGTCAGTCACTGTTTCCCCGTCTATTTGCCATCATTTTCTGAATGTTGAGCTTTAAGCCAAATTTTCACTCTCCTCTTCCACTTTCATCAAGAGGCTCTTTAGTTCTTCTTCGCTTTCTGCCATAAGGGTGGTGTCATCTGCATATGCATATCTGAAGTTATTGATATTTCTCCCAGCAAGGTTTCCCAAATGCAAAGTCTACCCTATGTTCAATCATTATAAATGTTACTAAGGTAAAACTTGGAAGATAAATCTTTTGCTTAAAATTTGAAGTCCCTGAAGTAGTATTTACTTGCACAAAAGAGTAAAATGAAGTGTACATGGTTTTCCATCACTTAAATAGCATTATACCTTTTTACCCTTGAGGGCTCAGAGAGGCTACAAGTTTTAAAAGCAAATTTTTTTCAAAGTTCTTTTCTTGGAATGTGAAAGCTTGATTTGTGGTTTAGAAATCAATTTTCATTATCTTCTGGAAGAAAAATGTTCAATCTTTTCACTATAAATTGTTCCTTAGAAGCAAGAAAAACAGATCCCATGTGTCTCGGTATGTGAGCCCATCTAATGAACCTAAGCATGTTGATCAAAACTGATAATTCAATATTTTATGGTCCAGATACATACAGTAGAAATCAGCTGGAAGATATATAACAGGCAACTTCAAGGCATTTCAGTAGGTTCAAT
This sequence comes from Ovis aries, assembly GCF_016772045.2. Lineage (NCBI taxonomy): Eukaryota > Metazoa > Chordata > Mammalia > Artiodactyla > Bovidae > Ovis > Ovis aries. The sequence continues at coordinate 175,585,782 of NC_056054.1, read as the reverse complement.
ATTGTACATCTGACAGTACTTGCAAACCCTGATGAAGTTGATGTAAGTAAGAAAACCAGTTTGATGTCTGCTCTGTTTGTAAATGTCATAGCTTTAGAGGGTTCTTCAATTATCTAGCTTAATCTCTTCATTTTACAGAAAAGAACACTAAAACTTAGAAAAGTTAAAGATTTTAGCCTAAGTCTCACAGCTGGTAAATAGAACTAAACTCCCCGCTAATATCTTAAACCCAGCATCTCAACATTATCTGCTACTTCTAGGCTATTACTTAAAACTATTAAATGGTCTAAATAATGTCTTGTAGTTTAAAGTTAAGTGGCTTTCTAAATTTTAAAGCATCATCTTACATTATAAAAATAATTCAGTGAAATTGAATGGAATCAGGTTGAAACTATATATTTGCATCATTTTGTTGGGAATGTTCTTTTTCATCACTAGTACTCTGACCTTCTTTGACCAGATTTTCTTGTCTCATCAGTAAGAACATGCACCAATTTCACATGACTGAGTTTCATCACTGAAAACTGACACCTTGCTTGATTATTTTTTTCTCTATGTGACTCAAGATATTAACCTATATTCTAGAAAAGCTGAGTTGTCACTGCAGCCTTAATGTCAATATGCACATCTTTTCCTCAGGCATAGCAGAACAGAGGAAGCCAGTTCTAACAATGCCAACAGGAGTTTGTTGTTCTGAAAGGATTTCCTATTGTCATTCATGTATTATTGCAAATACACCTGTGATACTCAGGAAGCTCGTGCTTTTTTTTTTTTTTTAACTGCAGTAAGATGCCATCAGAAGCAACAATGAGTTTGAAAATATTTTAGCTAACTTTCAAGCTCATATGTTTATCAAAATAAGGCTTGAAGAAAGTACTACAAAGTTGTGAAATAATACTGCTTATATCTCCCCCCAAAAGTCCAATTATTCATTAAAATCAGAAAATTTGATTGAGTTTAATCTTGTTATTTTAGCTGCTACTTATAAGCATCTTCTGCAACCCAATCATTGAACAACAATGTTTCTGTAACAACAAAAATGCTCACTTGTGTAATCTTTTTCTTTGCTGTAATTCCATAATTATGATAGCTGACATTGTCATTTATTTGGCATTTTTATGAAACTAATGATTATTTTTGTTCTTATACTTACTTGTAAAGGTTACTGATAATTGAATCCCTTTGTGTTTATATTTTTTATAATCTAGATGCTATGTTTTGCACATATCCATCTTTGGAGTTTGACTCTCATTCACTTGTATTCAGAGTCCTTTCTTTAATCATGATGTTCTTTCATCAAATAAGGGCACAATGTGATTAGAATAAATTGTGATATATTTAAATTCATTTGTCTAAATGTAGACTTAAGACAATCATTCCAAATTTAAAGGCACTGGTCCATATTTTCACCAGAAGATTATAAAAAAATAATGAGTACCTTTATTCATTTACTAAATAAACATTTATTGCCCACCTATTATTTGACAAGTACTACATTTGTCCCTAACACTAAAAAAATAAATGATATGGACTTGGCGGCAGCGGCGGCGGCAGCAGCGGCCCCTCCTCAGCCGAACATCAGGGCCCTCCAGACCCAGACGCCCCAACAAATTCCTAGAGGACCTGTGCAGCAGCCCCTCAAGGATTGAATCTTTGCTCCTGCTGTCTCGGCAGTGTACAGCGCGAAGGATTAATTTTAAAGATAAAACGAATAAAAGGTCTGGCTCATGCCAGGTGTGGATCAAGCCCCACCCTTCGTGAAAGACTTCCTTCTCTCCCCGCTCAGAGGAGCTGTGGAGTGGCCCCAGAGTCCATCTGAGAGTATGAAGGCTTACTTGCAGCAAAGCACGCTTCTGGAGCTGAATTTGGGGCTTCAATCTGACATCCGTCAAGGGGGAACTGTAAAGATGGCGGAGGAATAGGACGGGAAGACCACTTTCTCCCTCACAAATTCCTCAAAAGAACATTTCAATGCCGAGCAAAATCCACAAAACAACTTCTGTAGGCTGGCAGAGGACATCAGGCAACCAGAAAAGCAGACCATTGTCTTCAAAAAAAGAGAGAAGAAACTCAGCTCCACCCACCAGAACTCCAACACAAGCCTCCCTAACCAGGAAACCTTGACAAGCCACTGATAGAACCCCACCCACAGTGAGAAAGCTCCATAATACAGATAACTCCACAAATTACCAGAATATAAAAAGGCCACCCCAAACGCAGCAATATAACCAAGATGAAGAGACAGAGGAATACTCCGCAGGTAAAGGAACAGGAGAGTTGCCCACCAAACCAAACAAAAGAGGAAGAAGTAGGGAATCTACCTGAGAAGGAATTCTGAATATTGATAGTGAAAATGATCCAAAATCTTGAAATCAAAATGGAATCACAGATAAATAGCCTAGAGACAAGGATTGAGAAGATGCAAGAAAGGTTTAACAAGGACCTAGAAGACATAAACAAGAGTCAAAATATAATGAATAAAGCAATAAATGAGATCAGAAACACTCTGGAGGCAACAAATAGTAGAATAACGGAGGCAGAAGATAGGATTAGTGAAATAGAAGATAGAATGGTAGAAATGAATGAATCAGAGAGGAAACAAGAAAAATGAATTAAAAGAAACGAGGACAATCTCAGAGACCTCCAGGACAATATGAAACGCTCCAACATTCGAATTATAGGAGTCCCAGAAGAAGAAGACAGAAAGAAAGATCATGAGAAAATCCTTGAGGAGATAATAGTTGAAAACTTCCCTAAAATGGGGAAGGAAATAATCACCCAAGTCCAAGAAACACAGAGAGTTCCAAATAGGATAAACCCAAGGCCAAACACCCCAAGACACATATTAATCAAATTAACAAAGATCAAACACAAAGAACAAATATTAAAAGCAGCAAGGGAAAAACAACAAATAACACACAAGGGGATTCCCATAAGGATAACAGCTGATCTATCAATAGAAACTCTTCAGGCCAGGAGGGAATGGCAAGACATACTTAAAGTGATGAAAGACAATAACCTACAGCCCAGATTACTGTACCCAGCAAGGATCTCATTCAAATACGAAGGAGAAATCAGAAGCTTTACAGACAAGCAAAAGCTGAGAGAATTCAGCACCACCAAACCAGCTCTCCAACAAATTCTAAAGGATATTCTCTAGACAGGAAACATGAAAAGGGTGTATAAACCCGAACCCAAAACAATAAAGTAAATGGTAACGGGATCATACTTATCAATAATTACCTTAAACGTAAATGGGTTGAACGCCCCAACCAAAAGGCAAAGACTGGCCTAATGGATACGAAAACAAGACCCCTCTATATGCTGCTTACAAGAGACCCACCTCAAAACAAGGGACACATACAGACTGAAAGTGAAGGGCTGGAAAAAGATATACCACGCAAATAGAGACCAAAAGAAAGCAGGAGTGGCAATACTCATATCCCATAAAATAGACTTTAAAACAAAGGCTGTGAAAAGAGGCAAAGAAGGACACTACATAATGATCAAAGGATCAATCCAAGAAGAAGATATAACAATTATAAATATATATGCACCCAATATAGGAGCACCGCAATATGTAAGACAAATGCTAACAAGTATGAAAGGGGAAATCAACAATAACACAATAAGAGTGGGAGACTTTAATACCCCACTCACACCTATGGACAGATCAACTAAACAGAAAATTAACAAAGAAACGCAAACTTTAAATGATACATTAGATCAGTTAGACCTAACTGATATCTATAGGACATTTCACCCCAAAACAATGAATTTCACCTTTTTTTCAAGTGCTCATGGAACCTTCTCCAGGATAGATCACATCCTGGGCCATAAATCTAAACTTGATAAATTCAAAAAATCGAAATCATTCCAAGCATCTTTTCTGACCATAATGCATTAAGATTAGATCTCAATTACAGGAGAAAAACTATTAAAAATTCCAACATATGGAGGTTGAACAACACACTTCTGAATAACCAACAAATCACAGAAGAAATCAAAAGGAAATCAAAATATGCATAGAAACGAATGAAAATGAAAACACAACAACCCAAAACCTGTGGGACACTATAAAAGCAGTGCTAAGAGAAATGTTCATAGCAATACAGGCATACCTCAAGAAACAAGAAAAAAGTCAAATAAATAACCTAACTCTACACCTAAAGCAACTAGAAAAGGAAGAATTGGAGAACCCCAGAGTTAGTAGAAGGAAAGAAATCTTAAAAATTAGGGCAGAAATAAATGCAAAAGAAACAAAAGAGACCATAGCAAAAATCAACAAAGCCAAAAGCTGGTTCTTTGAAAGGATAAATAAAATTGACAAACCATTAGCCAGACTCATCAAGAAGCAAAGAGAGAAAAATCAAATCAACAAAATTAGAAATGAAAATGGAGAGATCACAACAGACAACACAGAAATACAAAGGATCATAAGAGACTACTATCAGCAGTTGTATGCCTATAAAATGGACAACGTGGAAGAAATGGACAAATTCTTAGAAAAGTACAATTTTCCAAAACTGAACCAGGAAGAAATAGAAAATCTTAACAGACCCATCACAAGCAGGGAAATTGAAACTGTAATCAGAAATCTTCCAGCAAACAAAAGCCCAGGTCCAGACAGCTTCACAGCTGAATTCTACCAAAAATTTTGAGAAGAGCTAACACCTATCCTACGCAAACTCTTCCAGAAAATTGCAGAGGAAGGTAAACTTCCAAACTCATTCTATGAGGCCACCATCACCCTAATACCAAAACCTGACAAAGATGTCACAAAAAAAGAAAACTACAGGCCAATATCACTGATGAACATGGATGCAAAAATCCTCAACAAAATTCTAGCAATCAGAATCCAACAACACATTAAAAAGATCATACACCATGACCAAGTGGGCTTTATCCCAGGGATGCAAGGATTCTTCAATATCCGCAAATCAATCAATGTAATTCACCACATTAACAAATTGAAAAATAAAAACCATATGATTATCTCAATAGATGCAGAGAAAGCCTTTGACAAAATTCAACATCCATTTATGATAAAAACTCTCCAGAAAGCAGGAATAGAAGGAACATACCTCAACATAATCAAAGCTATCTATGACAAACCCGCAGCAAACATTATCCTCAATGGTGAAAAATTGAAAGCATTTCCCTAAAGTCAGGAACAAGACAAGGGTGTCCACTTTCACCACTACTATTCAACCTAGTTCTGGAAGTTTTGGCCACAGCAATCAGAGCAGAAAAAGAAATAAAAGGAATCCAAATTGGAAAAGAAGTAAAACTCTCACTGTTTGCAGATGACATGATCCTCTACATGGAAAATCCTAAAGACTCCACCAGAAAATTACTAGAGCTCATCAATGAATATAGTAAAGTTGCAGGATATAAAATCAACACACAGAAATCCCTTGCATTCCTATACACGAATAATGAGAAAGTAGAAAAAGAAATTAAGGAAACAATTCCATTCACCATTGCAACGAAAAGAATAAAACACTTAGGAATATATCTACCTAAAGAAACTAAAGACCTATATACAGACAACTATAAAACACTGATGAAAGAAATCAAAGAGGACACTAATAGATGGAGAAATAGACCATGTTCATGGATCAGAAGAATCAATATAGTGAAAATGAGTATACTACCCAAAGCAATTTACAAATTCAATGCAATTCCTATCAAGCTACCAGTCATATTTTTCACAGAACTAGAACAAATAATTTCAAGATTTGTATGGAAATACAAAAAACCTCGAATAGCCAAAGCAATCTTGAGAAATAAGAATGGAACTGGAGGAATCAACTTGCCTGACTTCAGGCTCTACTACAAAGCCACAGTCATCAAAACAGTATGGTACTGGCACAAAGACAGACATATAGATCAATGGAACAAAATAGAAAGCCCAGAGATAAATCCACACACATATGGACACCTTATCTTTGACAAAGGAGGCAAGAATATACAATGGAGTAAAGGCAATCTCTTTAACAAGTGGTGCTGGGAAAACTGGTCAACCACTTGTAAAAGAATGAAACTAGATCACTTTCTAACACCGCACACAAAAATAAACTCAAAATGGATTAAAGATCTAAATGTAAGACCAGAAACTATAAAACTCCTAGAGGAGAACATAGGCAAAACACTCTCCGACATAAATCACAGCAGGATCCTCTATGATCCACCTCCCAGAATTCTGGAAATAAAAGCAAAAATAAACAAATGGGATCTAATTAAAATTAAAAGCTTCTGCACAGCAAAGGAAAATATAAGCAAGGTGAAAAGACAGCCTTCTGAATGGGAGAAAATAATAGCAAATGAAGCAACTGACAAACAATTAATCTCAAAAATATACAAGCAACTTATGCAGCTCAATTCCAGAAAAATAAACAACCCAATCAAAAAATGGGCCATAGAACTAAATAGACATTTCTCCGAAGAAGACATACGGATGGTTAACAAACACATGAAAAGATGCTCAACATCACTCATTATTAGAGAAATGCAAATCAAAACCACAATGAGGTACCACTTCACACCAGTCAGAATGGCTGCGATCCAAAAATTTGCAAGCAATAAATGCTGGAGAGGGTGTGGAGAAAAGGGAACCCTCCTACACTGTTGGTGGGAATGCAAACTAGTACAGCCACTATGGAGAACAGTGTGGAGATTCCTTAAAAAATTGCAAATAGAACTACCTTATGACCCAGCAATCCCACTGCTGGGCATACACACCGAGGAAACCAGAATTGAAAGAGACACATGTACCCCAATGTTCATCGCAGCACTGTATAATAGCCAAGACATGGAAACAACCTAGATGTCCATCAGCAGATGAATGGATAAGAAAGCTGTGGTACATATACACAATGGAGTATTACTCAGCCGTTAAAAGGAATTCATTTGAATCAGTTCTGATGAGATGGATGAAATTGGAGCCGATTATACAGAGTGAAGTAAGCCAGAAAGAAAAACACCAATACAGTATACTAACACATATATATGGAATTTAGAAAGATGGCAATGATGACCCTGTACGCAAGACAGGAAAAAAGACACAGATGTGTATAATGGACTTTTGGACTCAGAGGGAGAGGGAGAGGGTGGGATGATTTGGGAGAATGGCATTCTAACATGTATACTATCATGTAAGAATTGAATCGCCAGTCTATGTCTGACGCAGGATACAGCATGCTTGGGGCTGGTGCATGGGGATGACCCAGAGAGATGTTATGGGGAGGGAGGTGGGAGGGGGGTTCATGCTTGGGAACGCATGTAAGAATTAAAGATATTAAAATTTAAAAAATAAAAAGCTAAAAAAAAAAGAATTGAAAAAAATTAAATTAAATTAAATTTAAAAAATAAAAAAAATTATATGCATTAAAAAATAAAGATAAAATGTGTTCTGTTGTTAAAAAAATAAAAATAAAAATAAATGATATGGTGGCTACCAGGGAATGTGGGAGGGAAGAATTGCTGGTTAGTGTTTAACGGGTGCAGAGTTTCAGGTGGAGAAGATTAAAAAGTTCTGGAGATGGATGGTGGCGACAGTAGCACAACAGTGTGAATACACTTAATGCCATATAACTAAGCAGTTAAAAATGGTTAAAAGGCTAAAATTTATGTTACATATATTTCAGCACAATAAAAAGAAATAGATTAGAGACATTTCTCAGGGAGTTTACAAACTGGCAGGAGCAACTTAGAAATAAACAGAGCATCACCAGTTATAATAGACTCTGAAAAGCTCTATGGTAAAAGAATCTCTGCTGGGTGAACACAAATGAGGTGAATCTGGCTTCCTGGGTGGCACTAGTGGTAAAGAATCCACCTATGAATGCAAAAGCTGTGGTTTTGAACCCTGAGTGGGGAAGATTTCCCGGAGAAGAGAATGGCAACCCACTCCTGTATTCTAGCCTGGAGAATTCCATGGACAGAGAAGCCTGTCGGGCTACAGTCCATGGGGTCGCAAAAGATCCGGACATGACTTAGCGACTTCCACTTTTTCTGGATCAAATAAGAGAGGGGCAGGTGTAAGGAAGAGTGTTCCTGTACAGTATCTGGATGAAGGAGTAGAAATGAGCTCAGCATACACGGAATAGAAAAATTACAGGCAGCACTCTAACGGTACAAGTATCCTCATGTAAGACAGTGGGCATGAGAGTCCCTCCTATTGTCAAAGGCTGGTTATGTCCAGAGCTTTTCTGAAGGCAATCCCTGGTTTCACGGAATTTATTCAGACAGCTCTGCAGTCTCTCTCCGGGACCTTCAGCCTTGCCTAATTTACTGAGTAATTAACATTCAAGTGTGCTTTCACATGTGTGCCCAGTCACAGTCATGTCCTACTCTTTGAGATCCTTTGGATTATAGCCCATCAGGCCCTTCTGTCCATGGCATTCTCCAGCTAAGAAAGCTGGAGTGGGTTGCAATTCCCTTTTCCTGGGGATCTTCCTGACTCCAGGGATCCAAACGGTTTATCCTGTGTCTCCTACATTGCAGGCGGGTTCTTCACCTGCTAAGCCATTGGGGAAGCCTATGTTCTCACATAACCCATTTTTAAAACACAAAAAATCCAAATGTTCCCTGACTTATATAGTCCTCCAGCAATGCCTCATCTAGTTCTATAAGAAAGTGTATGTCCCAAGAGACATGTATGGGGTAAAAGGGCAGAAGCCCCACTTGAGATTCAAGCTAATTAACATTCTTCAATATAGTTTTCAGAAGGTCTGAAGGAGGTTTAGATATTTATCAAGATCAATACATTTGACTTCCTATTTGTCTAATCACATTACATATCCATATCATTGTAAGGTCTTCAAAAATAAAGAGGGTTGAATATTAAACTATGAATTCCAAAAAGGAAGAGGAAAATGAGATCAGTTCCATGAGGGTTAAAAAAAGAGTAAAAATTAGACTGAAGAAGGGATTCTGAAAAGAACATGGTTATTACCAATCAGGTTTGTTCTCTGCCCAGGTCTTGTCCTAAGGACTCATTCCTGAATTATCAGTAATGGAAATTAGAGCAAAATGGAGTGTGGAAGTGGTGAATGAGCTGTTTGCTACAATCTCTGTAGTAAAAGTGATACCCTCAATATTAGCCATTATCAGCATAAGTGGAGATCCTGGCTGTCACCCACAGTAGTGTGACTTATGCCATTATGAGACTTCGAGCAGCATTTGGTAGAAGCCTCTTCATGCCAAGGCTCACATCACAAAGACCACTGGTTCAAACATCATTGGCTTAAGCATCATGCATTAGCAACCTTAAAGCATATTGGCAGGTATCAGTACTAGAACAGGTGGCTCCTCACAGCTATCAGTAGCAGGCTCCTGCTTTGGATACAAGACAGGACATGTCACCTAGGGGGCCAATGGTGAAGAGAAGCAAAGGCTGATGGTCATGGTACTGCGAAGTACAGGGGTCATTGGAGCATACACTGGCCACTCTAACGATTGTCAAGCATTTGAGTGGAATTTTAGGAAAGATAGTTCCTCTATAAATCAGGTGGATATAAGAAGCAAGAGAATGATTATTTTGTGGTTGATCCTATTATTCTATTTTTAACCCTGACTAATGTGATTAAATATATTATAGATGAAATATATTTGAGGACTAAATATATTTGAGGGCACTTTAAGAGTGTTTCAAAGTTAAAAATAAATATAGCTTGCATAATTAAGTTATGGCTCAAGAAAACTATGAAGAATGCCTTATAATAATCACCTAAGTTTAAAGACTAATTATGGAGAAGGCAATGGCACCCCACTCCAGTACTCTTGCCTGGAAAATCCCATGGATGGAGGAGCCTGGTAGGCTCCAGCCCACGGGGTGGCTAAGAGTCAGACACGACTGAGCGACTTCACTTTCACTTTTCACTTTCATGCATTGAAGAAAGAAATGGAAACCGACTCCAGTATTCTTGCCTGGAGAATCCCAGCGACAGAGGAGCCTAGTGGGCTGCCGTCTATGGGGTCACACAGAGTCGGACATGACTGAAGCGACTTAGCAGCAGCAGCATGGTTAAATATTAACACTGCTTTAAAGTGTAACATATGCCTTATTAAGAATTAAATTTTTTTAAGTCTGGTCTCCTTGTAAGATCAACCGTTATTCATATTATTTTTTAACAAGGTTCACTAAGCCCCTAAGTATTGTAACTATTTTTCATTTATGCTGAGGCTGGAAACAACTGAACATTTGTACAGCAATATGAAACTGCATGAAAAGCCACCCATTCTTTTCTTTATATCAATTACTTTATCTTATATAACATTTTAATATCAGTGCCCTGAAGCATTTTAAATATTCATGTAGACATGTTAAGATGCCTTCAATTTTTAAGATAAGTAGATTAGTTATGTAACCTAAAATAAATTTTCCAATTCTACAAAGAAAAATAAATCACAGAACAAATAATAAATCTCTCCTTCATAACATTTTCCAGATTTATAGCATAGGACCACCTTTCACTATTCTTATAAGACTAACATAATAACATAATGCTCTACACTTATACACTCTTTTTCTGATAATTATCAACACATTCATCTTTCTGACAGCCTTGTGTAGGGAAATGTCATTACTTCTAATTCATATTGAGGAAACTGAGGCAGACAGTCCATGAGAAATTTACCTAACATCAGAGTTTATCTATAGCTAACTTAAATGAAAAAAAAAAAAGAAGAGAGAGAGAGAGAGAAATAAAGAGATAGAGAGCAAATTAATCAGTGTTCTTTATCATTAAAAGTAGTCATGGGTTGTTTTACCACTGAAGAAGAGACAAGTGAGGTTTGTAGAGCAGATAAAAATACACTTTGCATTGAAGCTCACATTTTACCACAGGCTTAGCTAGAAGAGGCTATATGCTTTAGTAACAAAGAAATACTGAAATCTTAGAGGTTTAACCCAACAAACTTTATTTTTCTTTTGTTACCGGTGAAATGTAAGATGTTGCTCTCAATGGCTCTCCTTCAAGTTATTATTCAGGAAGCCGGGCCCCTACCCTAAGATAGCTAAACCATCTGAAACACACAGTGTCTAAGGTCATGGCAGAGGAAGCTCAGGGATATCACATGGGGTTATTTTAAGTACAAGTCCTGAAAACTGATTTAAATAAATTCTGACCATATCTCACTGTCCAAAAGTTAATCCATGTTCCCAGTCTAAGAATATTGAAAAATATAGTCTGTGTGCCCAGAAAGAAGAGTGCTAAGCAGAATCTAGTAAGAATCATAATATTACCTCTGTCACAGGCTAGCCTGTGGTTAAGCAAGAAGTTGCTAGAACACATTTTAAAAAGCATAGGTAAAGTTTCAGGAGAATCTATGTTAGATTCTACTTCTGAGAATAGTTCTTGATTTTACCTTGGGCAACCTCACAGGACTTCAGTTTGCTTGGCTATAAAATAAGATATGGATCAAACTGTGGTGATATTATATATGATAATAATAATAGCTATTTACTGAGTGTTTGCCACCTGCATACACTGTGCTACATTCTTTAAATCCTTATCTCACGATTTTCTCCTAAGCCCAATTTCTAACATTATATGATGCTAAGGATTAAAAATCCTCACATGAGGATTTGGTCCTGAACGTCCCATGTTTAGGACTCTGTGCTTGGGCTGCAGGTGGCATGGGTTCAATCCCTGGTCAGGGAACCAAGATCTTGTAAGTTGCACACTGCCTACACACACACACACACGCACACACACACACACACACACACATTGTCACAGGAGACTACAGGAAGGAATAAAAAAAAATTAGTGTTAAGTAGTGTTTAGAAGTACAAGGAAATAGAAAATTAGCACTTGCTTTGTCTCAGCAATGATCCAGTAAAGAATAGTGAAGATTGGAACTCAGTAAAAGGAAAAAAAAAGAATAGGAATAGGATGGTGAAGGTCTCTTGCTGACGATCACAACTTTTTCCTTTTTATTTCTGTAAATCATTACTGCCTCCTCCTCCTCTTTCTTCAAAGAGGTCTCTGTTGAGCACCTACAATAAGATGCTGTCAGCATAGAACCAAGAGAAAATTCAAAATGCTATTCAAGGTTCCTGATTTCCTCATGGTGTATTGATTATATTAGAATTCTCCAGAGAAACAGAACCAATAGGATATAAATAGACATATAAAGGAAAATTTACTATCAAAATTTGATTACAGAGACCAAGAATTCCCACAATCTGCCATCTGCAAGCTGGAGAGCCAGGAAAACAGTGCTATAATTCAGTCAGAATCTGAAGGCTCATGAAACCAGAGGAACCAATGGTAGAGTTCCCAGGCCAAGTTCAAAGGTCTAAGAGCCAGGGTACTTAATGTCTATGGACAAAAGAAGATGGGTGTTTCAGCTGCACCAAAGTGAGTAAATTCACTGTTCCTCCCTCCTTTTTCTCTATTCAGGACCCCAGGGGATTAGATAATGCCCATCTGCATTCATACAATCTTTATTCAGTCTATGGATTCAAATCCTAATCTTTCCCAGAAACAAGCTCACAGACACATCCAGAAATATCAGTTTACCAGCTATCTGGGCATCCCTTGGCCCAGTCACGTTGACATAAAATTACCCTTCACATAAGCTGAGGAAATAAAATGTAGAATTTATTTTGAGGAAGAAAAAACTGAATTCCTTAGAGATTCACTTTGTCTTTACAGATTCATTTTAAACACAATAACATCAGATTTACAAAAATGCCTTGCAACACCCTTTACTGAGACTTGTAAAATGAACAGATTTTTGTTTCAAAACTATCCATAAATCAAAACCTCTTATATTAAGGAATTGCACTTTCAAAAATTATGCTATTTCTAGCTCTAAAACACATTTGTTGACAACATGGAGATAGTACATTAGGCTATTGCACAGTGTAAACCGCTGTATGCAGTTATTGTTAGTCACCAAGTTGTGTCCCACTCTTTGCAACCCCATGGACTGCTGCATGCCAGGCTCCGCTGTTCATGAGATTCTCTAGGCAAGAACACTGGAGTGGGTAGCCATTTCCTTCTACAGGGGATCTTTTTGACCCAGGGATCAAACCCAGGTCTCCTGCATTGTGGCAGACTCTACCACTGAGCCACTTGCAAAGCCCAAATTAGTATAGAGTTTTCTCTTAACAAAATTTTTCCTCAGCAATGTCATGATGGAAGTAGATCCCTGGCAGATGAGGGCTATCTAGAATTCTTAGCCTTGGAGTTTACTGCTTTATTGAAGAATAAAAATGCAATGCTTACATTTTTGGAAAACCAGATTAAGATAGCAGAGTAGGGAGAACCTGAGCTCACTTCCTCCCACAGACACACCAAACGACAACAACACATAGAACAACTTATCCCAGAGAATGATCTGAAGACTAGCTGCACAGATTTTCTAATACTGAGAATACAAATAAAAGGCCACAGAAGGATGAGTAAGAAGGAGACACAATCTAGTCAGAACTCACACCAAGGGTGTGGCAGCCACAAAGCATGAAATATATCACAACCATGAAGGATCTCATTGAGAAGCAAGGGGTCCCAGGTACATGTTCAGCTCCCCAGCCAACGGGACCTTTGTGCTAGATCTTGGAGCAGGTGTGTTTGTATGTGACCCTTCAAGAGTAGGGTCTTGCTTTCCCACAGTGCTCCAGTTCTCCTGGTCACCGATTTCCAAAGCCAGATATCACTGGGAAGATGAACCCCCATGATATCTGGCTTTGGAAATCAATGACTAGGAGAACTGGAGGGCTATGGGAAACCAAGACACTACTCTTGAAGGGTCACATACAAACATACCTGCTCCAAGTTCTAGTCAAAGGCAACAGCTTGAAAAGCACCTTGGTCTTATGAAAAGATTCACTGACTAATTTTAAAGCATGTGCTGGAGAAGCAGAGACTGAGTGGAACTGTCTCTGGAGTCAAAGGCACTGGCAGGAGCCATTTTTTTCCACAACTGATATGAAATTACATTAAGAAAAAAATGTTTTCTACAATAGACTATACAATTTCTAATTCCTCACATACCAGTCATTTCCCACAAATGAAGAAAGTATCAAAATTCAATTTACTTGTGATTTCAAAACAAAACTCAATGGTAGGTTGAGAAGTTACAAGGTAGGTGCCATTTTTTACTCTGTTACCTAACTTACCTGGCACTGGCTGGTGCTATTTCTGTCACTCTCCATCAACACAGCTAACATGATGGTGAAGCTTACCCTTGTGTTCCCCTGAGTACTGGCCCCACCCAACTTACCTACACTGGAACTCCTTCAAAGTGACTCCCGGGCCAACTCACCAGACAGGCAGCCCTGGCCAGCACTGGTGCCCTTCCAATGGGTTAGCCCAACACACTAAAGCACCCAAAACAGTTGCTGCTGGGCCTCACAGCCAGCTGACCTAGGAGCCAACCCTGCCCACCAGCACATCCACAACAATCACAGCCCAGCCACAATTGGAGGGCTCATGTAGTCCACACAGGAGAAACCCCTGGAGCACCAGGCTCTGGGCAACAGGGAGATTGCAACACTGGGCCCCACAACACCTGGTTATGTATAAGAGAAATCCCTTAAAATTATCAGCTGATTTGCAGCAGAAACATTACATACCAGAAGGAACTAACATGACATATTCAAGGTACTGACAGGAAAAACTTACAATCAAAAGTATTCTACTCAACAAGGCTATCATTCAGAATTGAAAGAGAGATAAAGAGTTTCCTAGACAAGCAAAAGCTAAAGGAATTCATCACCACTTCCTTTACAGGAAATGTTAGAGATACTTCCTTAAATGAAAAAGAAAATGCCATAACTAGAAATAATAAAACATGAAGAAGGAAATCTCACTTGTAAGATAAATATATATTAAATATAGCAAATAAATCACCTGTAAAGGAAGGTTAAAAGACAAGAGTAGTCAAATGATCTGTAAATATTAAAATGATAAAGAGATGTAAAATATGACATCAAAAATATAAAATAGGGCTGAAAAACTCTGAGAGGTCATCAATGGATTAGGTAATGTATCAGGGTACAAAATTAACAGGCAGAAATCAGCTGCATTTCCATACATTGACAATGAAAGATCAGAAAGAGAAATTAACAAAATAGTACCATTTGCCATCACAGAAGGAAGAATAAAATATTTAGGAGTAAACCTAACTAAGGAGACAAAATAACTGCAAATGAAGCAACTGACAAAGGATTAATCTCCAGAACACATATGCAGCTTATGCAGCTCAATATCAGAAAAACAAACAACTCAATCAAAAAATGAGCAGAAGATCTAAACAGTTTTCCAAAGAAGACATACAAATAGCCAACAAACATGAAAAGATGCTCAACATCACTCATTATTAGAGAAATGTAAATGGAAACTACAATGAGGTATCATTGTAGTAGTCAGAATGGCCATCATCAAAAAAAAAAAAATCTAAAAACAATAAATGCTGAAGAGAATGTGGAGAAAAAAGAGTCCTCCTGCACTATTGGTGGGAATGTAAATTAATATAACCACTACAGAGAACAATATGGAGATTCCTTAAAAAATGAAGAAGAGATCTACCATATGATCCAACAATCCCACTCCTGGGTATATACCCTGAGAAAACCATAATTCGAAAAGACACATTTACCC
Organism: Ovis aries; assembly: GCF_016772045.2. Lineage (NCBI taxonomy): Eukaryota > Metazoa > Chordata > Mammalia > Artiodactyla > Bovidae > Ovis > Ovis aries. The sequence continues at coordinate 175,570,162 of NC_056054.1, read as the reverse complement.
CAATGTTCACTGCAGCACTATTTGCAATACCCAGGACATGGAAGCAACCCAGATTTTCATCAGCAGATGAATGGAAAAAGAAGGTGTAATATATATGTACATACACTGGAGTATTAGCCACAAAAAGAGATGAATTTGAGCCAGCTGAACTGAGGCAGATGAGCCTAGAGCCTATTACATAGAATGAAGTAAATCACAAAAAGAAAAATAAATATCATATATTAATGCATATATTTGGAATCTAGAAAAATATTACTGATGAACACAGAAGGTAAAGGGATGAATCGAGTAATGTGTAAAATGAGTAATGTGTAAAACCGCTAATGGAAAGCTATTGTATAACACAGGGAACTCACCTCCATGCTTTGTTAACAACCTGGAGGAGTGGGATGGCAGGGGATGGAGGCTCAACTGGGAGAGGATATATGTATACTTAGAGTTGATTCACATTGTTGTATAGCAGAAACCAAACAACATTGTAAAGCAATTATCTTCCAAATAAAAATAAATTTTAAAAATAAAAATAAATACCAAAGGCATTTTCACAAGACTAAAACAAATAATTCTAAAATTTGTACAGAAACAGAAAAGACACTGAATTGTCAAAGAAATCTTAAGAAAGAGGAACAAAACTGGATGAATCATGAGCCCAGATTTTCAGCTATACTACAAAGAAGCTACAGTAATTAAAACAGTAAAGTACTGGTAAAAAAAAAAAAAAAAACAGATACACAGATCAATGAAACAGAATACAGAGTCAGAAATAAACTCGTGCTTATATGGTCAATTAATTTACAACCATGGACCCAAACATAAACAAGTGGGACTTCCTCAAACCGAATGTGCTTCTGCAAGGTGAAGGAAATCATCAACAAAATGAAAAGGCAATGTATTTAATGAGAGAAGATGCTTGTAAACAATACATCTGACAAGAGGTTAACATCCAAAGTACACAAAGAAATTGTACATCTCAAAATCAAAAAACAAAAAAAAAACCTTATTTAAAATATGGGCAGAAGATTCTGTTAAGATATTTTCCCAAAGAAGACATAAATGGCCAACAGGGACATAAAAAGATGTTCAATATCACTAATTATCAGGAAAATACTACCTCACACCTGTCAGAATGGCTGTTATGAAAAAGACAAGAAACAACGTGTTAATGAGGATATGGAGAAAAGGAAACCCTCGTGCACTGTTGGAGGGGATGTAAACTGATTAGTCACTATATAAAATATGGAGGTTTCTCAAAAAGATATATGAATGCATACATATAATAAATATAAATATTGTAACACTACATAGTACACCTGAAACTAGACTACTGTATGTCAACTATATTTAAACAATGTTTTTAATTTAATAAGCATTCAAACTGTTAAGTTTAAAATAAGCTAGCAAAGATGTATTATACAACACAAGGAATACAAAATATTTTATAACTGTAAATGAAGTATAACTTCTAAAATCGTGAATCACTATATTTCACATCTGTAGTTTATATATCATACATCAACTAACTACAGTAAAAAATGATTACTTTGTTAAAACTTAAAAAGTAAGATAATAAATGCATACACACTCATATTTTTCCTTCTCATATTGTTAAAGACCAGTGATAAAGCTGACTTTATTTCTGGAAGGAAGAAAAAAAAAAAAGTATCTTACAATGCTTTTCTAAATGGACACTTTAAATAGGCTCCACCAATAGCACTTTAAGTTACATGATGAAGTGATTTTATTTTTTATGCCAGTAGCCAAGCAATAATAATTACATCAAAGCCTTTCTCTGACCTTAAAGTTCCAGTAAACTTCACCCAACTCACAGACTTTTTGATGTGTCAAAATGATTACCATCACTTCTGATATACAGCAGACTTGAATCTCAGAAAAACTGTGTTCTTATTAACTATAATCAGATCAGTCAAACATTCATCAGCATTCATCTGCTGTTATCTTCAATGTATCTACATTATTGTCTTTCTCTTCAATGAGAAGCAAATATTACTTTGTTACATAGAGATAGGGGCTTCCCTGATAGCTCAGCGGGTAAAGAATGCAGGAGACCCCAGTTCAATTCCCTGGTCAGGAAGAAACCCTGGAGAAGGGATAGGCTGCCGACTACAGTATCTTTGGGGCTTCCCTGGTGGCTCAGATGATAAAGAATCCACCTGCAATGTGGGAGACTTGGGTTCCATCCCTGGGTTAGGAAGAACTCCAGAGAAGGGAATGGCTACCCACTAAGTTACACAGAAATATCTTTCTTCTTGGTAAGTGCCTGCAGGAAAACATTTCTCATTAAAATCAGGAACTGTGTGTGCTCAGAAATTTTGCTTTCTTAAAGATACTATGAAATCCAAAATATACACAGTTCTGAATTTCTATAAACTTTATGCACTATAATTTTAAACTAAGCTATGAAATATTTCTAGACATATTCCATTAAAAATTCAATCTCTGGACTCAAATGTTTCTTAAAATTTTTAAACAATTAAACTTTCATACTTTGAAAAATACACATATATTTATAATACACAGTTATATAATATAAAAATATACATATATTTATAACATATTTTTAAAACTTTTGTGTTGTTAAAGCCTTTTATTCTGAACTAAATGGTTCAATGTATTTCTCACCCAGTGGTTCTCAACCCAAACTGCACAGCATGGATGATCCTCAAGGTTATTGTGCTCTTAATAAGAGAAATAAGTCAGACAGAGAAACACAAATCACTGCATGGTATCACTTATATGAATTCACAGAAACAAGACAGTAGGATGGTCATTGCCAGGGGATGGAGGTTGGGAGAAATAAGGACAGGTTGGTAAACTGATAGTTTATAAGTTGTCAGTTATTAAGATGAGTAAGTTCTGAGGAGCTGATAAAAGCATGGTGACTATAGTTGATAATACTGTTATTGTATAACTGAAATTTGCTAAGAGAGATCTTAAGCATTCTCACCAAAAAACAAACAAACAAAAATTATATGAGGTGATGGATGTATTACTTTGTGTGAATCATTTCACAGTGTACCTATATTTCAAATCATCACACTATACACACTGTATCCCAATTTTATTTGTCAGTTATACCTCAATAAAGGTGAATAAAGCCTTGATTGTCCCTACAAAGTTGAGAACCACTGTTCGAACAGATGATCATATTATGGTAATATGCTTGTTTGGTTCAGTTCAGTTCAGTCGTTCAGTCATGTCCGACTCTTTCTGACCCCATGAGTCGCAGCATGCCAGGCCTTCCTGTCCATCACCAAGTCCCAGAGTTTAGCCAAACTGAGGTCCATCAAGTCGGTGATGCCATCCAGCCATCTCAATCTCTGTCGTCCCCTTCTCCTCCTGCCCCCAATCCCTCCCAGCCTCAAAGTCTTTTCCAACGAGTCAACTCTTCGCATGAGGTGGCCAAAGTACTGGCGTTTCAGCTTTAGCATCATTCCTTCCAAAGAACACCCAGGACCGATCTCCTTTAGAATGGACTGGTTGGATCTCCATGCAGTCCCAGGGACCCTCAAGAGTCTTCTCCAACACCACAGTTCAAAAGCATCAATTCTTTGGAGCTCAGCTTTCTTTATAGTCCAACTCTCACGTCCATACATGACCACTGGAAAAACCATAGCCTTGACTAGATGGACCTTTGTTGGCAAAATAATGTCTCTGCTTTTTAACATGCTGTCTAGGTTGGTCATAACTTTCCTTCCAAGGAGTAAGCGTCTTTTAATTTCATGGCTGCAATCACCATCTCTAGTGATTTTGGAGCCCCCCCAAAAAAAGTCTGACATTGTTTCCACTGTTTCCCCATCTAGTTGCCATGAAGTGATGGGACCAGATGCCATGATCTTAGTTTTCTGAATGAAAGGAGAAAAGGAAAGATATAAGCATCTGAATGCAGAGTTCCAAAGAATAGCACAGAGAGATAAGAAAGCCTTCCTCAGCGATCAATGCAAAGAAATAGAGGAAAACAACAGAATGGGAAAGCCTAGAGATCTCTCCAAGAAAATCAGAGATACCAAGGGAATATTTCATGCAAAGGTAGGTTCGATAAAGGACAGAAATGGTATGGACCTAACAGAAGCAGAAGATATTAAGAAAAGGTGGCAAGAATACACAGAAGAACTGTACAAAAAAAGATCTTCAAGATGCAGATAATCACGATGGTGTGATCACTCACCTAGAGCCAGACATCCTGGAATGTGATGTCAAGTGGGTCTTAGGAAGCATCACTACGAACAAAGCTAGTAGAGGTGATGGGATTCCAGTTGAGCCATTTCAAATCCTAAAAGAAGATGCTGTGAAAGTGCTGTACTGAATATGCCAGCGAATTTGGAAAACCCAGCAGTGGCCACAGGACTGGAAAAGGTCAGTTTTCATTCCAATCCCAAAGAAAGGCAATGCCAAAGAATGCTCAAACTACCGCACTATATGCATGTTACTTAATATGAATTTTTGAGAAAAATAGATATTTAATTACTATGAGCCTGCTGCTGCTGCTGCTGCTAAGTCGCTTCAGTCATGTCTGACTCTGTGCAACCCCGTAGATGACAGCCCACCAGGCTCCACTGTCCCTGGGCTCCTCCAGGCAAGAACACTGGAGTGGGTTGCCATTTCCTTCTCCAACGCATGAAAGTGAAAAGTGAAAGTGAAGTCACTCAATCGTGTCCGACTCTTCAGGACCCCATGGACTGCAGCCTACCAGGCTCCTTCGTCTGTGGGATTTTCCAGGCAACAGTACTGGAGTGGGTTGCCATTGCCTTCTCCAACTGTGAGCCTAATCTCCAGCAATTTTCTATCACTAATTTCATCTTATCTATGAACAGTTTATAGCAAACTTGTGTTTCTGATCCTACCCCATTTTGAATATGCTCAGTGTTTTTTATTTCCTTTCACTAAACAACTGTATGTATTTAATTAGACTACAAGGCTAAAATCAGCAGAGATGTTAGACTTTTTTACTGGTTCATTTGCATCTCAGGGTACCAAGTGGGGCAACTATCAGATTTCTGAAAGTCTTTTCCATTCCCTCCCTTGGAATCCTGTTGGAGTTGTGTGAGAGCCCTGACAATTTACTTCTGCGCTAAGGAGGGTAAAGTGCAGTGAGTGGTACATTCCATCACAACCACTTATGCAACTTAACAATATATTTATGAGGGGTGTGAGTGTGTGTGTGCCAGAATGTCCCTAATGTTCAGGCTCACTTATCCCGGGGCTTAAATTGGCTCTAGTGCTATTTTAATCTGTATAGACCCAATTACATATAACATGCAAATGCTTCAAAGAAATGCACATTATGAACATGACAGAGGACGCAGGTTCTGTCAAGAACACCATTGTTAACTATGACTGAAAAGACATGGAGCTTTCTAAGTAGAGAGAATATATTTTTACAATATACTGAACTTTGGAGGAAAAAATATGCAAAAGGTAAATTTTGAGTCCTTCTAGAATCCCCTGGGACCTTCTCAATAAGAGGACACTTACAAACAATGATATGTTGTAGTAAGTTCACTTTACAGATTAATAAGCAAAGGGTGCAAGGGTTACAAGAGGCCCCCCAAAATTATCTGCAGGTATTCCTGATGCAAGAATTGAACATGTCCTTCTGCTTTATCTAATGTACTCAGAGTCAATGTTCTCTACCTAAAAATAGTTTGAGAAGTGAGAGAATACTGATTCATCTCCTCACCAAAGACCCAAGAGTGCTAAATGCCTAGCTGTGCACTAAAGAACAAAAAGCCAGTGAATTACATAGGAGTAATACATTTTGTTTTTCCTACCCAAAAGCAGGCCTCCCTGTTCGAGTCTTTGGAGGGCATTCGAGCAGTTAAAAATTCTGGCAGTTAACAACTTATGTGACATGGGTTTAGAACAATCAAATTAGATACCAGGAGCTTTTTCCTGCAGGCCCTCAGCCATGCCAAGGCCTAACTCTATAGTTTATAGATAAAGAGGCAATCTTAAGAGTCTTAGGACTCACCAAGGGACTTTGTGGTAAGGATATATTCACAGGGCTTGGGTCAGCAGATACATACACAATTTACTAAAGAGGTATTTCAATATTATAACAACCATTCTGTCTAACTAAATAAATATTATTCTCGTGCCTAATACATGAGATTGTACAATTCTAACACTTACCTTATTGATTAGGGATTTGGATTTCTGCCTAACAGTTTTTGTCCTGGTTATTACATATTTTTCCCTATCCCTTATTAAAGTAAAACATCATGCTGAAAATTAATGGAGAAGAGATATAGAGAGATGGATGAGAGAAGAAGGGAAAGAAGGAGGTTTAATCAGAGGAAAGAGGCTGGTGTATCTAGACAATAATTCCAATTACACAAACAGTTCCCCCCTCCCAATTTCTAATGTTCCAAGCTTGCAAAGAAGTTGCAGCCACAGGTTTCTGCCACTCACAATCAGTGCCTCCATTTATCAATTTTACCTGGCACAGTGGTCTGCAGAATACAAATGCAAAGATATAGGAATAATGATTATCTGAGCACAGCCTCCCTTAGATAGTAAAACTGTTGTCTGGAGCAGGTGCTGAGATGCAATAAAACTCATGTTAAGTAGCATTCCTATTCTGTAGTCTATCAGATGTGCTAACTAAGATATCTCTTGGTGGCATGTGGAAAACCAACAGTCAATTCTATTTGGTTATTCAATGAGCAGAAAAGGAAATGTGCTTCTGTCACAAGCAAAAACTTATCCTAAGTCAATTCTGCTGGGTGCCATGAGGTTAGCTCAACTTCCCAGCATTCACTGATTGAGTTGTGAGAAGTCTAAAAGTCCCACGGCTATCTGATCGTGAGTTCTGAATCTTTTATGCCATTAACCTTTATTCAATCCAATTGCAAAATGCTCCTTTTTATTTGGTCTCAGACTGAATTTAATAGCTGTTGCCAGACTGACAGTCTGAAGACTAAGCCGTGCATCTCAGGCCAGTGATATTCAGAGGAGCATTCAGATAGAGAATGGCTAAGATGACATCATTACAGAGGTGACAGGAAGCTCCTCATGTTCCTTAAACTATTCCTACTTCCTAAGCTAGGAACCCACTCCAATGAGATGTCATACTTTTTAGCTTAAAGTTTCATCCCCTTTAAAAATGTTTACACTGTTCAAATGAGTGACTCTAAACTTTATCAGTCATTTAAGCTATAATGAAATTGAGTTTATCAGATCCTTTCCTGAAAGAAACTTCTGTAAGTAAAGAGCTAAGAAGTACATGAAGATGCTTATGACTTGAAAGATAAATATACCTGAGGGAGAAGAAGAAGATGATGAATGAATGGATGAGCAAAAAAAATGCTGCTGTATAACTCACATTTTTTGCCTAAATGGCCTTGTGCCTAGCTTTGATTAAAGGAGACTATCCCTTTCCCCACAAGCTAAATCAACTTCTATAATCCTTTTTTCCAAAGAGACTCATTAGGCAGGACACTATTTCATACTGTGACCAAAGAGGCTAGTGGCTTTTTACATGCACTCTTCCCTTCCTCCCTAGTAAACTGTAGAGGTCTTAGCTGGACACACTGCTCTGCAGAATTTTTTAAAAAAAAGATCCAGAATCTCTTACAGTATGTATAACACATGCCTAAATCTGGCCATTAAAATGTAGGTATTTGGGATTTCCAAGAAGATTGTTTAAAGGAAGTTGACTCATTTGGGTCAGGACCCCTTTGTGATTTCCTACTCCCTTCTGTTACCAGCCTGGCTAGAGTTTTAGGGATCAGCTTACACTCCACAATCCATCATTTACGTCATTTTTTGCATACTCTTAACACTTTAATCCCTTTCTCATATAATTTTACTGTCTTACCACCTTGAGAAACCCAAATTTGTGCCTAGATCCACACAAATAAATTGGAGTATAGAAAAGGCACAAAACTATAATGAATGTTTTCATCTTAAATTCATGATTATCAACTCTATTTTAGTTTTTTTTTAAGTGGGTAAAATAAACATAACATAAAATTTACCATTTTAACCATTTTTGAAAGTACAGTTTGATGGCATTAAGTAAATTCACACTTAAATGGGGCTTCCTACATGGTGCTAGTGGGAAAGAACCCATCTGCCAATGCAGAAGACATAAGAGATGAGAGTTTGATCCCTGGGTTGGGAAGATCCCCTGGAGGAGGAAATGGCAACCCACTCCAGTATTCTTGCCTGGAGAATCCTATGGAAAGAGGAGGGAGCCTGGCAGGCTACAGTCCATTGGGTCACAGAGAGTCAAACACGGCTGAAGCGACTTAGCACTCAAGCACGCTGTCGTATAACCATCGTCAGTCCTATCCACCCCCAGAACTTGTTTCAACTTGCAAAATTGAAACTCTCTACCCATTAAACAATAAATTCTCTTTCCACTCACCCCAGCCTGAGGTAAGCATTACCATACTTTCTGTCTTATAGTTAACATGAGGATTATATTCAACATCCTAAAGTTATAGCATTCTAATTTGAGTTTATACCATCTTAAATTCAATAATATACAAAAACACTGCTCCAATACACCTCTCTCTCTATCCCCTTTCTGTTACTGATGACACAAACTACATCTTTACACACTGTGTGTGCTCAAAAATGTAAGCTAATAATTAGTTTTTATTCATTAGTTTCTCAAATCACATAGAAAACAAAAAGTATTCAAATCACATTACAGTGATACTATATATTTAATTGTCCGTGTGAACACATTTACCAAAGATCTTTATTTTTTTCTAATAAAACTTTGAGTTACCACCGTCTAGAGTCCTTTCATTTCAAACTGAGGCTTTCCCTTTAGCATTTCTTGCAGGGCAGGTCTAGTGGTAGTAATTCCCCGACCTTTTGTTTATCTAGGAATGTCTTAATTTTTCCCTCATTTTTAAGGGATAGTTTTGCTAGACTCTTGATTGACAATTTTTATCCTTCTTCAATTTAAATATATCAGTCCATTGCCATCTGATCTTCAAGGTTTCTGGTAAGAATCTACTGATAATCTTATCAGTGATTCCACTTGAATGTAACAAGTCTGTGGCTTTCAAGATTATCTCTTTGGTTTGATCATAATGTGTTTTAGTAGAGGTCTCTGAATCTACCCTGCTAAAAATTTCCTGAATCCCCTGGATGTTTATATTCACACCTTTCATTTAGTGAGTTGGTGACAATTTTTATCTTCCTGATTCTCTTTCTCTTCCTGAGATTCCCACAACATACATGTTGTGGTCTGCTTGGTGGTGTACCGAAGGTCCTTCAGATTCCAATCATTTTTCTTCAATCTTTTTTTCCCTTTATACCTCATTTTCTTATTTCAATTGTCCACCCTATCAAGTTCTATGATATTTCTGGCTGTTCAAATCTGCTTATAAATCCATCTACTGAAATTTTTATTTCACTTACTGTAATTTTCAGCTCCAGAATTGCTTTCTAGTTCCTTTTTATGTTTTAATCAATTTAAAAAATTATTACATACATGATATTTGTTATTAAAAATCAAATAAAATTGAAATATTTAACAAATGAATGTTAACCTCTCAGACATTTTAGATATCTGAAAAAATGAATACTAGCATTTTGGTGTCTCTGAATTTTATGGCATGATTTTAATGTCACAGAATATTTACCTATATATTTTTAGTTGAAGTATAGTTGATTTATAATATATTAGTTTCAGGTACATAACATAGTAATTATTTGATTTTATATTTTATAGGTTATAATCCAATTAAAATTATTGTAAAACATAGTCTATATCCTCTGTGCTGTACAATATGTCTTTGTATCTTATATATATATATATGTATATATATAGTAATGTGTATCTCTTGATCCTGTACTGTAAAACCTAGTGCGTATATGTGTAAAACATCGTGTGTATAATGTGTAAAACATAGTGTGTATCTCTTGATACTATATTGTAAAACAGGCTATATTCTCTATGCTGTACAATATGCCTTTGTATGTTATATATATATATATATATATAAAGTATATATATGGAGAAGGCAATGGCACCCCACTCCAGTACTCTTGCCTGGAAAATCCCATGGACAGAGGATCCTGGTAGGCTGCAGTCCACGGGGTCACTAAGAGTCGGACACAACTGAGCAACTTCACTTTGACTTTTCACTTTCATGCATTGGAGAAGGAAATGGCAACCCACTCCAGTGTTCTTGCCTAGAGAATCCCAGGGATGGGGGAGCCCGGCGGGTTGCCTTCTATGGGGTCGCACAGGGTCGGGCGTGACTGAAGTGACTTAGCAGCAAGTATATATATATAGTAGCATGTGTCTCTTGATCCCGTACCCCTATTTAGTCCCTTTTCTCTTCCTTCTCCCCACTGATAACCACTAGTTTGTTCCCTATATCTGTGAGTCTATTAATGCTATGTTATACTCATTTCTTTGTTTTATTTTTTTTAAGATTTCACATGTAAGGGATAGAGTACTTGTATTTCTCTGTCTGACTTATTTCGACAGGCATAATACCTCCAGGTCTACCCATGTTGTTGCAAATGGCAAAACTTCATTGTTTTTAAGGCTGAATATCCCATCACACGTGCACACAACATATTTTCTTTATCCATTCATCTGCTAATGGACATTTATGTTGCTTCCATATCTTGGCTACTAAAAGTAATATACCTATAAACACTGGGATGCATGTTATCTTTTCAAAGTAGTGTTTCCAATTTCTTTGGCTATATACATAGGAGTCAAATTGTTGGATCACATGGTAGTTCTATTTTTAGTTTTGTTGAGGAACCTCCATGCTGTTTTCCATAGTAACTGCACCAAGATACATTCCCATCAACAGTGTACAAGGATTCCCTTATCTCCACATCCTCACCAATATTTGCTATTTGTAGACTTTTTGATGACAGCCATTCTGACAAGGGTGAAGTTCTATCTTGTTGTAGTTCTCATTTGCATTTCCCTGATGATTAGTAATACTGAGCATCTCCTTATGCGCCTGTTGGACCTCTGCAGTCTTCTTCATAAAAATGGCTATTCAGGTTTTCTAACTTATCTTCCATCACGTTGTTTATTTGATATTGAGAGGAAGTTGCAAGATGGCAGAATAGAAATACATGAGCTCACCCCTTCTTACAAAAGACATCAAAATCACAACTAACTGCTGAACAATCATTGACAAAAAGAAATCACTGGAACCTACCAAAAAAGCTTCTCTACATACAAAGACAAAGAAGCCATAATGAGATGGTAGGAGGAGCACAATCACAATAAAATGAAATCCTATACCTGGCCGGTAGGTGACCCACAAACTGAAAATTAATTATACCACAGAAGGTTTCCCACAGGAGCTAGAGTCATAAGCCCCACACGAGGCTTCCCAGCCTGAGGGTCTGGCCACAGGAGGAGGTTTGATCACAGAACTTCCACGGGACTGGGGGAAACAGAAATTCCACTTAGAGGGAATACATAAGGTCTCACACACACCAGCACCCAGGAAAAAAAGCTGTGACCTTATAAAAGACTGACCAGGCCTATCTGCTAGTATTGGAGGGTCTCCTCAAGAGGCAGGGGGATGGCTCTGGGGACAAAGACATTGGAAGTGCCAGTTCTGATGAGTACTTATTGGCATGAGCCCTCTTAGAGTCTGCCACTTCCTCCCCAAGACCTAATCCTACTCAACAGCCTGAAGGCTACAGTGCTGAGACACCTCAGGCCAAAAAAAACCAACAGAGCGGAAACAGACTCACCCATCAACAGATGGGCTGCTTAAAGTCTTCCTGAGCATGGTCCTTCACATCAGAGGGACAAGGCCCAGCTCCACCAACTAGAGGGCATGAACCTGTCCCTCCCACCAGGAAGCTTGCACAAGCCTCTTAGATAGCCTCATCCACCAGAAGGCTGAGAGCAGAAGCAAGAAGAACTACAGTCCTGAAAATTGTGAAACAGAAAACACAATCACAGAAAGTTAGACCAAAAGATATGGCAAAGGAATATATCTCAGATTAAGGAACAAGATAAAACCCAAGCAGAAAAACTAAGTGAAGTAGAGACAGGTAATTTTATTGAATATGCCAAACCCTTTGACTGTGTGGATCACACTAAACTGTGGAAAATTTTGAAAGAGATGGGAATACCAGACCACTGGACCTGCCTCTTGAGAAACCTGTATGCAGGTCAGGAAGCAACAGTTAGAATTGGACATGGAACAATAGACTGGTTCCAAATAGGAAAAGAAGTACGTCAAGGCTATATATTGTCACCCTGCTTATTTAAATTCTATGCAGAGTACATCATGAGAAACGCTGGGCTGGAAGAAGCACAAGCTGGAAGCAAGATTGCCGGGAGAAATATCAATAACCACAGCTATGCAAATGACATCACACTTATGGCAGAAAGTGAAGAAGAACTAAAGAGCCTCTTGATGAAAGTGAAAGAGGAGAGTGAAAAGCTAAGCCTAAGCTCAACAATCAGGAAACTAAGATCATGGATCCAGTCCCACCAGTTCAGTTTAGTCGCTCAGTTCTGTCAGACTCTTTGCGACCCCATGAATCGCAGCACGCCAGGCCTCCCTGTCCATCACCGACTCCCAGAGTTTACCCAAACTCATGTCCATCGAGGCGGTGATGTCATCCAGCCATCTCACCCTCTGTCGTCCCCTTCTTCTCCTGCCTCCAATCCTGCCCAGCATCAGGGTCTTTTCCAATGAGTCAACTCGTCCCATGAGGTGGCCAAAGTGTTGGAGTTTCGGCCTCAGCATCAGTCCTTCAAATGAAGACCCAGGATTGGTCTCCTTTAGGATGGACTAGTAGAATCTCCTTGCAGTCCGAGGGACCCTCAAGAGTCTTCTCCAGCACCACAGATCAAAAGCATCAATTCTTCAACGTTCAGCTTTCTTCACAGTCCAGCTCTCACATCCATACATGACCCGTGGAAAAACCATAGTCTTGAATAGACGGACCTTTCTTGGCAAAGTAATATCTTGGCTTTTTTTTTTCTTTAATGTATTTATTTATTTATTTTCTTTTTTTTTTTTTTAACTTTTCAATATTGTATTGTTTTGCCATACTTCAACATGAATCTGCCACGGGTGTACACGTGTTCCCAATATCTCTGCTTTTTAATACGCTATCTAGGTTGGTCATAACTTTCCTTCCAGGAGTAAGTGTCTTTTAATTTCATGGTTGTAATCACCATCTGCAGAGATTTTGAAACCAAAAACAAATAAAGTCTGACACTGTTTCCATTGTTTCCCCATCTATTTCTCATGAAGTGTTGAGACCAGATGCCATGATCTTCATTTTCTGAATGCTGAGCTTGAAGCCAACTTTTTCACTCTCCTCTTTCACTTTCATCAAGAGGCTTTTTAGTTCCTCTTCACTTTCTGCCATAAGGATGGTGTCATCTGCATATCTGAGGTTATTGATATTTCTCCCGGAAATCTTGATTCCAACTTGTGTTTCTTTCAGTCCAGCGTTTCTCATGATGTACTCTGCATATAAATTAAATAAGCAGGGTGACAATATACAGCCTTGACGTACTCCTTTTCCTATTTGGAACCAGTCTGTTGTTCCATGTCCAATTCTAACTGTTGCTTCCTGACCTGCATACAGGATTCTCAAGAGGCAGGTCAGGTGGTCTGGTATTTCCATTTCTTTCAGAATTTTCCAGTTTATTGTGATCCACACAGTCAAAGGCTTTGGCATAGTCAATAAAGCAGAAATAGATGGTTTTCTGGAACTCTCTTGCTTTTTCCATGATCCAACAGATATTAGCACTTTGATCTCTGGTTCCTCTGTCTTCTCTAAAACCAGCTTGAACATCTGGAAGTTCACTATTCACATATTGCTGAAGCCTGGCTTCGATAATTTTTAGCATTACTACAAATTGCAATTTTGCAATTGTGTGGTAGTGCAATTGTGCGGTAGTTTGAGCATTCTTTGACATTGCCTTTCTTTGGGATTGAAATGAAAACTGACCTTTTCCAGTCCTGTGCCCACTGCTGAGTTTTCCAAATTTGCTGGCATATTGAGTGCAGCACTTTCACAGCATCATCTTTCAGGATTTGAAATGGCTCAAGTGGAATTCCATCCCCTCCACTAGCTTTGTTTGTAGTGATGCTTTCTAAGGCCCACTTGACTTCACATTCCAGGATGTCAGGCTCTAGATGAGTGATCACACCATCATGATTATCTGGGTCGTGAAGTTTTTTTTTTTTTTTTGTACAGTTCTTCTGTGTATTCTTGCCACCTTTTCTTAATACCTTCTGCTTCTGTTAGGTCCATACCATTTGTGTCCTTTACTGAGCCCGTCTTTGCATGAAATGTTCCCTTGATATCTCTAATTTTCTTGAAGAGATCTCTAGCCTTTCCCATTCTGTTATTTTCCTCTCATTCTTTGCATTGATTGCTGATGAAGGCTTTCTTATCTGTCTTTGCTATTCTTTGGAACTCTGCATTCAAATGGGAATATCTTTCCTTTTCTCCTCTGTTTTTCACTTTTCTTCTCTTCACAGCTCTTTGCAAGGCCTCCTCAGACAGCCGTTTTGCTTCTTTGCATTTCTTTTTCATGGGGATGGTCTTGATCCCTGTCTCCTGTACAATTTCATGTACCTCCGTCCATAGTTCATCAGGTACTCTGTCTGTCAGATCTAGTCTCTTAAATCTATTTCTCACTTTCACTGTATAATCATCAGTTCAGTTCAGTTCAGTTCAGTCACTCAGTTGTGTCTGACCCTACCTTGCGACCCCATGAATCGCAGCACGCCAGGCCTCCCTGTCCATCACCAACTCCTGGAGTTCACCCAGATTCACATCCATCGAGTTAGTGATGTCATCCAGCCACCTCATCCTCTGTTGTCCCCTTCTCCTCCTGCCCCCGATCCCTCCCAGCATCAAAGTCTTTTCCAATGAGTCAACTCTTTGCATGAGGTGGCCAGAGTACTGGAGATTCAGCTTTAGCATCATTCCTTCCAAAGAAACCCAGGGCTGATCTCCTTCAGAATGGACTGGTTGGATCTCCTTGCATTGATTTAGGTCATACCTGAATGGTCTAGTGGTTTTTCCTACTTCTTCAATTTAAGTCTGAATTTGGTAATAAGGAGTTCATGACTGAGCCACAGTCAGCTTCCGGTCTTGTTTTTGCTGACTGTACAGAGCTTCTCCATCTAGGCTGCAAAGAATATAATCAATCTGATTTTGAGTGTGGACCATCTGATGATGTCCATGTGTAGAATCTTCTCTTGTCTTGATGGAAGAGGGTGTTTGCTATGATCAGTTTGTTCTCTGGGCAGAACCCTATTAGCCTTTGCTTATTTCATTCTATACTCCAAGGCTAAATTTGCCTGTTACTCCAGGTGTTCTTTGACTTCCTACTTTTGTATTCCAATCCCCTATAAAGAAAAGGACGTCTTTTTGGGGTGTTAGCTCTACAACGTCTTGTAGGTCTTCATAGAACCATTCAACTTCAGGTTCTTCACCATTACTGGTTGGGGCATAGGCTTGGATCAACGTGATATTGAATGGTTTGCCTTGGAAATGAACAGAGATCATTCTGTCGTTTTTGAGAGTGCATCCAAGTACTACATTTCGGACTCATTGTTGACCATGATGCCTACTCCATTTCTTCTAAGAGATTCCTGCCCACAATAGTAGATATAATGGTCATCTGAGTTAAATTCACCCATTCCAGTCCATTTTAGATTCCTAGAATGTCGACGTCCACCCTTGCCATCTCCTGTTTGACCACGTCCAATTTGCCTTGATTCATGGACCTAACTTTCCAGGTTCCTATGCACTGTGAAGAAGGCTGAGCGCCAAAGAATTGATGCTTTGAACTGTGGTGTTGGAGAAGACTCTTGAGAGCCCCTTGGACTGCAAGGAGATCCAACCAGTCCATTCTAAAGGAGATCAACCCAGGGATTTCTTTGGAAGGAATGATGCTAAAGCTGAAACTCCAGTACTTTGGCCACCTCATGCGAAGAGTTGACTCATTGGAGAAGACTCTGATGCTGGGAGGGCTTGGGGGCATGAGGAGAAGGGGACGACCAAGGATGAGATGGCTGGATGGCATCACTGACTCGATGGACGGGACTCTTAGTGAACTCCGGGAGTTGGTGATGGACAGGGAGGCCTGGCGTGCTGCAATTCATGGGGTCGCAAAGAGTCAGACACAACTGAGCGACTGAACTGAACTGAACTGATGCACTATTGCTCTTTACAGCATCAGACCTTGCTTCTTTCACCAGTCACATCCACAGCTGGGTATTGTTTTTGCTTTGGATCCATCCCTTCATTCTTTCTGGAGTTATTTCTCCGCTGATCTCCTGTAGCGTATTGGGCAGATACCGACCTCGGGAGTTCCTCTTTCAGTATCCTATCATTTTGCCTTTTCATACTGTTCATGGGGTTCTCAAGGCAAGAATACTGCAGTGGTTTGCCATTCCCTTCTCCAGTGGACCACAGTCTGTAAGACCTCTCTCTGCATTTTGAACTCATTGTCAGATGAGTCTGTCAGATCTCTCTACCATGACCCGTCCGTCTTGGGTAGCCCCACCCGGCATGGCTTAGTTTCATTGAGTTAGACAAGACTGTGGTTGATGTGATCAGATTGGCTAGTTTTCTGTGATTATGGTTGCAGTGTATCTGCCCTCTGATGCCCTCGTGCAACACCTACCATCTTACTTGGGTTTCTCTTACCTTGGATGTGGGGTATCTCTTCATGGCTGCTCCAGCAAAGTGCAGCCACTGCTCCTTACCTTGGACTAGGTCGCCTCTCCTGACCTTGAATGTGGAGTAGCTCCTCTTGGCCCTGCTGCATCCATGCAGCTGCCGCTCCTTGGACGTGGAGTTGCTCCTCTCAGCCGCTGCCCCTGACCTTGGGCATGGGGTAGCTCCTCCTGGCCGTTCTTTTGTGCAATCTGTCACAGCCAATCCCATCACTTCCTGTCAAATAGATGAGGAAACAGAGGAAACAGTGGAAACAGTGGCTGATTTTATTTCTCTGGGCTCAAAAATCACTGCAGATGGTGATTGCAGCAATGAAATTAAAAAACATTCTTACTCCATGGAAAGAAAGTTATGGCCAACCTAGATAGCATATTAAAAATCAGAGACATTACTTTGTCAGCCAAGGTCTGTCTAGTTAAGGCTATGATTTTTCCATTGGTCATACATGGAAATGAGAGTTGTACTGTGAAGAAAGCTGAGTGCCAAAGAATTGATGCTTTTGGACTGTGGTATTGGAGAAGACTCTTGAGAGTCCCTTGGACTGCAAGGAGATCCTACCAGTCCATCCTAAGGGAGATCAATCCTGCGTGTTCATTGGTAGAACTGATGTTGAAGCTGAAACTCCAATACTTTGGCCTCGTGATGAGAAGAGCTGACTCATTTGAAAAGACCCTGATGCTGGGAAAGATTGAGGGCAGGAGTAGAAGGGGACAACAGAGGATGAGATGGTTGGATAACATCGCCAACTCAATGGACATGGTTTTGGGTGGACTTTGGGAGTTGGTGATGGACAGGGAGGTCTTGTGTGCTGCGGTTCATGGGGTCACAAAGAGTCGGACACGACTGAGCAACTGAACTGAACTGAACTGAATGTCATATAGGGGCCAAATCTTGGCCCTAGGACTGAAACAGTTCCACTGGATGTCCTCACACCCAGTGTTCAGTCTCCACCAGAAATGTGTCCAGTATCTACCAGAAATGCCAAGAGGAAAAGCTTCTTTCTCCTGCAAGTTCACCCCAGCACCCTCTACTAAGAAAGTTTATCATGCACTTAATTTATTTTTTATTTTTTATATAAATTTATTCATTTTAATTGGAGGCTAATTACTTTACAATATTGCATTGGTTTTGCCATACATTTATATGATTCCACCACGGGATGGGTGTACATGTGTTCCCCTTCCTGAACAACCCTCCCATCTTCCTCCTCATCCCATACCTCTGGGTCATCCCAGTGCACCTGCCCCGAGCTCCCTGTGTCATACATCGAACCTGGACTGGTGATTCATTTCACATATGATAATTTTCATGTTTCAATGCTATTCTCCCAAATCATCCCACCCTCACCCTCTCCCACAGAGTTCAAAAGACTTCTATACATCTGTGTCTCTTTTGCTGTCTCACACACAGGATTATTGTTACCATATTTCTAAATTCCATATATATGCATTAGTATACTGTATTGGTGTTTTTCTTTCTGGCTTACTTCACTCTGTAGAATAGGCTCCAGTTTCATCCATCTCTTTAAAACTGATTCAAATGTATTCTTTTTAATGGCTGAGTAATGCTCCATTGTGTATATGTACCACAGCTTTCCTATCTATTCGTCTGCTGATGGACATCTAGGTTGCTTCCATGTCCTGGCTATTATACCGTGCTGCGATGAACATTGGGATACACGTGTCTCTTCCAATTCTGGTTTCCTCGGTGTGTATGCCCAGAAGTGGGATTGCTGGGTCATAAGGCAGTTCTATTTGCAGTTTTTTAAGGAATCTCCACACTGTTCTCTGCAGTGGCTGTACTAGTTTGCATTGCCACCAACAGTGTAAGAGGGTTCCCTTTTCTCTACACCCTCTCCAGCATTTATTGCTTATAGACTTTTGGATTGCAGCCATTCTGACTGGTGTGAAATGGTACCTCATTGTGGTTTTGATTTGCATTTCTCTGATAATGAGTGACGCTGAGCATCCTTTCATGTGTTTGTTGGCCATCTGTATGTCTTCATTAGAGAAATTTCTGTTTAGTTCTTTGGCCCACTTTTTGATTGGGTCGCTTATTTTTCTGGAATTGACCTGTAGGAGTTGCTTGTATACTTTTTAGATTAATTCTTTGTCAGTTGATTCATTTGTCATTATTTTCTCCCATTCTGAAGGCTGTCTTTTCACCTTGCTTATAGTTTTCTTTGTTGTGCAGAAGCTTTTTATTTTAATTAGGTCCCATTTGTTTATTTTTGCTTTTATTTCCAATATTCTGCAAGGTGGGTCATAGAGGATCCTGCTGTGATTTATGTCAGAGAGTGTTTAGCCTATGTTTTCCTCTAGGAGTTTTATAGTTTCTGGTTTTATGCTTAGATCTTTAATCCATTTTGAGTTTATTTTTGTGTATGGTGTTAGAAAGTGTTCTAGCTTCATTCTTTTACAAGTGGTTGACCAGTTTTCCTAGCACCAATTGTTAAAGAGATTGTCTTTTCTCCATTGTATATTCTTTCCCCCTTTGTCAAAAATAAAGTGTCCATAGGTGTGTGGATTTATCTCTGGGCTTTCTATTTTGTTCCATTGATCTATATTTCTGTCTTTCTGTCAGTACCATACTGTCTTGATGACTGTGGCTTTGTAGTAGAGCCTGAAGTCAGGCAGGTTGATTCGTCCAGTTCCATTCTTCTTTCTCAAGATTGCTTTGGCTTTTCGAGGTTCTTTGTATTTCCATACAAATTGTGAAATTATTTGTTCTAGTCCTGTGAAAAATACTATTGGTAGCTTGATAGGGATTGCATTGAATCTATAGATTGCTTTGGGTAGTATACTCATTTTCACTATATTGATTCTTCCAACCCATGAACACGGTATTTTTTTTTTTCATCTATTTGGTACCTCTTTGATTTCTTTCACCAGTGTGTGTGTGTGTGTGTGTGTGTGTGTGTGTGTGTGTGTTTCACCAGTGTTTTATAGTTTTCTATACATAGGTCTTTTGTTTCTTTAGGTAGATATATTCCTAAGTATTTTGTTCTTTTTGTTGCAATGGTGAATGGAAATGTTTCCTTAATTTCTCTTTCTGTTTTCTCATTGTTAGAGTATAAGAAGGCAAGGGATTTCTGTGTGTTGATTTTATATCCTGCAACTTTACTATATTCATTGATTAACTCTAGTAATTTTCTGGTGGAGTCTTTAGGGTTTTCTATGTAGAGGATCATGTAATCCTACACTAAAGGAGAAATGCTTAGATAATTTTTCTTGTTCATCAAAGAACATATATTGGAACTGAGAAGCTAACTGAACCAAATTTCTAATCAGCATTTAACTTGAGATATTCAAACTCCTAAGTTTCTGACCTAAACCTTTTCCTTGTTCAGTCTTCCCCATCTTAGTAAAGAGCAACTTAATTATTCCAATTCAACAGACCAAAATCTTTGTAGCCATACTGACTTCTGTGTTTTCCTCCCATTTCACACTCTTTATATTAATAAATGATTCTGCCTCTATCTTCACCTTAAGTCTGAAATCAATCTACTTATCAAATTTGACTACCACCCTAGTCCAAGTAACCATCATCTCTCACCCTGTCAATTACAAAATTCTGACTGATCTCTCTGCTTCCACATGGTTAATTAGTGGGTCTCTTCTCTAACACAGCAAGAAGATGTGATCTTGATGAAACAAAAGCATAAATTATATCCTGTCCCTTTTCTGCTTAATGTCCCTGCTCCTGCCCTCAGCCTACATTGAAAATCTTTAAAGAAGCTTATAAAAGTTATTCAATATGTCAACCCATCCACAGTCTCTCTCACATTCTGCTTAACCCTCCACTCATTCAGCCACATTCACTTCTTTGCTTTTTCTCACATACACACATCAGGCTCATTCCTCATTTAGGGACTTTGATGCTTCTTTCCTCTGCTTGGAACACTTTTGCTTCAGATATCTACATGACTTACTCCTTGATGTTTTCTCTTTAGTCTTACACTCAAAAGTCACCTACTTGGCAAAATGTTTTGTAGCCACACTATTTATAATGCAACCAGATCCTAGAATAATTCCTGCCATAGGGTAGATGCCAATAAATACTGGCTAGATAAATTAATAAATCTTGACATGAGGTAGCCTTATGAATGAACCCATATGCTAATAGACAGATATATAATCCTAGGTACATGATAATATTAATACCATAAAACCACCACACTAGCCGTGGACTGCTTACTTCCAGACTTCTTTTAAGTGAGAGAAATTAACTTCTTATTTGTGCTTAGTCACTCAATCATGTCTGACTCCTTGCAACCCCATGGACTGCAGCCCACCAGGCTCCTATATTCATGGGGATTCTCCAGGCAAAAATACTGGAGTGGGTTGCCAGTCCCATCTCCAGAGGATCTTCCCAACCCAGGAATTGAACCCAGGTCTCCCACATTGCAGGCGGATTCTTTACCAACTGAGTCACCCCACTGCTATTCAAGAATTTTACATCAAGTAGATGACTAACCCTGTTTTACTTCTATGCATCTGGTAGTTGACTAATCCTGATATCTGTCCTAAGGCTCATTCATGTCCAGACCTAAATTTATGTTAGAATCAACTGAAAAACTTTCAGTAACTACTAATACTTGGGCTTCACTCCCAGGCCTGCTGATTTAATTGATATTACTAGAGCTAGACATTATTACTTAGAAGCCTCCCAGCACTTCTACCATGCAGCCAGAATTGAGAGGAATTGCTCTAAGCTTTTATGTTAAATGTTTTCTGTCATTTTTCAAAATAAATAGTTACCTTTTTTGGTCTCAGTTTCTATCCAGTGACTCTTATCTGCAATCACTGGATTATACCAAAGAAGTAGAATAATAAAAAATAATAATAATGGAAATAAATACTATTTACCTATTATTTATACCTGGCAATGTTTTCATATAACAACCAACTCTATTAAGAATGTTATTATTGCCTTTTCCATTTTTCAGATAATGAGATCTCCCATTAAGATGACAAGACCATTTTTGGTTAGGTCTTTGGTCAAAATGACTCGCTGTAGTAAGAGCAAAACCTACTCCAATTTGAGAAGCACAAAATTTGAAACATGTATTTTCCATTCCTGCTGACCCGAGCATGCCTTAAAGCTACTTTAGACAATGACTAATTGACTAAGAAAGAATGAACCTTACTTAATTCCAGGTACCAACCTCAAGGACACAGGCCAGGAAACTGGCAATAATTTAGACTATTAGCCAGTCATAATGCAAACTCCTAGTTCTCTGAGAGATACAGATAAAGATCTAACAAACATTCTTAAGTTGTTTTTACAGGAAGCAGACCCCCACCGGATGAAAACCACTGACAACAAGCACAGTGACTCCAAGCTGGTTGAAAACAGAAAATGGTGATGCTCACAACTTGACCCTGATGATAACTTGTTTGAAAATTGTGCATGAGTTGCTTATGCATCCTACAGCCTCCTACCTCTCACAACCTTTAAAACATTTGTCTCCTAACCAGCAACCTGGAGATGATCTTACGATATTGTCCACCATCTTTCCAGATAGACTGCCTCCTGAATAATTGGTTTTCCTTTTCACCAATCCATATATCTTGAGTACTGGCTTTTTTGAGCAGAGAGTAGCCAAACTTAGTTTTCAGTACCAGCCTCATTCATGTTCATCACCATTATGCTCAGCTCTTTGGTTTGTCCCAAACTCTAAAATAAGCTGGCATAGTCCAGCTCTTCCTCCTCAGGGGCCAAAGACTAGGATGGGGCTTTGTCCTATAGTGGCTAGAGAAAAAAATGAATCTTAAATAAATCTTTTGTAGATTCTGTTTCACAGGATTCCCAACAAAATAACTCAAACCTAAAGAGTATAAGAAACATCCTAACCAACTGAGCAAGGAGAACGTATCCAAAAGCCAAGGAATCAGACTTTAAAAGATTTCAAAAGAAATAAGGTCACATCATTTTTAAGTAAGGACAGGGGATATGTTTTATTACACAAATCTAGGCCCATTAAATGAAAACTAAGGCTACAAACTCATGGTATTTCATTATATTTAATCTATGAATTGGACAACAGAGAGCCACATATCCAGACTTTAAAATATAAGTGGAGATAATTCCAAGGGCTTCACCATACCTATTGTTCCTAGCCAGCCAGTTTTGACATGTTTGACTGATACTCGTGTTAAATAAGACAGAGACATCCATGCCCTTGTCATGAACCAAGGACTAAATGGGAAAAGTGAAAGTGTTGGTCACTCAGTTGTGTTCAACTCTTTGCGACCCCATGGACTGTAGCTCACCAAGCTCCTCTGTCCATGGAATTCTCCAGGCAAAAATGCTGGAGTGGGTAGCCGTTGTCTTCTCCAAGGGATTTTCTCAACATAGGGATAAAACCCAGGTCTCCTGCATTGCAGGCAGATTGTTTACCATCTGAGCCACTAGGGAAGCCCACAAAATGGGGAAGGATATCATAAACATAAATCCTTGCCCTGGCCCAACTGGAGGATCAATTATGCTATGATTTCAGTGCTTAATAATAATTATATTATTTTTATTATTGAGAAGCAGCATAGCATAGTGATTATGTTATAAAAATGTTTCATGCTTTAGCTTCCTCATTAATAAAATGGAAATAACAATGACATCCCTTACATTAGTTTACTGTAGGGATTAAACATGTTATCACGTACTGTGTTTAGAAATTGTGTAATCCTAATTAAGCAATTATATGGGGAAAGTTTGCTATTATTATTTATATTACTAGTAACATTAGTGGGGAAGGAAATGGCAACTTACTCCAGTATTCTTGCCTGGGAAATGGCATGGCCAGAGAAGCCTGGTGGGCTACAGTTTATGGGGTCCCAAAGAGTCAGACTGGAAAAGGACTGGCAACCCACTCCAGTATTTTTGCCTAGAGACTCCTGTAGACGAAGGGGCCTCGTGGGCTGCTGTCCATGGGTTCGCACAGAGTGGGACACGACTGAAGCAACTTAGCATGCATGCATGCATTGGAGAAGGAAATGGCAGCTCACTCCAGTCTTCTTGCCTGGAGAATCCCAGGGATGGAGGAGCTTGGTGGGCTGCCGTCTGTGGGGTCGCACAAAGTCGGACATGACTGCAGCGACTTAACAGAGGCAGCAGTAGTAACATTATCATTATTAGTAACATCAGCATATGGAGAAAGTTATTTCACACAATTTCACACTCATTTGGGCAAGGATAGTTGTTATGAGTTGAACTATGTGTCCTCACCCCCATGCCAAAATTTGTATATTGAAACCTTAAATCCTAGTATCTCACATTGTGGCTGCATTTAGAGATGGGGCCTTTAAAGAGGTAATTAAGGTAAAATGAGGTTGTATGGACGGGCCTTAAACCAATAAGATGAGTGTCCTTGCAAAAAGAGGCACTTAGCTCACAAACACATGCAGAGGGAAGACCATGTGAAGACAGTGGGAAAAGACAGTTATTTACAAGCTAAGGAGAGAGGCTTCAGGAAAAAAACAGCCCTGCTGTCTCCTTGATCTCAGACTTCTAGTCTCCAGAACTGTGATAAAATACATTTCTGTTATTTAAGCCACCCAGTCTGTGGTACTTTGTTATGGCAGCCCTAGCAAAGTAATACAACAGTGCTATTTGTTTGTTTCTTATAAATGTACCTAATGTTGATGTCTTGCCCACCCTTTGCCAAGACAGTATAAATCTTAGCATTCCTGAGGATCCTCCCAACATTGGGATGACATGTGAGGGACTTGGGTAGCAGAATGGCAAGAAATGGCCTCCCTGGTCACTGGTAATCCGCCCAGTGGTTACTACCTAGACATATACAACATGGTCCCTCTAGGTCCAGCCTTCTTCTAGACTGCTGCTTCTGTGTACCACAATGGGGATTAGGAATCTTTGCCAGCCTGGAAACTGCATGGCATTCCTTTCTGAGGTCTAGTGTCTCTACCCACAGCACTGACAGTGAGGAGGATCTCTCCTGTGACCCTTGAGGTACCCTTCTAATAATCCCCCTGCCTTATATGCTAAGCTATAGGATATTCATTTCAATAGGAGGAAAATTATTCATTTCCCTTTCATCTCTTTCATGAGGCATTCACTCTCCTCTCCCTCAAGAGCACCTAGCATAATCTCACCACCGAACTAGACTGTCTGAAAATAAAAATCTGGGTGAAAATGAAACTTCTGTTTTTTCATATCCAATTTTCCTTAAGACAAAAAAGTCACAGAGGGTATAAATTTTAAAAAATAGATTAAAAAATTTAAGTTAACATCAAAAAGTTAGCCTGAAACATTAGCAATAGTTTTTACACAGACACTTGAAGACGTAAATTTCATGATTTTTTAAATTTTAAAAACATGGGCAAAGGGATTTTCCTGGCAGTCCAGTGGTTAAGACCTCATCTTTCAATGCATGGGGTGCTGATAAAGATATGGTTTTGGTTTCCAGAAGGACTATAATTGTCACTGTTGCCACTGATATGCCAGGAGTATAATTTTGCTAAAACCACTTCCTTTATAAGAGAATTATACAGTTTACATATTTCTTTGTGTTGCTAGGTCTATACTCAAAACCCAGTATGGGTACATCCATTTGAGAAATCCTTATTTTCCAAAGCCCTTGCTTCAAATGAAGCTGAGAAACATCTAGCATTTTTAGTTTCTGCAGTTTAAATTTGGCTCTATCTTCCAGCAAGACTCCTTTGACATAGGTAAAGAATTCAAAGGCTAAGGTGATGAAAAAAAAAATCTAAAAAAAAAAAATCTCCACAACAGATTACTAGTAAGCTGAAAGAGAGAAAACAAAGCAGATAGGAATTCAGGATTTGGTATGGAGTGCTTATGACTGCAAGTGATAAAATATCTGACTAGGAGTAATTTAAACAATCAAAGGCATTTTATCACATTATACAAAATATGAAAGTAAGAAGTTACTTGTCTTAACTCACTAGCTCAGCATTGTCAAAATTAGGTTAAAAATTCTCTTGGCCTTTCCTCCCTAATTCCAATAACACATTTTTTTTTTTAAATCTTTCAAACAGAAAAGGGAAAGAAGGAAAACGAGTACCAACAGAGATCTGTAAATGCCTCATGGGCCAGAATCATTGGCAACTAGACCACAGAAGAACATAGCACTAAAACCACAGCTAAAATAGTATTTTCCTCATATGTAAGATAATGTGACCCTACAGAGTTCCTTTACACAATCCTAATTAAAACTAATTTCTAACAAATGTGTTCCTGTTCTGTTTACAAAAGTATATGCTTGCCAACTTTGAGTGATCACTTTTACAAGTTACAGTCTTAATATTTTCAAAATTTTAACCATTAATTGCATCTAAGCATACATGCAGCAGAGAATATAAGTAAATATACAATATGTTATAGAACTAAAATGATGGAAATTAAGGAGAGTCACCTGGTTTATCACTGCCTTCCATATTCTGTAGAATTTATTGACAACCTCATGTATTCTTTTATTTTTCTTTCTCATCAGATACAGTTCATGGTCATTGCCAAGAACAATCTCATTTCTCTTAGCTATTACTGGAGTGTTTATAATTTTGTGGCTTTCTAAATGTTTTCTTTGGTTCTGTAACTCTTTGAAAACTCACTTTAAGTGGTCTTGTTTGGTAACATCTAAAATGCCATTTCTAAGGTCTCAGTATCTTTTCCAGTCATCCATATAATCCAACTACTTTGATATGAGCATTCCGGATACTCCCTTTTCCCATCTCCTTGCTACTCGTTATTTTAAAGAGAGGACCAGACATATGGTAGTAAATATATGGGTACATCACACGTCTCCATATAAATGAGATGTCAAAATTAAGTGGCACAACAATGAAAAACTCCTGTAAAAGATCACTCAAGATAGTCTGGGTTGGGATCCAGGCTGTGCTTTGTATTATTCAGGTAACTTTAGCAGGTCACTCAATCTCTTGGGGCATTTTTTCAAGAAATGTACCTTCCTTCATATATTTTTGTGAAGAATCTTGTGAAGATTTTGGATATAGAATATTTTTTTTTAGTTTATGACATTGTTTTTAAAGAAAAGGTAACACATATTATGTATTATTATTCATTGTTGTTGTTCAGTTGCTAAGTCATGTCCAACTCTTCACACAACCCCATGGACTGCAGCACGCTAGGCTTTCTGGTCCTTCACTACCTTCTGGAGTTTGCTCAAACTCATGTCCATTGAGTCAGAACTCTCCTGGAAAGCATTCAACAAATATTGTTTACCCTTACCTCCGCGTTTCCTTCACCTCTTCCTCAGCTTATGTCTCCTCTACCTGCCTCCATTGTGACTACAGTGTTCTTACCTAACAAAGTGGATAGAAAAGGTAAACAAAAGATGTAGGTTTATGTTAGATTCTGCTGAGGGTAAACTGTAGAGATCAATCTGGTTGTAATCACCTTATTCTTATTCTTTTTGTCAGGACCCTGAGTAGCAGGTTCTGGACTGTATATTAGCTGTCAAGGGCAGTTATTTATTTAACATGATAGAAGTTTCTGACCCAGCAGGGTTGATTTCTTTTATCTGTTCAGTCTTACCTGAGACTCAGCTCCTGTTCTGCGCCTTTGTCACTTAGTCTAAACCTGCCTAATGAGATAACTGTGCTAAACCTCAGGCTTCTTGGTATTTGGCCATAGCCTTACCTATTAATTTATCCTGTTGTGTCTCCTATTTTCTCCAGGAGGGGATGGTAAAGTTTTTAAAGTGAGTTTTATGGATGACCCATGGTCAGGTTAACACACTTGTCTTTCACATATTTATGACTAATGTTCCAAGAAGCTGAAACTGCTGGTGGTAGACCGTGCTAGATCCTTACTACGTACACCCACTTACTCAAGGGGGACTCAGCTTAACAGTTAATCCAAAAGGGGCTCAAAACCTACAAGAAAGAGTATAATATTTCCTTGACATTTTCTCATTCACTCTCACTTTTTTACTCACTTCCTTAAGGTTCCTTTTAAGATTTATTTCTTGACTAGGGAATAATTTTAGTTCACCTTTGATTTTTAAAATTACTTGATGTATGTATGAAGCAAAGTGCATAGGTTCATGTTCTTACACCTCTGTGAGTTTTTGTCTTCCAGTGTATATGTCATACGTTGGTAAATTTGGACTCTTTTTATTTCCTAAATAAAAACTATTTTCCTTACAGAGACCATTGCTTCTCCATGCAATAAGTAAAAGAAAGTTACTTTTTCCAGTATCTTCTCTTATTCACAAAGGACTCTTCCAGTGAAGGTCTTTGTGGTGCTGAGATAACAGGTGACTAATTGCCCACCAGCAAATATGAGAACAGGGCAGAGGTATATTCTCTAGGAAAGTCAGTGAAGACAAGGGGTTAATGTGTATGCCACATACTCTAAAAAAGTATGGAAAACACAGAGGCTAAGAGTGACAGCGCCCAACTCATACCTGCTCATGCAAAAGAAGTAATTTATTAGCTCACAAACTTGGAAAGGATGCTGGAGACAGAGCACAGCATAAAAGGAAAGTTTTAGACCCAGGGCCAGTAGATGGATGCTGGAACTCAGAGGCTGTCATCTCTTCTGCCACTCAAATACAGCTTCCCTCTGCTTGATTTACCTTTTTTAAAAAATGTATAACATAGCCACATTTATTAAAGAATGCATTCCAATATCAAATAGCGAAGTTCAACAATGTAAAAACCACAATTAATTTTGCACCAACCTTATACTCTACTCTCTGATTTCCCTTCCCCAGCTCCCATCCTGGAGAAGCAACATTCTGTTATTATCAGCTTTCCCAGAGTCAGATTGATGCACTTGAAGACATTCTCCCATTGTTTCAACTAGCTGTTTCTGAATAAAGGATCTACATTTCCAGTTATCAAAGGGCACCATGGGTAATGCCATTTAAAGAGAGGGAGAGGGTAATGTGTGTTTGTGAAACCAAGGACCCAGGAACGACTTTGTCAGGAGTGCAAATGTCTGGTTCTTCAGAGAGGTGAGGGTGTCATATGTACAGGATGTCACATTGTACTCTGCCCCTTCCATTCTCCATCTGTAGAGAGGGCTGCCACTTAGGAAGACAAGTCTTTATTGTAAGGATTGTTTGCCTATTTCAAATTATCTTTTCCCTCTTGGCTCTGATTTCTCATTCTTTTACATTTTAAAAAATTAATTTATTTTTTAATTGAAGGATAATTGATTCATAGAATTTTGCTGCTTTCTGTCAAACTTTAACATGAATCAGCCATAGGTATGCATGTATCCCCTCCTTTCTGAACCTCCCTCCCATCTTCCTCCCCATCCCATCCCTTTAGGTTGATGCAGAGCCCCTGTTTGAGTTTCCTGAGCCATACAACAAATTCCTGTTGGCTACCTATTTTACATATAGTAATGTAAGTTTCCATGCTACTCTTTCCATACATCTCACCCTTTCCTCTCCTCTCCTCATGTCCATAAGTCTATTCTCCATGTCTGTTTCTCCATTGCTGCCTGTAAATAAATTCTTCAGTACCATTTTTCTAGATTCTGTATATACACGTTAGAATATGATATTTATCTTTTTCTTTCTGACTCACTTCACTCTGTTAATAGGTTCTAGGTTAATCCACCTCATTAGAGCTGACTCAAAGGTGTTCCTTTTTATGGCTGAGTAATATTCCATTGTATATATGTACCACACTTCTTTATCCATTCATCTGTCGATGGATATCTAGGTTGCTTCCATGTTCTTAGTTCAGTTCAGTTCTATTCATTTGCTCAGTGGTTGTCCGACTCTTTTTGACCCCATGAACCTCAGGATTCCAGGTCTCCCTGTCCATCACCAACTCCTGGAGTTTACCCAAACTCATGTCCATTGATTTGGTGATGCCATACAACCATCTCATCCTCTGTCGTCCCCTTCTCCTCCTGCCCCCAATCCCTCCCAGCATCAGAGTCTTTTCCAATGAGTCAACTCTTCGCATGAGGTGGAGTAACTCTTCGCAAAGTATTGGAGTTTCAGCTTTAGTATCAGTCCTTCCAATGAACATCCAGGACTGATCTCCTTTAGGATGGACTAGTTGGATCTCCTTGCAGTCCAAGGGACTCTCAAGAGTCTTCTCCAATACCACAGTTCAAAAGCATCAATTCTTCTATGCTCAGCTTTTTTATAGTTCAACTCTCACATCCATACATGACTACTGGAAAATTCCATGATCTAGCTACTGTAAACAGTGCTGCAGTGAACAATGGGATACATGTATCTCTTTCAATTTTGGTTTCCTAGGGTATATGCTTAGGAGTGGGATTGCTGGGTCGTATGGTAGTTTTATGCCTAGATTTTAAGGCATCTCCATACCACCTTCCATAGTGGCTGTATCAATTTACCTTCCCACCAACAGTGCAAGAGTGTTTCCTTTTCTCCACACCTTCTCCAGCATTTATTGTTTGTAGACTTTCCGATGAGGGCCATTCTGACTAGTGTGAAGTGATATCTCATTGTAGTTTTGATTTGCATTTCTCTAATAATGAGCAATGTTGAGCATCTTTTCATGTGTTTGTTAGCCATCTGTACGCCTTCCTTGGAGAAATGTCTGTTTAGATCTTTTACCACTTTTTGATTGGGTTGTTTGTTTTTCTGGTACTGAGTTGTATGAGCTGCTTGTATATTTTGGAAATTAATCCTTTGTCAGTTGTTTCATTTGCTATTATTTCCTCCCATTCTGAGGGTTGTCTTTTCACCTTGCTTATAGTTTCCTTTGCTATGCAAAAGCTTTTAAGTTTAATCAGATCACATTTATTTACTTTTGTTTTTATTTCCATTACTCTAGGAGGTGGGTCTGGAGAAGGCAATGGCACCCCACTACAGTACTCTTGCCTAGAAAATCCCATGGATGGAGGAGCCTGGTGGGCTGCAGTCCATGAGGTCGCTAAGAGTCGGACTCGACTGAGTGACTTCACTTTCACTTTTCACTTTCATGCATCGGAGAAGGAAATGACAACCCACTCCAGTGTTTTTGCCTGGAGAATCCCAGGGACGGTGGAGCCTGACGGGCTGTTGTCTACGGGGTCACACAGAGTCGGACACGACTGAAGCGACTTAGCAGCAGCAGCAGCCGCAGCAGGTGGGTCATAGAGGATCTTGCTTTGATTCACGCCATTGAGGGTTCTGCCTATGTTTTACTCTAAGAGTTTTATAGTTTCTGGTCTTACATTTAGGTCTTTAATCCATTTTGAGTTTATCTTTGTGTATGGTGTTAGGATGTGTTCTAACTTCATTTTTTTACCTGTAGCTGTCCAGTTTTCCCAGCATCATTTATTGAACAGGCTGTCTTTGTCCCATTGTAAATTGCCTCCTTTGTCAAAAATAAGGTACCCATAGATGCATGGATTTATTTCTGGGCTTTCTATCTTGTTCTATTGGTCTATATTTATGTTTTTGTGCCTGTACCATACTGTCTTGATGACTGTAGCTTTGTAGTATAATTTGAAGTCAGTGAGGTTGATTTCTCCAGCTCCATTCTTCTTTCTCAAGACTGCTTTGGCTATTCAGGGTCTTTTGTGTTTCCATATGAATTGTGAAATATTTTGCTGTAGTTCTATGAAAAATGCCATTGGTAATTTGATAGGGATCATATTGAATCTGCAGATTTTATTTGGCAGTATAGTCATTTTCACAATATTGATTCTTCAAACCCAGGAACATGGAATATCTCTCCATCTATTTCTATCATCTTTGATTTCTTTCATTAGTGTCTTATAATTTTCTGTGTATAGTTCTTTTGTCTTCTTAGGTAGGTTTATTCTTAGATATTTAATTATTTTTTGTTGCAATGGTGGATGGGATTGATTCCTTAATTTTTCTTTCTGATTTTCATCATTATTATATAGAAATGCAAGTGATTTCTGTGTACTGATTTTGAATCCTGAAACTTTGCTAAATTCACTGATTAGCTCTAGTAATTTTCTGATACTATCTTTAAGGTTTTCTATGTACAGTACCATGCCATCCACAAACAGAGAGTTTTATTTCTTCTTCTCTGATCTGGATTCCTTTTATTTATTTTTTTCCTCTGATTGCTATAGCTAAGACTTCCAAAACTATGTTGAATAATAGTGGTGAAAGTGGACACCCTTGTTTTGTTCCTGATATTAGGGGGAATGATGGAGAAGGCAATGGCAACCCACTCCAGTCCTCTTGCCTGGAAAATCCCATGGACTGAGGAGCCTGGTAGGCTGCAGTCCACAGAGTCATGAAGAGTCGGACACAACTGAGAGACTTCACTTTGACTTTTCACTTTCATGCATTGGAGAAGGAAATGGCAGCCTACTCCAGTGTTCTTGCCTGGAGAATCCCAGGGATGGGGGAGCCTGATGGGCTGCTGTCTATGGGATCGCACAGAGTCGGACATGACTGAAGCGACACAGCAGCAGCAGCAGTTGTTCATAATGATCTGTTATAATCCTTTGTATTTTTGCATTGTCTGTTGTAACCGCTTCTTTTTAATTTCTAATTTTGTTGATTTGACTCTTCTCTTTTTTTCTTGATGAGTCTAGCTAAGTTTGCCAATTTTGTTTACCTTCTAAAAGAAACAGCTTTTAGTTTTATTAATCGTTACTATTGTTTCTTTCATTTCTTTTTCATTTATTTTTGTTCGGATCTTTGTGCTTTCTTTCCTTCTACTAATTTTGGTGTGTTTTTTTTGGTTGTTGTTCTTTTTCCAGTTGTTTTAGGTGTAAAGTTAGATTGTCTATACTATGTTTTTCTTGTTTCTTGAGGTAGGATTGCATTGCTATAAATTTCCCTCAGAACTGTTTTTACTGCATCCCATAGGTTTTGAGTTGTCATGTTTTCGCTCTCATTTGATCCTAGAATTTTTATTTCCATTTTGATTTCTTCAGTAACCTGTTGGTTATTTAGAAACATGTGGTTTAATCTCCATGTGTTTGTGTTTGTTAAAGTTTTTTCCTTGTAACTGATATATAGTCTCATAGTGGCATTGTGGTTGGAGTAGATGCTTGATGCAATTTCAATTTTCTTAAATTTACTGAGCTTTGACTTGTGACCCAAGATGTGGTCTATCCTGGAGAATGTACCATATGCACTTGAAAACTAGGTGTATTCTTCTGTATTTGTATGGAATGTCCTGAAGATATCAAAATGATCCATCTCATCTAATGTATCATTTAAGACTTGTGTTTCCTTATAAATTTTCTGTTTTGATGATCTGACCATTGGTGTGAGTGGGGTGTTAAAGTCTCCTACTATTTCTGTGTCACTGTCAGTTTCTCCTTTTATGTCCATTAATTGTTTGTTTTATGTATTGAGGCGCTCCAGTGTCG
Organism: Ovis aries; assembly: GCF_016772045.2. NCBI lineage: Eukaryota > Metazoa > Chordata > Mammalia > Artiodactyla > Bovidae > Ovis > Ovis aries. The sequence continues at coordinate 175,537,177 of NC_056054.1, read as the reverse complement.
GCTGCATAGATATTTACAGGTGTTATGTCTTCCTTTGGATTGATCCCCTTGTAATCTTTATTTTAAGGTCTATTTTGTCTGATACAAGGATTGCTACTCCAGCTTTCTTTTTCATCCCATTTGCATGGAATATATTTTTCCATCCTCTCACTTTCAGTCTATATATGTCTTGAGGTCTGAAGTGGGATTCTTGTAGACAGCATATATATGGGTCTTGTTTTTGTATCCATTCAGCCAGTCTGTGTCTTTTGGTTGGAGCATTTAATCCATTTACATGTAAAGTAATTATTGTTCCTATTGTCATTTTCTAATTGTTTGGATTGGTTTTGTAGATTTTTTTTCTTCTCTTGTATTTCTTGACTATATAAGTCCCCTTTAATGTTTGTTATAAAGCTGGTTTGGTGGTACAGAATTCTCTTAACTTTTGCTTGTCTGAAAAGTTCTTATTTCTCCATCAATTTTGAAAGAGATCCTTGCCAAGTACAATAATCTTGGTTGTAGATTTTTCCCTTCCAGCACTTTAAATATATTCTACAATTCCCTCTGACCTGCATAGTTTCTGCTGAAAGATCAGCTGTTAAGTGTATGGGGTTTCCCTGGTATGTTACTTGTTTCTTCTCCCTTGCTGCTTTTAATATTTTTTCTTTGTGTCTAGTCTTTGTTAGTTTGATTAGTATGTGTCTTGGCATGTTTCTCCTTGGGTTTATTCTGTATGGGACTCTTTGTGCCTCTTGGACTTGATTGACTATTTCCTTTTCCGTGTTGGGGAAATTTTCAACTATAATCTCTGCAAAAATTTTCTCATATCCTTTCTTTTTCTCTTCTTCTGGGACCCTTATAATTCAAATGTTGATGCATTTGGTATAGTCCCAGCGACCTCTGAGAATGTTCCCAGCTCTTTTCATTCTTTTTACTTTATTCTGCTCTTTAGAAGTTATTTCTACCATTTTATCATCCAGCTCACTGATTTGTTCTTCTGTTTTAGATATTCTGCTACTGATTCCTTCTAATTTATTTTTAATTTCAGTAATTGTGTTTTTTGTCTCCGTATGTTTATTCTTTAATTCTTCTAGGTCTTTGTTAATAGATTCTTGCATTTTCTCCATTTTGTTTTCAAAGTTTTTGATCATCTTTACTATCATTATTCTGAATTCTTTCTCAGGTAGTTTGCCTATTTCCTCTTCATTTATTTGGACTTCTGTGTTTCCAGTTTGTTCCTTCATTTATGCAGTATTTCTCTGCCTTTTCATTATTTTTTTTTTAAATTATCATGTTTGAGGTCTCCTTTCCCAGGCTTCAAGAAAAGTTGAATTCTTTCCTTGAAGAAGGTTGAATTATTTCTTTCTTTTAGCTTCTGCCCTCCTAAGATTGGTCCAGTGGTTGGTGTGAGTTTTGTATAGGGTGAGATTTGTGCTGAGTTTTTGTTTGTTTGTCTGTCTGTTTTTCCTCTGATGGGCAAGGCTAAGTGAGGTGGCCATCCTGTCTGCTGATGACTGGGTTTGCATTTTTGTTTTGTTTGTTGTTTGGATGAGGCATCCTGCACAGGGTGCTGCTGGTAATTGGGTGATACAGGGCCTTGCATTCAAGTGGTTTCTTTAAGTGAGTTCTCACTATCTGACACTCCCTAAGGTTAGTTCTCTGGTAGTCTAGGGTCTTGGATTCAGTGCTCCTGCTCCAAAGGCTGAGGGCTCGATCTCTGGTCAGGAACAAAGAGTCCACAAGTGGTTTGTTATGGCATTAAGTATGATTAAAACAAATACCCAAAAATGAGAAACCAAAGATGAATCTCAGACAAATGGCAGTTATAAAATCAGGCAAATAATAATTCATATAATGGAATATACACATATACATATACACCCATGAGCAAAATCAAAACAGCGCAACAAAAATAAAGTACAATAGATTGATCCAGCAAACAAAGGGAACCAAAAATTACATCTACCAGAACAAAACTAATTAAAGCACAAACTGGAAAACAAAACTAAAGCAAGGTGCCAATTGGGTAATAAAGCAATGAAAATAAAACTAACAAATATGTTGAGAGGAAAGGAGAGAAAGAAAAGAAAGAAAGAATAGAATGTAAAGTTAAATAAAGGTATATAAATATTTATATATGTTAAAAATTAACTGCAAAGGGAAAAGAACAGGAGGAAAAGCAAACAATAGAATAAATGTAGAAAAAATAGGTTTAAAATTTAAAAAAATATAAAAGAAAAAACATAGGAAAACTCCCCAGAACTGCAAAAGCCCAAAGTAGACTCAGAGGTTTATGACAGCAATAAAATATGTGACTGAGGGGAGGAAAAAAAAAAAAAAAAAAGCTGAAATGCTTAATTGGGTTTCTTAGTGCCAACAAAATCAACAGCTACAACAGAGAGGGGGGAAACGGAAAAAGAAAAAGATAAAAAAAATCCAAAAGACTCTACAAAGCAAGTCAAAAAATAAGAATAACAAATGTTTCTTTGAGACACTGCTGTCAGAGTCCTTTCCCTCATTGGGAGTCACAGTCCACCTTACCTCCCTAGGATGCCCTCTAACATTGTGCTGATCTCTGGACCTGCTGTGTGGGCAGCTCAGATTCTAATCTGGTCCTACTCCTGTGTGTTCTTGTCTCCAAGTCCACAGCTATCAGAGCTAGTGTGTTTTCTTTGTGGGAGCTCTAAATATCCTTTTATATATTCCATCAACACAGAGTCTACTTAGCTGATCATGTGGATTTAATCTTCAGCTTGTACAGCTGGTGGGAAGGTTTTGGGTCTTCTTCATTAGCCACACTGCCCCTGGGTTTCAATTGTGGTTTTATTTCCACCTCTACATGTGGCTCGTCCACTGGGGTTTAGCTCCTGAGGCTGCCCTGGAGGGCTTGGGTTTACCCCTGTGAGGGTCAAGTGTGGAGGTGGTGCAGCTGCTTGGGTCACAGGTGTTCTGGCAGCACCAGGTACTCAGGGGGGTTGGCTGCTAGGCCAATAGGCAGTATAGTGCTCTGGAAGGATATGACAACCAGTATTGGCCAGTATGCTCCAGTATTCTTGCCTGGAGAAGCCCCTCTCTGACAGAGAGCCTGGAAGACCACAGTCTACAGGGTCACAAAGAGTTGGACATGACTGAAGCAACCTTAAGTGCATAGACATAAGAATTTTTTTTGCCTGTGGCAGCTCTGCCTCAGTGAGAGTTGAGCGGCACAGCTTCTTGGCTTGTGCAGACCCTTGCAGCGCCAACTGTGCAGGGACATGAACTGCCTCCGCTGCAGGAGTTATGGCCCTATCAGGGTCTTTTTTCGAGCCTCTTGTAGTTGGAGATCAGAAGGCCTCTTTGGCCAGTCTTTCGCCATAGCTCCACCTGTTCTGGCACTTAGAGGGCTCCCTTGCCTGCAGTCCTTCTCTGCTGTTCAGCTCATCAGGCACATAGAGGGGGCCCCTGGCTGGGCTCCTGCTCTGTAGATTAGCACATCAGGCACTTAAAGGGGCACCCTGGGTGGGGTCCTACTCTGTAGTTCAGTGCATCAGGTGTTTGATGGGTCAGCCTCTCTGTTGTTCAGCTGCCATTGCTGGTATGTGGGAAGAGAGAGGCTATGGTGATGGGTCCACCCCCTACGTGTGACTCAGCAGTATCGCCTTGCTTCCATGGCTGCTTGGCTTTCCTCCACTGGCATTTCCCACCAGGATCTCCTCCTTCACATCCCCTCAAGCCATCTTTCCATAGTCAACAGCAGCCCTCACTCTGGGATTGCTCCACAATCCCTAAACTCCAGCTCCCAGCTATTGCACCTTCCAAGAGACCAGCGTTCCGGTCCCAGGTATGTATGGCTGCAGCAAGGACTGTCTGATTCTCAATCCAGTTAGGCTGCCAAAGATCAGCTGTTTCACTCTCAGCCTTAAACATTTCTCCTCTGACTCAGACAATTGCCCCACTGTGGGGATCAACCCTTGCTTCATTTCCCCCACCCGCTGAGGGCAGGTCCAGTCCTACTAAAACTCCTTTTCTTCCTCCATTTTTCCTTCATCCTACCAAGTTTTGCGTGGTTCTATATATTCTTTTCCACTAGTCAGGTATTCCTGTTCCCTTTCAGTTCTGTTGTTCTGCATGCACTTCTGTGTCTGAAGGTATATTCCTGATGTATCCTTGGAGAGAGATGTACTCCACGTCTACCTACTCCTCTGCCATCATGTTCTCCTCTTGGTTTACCTTTCTAAAAAGATTCTTCCCTCTTACCCATTAGGGAAAGTAGCTATCATGTGGGTTTGTCTTTAATCCTCTTCAATCTCCCCAACAGTAAATGAAAAAAATTCTCTCCCCCAGCATTCATTAAAAGAGAGAGAGAGAGAGAGAGAGAGAGAGAGAGAGAGAGAGAGGGCTCTGATCCTACTTTTAGGGTTGTCAACATTTGGCAAACAAAAATACAGGACACCCAGTTAAAGCTGACTTCAAATAAACAGTGACTATTACCTGAGTATGAATACATCCCATTCAACATCTGACAAAATTTCTGCAGGTGTAAAAAGATACCATAACCTAGGCCTCTCATCATCGTTTAAGTGAAAATCCTGTATTTTATCTGGCAATCCTACATACTTCAGTCAAGCTCCCATCACAATCACTGCTGTCCAGGAACTGGAATCACGATGCTTGTCCATACCACCCAATCCATCCAGTCACCATGAGAGTCAAGTCTGATACCAGAAGAGAGTCATATCCCTCTCCATAACAGAGATAAGTAGAGGTGGGAGAAGGGGAGCCAAGGATAAAAAAGCAAATCTATTCACTGCATGCATAGGGCTTAGCCTACTAACAGAAGATGCCGGTCAAATAAGGTTTTCACTGTCGATAATCCACATTATTATACTTCACCACTGATTATAGGTCCAAACCATAGAAAACACTCTTCTAATTTTTTTTTCTTTTTAGAAAACAAATTAATTCATATGTAGTTGTACATTGCTACAAAAAGCAAGTGGTAGGAGTGGACTAAATAACTATGCTTCAATATTGGAGGCATTGCCAGAATGGTAGGCAGTCTTATTTTATGGTTTTCCTGGGGTTCAAGAAACTTCCTTGAGCTTCTCTAAATGGTAATTATAAAACAATAAGCAAAAAATATGTTGGCTCTGGCATCAGGCAAGATGACAGAAATGCAGGCTTGTCTGAATTTGGCAGCAGCACTCTTAATTATATTGACAATGTGTGGCTGTGTCATTTCTTAGGAACTAATTATTTCATTCCTTTGGAAAGAAAATGTCCCTAAGGACACAGTTTTTGAAATACAACTTTTGGACCAAAGACTTCAACAGAGTGAATCAAATTATGATTGTTGGCTGCTAATAGGATAGTTTTAAACTTTAAAATAAGGATGTGTGTATTAGTCATCCAGTCATGTCCAACTCTGTGACCCTGTGGACTATAGCCCACCAGGCTTCTCTGGCCATGGGATTTTCCAGGCAGGAATACTGGAGTGGGTTGCCATTCCCCTTTCCAAAGGATCTTCCTGACCCAGGGATCACCCACATCTCCTACATTACAGGCAGATTCTTTACTATCTGAGCCAACAGGGTAGCCCTTTTTAAGTATCTATCATCCTTTACAGAGATAATGTAAGTAGATACGGCTGTTAAATGACTACAAAATAGTCTCCTCACAAAATTTCAAAGGTTCGATGGAATTCCTCAGTGGAGGATCAGGATTTAAAATCAATATTTTGTGCAGATTGGGAATGGGAATGAAGTTTCCTACTATAAACTTAAGTGGGAGCAACCATTTCTGTGGGTACATAGTGACTTGTCAAAGATGGTTTGGCTATGATAAACTTATCTGAACTGAGAATAAAACTGAAAGAGATAGTGACAAAAATGAATGTACATGTATGTGAAAGACACAGAAAGAAAAAGAGAGAGACTGAGTTTACATCAGGAATAGAAGGCAATACACTGCCTTCACTTTGAAACATCTGGACATCATGTAGAGGAACAGACATGGGCTATGTCAACTGCACTCTTTGGGACCAGGTGTGTTTCTCTGACTTCTCCTCCCTCTTTCCCTTGTTGGCTTATCTTCCTTCTCCTTTTATCCTCTAAATTTGATCATTTCTCAAAATGTTTTCTCCATTTATTCTCTCTTGGTAAATGTCCCTGAACAGAACATGCCTCTTCATGGCATACATTCCCTACATGCCTTTGGTCAGTTGGTGCAATGCATGACTCATGGCCGACTCACACTGTAGTCCATGTGCCCCGCAAACTTCTCAGGTTTTATGTGGCAGCTTGATATGGGTGATCCAAATCTATCTCTACCTCCACTTTCTTCTGATCTCTACTCATGGACCTCTAACTTCTTACCCAATTATTTAACAGAAAATAAACACCAATTTTACTTATGCTGTTAGAGCAGGAGGAACTAAGAGCAGAGGTCTTCCTGCTCCAAAAGAAAATAAAAATTACATGGAATCATTCCCATTTGGTCGGTATTTTTGAACAAGTGGGCTATTACTACCTGCACACATTTCCTCTATTACCATAGACAACAGTACCAAGGTGGTTCTCAAAGGACTTGGTTCTAAGAACACCACACAGTCACAGCAGTAAGGAGGGGCTGCTTGATGGACAACTCCATACACTAGACTGCAATGACACTATTCCAGGCTTGCAGCAGTTTCTGATTGCTGGGGAAACCTCCAGTGGTAAGTACAGAGAAGAGGAAAATGTTCAGCTGAGAGCAGGGAGTGAGCACTAGCAACATACATAGCAGCTCGCTACCCAGTCTGCTCCAGTAGTCACGCTCCCACCCTTGCCCAAAGACACTAATGTTAGCCCAAAGAGCCAATACAGCTAAATGAGCTGCCTGCTCAATGAATGATCTTATGCTCAGCTATCTTTCAGGTTATATGTTTCTCCCAGATCATGAGATCAGTGTGAATTTAGCAACTGCCACCTTATAAACCCAAAATCTTGACCTCCTTCCCTTGCTGATTTCCTGACTAAATCTGCACTGAGACACTCTAAAACAAGTATAAGTGACACACGTTTTAAAATCTAGAGCTATGCATGCAAAGGTCCTTTCAGATGCTGCAAGGGTGCCTTCATCTCAGTTCTCTGAGGGAGACTACCCCAGTAACTCCAAGTTGTTTCACTTTGAAGTGAAGCTCTCTGAGTATCTGAGTGAATCTTCAATAAGACCTTACCTTCAGTATCTTCAAAGTAGAGTTTTTCTTTAACACTTTTCTATTTAATGCCAGGAAAAACAAAATCTCCAATAACCTCTTTCAAAATTTTAAAGTAATCCTCATATCGCCATGTCACTTGTTGCTAACTTTAATTGACTTCCCATCATGCGCAAACCTGGAATACTTCTTGGTGGCTCAGTGGTAAAGAATCCACCTGCAACGCAGGAGACCCAGGTTCGATCCCTGGGTCAGGAAGATCCTCTGGAGAAGGGAATGGCATCCCACTCCAATATTCTTGCCTGGAGAATTTCATGGACAGAGGAGCCTGGAAGGCTACAGTCCATGGGGTCGCAGAGAGTCAAACAAAACTGAGCAACTAATACTTTCACTTTCATGCACAAAATTTTTTAAAAAAATGATTACAAAGATTTTCTATCATATATGTATAGCACACAAGTCTTATCTCATTTCACTGCCCCTAGAATTACTTCACTGGGCACCATTTTTCAATGCATTCCAAACAGTGTAAAGTAAGTTGTCATTATAGTCCCTGTACCTGAAATTCCATCCACTCTGCCTGTCAAAAAGCTGCTCTTCATTCAAAGGATGACAGTAATTTCACTTCTTTCATGAAATAATGTTAGTCACCCCAAGACAATAGTAATCTCTCTATCTTTTAAATTCCACAAAGTACTGTGCCAAGATCGCAGGCTCTGAAATTTAACACAACATTGTGTGAATCCCATTTTCACCACTCAGCTCTGTGTCCAACGGAAATGTGGGTAATTTCAAATTTTACTTAACATCTTTTTTTTAACTTATAAAATGGAAATAATGTTTTCCTTTCAGGATAACTATAAGAATACTATAACTCACATAGCAGAGAGCAATGCACAAAATATGTACTAATTAGACATCAGCCACTGTTATCACTATGAATAATATCTTCTACAACTTTGCCGAGTAAGTAATGAAAGACAATGCAAAAATATGGAAAACAAAGCGGGTCAGTTATAGGAGATGAAGGGTAAATTCTTAAGGAGTAACTGAAATCCAAAACAGGTCAGAATTTGAGGGGTGTTCATAATTGGCCCTGAGCTCAGACAAAATTCTAACCAATGTTTGAGTGCTGTTATTTTTGAACTATATTAATACTTCTTGTTGTATATGCGGCTGTTTCTGCCACAAGAGTGCCTTAAGAATGTCAAGTTGCAGTTTATGAAGTATTGTAATCAATACTATTCATGATCTCACTGATTACCACAGCTTTGCTTGTACAACTATCTAAAAATTTCCTACGCTTCAGACATTTTCTCAGTTTAAAAGCTTACTGGGGATGACCATATCATGTTTTTAATTCTTCTTATCCCCCTTAGATCTGGATAAAGAATAGGAGTCAAGAAAGTATCAATAAACTGCTGAATTGGACTTAACTGCATACAAAGAAATGTTACTGACAAAGCCATGTTGGCATCTCTCATAGGAAAGTAGCATATATTCAGTTCATTTGCTCAGTCGTGTCTGACTCTTTGTGACCCCATGAATTGCAGCCTGGCAGGCTTCCCTGTCAGGGAGTCACCAACTCCCTGAGTTCACTCAAACTCACATCCATTGAGTCAGTGATGCCATCCAGCCATCTCACCCTCTGTCGTCCCCTTCTCCTGCCCCCAATCCCTCCCAGCATCAGAGTCTTTTCCAATGAGTCAACTCTTTGCATGAGGTGGCCAAAGTACTGGAGTTTCAGCTTTAGCATCATAGTGTCTAGCAAAATAATAGAAGTACTTTTGGGCTATCCCCTTAAAATGCCATATGTGCATACAGGCTAAGTTGCTTCAGGCATGTCCAACTCTTTGTGATCCTGTGGACTGTAGCCTTCCAATCACCTCTGTCTGTGGGATTCACCAGGCAAGAATATTGGAGTGGGTTGTCATTCCCTTCTCCAGTTCTTTACCACTAGCAGCACCTGGGAAGCCCAAAGCATTATATGTGTGCTTAGTTGCTCAGTCATGTCCAACTCTTTGCAACCCCATGGACTGTAACCCCTAAACACCTCTGTCCATGGGTATTCTCCAGGCAAGAATACTGGCGTGGATTGCCATGCCCTCCTCCAGGGGATCTTCCCAACCCAGGAATCGAACCCAGGTCTCCTGCATTCCAAGCAGATTCTTTACCAACTGAGCCACCAGGGAAGTCCAAGAATACTGGAGTGGGTAGCCCATCCCTTCTCCAGGGGATCTTCCTGACCCAGGAATCAAACTGGGCCCTCCTGCATTGCAGACGGATTCTTTACCAGCTGAGCTACCTAATCTGGGGCAAATTTCCAACTCTCAGTGTCATTTCATCCTCTGTAACTTAAGACAGGAAAATGACAAAGTAGCTCACGTGCAAAGGTAAGAAACTCCTTACAGTCTTGGATACCAATGCTTAAACAGGAAAGAATCACAATGGAATCTTTACCAATGGACTGAAAATGGTTTTGAATTTTAGATTCTTATTTTCTAAAAAAAAAAAGAAAAGAAATACACTAACTGAAACATCCAAACCAAATTTTACCCAGGAAAATACTGATTCAGCATCTAGTATGTTCATGAATATGTTAAAGGTTGTCAAAGGAATAACATTTCACAATTTAGTGGTAAAAATATATATGTAAAAAGTTCAATGAATTAAGTGCTGGAGTAAATTATAAAGCCAATAAAGAGAAATACATAGGCAAGAGTAATTCATATAACTTGAGGTAACCAGCAATGCTGAACGAGATGGGGTATTTTATTTAATGCTTCAAGGATATTTAACTTTTGAACATGTGTAGGCAGGAATGAAGACTATTTCGTGTGAAAGGAAAAATATGAGAAGAGACAAATGAGAGTGGGTATTTGACTTGTTTGTGGGCATCATGTATGAGTGATGTAGATCACATGTATTCTGTTCAAATGAAGTTTGTTTTTTTTTTCCCCCTTGCTGTGGAGTTGTGACCTGCCAGACCTGCCATCATAAGTGTGGTGCACAGGCAACTCTTCCCCCTAACCTCATATATCTTCTCTCTTTAATGCTGATCAATATAATTCATTAATCACATGAAAATCATCATTTCATATGCCTTTGATCACAAGTGCTCCATCTTCCTTCAGCTGTTTCCATAGTTCTCCTATTTAGCTGTTTTCTGTTTCCATCAATAACCAAATCAGAAGTGCTGCAATTCATGGGGTCGCAAAGAGTCGGACACGACTGAGTGACTGAACTGAACTTAACTGAATATCCTTTAAGGGGACTTCCCAGATGGTGCAGTGGTAAAGAATTCACCTGCCAATGCAGGAGACTTGAGTTTGATCCCTGGGTCGAGACAATACCCTGGAGTAGGAAATGGCAACCCACTCCAGTATTCTTGCCTGGAGAATCCCATGGACAGAGGAGCCTGGCAGGCTAGAGCCCAGGGAGTCACAAAGAGTCGGACACTACTGAGCAACTAAACAACGACAATATCCTTTAAGAGTTATGTAGAATTTAGCTATTATAGTTAAGGACATACCATCTTGTGATTGTGAAAAGTCTACTCTCTTCCCCAGTAAACCAGCACTTCTTAGAGGGTGAGATGAGGTAAGTATTTGGGAGTGAGAGTGTTGAGGTCAGATTAGGATGGGTATACATGTCCCTCGGCATCAGTGTCCCCAAGGTGCTGCTCATGTGGAACTCTCCATCTCAGTATCTCCTTTCAGCTCTTCTCTCACTGTAACTCACTAATCTAGACATAAAGCACATATCTCTTTCTTTAATCCTTCTGTGACACCATCCTCCCCTCATAAAACATCACTCTCCTGAGACTTTTGTGAATGTAACAGAGTATATTGACATTTGTAGCAATGGAAGAGCTTTACAAAAATGCAAGTGCATTAGTTTGCTAGGGCTGCTGTAACAAAATAGCCCAGACTGGATGCTTAGATACTAATTTTCTTACAGTTCTGGAGCCTAGAAGTCTGAGGTCAAGGTGTCAGCAGGTTTGCTTTCTCCTAAGGCCTCTCTCCTTGGCCACAGCCACCTTCTCACTGTGTTTTCACATGGCAACCCACTCCAGTATTCTTGCCTGGAGAATCCCATGGACAGAGGAGCTTGGTGGGCTACAGTCCACGGGTTGCAAAGAGTCAGACACAACTGAGCGACTTCACTTTCACTTTTCTCTACATACATATATCCTTGAATTCACTTGCGTCTTCAAACTTCCTCTTCTTATAAAGATACCAGTCACATTCGATTAGGGCTCAGCCTAAGGTCCTCCTTTTAACTTAATCGTCTCTTTCAAGGCCTCATCTCCAAAGACAGACACATTCTGAGGCCCTGGGAGTTACAGCTTCAACATACAAATTTTAAGGAGACATAATTCAGCCCATAATAATAATTAACTTCAAATTTAACATCAGGTAACCTTGTTCCTATTAAAGTTTCTTAGCACTCAGACACCAGGAAATCTTCACAGGCCATTTTTCTTCAGAAGTTCCAGCTTCCGTATAAATCAGTTGGTAACAAATTTTCTTTTGTTTGCTTCCCCACCCAGTTATATGGACATAGAATTAAAACTGCAGTTTATCCTTTTCAGAACATATTGATTCTAGCATCTCTCTGCTAATACTCAAAAAATCCATATATGAGTTTCCATTAGATTAAGCACCAAGAACTTTTCAATTGCTAATTATGTTTGCACTCAAGACAGGCTGATGCTGAGGTGAAGGCATACTTAGCCTGGGATTCACACTAAGCATATCTAATCAGTTAGTTGTATGAGGGTTGGTCTGAATGTCCTTAGAGGAGGATACACATTATGTATCAGTCAGAGGTCAGTAAGGAAACAAGAAACACTTTGAGTGTTTTAAACACAGGGGACTTAATACAGGGAAGAGGTTATACAGATGATGAGAGACATGGAAAGCAAAGCAGGGTGTGGTGGAGTAAATGAATCATTGGAAATAGCAGAAAACCACCCATCACTTCTGGGATGGCAGGAACACAACAGAGAAGTGGTACTTCCAGAAATCACATGCTTGGGACACCTGGGGGCAGCTAGAACCCCAGCAGGGTTTACTTGTAGGGGCTGGGTTTACAAAGGGCAAGCTGTTCAGAAAGAACCTGTTACTCTAAAGACATAGCCACTCACAGAAACTGTTGTCTGAGGTAGAAGAAACTAAATTTTAGAAATACCCTAGCTTCTTTACTCCTGAATCCCTCCAGGATCCACCAATGCTTCCTACAAGCCAAACATATCTGGAAGCCCAAACCAGAGACAACATACAGAAAGGGTAGATAAACAGGAAACATAACAGCATACAAACTGGATCTTAGTGTAAATAGGCAATGACTAGAACCATAAATTCAAGGAGAATTAAAGATAGCAGAGTATATCTCTCTGACACAGAATTGGATCATCAGGTGTAATAAATGGATTTTCACCTGAATTTTACAAAGGCCAGAGGAACCAAAAAACACAATGGAAAGAGTTGTTTACACTATAACCTCTGTATACTACTGGGGAATATGGTTGGCAGAATAATGGGGCCCCAACGATGTCCAGGTCCTAACCCTTGGAATCTGTGAATATGGCAAAGGGACTTCATAGATATGATTAAGATTAAGGACTATAAGATGGAGAGGTTATCATGGATCATACAGGTGGGCCAAATCTAATCACATGGGTCCCTATAAGAAATGAAAACACCCTTGTATGGTCAGAGAGGGATGTGACTATGGAAAAATTATCAAAGAGGCAATGTTGCTGCCTTTGGAGATGGAGGAAGGGGTCATATGTCAAGGAATGTGGGCAACCTCTAGATGCCAGAAAATGCAAGGAAACAGACTCTTCTCTAGTCTGCAGACAGGGACATGGCCTTGACAACACCTTGTCTGGAGCCCAGTAAGACCTGGGTCAGATTTCTTATTTATACAACTAGAATATAATAAATTGGTGACGTTAAAAAGGCACCAAATTTGTTACAGCAGCAACTGGAGGTAAATACAAGAAAAAAAGAACTCTGCTTGGTATTGGTAAGAACGTCGAGCTGAAAGAGGAGAAAGTGTAAAGAAGCATTCTCCCAACCTCTGCATGGAAAGCAAGCTGGCTTTGGTGCATTACAGTCTATAAAGAAGTCAACAACAGCTTAGAGATCACCATGCAGAGCACAAACAATACCTGATTAAAGGCAGAGGAGTCCAGGAAAAGGCAGCTCAATGGCCAGCACTCACACAGCTGGTGGTGATAGGTTTGAAAGCAAAAAGATTTCAGCAGGAAGCAACATTTGGATCCCAAGTAATGCTAAAAGGGCGCTTCTCTGATAGCTCAGTTGGTAAAGAATATGCCTGCAATGTAGGAGACCCCATTTCAATTTGTGGATCGGGAAGATACCCTGGAGAAGGGATAGGCTACCCACTCCAGTATTCTTGTGCTTCCCTTGTGGCTCAGCTGGTAAGGAATCCACCTGCAATGTAAGAGACCTGGGTTTGATCCCTGGTTGGGAATAATCCCTGGAGAACAGAAAGGCTACCCATTCCAGTATTCTGGCCTGGAAAATTTCATGGACTGTATAGTCCATGAGGTCTCAAAGAGTCTGACACATCTGAGCTTTTACTTTAATGCTAAAAGGACCTGAGTTCCATGTGAGATGGAAAGGAATCTTTCATGAACACATGTGAAACTCACAGTGAAGAATTCTGATGGCCCTTTTCTCTTCCTTTATTCTTGAATGAAGTCCTAAGTAATAAAGCGATACAACTTTGTATTCAAAACAATTCAAACAATTAAGAGATACTTGGAGAGATAAATTAATTTCTAACAAAAATGGTTAAAGAATTCTCCAATATAATTACTGCTAATTATTTATCTGCACAATAATAAATTAGAGACATGATAACCTGTTTATAGCAGAATGTAGTTAGCAGGCTTTGTTTAAGTCTTCCCTAAGACTGGCTTGTTACTTTACCCTAAAGAACAAAATCAAAAACAATACTTATTCTTGAAAATACTTCTCCAAATATAATTTGGTATCTAAACATTATATCTTACTATCTTAGGTAATTGTACAATTCTATAAGGATGCAACCCTTGGGAATTTTACAATTCCCAAGGATTCTATCCCTCTAAAATATCCTCTACCCAAACCTGAGTCTCATTTTTTCTCTATACCATCCCTTATATTGCACGGCAAAATAAAACGGTCAGGTAATGGAAGAAAAGATGGATAAAATCCATCTATTATCCATCTCTTTGAATCTCTTGGAATGCTGAGTGCCACTGTGAATGACTAAGTATAAGAGGAAAATGTGCTTTTGTACCTCAAATGAAATGTTTCTTAAACTAAAATGTTTTGATAGTCAAAGTAACAAGCTATATCAACTTTCCAATCTACAACTTTAGAATGTTTTTCTCCATGATGGAATACTCATACTCTTTAGACTCATCTTCTTTCTAGGATGGAGGTTTGAAAATGGCTCTGATTTTAGCAACCAAAATACCATAACAAACTTGGGCAACTATTTTACAGAACGCATAAACACCAGAGTAAAGTGCTCTCTATTTTCTACCCTTTTATTCATCCTTTGTTATTGGCCATCCACTTAATGGCCCATCTTTGATCAGTTACAAACCATGTCAGTGACTTTCACTTCTTGCAGTATTTACATTGACAGTAGGTATGTTAACAATATACTATTTTAATTATCCTGCTCCCCAGGGGGTGATCACTTTTTTAATCTTTACCATATAATGCCCATCGCTAGCATCAGGATTGGTAATAAAAACAACACCCACAAAAAAGCAAAGACTGGCGTGGCATTTAGGATGCTAAGATATTTATGATATTTAGTCAATTCAGCAATGCTTGGTTGGGAGCATGAAAGCTATGATTTCTTAGGCTTAGTCAAAGATATAATTTTGGAGACAAGAAAGTGCTCTTTAACATTTTAAATATTTTTTTCTTAATATAAAACCAATGCACAGCTTTTGTATTGACTTCCTGGGTCTGAAGATCCCCTGGAGAAGGGAATGGCTACCCACTCCAGTATTCTTGCCTGGAGAATTCCATGGGCAGAGAAGCCTGGTGGGCTATAGTCCATGGGATCGCAAAGAGTCAGACATGACTGAGGGACTTACACTTTCACTTTTTTCAAGTAATATGTATGGAATAAAAAGTTAAAGCCAAGGCAACAATGGTCACTATTTTAAATATTATTATAACCTTGTTCTCAAAGTCTTATCCAATTAAGTAATCAAAGAAACTATATTAAAACTATTGGGGGATAAAAGGTGGAAATTACTCATTTTTAAACAGTGATATAACTATGCTGGAATCAAGATTGCCAGGAGAAATATCAATAACCTCAGATATTCAGATGACACCACGCTTATGGCAGAAAGTGAAAAGGAACTAAAAGCCTCTTGATGAAAGTGAAAGAGGAGAGTGAAAAAGTTGGCTTAAGCCTCAACATTCAGAAAACGAAGATCACGGCATCTGGTCCCATCACTTCATCGGAAATAGATGGGGAAACAGTGGCACACTTTATTTTTCTGGGCTCCAAAATCACTGCAGATGGTTATTGCAGCCCTGAAATTAAAAGATGCTTACTCCTTGGAAGGAAAGTTATGCCAAACTAGACAGCATCTTAAAAAGCAGAGACATTACTTTGCCAACAAAGGTCCGTCTAGTCAAGGCTATGGTTTTCCAGTAGTCATATATGGATGTGAGAGTTGGACTGTAAAGAAAGCTGAATGCTAAAGAATTGATTCTTTTGAACTGTGGTGTTGGAGAAGACTCTTGAGAATCCCTTGGACTGCAAGGAGATCCAACCAGTCCATCCTAAAAGAGATCAGTCCTGGGTGTTCACTGAAAGGACTGATGCTGAAGCTGAAACTCCAATATTTTGGCCACCTCATGTGAAGAGCTAACTCACTCGAAAAGACCCTGATGCTGGGAGGGATTAGGGGCAGGAGGAGAAGGGGATTACAGGGGATAAGATGGCTGGATGCATCACCACCTCGATGGACATGAGTTTGGGTAAACTCCGGGAGTCGGTGATGGACAGGGAGGCCTGGCGTGCTGTAATTCACAGGGTCGCAAAGAGTCAGACATGACTGAGCAACTGAACTGAACTGAACTGAAGTACATATGTAGGCTTTCTCTTGTGGCTCAGTGGTAAAGAATCCACCTGCCAATGGCAGAGACATGGATTTGATCACTGGGCCGGGAAGATTCCACTTGCCGTGGGCACTAAGCCCGTGAGCTACAACTACTGACCATGTGCTCCAGAGCCCAGGAGCCGCAACTACTGATCCCACATTCCACAATTACTGAAACCCATGTGCCCTAGAGCCCGTGCTCCCCAACAAGAGAAGCCACTGCAATGAGAAGTCCATGCACAGCAACTACAGAGTAGCCCTTGCTCACCACAATTAGAGAAAAGCCCACACAGCGAAGAAGATTCTGCATAGCCATAGATAAACAAAGAATTAGCACATGTAGAAAACTGAGAGAATCAAAACTACATAGGACAGAATTTAGTAAAGCAGTTGATTACAAAGCTAATATATAAAAATCAATAGCAAATATGCAAAGAATTTTTTACTGAGAGCAATAACAAATGGAAATATATTTAAGAAAGGTGCTGGGCCCATAGAAAACTACTATAAAAATCAACTGGAGGAAATGACAAAAATTGAAGTAAGACACATCATGTTCATGGCTAAGAGATGCTCAGTATTGTGAGGTATGAGTTCTCCATAATTTACTATTTCATACAATCACAATTAAAATAGCCACAACCTTGATGATTCTATAGATGATGGTGACAATTTAGCATTCTCATGTACCACTGGAGTGCCTTTCTAGCAAGCAGTTTGGCAATAACTGTTGAATTTTAAATCTTTGTGTCATATGATCTAGCAATTTATCTACTGAAAATTAACCCTATGTATATTCCAGTAGTCAGAATTCCAATGAAAAAATAATCATCAAAACCTTGTTTGCAACAATAAAATTTAAAAAAAATGCATCAATAAGGCACTGAATAAATCCATACTTTTGTATGAATAAACTCTTAGTGATTACTTTTAGATAAAAGAATATTGGTCTCAAACCTATGCAGCAAAACCTGAAGCTTCAATAAAAAATATAAGAGCCATGACTGTAAGTAGACCATGCCCTATTCTGAAAGTATAAGAGTCAAGTTTCAACATTAAGAATTTGGGAAATCTATGTTTGTGTATATACATATATATACGTATATATACATACATATGCAGAGAAAATTTTCAAAAAATTATGACTTCAAAGAATATTGGTCTAAAGACAGGAAAAGACTTTTCCTATATTTCACATACTCCATTGTTAGATCATTTTTATTACCATTCGCATATAAAAGCATATTGACAAGGATCACCTTTATGGTAGACTATGTATGGATAACTTTAAAATTTCTTTTTCTTCAATTCATTCAACATCTAATTATTGAACACCTAACTCTATCACCCTACACAGGTGATACAGTAGTCAACAGTATTTTTTAATCTACTAAAACATATTTTTTTTAAATAATAAAGATTACCAAAATGCAAATTCCTTTTCAGAAACCATAAATCCTATTTACTTCTTCAGAGGCAAATCAATGTTAAGAGTTTTGTATACGAGCACATTTTATTGTGGTTTGCTTTACTGAACTTTGCAGAAAATGCATTCTTTACAAATTGAAGGTCTGTGGCCACCCCGTGTCCAGCAAGTCTATAGGCACCATTTTTCCAACAGCATTTGCTCACTTCATGTCTCTGTGTCACATTTTGGTAATTCTCACAATATTGCAAATGTTCTCATTATTATTATATTTGCTATGGTGATCTGTGATCAATGCTTTTTATGTTACTACTAGAACTCACTGAAGACTCAGAAGATGCTTAGCATTTTTTAGCAATAAAGTATCTTTTAATTAAGGCATATATATTTGTTAGACATAATGTGTTGTACACCTAATGGATGACAGAACAGTGTTAACATAACTTTGATATGCACTGGGAAACCAAAAAATTTGTGTAACTCAAGTTTATTGCAAGATTTGCTTATTGTGTTGGTCTGGAACTGAACTCACAATATCTGAGATATGTCTATATTCCATCCAGACATTTTCTAGGCATTCACACATGTGATTAAAGACATAAAAAAATAAATGAAGATAATATAGACACAGGCACACAGACTTCATACAAGCAAATGTTTAATAGGAACTGAATAATAACATACTGTGTTGCCTGCTGCTTCCCTCTAGTTTTTAAAAATGCATAAATTACTCAGAGATCTTTTCAGTTTTTTTAGCAACTACACACTCTTCTCCAGTACAGTTGAGTTGTAGTTAATCACTTCCCTGTTCATATGCATTTGAATTGTTTAAACTTCTCCATAATCACACATACAACAACAAAAAATAATTTTGAACATATACAGTAGGCCCTCCATATTTGTGGGTTTTACATTTGTGAATTCAACCAACAGTGGATGGAAAATATTCCCCTCAAATTTCAGAAAGCTCCAAAATTCAAAATTTAAACTTGCCACACACCAGCAACTATTCACACAGCATTTACACTATTAGGTACCATAACTAATCTAGATATAATTTAAGCTGTATTGGAGGATGTGCATAGGTTATATGCAAATATTTAATACTATGTCATCTTACATAAAGGACTTCAGCATCCACTGACTTTGGTATCCACAAGGTGTCCTGGAACCAGTTCCCCATGGATACTGAGGAATAACTGTATATCAGAAGCAAAATCTTTTAACTGATGTATATGTACTTCTGAAATTTTGATACCATCAATTTTCTCATCAAGATGTACAGCACTATCTATAAAACACCTACAGTGGTGCTTTAATCATTTCCAATTTTAGCTATAATACTTCAAATATTTTCAATATTTTTGGTTTCATTAATATAGTTTTCTACAGTTTTAAGATCTCCCTTAAATCCTTTATAAGCTGAAGAAAGTTTCATTTCTATAGCTTACTAACCATTCTTATCAGAAATTTTCATTTTTAATATAGTTAGCATTAATAGTTCATTAGATTGCCTAATGACTAAAAATATTCCATTCCTGTGATAAACTCTATGTTATCAAGCTGATTTTAATCAGTTGAAATTTTGCTTAGAGTAGCTGCATTTCTGTTAATAAAGGAGACTGATGTAAATTTGCCCTTCAGTTTACTGCATTTTATTTTGTGTGCGAGCATTGCTTTACAGTTTGGGCTTAGACATGACCTAGTCTTGAAATGAGCTGAGACGCTTAGAAAAGTATTATCTCCCCTTCAGTTCTCCACATTTTCCCTTCCCATCTTGCAGTTAACTATTCAGTTAACATAAAGGCAGTGGAGTTAAAATATTGAGGCACAAAATATGAGCAGCCCTGCTGACTAATTCACCACATCAGAAAGGGCTGCCTGAAATTCTTGCCTGTGACCTCAACAGATTTCATTTGACTGACAAGTAAACTTTTCTGTGTTAAACCACTGACATTACTGGGATGTTTGTCCCTGTAGCATCCTGAATTGTTTAGAAGCTTTCCTCTGTTTAAAGCTCAGAACTATTTTAAATAATGTATTTAAATATTTGGTAAAATCACTGTAAAATCTTTGGGTCCAATGAAATTTTTAATGACGAAATTTTCCCACTACTTTTTGTTTCCTATTTCGCTTGGGTATTCTACTTCTCCTTAGGTTTAGAATACTATATACCTTAGAAAACATCTAATTTTTTTTTAACTTCATGACTCAATTTCCAAAGTTATTGGAATGAAGTTGCACATATGCTCCTAAGTTGTAAATCTTTATATTTGCACCTGATTTATTATACCTATGTTCATTCACAATCTTATTTCTCCTGTTGATCAAGCTCTCTTCTCTGTTGACTTCTTTTTCTCCTTTCCTTGGGTTTATATGGCTGTTTTATGGGTTGTTGTTGTTTTTTTTTTTAATGAAGACATAGTTCATAAGGCTTTATTTTTTTTCCAGCAAATTGTGTTCAGTTCAGTTCAGTCACTCAGTCATGTCCAACTCTTTGTGACCGCATGGACTACAGCACGCCAGGCTTCCCCATCCATCACCAATTCCCAGAGCTTACTCAAACTCATATCTATTGAATCAATGATGCCTTCCAACTACCCCATGCTCCATCATCCCCTTCTCCTCATGCCTTAAATCTTTGCCAACATCAGGTTCTTTTCCAGTGAGACAGTTCTTCACATCAGGTGGCCAAAGTCACATATGTGACTATAACTTTGTTATTTTCCAAAATTTTTAACAATATATTTCAGTATTCCCTTTAATCTACTTATATAAATGCATTTTTAATAATTTCTAAGAAATGTCAGTTTACTTTGAATATGAAATGAATACATTTATTTCAATATACTTTATGATTAACTTTTATTTTTACTGCATGTGGTTCAGAAAACCTGTTTTGTGTAATTTCTCCTATATGGAATTAATAGAGATTATCTTTGTAGGGTAATGACATGTTCAGTTTTTACAAATGTTTCACAGATATTTAAAAGAATGTATAGCTTCTCTTTATTTGTACAAAGATACACATTGATACTTATTACACTGAATGTACTGATTGTGTTTGCTCCAAAGTTTGAAACTCCCAGCCTTCAGACTGACCAGCCGAACTCTTCCATATGTTATTCAACTTTATATCACAATCCATGGACTTCCTCCTGTGTGCAGAACAGATGATAGTCTAGGAACCAAGTTATTAAGACCCTACCTGTATCCTTGATACAAATGAAGACACGTTTTATTAAAGAAACAGTTTTTCTGGGTGATGCTGCCTAACAGATAAGGATAATGCCAGATGCAGAAGATGAGGCTGTAGCCCCACTTAATCTCTGACTAGCTCTGATTCGCAGCCTCCAATACCTGAGCAAGCCCATCCAGAAGAGCTCTCCATCCCAGTTCAGAGCAAAACCATCTTCAGCAATGCCCATAGTAGAACTTAGGTAAATAATCCTTGAAATGCATCCACAGAAGCAATGATTGTTGACACAGATGGTCCAAAAAGTGAGAGACTCTGACAATTCCTAGTTATTGTCATTAAATAAAATAGTTAAACGCAATGGTCCACAGTTCTTTTGATTTAAATAACTATGTTATTCTGTGTGCTCTCTTAGGTTCCTCCCAGCTGAATATTTCTATGAGCTACAGCAAAACAATGAGACAGATTTCCCATAATGCTTGATGAGAAACATCTGACTTTAGAGCAGTGTGTTTGATATCCACAGCTAGGACTTGGTATCCCTGTAAGTCAAAAGTGTCTGCATTTGATATAGTCTAATAATGAAAGATAGGCTTCCCAGGTGGTTCAGGGGCAAAGAATCTGCCTGCCGATGCAGATGTGGGTTTGATCCCTGATCCGGAAAGATCCCTTGAGAAGGAAATGGCCACTCACTCCAGTATTCTTCCCTGGGAAATCCCATGGACAGAGGAGCCTGGTGGGATACAGTCCATGGGGATTGCAAAGAGTTGGACACAAGTTAGTGATGGAACAACAACATAATGAAAAACAGCCTTGATAAATAGCAAATAGCTTGGAACTGCGAAAAAGCCTTAACGGGTTGTCCCACTCCAGTCCTCTTGCCTGGAAAATCCCATGGACGGAGGAGAATGGTGGGCTGCAGTCCATGGGGTCACTCGGAGTTGGACACCACTGAGCGACTTTACTTTCACTTTTCACTTTCTTGCATTGGAGAAGGAAATGGCAACCCACTCCAGTGTTTTTGCCTGGAGAATCCCAGGGATGGGGGAGCCTGGTGAACTGCAGTCTATAGGGTCACACAGAGTCGGACACGACTGAAGCGACTTAGCAGCAGCACGGCCAAAGAATTATAGGTGGGCTAAAATGAAGAATCTTATTTCCCAGATCATGATGAAGATCATTTTAGGTACAGCAAGAAGTCTGTCAAAGGCTCGTCTCCGCTGACATCAACAAGGTACCGTGTAACAACAAATCTCAGAGTTGACATAACTGGACTGAAGGTCAGATTTCATTACTTCCAACTATATGGGCTTGGGCAAAGAAATCACCCTCTCTAATTTTGTTTAGCTGTTAAATGGGATATTTTTATGTGTATTACTTGCTTCAAAATGTTATTGTGAAGCAAAATTATTTAATACATACTAAAGGGATTTGGAAACTGAAAAGATATGTGTAATTAATTATAAAGCTGTGTTTAGGGGAAAACTTAACTGAGCAGAATACACTTCACATTTTTCAGAGGTCACAATCCTATTCTGTGGCATGAAGCTGACTGATTAAACATCTTTTCCATGTCACATGTTAACAGCAAAGATTATAAGCCCTCATACTCATTTTTGTGATATTAAAATCCATACATTAAACCATTTCTTTTTGTGCTATGAATCTCCCATCTGTTGTGTACTTTCTCCTCAAAAAGAGATGGGTTTTATTTATCACATGAGATGTCAGCTTTCAGGCTTTGGGGTTCCGAAGTGCATCCAAGCGGGTGTAATCTCCACCAGCAGTCATCAGCAGATGGATCTTGCTAAGTCATTCAGATTACTGGATAAGAGCAAGATTTGGAACATGGACCTGCTCAAGGAATGTATCAGTTCAGTTCAGTTCAGTCACTCAGTCGTGTCCGACTCTTTGCGACCCCATGAATCTCAGCCAGGCCTCCCTGTTCATCACCATCTCCCGGAGTTCACTCAGACTCAACGTCCATTGAGTCCATGATGCCATCCAGTCATCTCATCCTCGGTCGTCCCCTTCTCCTCCTGCCCCTAATCCCTCCCAGCATCAGAGTTTTTTCCAGTGAGTCAACTCTTCTCATGAGGTGGCCAAAGTACTGGAGTTTCAGCTTTAGCATCATTCCTTCCAAAGAAATCCCAGGGTTGATCTCCTTCAGAATGGACTGGTTGGATCTCCTTGCAGTCCAAGGGACTCTCAAGAGTCTTCTCCAACACCACAGTTCAAAAGCATCAATTCTTTGGCACTCAGCCTTCTTCACAGTCCAACTCTCACATCCATACATGACCACTGGAAAAACCATAGCCTTGACTAGACGGACTTTAGTCGGCAAAGTAATGTCTCTGCTTTTGAATATGCTATCTAGGTTGGTCATAACTTTTCTTCCAAGGAGTAAGTGTCTTTTAATTTCATGGCTGCAGTCACCATCTGCAGTGATTCTGGAGCCCCCCAAAAATAAAGTCTGACACTGTTTCCACTGTTTCCCCATCTATTTCCCATGAAGTAATGGGACCAGATGCCATGATCTTCATTTTCTGAATGTTGAGCTTTAGGCCAACTTTTTCACTCTCCTCTTTCACTTTCATCAAGAGGCTTTCTAGCTCCTCTTCACTTTCTGCCATAAGGGTGGTGTCATCTGCATATCTGAGGTTATTGATATTTCTCCCAGCAATCTTGATTCCAGCTTGTGTTTCTTCCAGTCCAGCGTTTCTCATGATGTACTCTGCATATAAGTTAAATAAGCAGGGTGACAATATACAGCTTTGACATACTCCTTTTCCTATACAAGACCTTTTAGAACTAACACCCAAAAAAGATGTCCTTTTCATTATAGGGGACTGGAATGCAAAAGTAGGAAGTCAAGAAACACCTGGAGTAACAGGCAAATTTGGCCTTGGAATGCGGAATGAAGCAGGGCAAAGACTAATAGAGTTTTGCCAAGAAAATGCACTGGTCATAGCAAACACCCTCTTCCAACAACACAAGAGAAGACTCTACACATGGACATCACCAGATGGTCAACACCGAAATCAGATTGATTATTCTATGCAGCCAAAGATGGAGAAACTCTGTACAGTCAACAAAAAAAAAAAGACGAGGAGCTGACTGTGGCTCAGATCATGAACTCCTTATTGGCCAAGTTCAGACTTAAATTGAAGAAAGTAGGGAAAATCGTTAGACCATTCAGGTATGACCTAAATCAAATCCCTTATGATTATACAGTGGAAGTGAGAAATAGATTTAAGGGCCTAGATCTGATAGATAAGAGTGCCTGATGGACTATGGAATGAAGCTCGTGACATTGTGCAGGAGACAGGGATCAAGACCATCCCCATGGAAAAGAAATGCAAAAAAGCAAAATGGCTGTCTGGGGAGGCCTTACAAATAGCTGTGAAGGAATGTATATATTTAGTAAAACATGATAAATATGGTTTTAATTGAAATCATTTTTTCTTCTTATTTCCAATATTAAAAATAATAGTAAATAAAAATAGCTTGCTACTAATAGCACTGAAGAGTCCAAAGAAGGACCAGAAACACTTGGCATTTTGGTGTTGAAGGAAAACCAGTCCTTTTTTGTTGTTATAATAAGTGAAGCCTGAAAGGAACATGCAGAGATGGAGATGAATCTAAGCTACGTCAAACTAGCAGGGAAATGGCACCTGTGAAGAAGCCTATTGCCAACTTCAATGATGATTTGTCAGGTTTGATTAAAACCTGAATTAAGCAGTACTCATTAGAACCTCAGAAGGATGAATTATGCTGCGTAAATAGATTACTCACGCCCTGATAGAAACACGGGCACCACGCACCCTGCTAGTAACTTTCAATTACATTGATAAATGAGAAGTTAAACCGTAATTTTTTTAGCACAATCCATTTTGTCTCTAATATCCTGCCACTTCTGTTTGCATTGTGACTGAAAAAATGAGGCTGCAATGAAATAAACAGTCCTCCAGATTAGTGTCACACTACAAACGAGGAGATCATCGAGGTAGAGTTATGGTTGGAAAAGGGACCCCAAGAACAGTGAAAAGTGTTCTTTCTATATCTCCAATCTTCCCAGATATTTATTAAGGCGGTATAATAAGGGGATTTAGGACTTAACTCATATAATAAATAAAATAGCCACAAAGAGGAATAGAAAAACTAATGATGGTGTCTTGAAAGTACTACTGGAAAATTTAACCTCATTGGCCAGGGACTGGACTTCTTAACTAGCCAGTGAGTCAATAGGTTTCATTTGCCATAGTTAATCTTTATAACATTTCAGCAAAAGAGACGACAGCAAAAGCACTTAGCATATTGGTCACCATTTCTCCCTCTCAGCTGTTTATAAGCATTAATTAACTTAATATCTGATCTCATCCTTTTAGTTTCTGACACACAGTCATTTTTCTTATTAAGGCAGATTGTAAAAAATTGGGCGAGGCATTCTGGGAAAGAAAGAAAACACCAAAAATGGACAGTTGTATTTTCCAAATGAAACTTTGATTTTTTTCCTTGCTCTAACTTTGAAGATCATTTTAGCAATCCAGGGACTTCCCTTAAACATAACTTAACCCAGTTAAGACTCTGCACTTCCACTGCAGGGGACATGGGTTTGATCCCTGCGCAGGAAACTACACGCTGCTCTGCACAAGACTTACTTATTATAAAGCTACAGCAATAAAGACAGTATGGTATTAGTGAAAAGACAGACACGTCAGTGTCCAAGCCCAGGAATAGACCCACACAAATACAGCCAGCTGATCTTTGAGAAAGGAACACAGGCAATTCAACGAAGAAAGCATCATCTTCGAACAAATGGTACTGAAACAAACAAGACATTCACATGCAAAAAAATAAACAAATCTAGATGCAGACTTTGCACATTTCACAAAAATAAACTTAAAATATATCATAGACCTAAAATTTAAAGTGTAGAACTATTAAAAAAGAACTCCAACTCCTCCAAGACTTGAAAACCAGTATGCCTACAGGGAAGTCTCTTATAGAAGCAAAAAAGGAAGAACTCTATTGAACGACTCACAGAAGAACCTTCTTAAAATCTCTCCCCATATCTGTCTCTCTCCAGACATCCACTACAGGAAGGGGCTTGTAAAACTCTTCTTATCCAACCTCAAAATTCCTCCAAAATGTCTTAGTCTCACTACTTCATACCCTCTCTTGCTGCCTTCTCCTTGCTTCTAAACCTGTTCTCCTCTTCTGGTCCCAATGAAGGCGGAGAATATAAATTTAAGTTTTCTCAATTTCCACCATCTGTCTTCTCCATCCATGACTCTAATTAGACAATAAAGAACCATGATCCAAGTAGCATAGTGAATGCTCCTGGTAAAAGAAGAGAAAGGGTCTGATCAGTAACCTTCGATGTTTTCACCACAGTTCTATTCCACCAAGGGGCTGTGAAGACTTCTCCAACAGAAATGAAGGCTAGAAATCTCACGGATGGTGGTTTCTGCTGTCAAGGTTTGAAAGCAAATTCCTCTTAGCTTTTTCACCTCACCCCATAGTAGGTTTATGCCAGCTTATGCCAAAGGCTTTCAGAACCTTCTCCTTTCTATATAAAAGAACTTCCAACTTGAGAGGAAAGTCATGTGAGGGAAAATTTTCAGTACGGAAACTTAGAAAAAAAAGAGAAAAAAGAAGAGAGATGCGATTTTAGGTACGAAGCATTGAGAACAAACTACGTAATTCAAAGGTTCCTGAAGCTTGGAGAAGGAAAGAGACTATACAGAAATAAAACTCTGGATTCTGGAACTGAAATCTTGTTCTTCCATTTGTATTAGGAAAATCACCTACCTGGACCTCCATTTACTGTAAAATTATGGAATTTTACTAAAAGGAACTGATCCCTTGATCTTATGACTTCATCACCTAACCTGCCTTCCTACACCTCTCTACCCACCTTCATCATTGCTATAATCCTCAGGACTTTAACTGTGTGCTTGTCCACACTGTCAGAAGACATGCTTTGCTTCATGTTCTGTGCAAACTGTACCAGTCCCTGAATACATGAACATTATCTCTAGTATTAAATTTACTTACAAAAATATAGTTTATTGGTTGATTATGATACTGCACTAAGTCTACAAAATAATGACCTCACAGGAATTAAATTAGTATAAACAAAACTCCCATGAATGCTGGTAAAGAATCTGCCTGCAATGTGGGGGACCTGGGTTGGATCCGTGGGTTGGGAAGACCCCTGGAGAAGGGAATAGCTACCCACTCCAGTATTCTGGACTGGAGAATGCCATGGACTGTATAGTCCATGGGGTTCCAAGGAGTCGGACATGACTGAGCAACTTTCACTTCACCCATGAATTCAGCTACACATATAAAGAAAGAAAAAAAGCATTAAATCAAAATACATCTGACCAGTAAAATAAAAACTGTTGGGTGTTGAGTCATGAACTACATGACTTATATATTCAGTGTATAATCTGTTTAGAAATAGTCACCTAGAGAAACAACGTTCAGCTGTGAGAACTGTTCAGCAGTCAAACACTAAACTCAGGGGTATTTCAATACTGTCTTACCTCAACTTTATTTCCCCAAAGGGAACTTACTCACTTCCTCAGCTAATGTATTCACTGCATTTAATTTCAGACACTTTTGTTTTATTCTTAAAATAGGGATAAAAGTCATTCTTCAGGATCCAAGAGAAAGAAATTCAAAGGAAGAATTCTAAAATGGCATGATGTGCCAGTATTATCTAATTCTCTAAGGTGAATACTTTGAAAATAACAATACTCATTTGGAAGGAAAAACTCTGGATTAGGAAAAAATCAGATTCTCTTCAGTCATACATTCAACATATCAAGTTCATCTTGGGAGTAAGGAATGCTTTCGTGATAAGAAACTACTACCCATCAGGACTCAGGATATGATGCCACCACGTTACAGGCAAGGCTCTGCTCTCTACTCAGCTCACTGCTGGCACTCAGTCAAAGTTGTGTGTGTCCACCTGAACAAGATGCGAATCTTGCTTATATTTCAGAAAACTGAGGCTGTCATTGAATTATTTGCAGAAGACTGAATCTGAGATAGGATGAAAAATTTTAAATACCTGGTTTTATTCTAAGACTTATGACACCTAGAATCAGAACGATGTTTGTGAAAAATTGAATTCTGATTACTTTGATATTTTATTGAAAAAAATTAGTATTATAAAGTGGTCAAAAGAAAACATATTTTCTTTTGTATCTCCTTTTATCATAAAAATTCTTCCCTTCTCTCCAGAATACTGAAAAAATACTAAAATACAAATTCACCATAATATTCATATGGACCCAAAATAAATTTGATTCCATGTGAGGGGCTGAAAGAATCTCTTAATCATCAAGTCCTGCAGTGAGGAGAGACAAAACATCCCTTTAATTATTTTTTAAAGTTATTTATATTGTTAAAAAATTCTAAAAGACTTATAATAAATCAAGAGTCCTCTGATTCTCCTCCCACACAGTCACATCTTCCTTCCCTGACTCTGAAATGTCTTAACTCAGAGTTTCTTTGACTTCACATCTCTAGAAAATCCACCTGCCTTCATTCAAGGGACGGGAGCAGTGAGTATGTGACAGCGTGGACTGAAGGAGGAAATCTGGGCGTTGATTTCTTAAACAGTCCTACTCATATGCCCAGGTTCAAAGATACTTCATGTCTCCATGTGGTCCAAAGTGCCTTGCTACCCAGTTTACATTTCAACTTCCTTTGTTCTGCTGATTTCAGTTTTCATCCATCTACTATGTTGACACTTCCTCTATGATTTTCTTGCCATTGTGGATTTACAACTTTTTAAAAAATCATCTTATTGTCTTTCTACTGGGGTTTTATGATGAGGCAAATGTTAAAATGTGTGTGCTATACTTAACCAAAAAATCTCCTATTTTAGTCCAAAGTGTCAAATTTCATTTTCTACTCTAAATATCTATATATTGACAATTTACCTGCATATTTTATGTAATATAAAAATAACCTTTAAAATTAAGCCCAAAGGAATCCATGGTTCTTTCTATACTCACTTACCTTAGTTCTGCCCAATGGTTCTTTCCATACTCACAGATATATTTCTATAAGTTTTCACCATTTTCTAGTCTATGGCTAATTCTGGGTGATTAAACTTGTTTGAAATTGGGTCTCTGAATTGGTGCAACCTGTGTAGAGTCCAATATATTCAAAATCAGTCAGCTGAGTTGTTCTGTCATGTCCAATTCTTTCCGACCCATCACAGCATGCCAGGTCTCCATGTCCATCACCAACTACTGGAGTCCACCCAAAACCATGTCCATTGAGTCAGTAATGCCATCCAACCATCTCATCCTCTCTCATCCCCTTCTCCTCTTGCCCTCAATCTTCCCCAGCATCAGGGTCTTTTCAAATGAGTCAGCTCTTGGCATCAGGTGGTCAAAGTGTTGAATTTTCAGCTTCAACATCAGTCCTTCCAATGAACACCCAGGACTGATCTCCTTTAGAATGCACTGGTTGGATCTCCTTGAAGTCCAAGGGACACTCAAGAGTCTTCTCCAACACCACAGTTGAAAACCATCAATTCTTCAGCACTCAGCTTTCTTCACAGTCCAACTCTCACATCCATACCTGACCGCTGGAGAAACCATAGCCTTGACTAGACGGACCTTTGTTGGCAAAGTAATGTCTCTGCTTTTGAATATGCTATCTAGGTTGGTCATAACTTTTCTTCCAAGGAATAAGCATCTTTTAATTTCATGGCTGCAATCACCATCTGCAATGATTTTTGAGCCCCCAAAAGGAAAGTCAGCCACTGTTTCCACCGTTTCCCCATCTATTTCCCATGAAGTGATGGGACTGGATGCCATGATCTTAGTTTTCTGAATGCTGAGCTTGAAGCCAACTTTTTCACTCTCCTCTTTCACTTTCATCAAGAGGCTCTTTAGTTCTTCACTTTCTGCTGTAAAGTTAGTGTCATCTGCATATCTGAGGTTATGGATATTTCTCCCGGCATACTTGATTCCAGCTTGTGTTTCTTCCAGTCCAGCATCTCTCATGATGTACTCTGCATAGAAGTTAAATAAGCAGGGTGACAATATACAGCCTTGACGTACTCCTTTTCCTGTTTGGAACCAGTCTGTTGTTCCATGTCCAGTTCTGACTTTTGCTTCCTGACCTGAATACAGATTTCTCAAGAGGCAAATCAGGTGGTCTGGTATTTCCATCTCTCTCAGAATTTTCCACAGTTTATTGTGATCTACACAGTCAAAGGCTTTGGCATAGTCAATAAAGCAGAAATAGATGCTTTTCTGGAACTCTCTTGCTTTTTCCATGATCCAGCAGATGTTGGCAATTTGATCTCTGGTTCCTCTGCCTTTTCTAAAACCAGCTTGAACATCAGGAAGTTCACGGTTCACGTATTGCTGAAGCCTGGCTTGGAGAATTTTGAGCATTACTTTACTAGTGTGTGGGATGAGTGCAATCGTACAGTAGTTTGAGCATTCTTTTGCATTGCGTTTCTTTGGTATTGGAATGAAAACTGACCTTTTCCAGTCCTATGGCCACTGCTGAGTTTTCCAAATTTACTGGCATATTGAGTACAGCACTTTCACAGCATCATTTTTCGGAATTTGAAATAGCTCAACTGGAATTCCATCACTTCCACTAGCTTTGTTCTTAGTGATGCTTCCTAAAGCCCACTTGACTTCACATTCCAAGATGTCTGGCTCTAAGTGAGTGATCACACCATCGTGATTATCTGGGTCATGAAGATCTTTTTTGTACAATTCTGTGTATTCTTGCCACCTCTTATTAATATCTTCTGCTTCTGTTAGTTAGGTCCCTAGCATTTCTGTCCTTTATTGAGCCCATCTTTACATGAAATGTTCCCTTGATATCTCTGGTTTTCTTGAAGAGATCTCCAGTCTTTCCCATTCTATTGT
The DNA here is from genome assembly GCF_016772045.2 of Ovis aries. Lineage (NCBI taxonomy): Eukaryota > Metazoa > Chordata > Mammalia > Artiodactyla > Bovidae > Ovis > Ovis aries. The sequence continues at coordinate 175,506,322 of NC_056054.1, read as the reverse complement.
TTTCTTCTATTTCTTTGCATTGGTTGCTGAGGAAGGCTTTCTTATCTCTCCTTGCTATTCTTTGGAACTCGGCATTCAAATGGGTATATCTTTCCTTTTCTCCTTTGCTTTTAGCTTCACTTTTTCACAGCTATTTGTAAGGCCTCCTCAGACAGCTTTTTTGCTTTTTTCATTTATTTTTCTTGAGGATGGTCTTGATTCCTGTCTCCTGTACAATATCACATTCAAAATGATATTCAACAAAAAATAATCAATCAAGTCACCAACATAATAGTTGTGAAAACCAAGTGTTGGTTTTCTTTACAAAATGATTCCGGGTAAGGTTTGTGGAGGTATTTCCAAAAGTCCAAAGCAACTGTTTCCCCAGAGATTGGTCAGGTGACTGCATAGAAAGGTATTCTCTTTCCCTTTTAAAATAAACAATCTTACTTATTCTTCAAGGCACAGCTCAAATATTACTTCTTCTCTTTGACATCCTCTTTTCCTTTCCATTTCCCTGGTAAAATGAATGATCTCATTATCTCATGTCCTGTAATATTTGGTATATACTTTTACATATATATATGTACATATATACATATATACATACACATACACGATTGTATACAACACATTGTACTACTATGATTTACTGTCTATACCTCTATTATATTTTGAACTCTTCAAAGGCAAAATTTGTGTTCCATTCTTTTTGGTATCACCAGTAACTAGTACAGTACCTATAATTCAAAAGAACATCAGCAAACAATCTTGAACTTAATTACATTGACACAAATACCTTCTAATATGAGAAAGCCCAAGACTACACAAGGAGAAATGAGTATGAAAACTCAACTGAAAGTCTAAAATACAGAGAAACTTTATGTATTAATCCATGTCCTCCTCACTAAAACTGCCTGAGGACGGTACCATGCCTCTGACAGATGAAAGAACTGAGACTCAAATAACTTGGTCAAGATCAAAGCTACTAAACACTAGAATAAGAGCATTTTAACCCTCATCTGGATCCAAAGCTAGAGCTCTTGATTTTTTATTTTTAATGCTTCCTTCATTGAGATCAGAGAATATAACATGCAAAAACGAACAGCTTTTCATCTGTGTCTTTCCAGTTCTTGGTATATAATTGACTATAGTCTTCAAATATAAGTTATGTCCAAATGATTGTTTTTGACTTTGTTTTTACATTGTTCATTTCTGAGCCATTACATCTGCCATGGTTAGTTAAGCCTGCTGTGAACTTGTACAGTCGAGACTGCTATTACTTTAAAGAGTAGTTCTTAGTGTGTGAAAATGATGCTTCCAACTGTTCTACCTTTAGGAAGAAAGGTGGGTACAAACAATTCTTTGACCTCTATTCTCAACTACATATTGCACACATGCAATATACATACTTTGAGAAGCGTGCCTACTGGGGCCTTGATTTTCCTGTGTGTTTACAAAAGGAAAGTAAAATGTAATGTGCGATACATGCATAATACAATATACCTTGTTGGAATGCACACTTGGTGCTCTTTAATTTGTTTGATTCTTTCATGCTCCTATATATTCGCTCCAGTACTTACGTTTGAATGTACATATCTACATTTCTACCTATAGGTTCCTATAAAGTTATATATAACATATAAATAATAAGACCACTGTAAAATGTGAACAAAAAGAGTTTTTATATCAATTTTGAATCCCTCTTCTTTTTATGTTAATTTCTAATCCTTCTTCTCCACTGACTATTAATCAGTGTGGCCAAAAAAATTAAATTGTTTCCACTGTGAAAAGTCTGATTTTTCTTTTTCTAGATCTCACAGGTGTCTGGATTCTGGATTCTCATATCTAGATGCCAGATATCTCATATCTCTTATGCCTGAGATATCATACTCTGTGTCATGACAGGTAAGAAAGCAGATCATAAAATCTTGGTGTCCACCATTCCCAAATCTGCTGCAGGCATCTTAAAGTATTTGCAGCTCTTCATAGAGAGCTTTACCTACTTTCCAAAGAATGTTCCATCCAAGCACAGGTGAGTCCAGAGGAGGCAGAAAGGTGATGTTCCTGGGACAGCCTAACACAGAACAAGAGACGCATATCCTGCCCTGACTTCCCAAGGTGCTCAATAGTACTAAGCCCTGCAGTGTCACTGTGGTATCTTCCCATAAGAATATCAGCTTCCTTCCCTTCTCTGCCTCACTTCCCTGCTGGTACTGCTGGGAATGCCTCCCATCTGAACTCCAGCCCTTAAGCCTAGAATAGAGAAAAGACCGCTTTAAGTATAGTGTTTATTAGGTGTTACTGCGGAGATTTATTCCCTCTACCATTCAGAGAATCATGCCAGCTTCTAACTCTCCCATTTCACAAGGACTGATTCTGCTTATCTCCTTCATATATCAGTTCTCCCTAATCTGAGTGTCCTGAGACTGGGTCTATGCTCCACACCCATTAAGGTCATTTTAAATTCCTTGGGGCAGGAAGAGTCACTGTCCTGGCTATGTCCAAACAGATAAATCTGTTAAAACAGATAAATCTGATAAAAACAGATTCCTTCCCACCCTGACCATTGAGCAGTACATTTTCAGCCCCAATCACTACTTCCTCCCCAGGCTGCAGGCCACCTCTGGGGTTACTGGTAAACCATGTCCCTTTCTGTTAAAGCCCCGTCCTCTCAAGTGAGCATTTACCATTTTCACCTTCTTGTAAAATACAGACAGACACACACACTTTTATTTTACTTAAATCTCCATTTCTTACTGTTGTTACTATAAAAGATCACCATTGATTTAGTTACATAAGACAACAACAAAAATTATCTTATAGTTCTGGAGATGAGAAATCTGAAATGAGCCTAAATGAGGGCTAAAGTCAAACTGTTGCCTTTTCCAGCTTCCAGAGACAATCTGAATGCCTTAGCTCATGGCTGTATATATCTCCATTTTCAAAGCCAGCACCATTAAAATAAGTCCTTGTCATGCAACCATCCTCTGATTCTTTCTCCTTTGTCTCCCTCTTGCACTTATAAAGACCTTTGTGACTACATCAGGACCACCCAGATACCTCAAAGTCAACTTAGTAACAACTTTGATTCCATCTGTAACCGTAATTCCCCTTGCCATATAACCTAACATATTCACAGTTTCTAGGAACTGGGATGTAGAAATCTTTGGGAGATGGAGGCATTATCCTACCAGTCTCAACAAGTTTAAAGATGCAGATAATTTTCCTTACTGCTTTCAGACCTAAATATTCTAGACGCAGTGTATAAGGATGATTCTATTACTCCACTCACTCTAGAAATAGCACCTATTTAAAATACTGAACACTATACCTTACCAATAGTTGCCATCATTCATAACCTGTGATGTGTCATGTATTCTACATACTCAGCAATGTTTAATAGTTACCACACAGTCTTCAGCATTAGATTGGTCTAGAATGCAAGTTGAACTCTGCTCCCTACTAAATAGACAACATTCTGGACAAGTTAATTAACCACTGTAACTCTCACGCTATTGAATGTTAAAGAATCAGTACACTTCCTCATAGTGGTGATTTGATCACTTTATCTTAACTGACATAAGAACTCCTTGGGCTTCCCAGGTGGCACAATAGTCAAGAATCCACGGGCCAACACAGGAGATGCAAGAGACACAGGTTCAGTCCCTGTGTTGAGGAGATCCCCTGGGCAAGGAAATGGCAATCTGCTTCAGCAGTCTTCCTTGGAAAATTTCAAGGACAGAGGAACCTGGGGTGTTGCAAAGAATCGGACATAACTGAGTGCACACAGAGAATCCTTTATTGTAAAATGTGTCATTGTTTGGAAAAATTGAAAAGAATATTTGATTACATTTAGGATTACCTCATGTTGTTACCTTTTAATCCTTCCCAAAGTAAACCAGCATCAGTACGAAGAAAGCTAGTGGAGGTGATGGAATTCCAGCTGAGATATTCCAAACCCTAAAGGATAATGTTGTTAAAGTTCTGCATTCAATGCGCTAGCAAATTTGGAAAACTCAGTGGCCGCAGGACTGGAAAAGGTTAGTTTTCATTCCAATCCCAAAGAAAGGCAATGTCAAAGAATGTTAAAACTACCGCACAATTGCACTCATTTCACATGCCAGCAAAGCAGTGCTCAAAATTTTCCAAGCCAGGCTTCAACAGTACCTGAACTGAGAACTTTCAGATGTTCAAGTTGGATTTAGAAAGGGCAGAGGAACCAGAATCAAATTGCCAACATCCATTGGATCATCAAAAAAGCAAGAGAATTCCAAAAAGCTCTACTTCTGCTTCGTTGACTATGCTAAAGCCTTTGACTGTGTAGATCTCAACAAAATGGAAAATTCTTAAAGAGATAGGAATACAAGACCACCTTACGTGCCTCCTAAGAAACCTGTAGGCAGGTCAAGAAGCAATAGCTAGAACCGGACATGGAACAATGGACTGGATCCAAATTGGAAAAGGAGTATGTCACGGCTGTATATTGTCACCCTGCTTATTTAACTTATATGCAGAGTACATCATGAGAAATGTCAGGCTGGATGAAGCACAAGCTGGAATCAAGAATGCTGGAGGAAATATCAATAACCTCAGATATGCAGATGACATCACCCTCATGGCAGAAAGTGAAGAGGAACTAAAGAACCTCTTGATGAAAGTGAAAGAGGAGAGTGGAAAAGCTGGCTTAAAACATAACATTCAGAAAATGAAGACCATGGCATCCAGTCCCATCACTTCCTGGCAAATAGATGGGAAAATCATGGAAACAGTGACAGACTTTATTTTCTTAGGCTCCAAAATGGTGACTACAGCCATGAAATTAAAAGAGGCTTGCTCCCTGGAAGAAAAGTTATGACCGACCTAGACAGCATATCAAAAAGCAGAAACATTACTTTCCCAACAAAGTCATCCAGTCAATTTTGCCAGCAGTCATGTATGAATGTGAGATTTGGACCATAAAGAAGGCTGAGTGCCAAAGAATTGATGCTTTTGAAGTGTGGTGTTGAAGAAGACTCTTGAGAGTTCCTTGTACTGCTAGGAGATCAAACCAATCAATCTTAAAGGAAATCAGTCCTGAATATTTATTGGAAGGACTGATGCTGAAGCTGAAGCTTCAATACTTTGGCCACATGATGTAAAGAGCTGACTCATTAGAAAAGACCCTGATGCTGGGAAAGATTGAAGGCAGGAGGAGAAGGGGATGACAGATGACAAGATGGTTGGATGGCATCACTAGCTCAATGGACATGAGTTTGAGCAAGTTTCAGGAGATGGTAAATGACAGAGAAGCCTGGCGTGCTGCAGTCCATGGGGCCTCAAAGAGTCAGACATGACTGAATGACTGAACAACAAAACTAAACCAGACATGAATTTGATCACTGGGTCGGGAATATCCCCTCACAACCCACTCCAGTATTCTCATCTGGAGAATTGCCATGGGCAGAGAGCCTGGTGGGCTACAGTCCATAGGGTAGCAAAGAGTCAGACACAACTGAAGTAACTTAACGTGAATGCAAACTAAACTAAAATGACAGTTGAGAAGTTAGCATGCTAGTAACTCATAATGTTATGAATGAGAGAGCAGGAAACAGTGAGAATTATTCCAAAAAATATTTAAGAAATGAAAAATAGATGGCGGAGTGGTAACTGAAAGTCAAAACACAGGAAGCCAAAGCCTACAGAGTGTTAGAGGTGCCAAAAAGGAAGCTAACCAATTTACCTGACAAAAGACCTGGAAGCTAGTCTTTAAAACCAGTCAGCACTGAAACAGGAAGGGGTGGGGTGAGCAAAGAGAAATGGCTAAAGACCAACACAACTTTTTCTCAACCTGAGCTCTGTGAGACAGGGGCGATGTTTCTCCTGTGGAGAAATGGAGCCAGTTAGGTTCCTAATGTAGGAATTACAGACACATGGAAAAGGGAATGATTCATGGTACCGAAAAGCAGGGACTTGTATATAAGTTCACACACTGAACTACAGGACTCTTAAACTCAATCCTCATCAGGACAAAAACTAGAGAATTTTTGGTTAGGGTAACTAAACAATTCACACACTGACCTTTGAGTGACCCTCAATTAAATAACTGGCTTTCTATACAAAAATCTTGAGACAGCATACCCATCTATCTCTAAACAGGACTTCTGACCAGAATTTTAGTGACAAACAAATGACTGGAAAGTTAAAGATTATCAGACACCTGAATAAAATATCCAATGTGAACAATGAAAACAAACAGAAATCAAAACAAGGATAAAAGACAACTAAAAAAGAAAATCAACACAACACAGAAGATGTTCAGAGAGATGTAATTCTTCTTCTAAAACTAAAAAAAGAAAAATGATGCAATGGAAAAAAAGAAGGTTTTTTTTTAAGAGTGCCTGAAAATTAAAGATTTTATAACTTATTTTTTAAATAAAAGCAGAGATGGAAGCTAAAGTTGGGAAGTCCAGGAATGTAGACTAAAATGCAATACAACATAGAAATAGGAAATACATAACTAACAGAACTGCACCCTGCTTTCTAACATCTAATAGGAAGTCCAGAAATCCTGAATACAGATATTATCAAAGAAATAGTATTAGGTTTCCTTGAAATGAAATAGTCTTCTAGAAAGAAAGTACACAGGAATGCCCAGAATAATAAGTAAGAAACACCATTAGAAATTTTATCAAGAGGTTAAGGCAAGACACTGAAAGTTTATAAGATAACACACACACACACACACACACACACACACACACACGCCCTTATAAAGCAACAGGCATTACATGACACCACCAGTAGAAGAATATTAAATGACAGAAAAGCTAAGCCTCTCAACTGCTGATGTAAAATCATTCCTAGTCTAGAATTCCATACTAACTGTATCAGTCTTCATGGAAAACCAGAGAATAAACCCTATAGGCTAAGAAAAAAAATGACTTTCTTAAAGGACGATAGATGGCTCACTCAATCATTAGAAGGGCTGGAGAAACAAGCTCAAGATCAGGGTTTCAGTACCAAGACCCAGAACTACACTGCAGAAGCACCCTGATGGAAAAACCATTTTATTTTATCCTCCCACGAATCATTCACTGCAACTTCTCCTGCCATGAACACCAATGACACTAGCACCCTTGAAAACCACCTCTGAACCTGCAGCAGCAAAATGATTGCCGCCTACAAAACGCAAGCTACTTTCTTCTGAATGTAAGCCTGTACTGGTTTGTCTGATAAGATGAACCAACGTAAGTGTACCATAAGTGCACAGGAAGTTGGTGAAAGTATTCTGAATTGTGCCTTGTAGAGACAGAATTCACAGAATGGGAAAAATAAAAATATAACGAAGATTTTTGAGATATACTCAATAGTCACTATTCCAACCAAATGAGCAATGTGTACTGCTCCATCAAATTATCAATCAAGTGTTCGGATAGAATAAAAATATTTTCAGACATGAAGGAAATTCAAATAAAATGTCACCACCCTTCATTAGAGAGATGCTGGAAGATGAGCTTTCATTTTCCAGCATAAAGGAATAAACCAAGAAAAAAGGAGTACATGGCATCTCAGACACAGGATCAAACACTGAAAAAGAATGAAGGTAGTTTCAGAAGAACATGTCTTCATGGGGTTTACAGTGTAATTAGCTGAAACTGGAGAAGGATATGGAGAAACAGGAGGAAGGCAAGCAAGCACAAAAAAAGTTTAAAAAATTGATTTATTATCTCTTACATTTTACCATTTGAAAAAGTATTGGTAAGTACTTGACAGCTTTATTGGTGCTTTTGAAAGATATGAAAGATAGAGAAATATAAGCAAGAATACAAATACTCAAATGATAGAGTAAATTTGGGAAAGAAGAAATAATATATTACTATGCTCAGTAGTAAATAGTTTTCAACTATCCAGTAACATGGAATCTAAGTTCTGAGTTAATTAAATATATGCTCAATTACACTGAGAGAAGAGTACAAGAGAACACATGTACATGTGGAAAAGGGTGTCTTAAGAGTGATAAATTCTGAATTACCAAATAGGAAGTCTAAAAACACTAAGACTGAAAAATTAATAAATAGCATCACAAATATAAATACTTAAAGATGTTGGAAAACTATAGAAGATATCTATAAGATATCTGTAAAAGAGCTGAAATTGACACATTAAGAGCGCAAGACTTGAGAATGAAGAATGGTACAGGAGTCTATATTTTATTCAAAATATGCCCTGTAGTCCTTTTTTATTTTTAACTATGTGAAAGAAATATATTGATAACTGTAGACTCTTTTAAAAGAAAACTACCTTGGTAAATTTTGGTGTAGAAAGTGGGATCTCAAGAGCCTGGATAATAGATATCAAAACTTAAAAAAAAAGGACAACTAGTTTTGCATGAGAGAAGATAATCAATTTGAAGTTCCCAAGGAAATCCAAGAAAAAAAGAGAGTAGAGTGAAGAGGACAGTAGAGAGAAGTACAGAGCAGCAGCCAGCAAAAAGGCAACAATCTGTCCACACATTATATAATTCTTTCCCATGACACTGCAAAAATCATCAGTATCATATTCTAAACTCAGAGACCAGTGAGTGATTTCTAACCAAAAAAAATTTTTAATGAAGAAGGAATTACTCTTTCAAACATAGTTGGCACCAAATGATGAGAGACCCAATAGACTGAGTTAGTCCTTAGAACACAAGGTCATTGAAAATGAATGGATATATTAGAAATACTTTAGATTTAGAGATTTGATTTTTCCTAGAACTTGAGAGGCAGCAAAGTGTCCTGATTTATGTGGGTTATACACAAAACAATGCATCTGATAAACTTAGCACAATGCTGCATATTCAGTAGAAGGCAGAGATGATATATAATCTCACACATTCCTCACAACAACCCTTCAAGGTAGGCAGTAATAACTGCACATTTCCTAAGGAGGAAAAAGCTCACAGACACGATTTTCTCAAGATCACACAGACCAGTGCCTTTCAAAGGCCTTTACACACACCAATAGAATCATCAAGTTCATCCTAAGGTAGAATTGAAACCATACACACTGATCAGATCACTAGCATCTTATCCTCTGTATACTATCTTTATATAGTGTGGCAAAAAGATGAGAAAATATATGCTCTTTCACTTTGGAATCTAAGATACTCTATTCTTAAACAGATTGAATGGGAAAAACTGAGTAGGAGGGGAAATGATTGTGATAATGCAGAGAAATTTTTAAACTTGTCCATATTTTACGTAGGAGAGCTGTTTTATTTTTTAAGATATCCTTTTGTGGGAGGGTAACTTCTATTTTTACTTTAAGAAGCTCATTGCCCCAATAATGTAATATATTAGATCATGAATGTTATCCTGGATTCTAAGAGTACTAGATCTTCAGCTACAGAAAGTCAAAAATAGCATCTAAAATTAATTAATTAAAAATGTCTATTCAAGTAATTTATTTAGAAAGCTGCTATAAAATTCTATGTGAAATGATTCATCAATGCTATCAATTACTGATAAACAGGTTGAGTATGTGACAGTGCTGATAGAATCCTTTAGCTTTCCACCGTCCCAATTTACTACATTTTTCTGCTAAATATACTGTATTTAAAAAGCATTAATTGAAAATATTTTGTCCTATGGCTTAAGAGTTCACTCTTTTCTCTTTGATTATTTACCAGTCATTCATCTCTGCATGAATGGTTCCATTCATTTCTACAGTGATGTATCTCGAACTTCTCAGAGGATCCATGTCAACAAATCTGTTGGACTCTAAAGCACTAACGCTTCTAAGAACTAACCAGGGAATAAAACTGGGGAACACAGCAGAGGAGGTGGAAATTGTGATGAATTATAAAATGCATAGAGAAGGAGAAGGAAATGGCAACCCACTCCAGTGTTCTTGCCTGGAGAATCCCAGGGACGGGGGAGCCTGGTGGGCTGCCGTCTATGGGGTCGCACAGAGTCGAACACGACTGATGCGAATTTCATTCATTCATTCATTCATTCATAAAATGCATGTCCTTTAGAAGTCTTTCTGTACCAGTCAGCAGATTCTTGCCAGTCTTCTTTGTTCTATGGTCTACCTGATGGTAACTTCTTATCAAAAGTGCCCTATATGACGCCCTTTTCAAAATCAGAGTGTCGTTATCCTCCACAGTTCCCACTGATGCCTTAAAGGTCATCTACAAGGATACAGTAAACTCTTTCATTCCTTGGAGGTGTGCCAAGTCCCAACTATGTCCCAGGCACTGTACTAGCCACCAGGGGAATAGCAGGGAGACCAACAGGCATCATAGCACCTGGAGTTTAGATAGAAAAGTAATCATTGGAATGGCTACAAACAAATATATTCACAAGTTATAGCATACACTGTCTTACAGGGTACTAGGAGAGAATATAAAAGGACTATTGATTTGTCTGAGGCTGTCCTGGTCTTCAAGGTCATATTTCATCTAGTAAGAGACCTGAGCTCATTTAGATCTGTTAGGTGCCATCTCATAAAATCCTCACCCATATAGATTTAAATTCTCCTGTCACCAATATTTGCTTTACCCTCCTATGGTTTGAAGATCATTCTATTTGGCAGAGAAGACAAAAGCAAAACAAAAGTTAAGGGTTTCTGCTTCTCTATATTACTCATCAATATTGTAATGTTGGCCCTAATCAACACACTGTTACTTATTGATCTATTTCCTCAAATGCAGCTTTTTAAAAACGCATTCCTGACAGTTTTTGCAAGCTTCTTCTAGTCTCAGATCAATTTGGATTTTAAACTTTTTGACACTATTCTTAACAAGCAGCTTAGTTTAGGAAAAAGACAGCTTTGGCTCAGTTGTCAATCCTTAACAAACACTAACAAGTTGTTTTATCAGAATAAATAATTTTCTCTCTCAGCTTCAGCGTCTTCATTTAAAAATGAGAAGAATAATTCAGTTCGGTGGTGAGTATTACATTAGATCCTGGGAGCAAAACATCTACTACATTGCTTGGCACAGAGCAGGGAACACCAAACAACTGATGCACCACATGGTACACATCAGGCTTGTCCTCACCGGTCCTGTGGCTTTCTTAGGGACAAAAACCAAGCTTTCCACTTCTTTTCTCTCCCTCATAATGTCTAAGGCCAATTAAGAGAGCAAGCAGGTGTGTTGATCATTAATAACCTTGGTGAAAAACATAAAAGCAATTCCACAGCTGAAGATACTTTTAAGTTTACCAAGGAATAATAGCTTTCATCTTGTAAATACGAAATTGCACACTTCTTTCTTGGTTAAACACACCGTTTATTTACAACTAATTGTCACTTAATGGCTTCTGCTCCAATAAATGTTCATACACTGTGTTTACAGGCTTATACTTCTACTGTGCCCCTGTTCTAATAGAACATATATCCTGCATGGTGAGGGCTTATCTCTTCATACCAAACAACCCTCTGCCTGAATTTTTCACTGAATAAGTCAGTGTTCAGTTATTTTGAGTCTTGCTGAGCAAAAGTAAATTTCATCAAACACCATTAGGAATGAGGCACAGAAAAGAAAACCTAGTCTTACATATAACAGACTGTCTGACAATGAATGCCTAACTCCAGGTAGTTACACCAAGGAAGAAAGAAAGGTGCTTTCATGATTCCAGTTATTAAAGCACTACTGTAAAGGCATTAACTGTTTACAGGCAAGCCTCACTTTACAAAATAGAAAAGCAAACAGTTTCCATTTTATGAATCAGTTGAGTTCTAGCAGTTCAGTCCAGCAAATAATTCACTTGAAGTATCAGAATAATATGGCTATGTTCTGAAACTCTGCTCAATGTTACAGTGGCAGCCTGGATGGGAGGGGAATCTGGGGGAGAATGAATACACGTATACTAAGGTGAGTCCCTTCTCTGTTCACCTGAAATTATCACAACATTGTTAAGCAGTTACACCCCATTACAAAATAAAGGTTTAAAAAAAGAAGAATGAAACTATGTTCTATTTGTTAACTAAGTTAAACCTCTGTAGGCCCCTATCTTGGGCTTCCCAGATAGCTCAGTGATAAAGAAATCCACCTGCAATGCAGGAGTCACAGCAGACACAGGTTTGATCCCTAGGTTAGGAAGATCCCCTGGAGGAGGGCAAGGCAACTCAATATTCTTGCCTGGAAAAGCTCATGCACAGAGGAGCCTGGAGGGCTATGGTCTATTGGGTTGCAAAGAGTTGGACATGACTGAAGCAACTTAGCATGCACACGTGCATTCACAGAGGCTTATCTTAATAATACAGATAAGCCTGTTTTCTCCTCATACCCTCCCACATGTTTCCGTGATAATAACCAGAGTCCTGCTGCAGTAGATTCTGTGGACACTCCACCCAGACCCCTTCTAGTCCCTTCCACAGCTCCCATGTGCCCCAACTAAGACTTCAGTGTCCCTTTGCTTCTAGCACCATACATGGAACTCCTTTTGGAGAGCTCTATGTTGCTAGCTTACCCTGCTACTATTAGACTTAAAATATCTCAGTGCAATTTTAAATGTTATTTCTAAAACGGGATGAATTTCTATTTTAAAATTAGATTCTAAAATGCATTTAACCTTCTAATGCAAAGACTGTCCAAACTGGTATCAAAGAGGTTGCCTCACCCACAGAATAACAGCGATAACAACTCTATCCATGACCTGAACCACCAGATGTTCCTACACTGTTGCCTTTAGGATCAATGCTATGGATGCCTCAGAAGCACCTGAATCTGGAGCTGTAGAAAATATGTACTCACAAAATGCACACAAATATGTTAGTACCTCATTCAACTCCAATGCTTAAACTAGTGAATATCTTATACAAGGCACTCAATGCATGTTTGATAAATCGCAGAATAAATGACCAAATGAGTAAACAAATAAACTAATGGATTTAACAGACCCCTACTGAAGACATTTCATGTACCACGTACTGGATTAGGTTCTAGGACAGCACAATCAGCAATACCATTCATAGATTCTACCCTTATGGAATTTACACTATGGTGAGGAAGAAAGACTGGTTTGTAGGGATAAAGAAAGATCCAACATGGAACCCACAGCAAAGATAACAGTGAAAGAGTAGACAGACCTCCTACCCACTTTGGTACTTCCCCCGGTGGCTCCTGAAGCTACGGACACCAACTCATGTATAGGTATCACTGTGTATGCCAAGGATGGTCAGCATTCCCGGTAAGACATCAAAATATATATATTTACAAAGAGGATTCTACTTTCAGGAAACTCTTTAACTCATCATATATCAAATATTCATGCACAGTAAGGAGTCATAGTCTCTCATCAGTTTCACAACCTATCTTTATGGTTCACTTAGAGTAAGATGAATCTGTAATGCAATTAAATAATAATGTAGCAAATTGTTAAGAGCCTAGAATGAAAGGAAGGTTGTAATGAGTTTCAGCAAAGGTTGAGAGAATTTGGCTTCCTCCACAAGATGCATGTTTTCCTCACTCTTCTGAAAGTATGAGTAACCTCAAACTATGGATAACATGCTACTATCAGCCTGAAGAAAAATGCTAGCTTATGGAATTATGTTAATTTTTCCTGACAGAATAAAGAATCCAGTTTAATTCTATTAACTGTTTGTTTACTTTAGTAAAAGCAGTATTTATTATGTTTCTATGGGAACTTACTGCAACTCCCTGCAGCTGTGCTGGCAAGCCTATAAACAATTCTACTCATTCTTAGAATATTTCCTAAATTTGAGAGAGTCGCATGACAGCTAAAGTAATGACACCATGAGGGTACTACACAGCGACATCTCTGCTGCTACAGGAGGGGAAGTGGTTAAGTAAATTCCTTTATAAACTTACCGGAAAAAAAAAAAAAACCCAAGGTAGAAGACAACATGATAAATACAGCATGATAAATAAATACAACAAGGTAAATACAACATGATAAGGAATGAACTTTACATCTAGAAACTGTATATTGTAGCTACAATAATTTTTTTTTCTCATATTTTAGACCAAAGTTGCTCAGATGCATTGGTCCTAAAGCATAAAACATTGCCACCAACATGCTCTCAGTCTTCATGGAGGTGCTGGAAAAAATAACCTATTTTTGACATATCAGAGGTAGAAATTACTTATACATGGCGAGAAAAAGGAGAAGGTAGAAGAAAATTTTTAGCCAACTCTGACGTCTTGACTTGAGACTGCCTTGTACCGTCTTTTACCGCGTCTATCACTCACTGGGTCTTCAATCACACAGGAAGTGTATGTGGCAGGGAACGTGATGTAGCACTAACGGCCGTCAAAGTCAGTAAACTCTGGGTTAAACTGGTTTGGCCACATAAGAGGTGTGCAATACTGAGGTCTTCACACTTTGAGTATGACCTTCCTCATCTACAAAAGGAGTAAGAATGCATACTTTACAGACTGTTGTGTGCTTAGTTGCTCAATCATGTCTGACTCTTACAACACTGTAAACTGTAGCCTGCCTGGCTCCTCTGTCCATGGGATTCTCCAGGCAAGAATATTGGAGTGGGTTGCCATTTCCTTCTCCAGTGTATTTTCCTAACCCAGGGACCAAACCCAGGTCTCCTGCATTTCAGGCAGACTCTTTACTGACTGAGCTATGAGGGAAGCCCTTTACAGATTGTTAAGAGGGTTAAATGTGATTATACATGTACAAGTTTTTTCATGGTCACATGGCTGGTATTTAATAAATGTTCAAATAAATATATGGTTGTCATCATCTCACCACTAAGGAATGAAGAGTGAAGATTTGTACAATTACAGTGACTCCTTGGGGTACAATCACTAAATTTTTCCTTCCTTCTGCCTCTAATTCTCTTCCAAATTAGAGAACTGTTTGGCATCCTCCTCATCTCTACAGGGATTTAATACTGATGTCCAGTTATCCAGAGCCTTTCACATGTGACATCCACTCTCCCCTTTTGAACCCCATGCACCTCCAAACAAATATCCATAAAGCTTTATTCTGATCACATCATTTTATTTCTCTTCAACCTCCAGTGACTCCCAAATACCCACAGCAAATGTTCAAATTCTAAGCTAGGACGCTGAAGATCCTCCACTCTCAATATACGCATGTAGACAGAGTAAGAATAGAAAAATCTACAATTAAAATCATTATTAAAATCTACTATTAATAATGTAAATTATAAATCACAGTACAACAATCTATATCTAAACAGATTGAGAATCTGTTATACACACATATAGTGAGTCAATAGCAGATGTCTTTGAATCCTGCTCTCCTAGAACTGATAGATTGTCTCTAAAATATTATGAGCATTATGCTCTCTTACAACAGGTAGAGAGGTTATGCTGGGCTGCATAGCAAAATGGCATGAATAAAGTAGTGACTTTAGAGACTCAGATAGAAGAATACCAATAATAATGGCAACTATTCAATAATGCCTTTCTCATAATTTCCCTAGAAAGACTAAGTCAAAAGCTTACTGCTAACAACTTATTAGAAAGAACAGTTCCAGAGAAGCAGGGGTAAAGGACAAAGGTACTAAGGAGGGAGAGAATATATAAGGAAATATATTACTGAAGTGATCGCAGCTTTGCAGCATGGTCCACTGACTGCTCAGGCTCGAGGGACAGCAGCCTTAGAGAAGCTGTGTTTCCAAACAGTCCACAAAAAAAGAATATGGAAGAATTTACTGGGGCTTACCTGGTGGCTCAGTGGTAGAGAATCCATCTGCCAATTCAAGAGACATGGGTTCGATCCCTGGTCCAAGGAGATCCCACGTGCCACCGTGGAGCTACTAAGCCCAGGCACCACAACTATTGAGTCTGTGCTCTAGAGCCCGGGAATCACAATTACTGAGCCTGTGTGCCACAGCCACTGAAACCTGCGTGCCCTAGAGCCCTTGCTCCACAAGAGAAGCCACTGCATGAGAAGCCCGGGCACATCAACTAGAGAGTAGCCCCTCTCGCCACAACTATAGAAAGTTTGCGTGCAGCAACGAACATCCAGCACAGCCAAAAATAAATAAATAATAATTTTTTGAAAAGAAGGAACTTGTTCACTGGTTCCTTCCTGACTCCTTTTCCTTGAATAGCCAATGTTCACACCATGGGAAATTAATTCCCCATATCTTGGTGGCATCACCTGCTCCTTCAGCAGGTGCTGAGGAGGCCAGATTCTGTGCCCATCACCTTGATGCTTTGAGGTAGGAGCTGGTGCAAGAAGCCAGATCCTTGTCTGAGGTAATGGATGTCACAGGCATCATAGAGTTGGTCATTGAAACAATGGAATTTTACCACAACAGGTGGCTAAGTGAGGTCCATGTCAAGTCACTCATAGAATCCCTTATATGTCTGTTCAGAATTAAATGGACTATTGTCTGATACTGCTCATGAAATATAAAGATAATGCAAGAGGAAACAGATGGAGCAGGAAAAATCTTCAGCCATTCAGCAGATCTGACACCTGTGGAAGGAAAGAGGGAAGGGGGCAGGATTGGGCTGGGTAAGCCTTGTGTCCTGAGGCAGGTTTGACAGAGCCTAAGTAAAGTCCCATAGGATGCTCTGGAGCAAAGGCACTCAACAGAGGAGCTCCACACTAGGCAGAAATGACCAAGCGGGAGTACCCCTACCATGTTCAGTGATGTGCTGAAAGCTACCAAGGAGGATAGGGACCTTGGCTCAATGCCATGGTAGATCCCAAAGGTGCCAGAATTGGTTGCTGCTTGATAACTACATCTCACAGCTTAAAAACAAATCCCTCCTTGAAGGGAAAAGAGAGCAGGGCCTCTGTCGGACTCTCACACCCACAGAGACCTTGTCTCAAGAGCAGCAAGGTTAAGAGAATTTAATGAGACTGATCCCCTAATTGTAAAATTCATGGCATGGTTTTCTTGTTTGAACTTTCTGATTTGGATACTGTTAACCAATCCCTTTTAGCTAATCCTGACTGGTACCCAGTATATATATATTACTGCATAACAGTAACCTTGGCAGGAAAAAAAAAAAAATGGCCGAAATTATTTAGAGGCCATTTCAAAATAAAATCCAGAGATATGCATAACTAAAGAACTGAAAGTTTTCATTCTCTTTGGGCCAGTTCAGCAACACAAAGCAGGTGATAGACAGGAACAGGTTCCCTGGAACAGGAATCTGTTCCAAGATGCGTAATGGTGATGAATGGCAGGACTGACTGATGGGGATGAAAAACAAACAAACAAACAAACAAAAAAACAATTTGCACAGAAGTTAGTCTTTGCGGTTACTGAGAAAGACCAAATAAGTCTGTAAATACTTGGCATGTAAAATACTAAGGAAGAAAACATGATTTGTAGAAATGCAAGAGATATCAGGCAATGTAAATCTTCTAAAAATAAATACTTTTTTTGTTGAATGGCAAGAAAAAAACTTGCTGACCTAAAGAAGCTTATGAAATTTTATTTAAAAGTAGACTAGAAAGAAACCCTGGTTACAGTATACAATTTTGTGCCATTCCATAGGGGAATCAAGTTATTGGATTTTTCCCACTTCTTGTTTATCTCCTTCTGCGTCTATACCGCAACTTTCCAGAGACTTTATTAGTGCTCTTGGCAACTCTGGGCACAAATGGATAACTAATGATTTCCCTGTGGAAGGGTCAAATATTCTGGGAGAGAAAGCTGAGCTGGAATTTTTCAGGCAACTACTATATTCTCTCCTAATGGGGCAGCTGGTCTGCTGGAGAGAAGCACAGAAAGTTCCTTACTGAAGAGTAGGCTGTATTCTAAAAGCTGCAAAGTGAAAACTCATGCATTCCAGTTCCCACGGAAAATGTAACCGTTAACAATTAACTATCATAGGGAAGAATCGCCTAAATCAAGTCTGTTTAACTCCTACTCTACCAGAAGTGGGGGGTTCCAAAAGATGGCGCTAATGGTAAAGGACCTGCCTGCCAACACAGGAGATGCAAGAGAGGCGGGTGTGATCCATGGGAGGATATGGCAACCCACTCCAGTATCTTGCCTGGAAATTCCATGGACAGAGAAGCCTGGAGGACTACAGTCCAAGGGGCCGCAAAGAGTCAGACACAACTTAAAGACTGAGCACTCCCAGAAATGTGCTGGTAGCTAACCTCCTGTGCACTTGTATCATTCCTAAACACCTGCTTCTATGGGGAGATGAATTACAGACAAACAGAACATCAAAAAGACAACACTGTCTTGCTAGCCAATAAAAGTGGACACTCTCTCAATTCTTACAGCTGCAGTAGCACAACTGGAGCAAGGAGAGTTATCCTGTTATTATAAACACTCAGGGCTGGCTACGTGGGCATACAGTTTACGTAGTCACACAGCGCCCTGTTCTTATAAGAACCCTGTCTTTGATTTAAGGCTCTGCTATCAGTGTCCCTTGACATTTTTAATAGTTTTTGAACAAGGGGCCAGTATTTTTATTTTGCACTGGACTCCACAGATTATGCAGCCAGTTATGTTAGCACTATCTTACAATTAACAAAGTGAATTTCCATATATTACCCATACCTCAGTTTATTCTTACGAATGCCTGTGAAGAAGGTAAGGTATGTTTTACTGTCTCTGTCTTCCTGTTGTTGTTGTTCAGTTGCCAAGTCATATCAGACTCTGCAGCCCCAAGGACTGTAGCACTCCAGGCTCCTTTGTCCTTCACTATCTCCCAGAGTTTGCTCAAATTTGTGTCCATTGGATTGGTGATGCTTTCTAATCATCTCATCCTCTACTGCTCCCTTCTCCTTTGGCCTTCAATCTTTTCCAGCATTGTCTCTGTCTTGTGATTGATCGTTAGTCACTCAGTCACGTCCAACTCTTTGTCATTCCAGGACTGCAGCCCACCAGGCTCCTCTGTCCATGGAATTATCCAGACAAGAAAACTGGAATGGGTTGCCATTCCCTTCTCCAGGGAAACTTCCCAACCCAGGGATTGAACCCAGGTCTCCTACACTGCAGGCAGATTCTTTACCATATGAGCCACCAGGAAAGTTCTGTCTCACAGTTATGTAAATGGAGGCTCAAAGGAAATAAGGCATTTGTTTCACAAAGTTAAATACATGATAGAGCTAAGACCTAAACCTGTGAACTCAGACTTCAAGGCAATAGCTCTTTACATTAGCCAGTACTGCCTCCAGACATCCTGACCTGTGGTTCATCAACAGAACAATATAATATAAGGGGTGGGCTGGTGAAAATAACCTCCTCTTCTCAGTAGATTTACATCACTGGTATTACTTCGTCTCAAATTCTTTCTCTGTAAGTGACAAGATCTTGCTATTTTTTGACAAGTTCAGGTTCTTTGTATTTTAATTTCTTATAGACCTTGAAATGTGGCTATTCAGTCATCATCTAGATTCCACAGGTCTTTGTGTATAAATGCCTTTTCTCTAATAGGCAGGGTTATATCTGGGTTTCTTGCGCTTGTTTGACCCATGACAGTACACAGAAATGATCTACGATTTTGCTAGCTGAGTGTGTGGGATTTCTTGTAACTTTTTCTTAGCTCTATACAGTAAGAAGGGGAGTTCTAATTAGGAATCCCATGAGGCATAGCTGAAAGATGTTGAATAGCATGTAATACAGTGCATCTATCCCTGCTAGAAAATGCCTAGGGCTATCAGATGAGGAAAAGAAGTAGCAGTGAAAGATAGCAGGTTATGAGGATTACAGAAATCCCTTGAAGATATACAACGTGGCAGGAATGACCAAGGCGTCCTCACTTTGTACAACAGATCTGAAGACAGGAAATTTCTCAAGACTTCCATTTTTAAGTATAAAAGCAGGCTTAAAGCTCCTGATGACAAAAAGATTACTTTTCTCTCTAAGGTGCTTAAGACAGACAGGATCATATCTAACTCACAAGGTCTTTGGTCTTGGGAAACAGTAATAGCAGTCCTAAAGGAGAATATGAATAAACAAGGCTGAAGGCAAGTGAGATATTTAGTATACTATACTATATGAGAGAATCAGAAAAATCATTATAAAAATTATATACCAAGACTACCCCTCAGTTTCAGAAAACTAGTGAGTGTAAAAACAACATTTAGCTTAATATATTCTAAATCTCAGCACCATGTACGCAGTACAGAGGAAAAAGCCAGAGTTCTTGAGTCATACAGACACAGGATAGATTCCCAGTATACTTATCTCATAGTTTTGTGAGCTAGGACAATTTATTCAACCTCAATGAATTGTTCTGACTTGATAAGAAAAGGGGAGACAATAACATCCACATAGGTTTGTTGGAATAATAAACCCTATTTCACAGTGCTTGACACAGAGTCTGTTTCAAAAGGGGGAGCTGTTATTATTATTTATTCCACTCCAAGAAAATGGCAGCTCACTCCAGTACTCTTGCCCAGAAAACCCTATGGACAGAGGAGCCTGGCAGGCTACAGTCTATGGGGTCACAAGAGCCGAACACAACTTAGCAACTAAACCACCACCAACCACCAACCAAGCTTACTCAGAACACTTGGCTTGCCTGGGAGACATTCTTTTCTATTCTGAGATGATCCCTTGCCTAGCAGCACAGAATCTATCACTGCCAATGGCAAAAGAGATAGGCAGATCCTCCATTTTCAGGTAACAGAATCTTAAAACTAGAGTGGAGGGAAATACAGTCTAATGTTTGCTCAAGTTCTGGCACTCCCACACAAAAAATAAATTTAAAATTATTCTGCCACATCCTCCTTGTCATCCATCACTGCTCCCAGCTGAATACTGGCATGGCCAGATTCCAAGACCAACTTTATTCTCAGAGGATCTGTTATTTAAGACACCACTGTGCATTACAAGAGGGGAAGCATTTTAGTACTCTGATTACTTGCTGCTTCCAAAACAGAGTCATTTTGTGTAAGCTGCAATTAAACATTTACAGTTCATTTAAGAGCAGTAAAAGAGACATGGTTTTAAAACATAATTGTGATGTTGGCTTTACAGGGTTTTTCTTTATATCTACATATTTGCAATCACATAGTGTTGATACACGTGTAGAAACTACCTAAGGAAGAAGAAAATACTCCATGATTTTATAAAGAGGCATTCTGAACTTTTTGCTATTGCCACATTATAAGCAATATTTAAACATTTTAATATAGTCTAAGGATTGTATGAGATTTTGTATTTTGAATTATAATAATTTTTATTTCTATGTGTAAATGGTAACAATCCACATCCTATTTTTCTAAAAGAAATATCACTTTCTGACTAAAAACTGATGAAACTGTTTAATAGTAGCTTGAGTCACTTTGTGGTTAACTAACACTTAATTCTCAATAATTATAACTAAAGATTTTTCCTTACAGTATAAACTTTAATAATTCTATCAAGTTTCACTAAATCTGTCTACAGATAAAGTTACCGTATGTATGATTTGTGTCCCTTGCTTACATGCTTGACTGTTAATGTACTATACTGTTTTTAATATACAAAAACCAACCAGCAGAGTAGGACATAAGGACAGACATCACACAGTTAGAATGTCCCAGCTATGATAGAGGAATCAGTACAGTGTACGGAAAATCTGTCTTTAAAGAAGTTGAGTTTCCGTTTTTCAAACAAATATTGTGAATGAATGCAAGAATAAAAATGGTGCTGACACTGATTTGGGTTTGTGATCATGTGTACTATTTTATGCCTTTACTGTTTGTTGCTTTATTACTAATAGAAATAATGTGTTTTTATTGAAACAACCTTAAAAGTTTATCACTTCAAGTTTTTATTCAAAACCAGACTATGACTGCCATCTTACCTATCCACAGTCAGTTGGTTTGGAACATGTCAAAATGTAGACAATAAGCAAGTTAGGGTAACTGAGGATGTGGTTAAATTTTTGATATTTGATATTTTAGAACCCACTTTTTCTTTTGGTCTGCTGATTTCCACCAGATGAATTTTTTTGTAATGCATAAATAATAGCAACTTGAATAATAATTGATTAGACTTTCACTATCAAAGGTGACTCCACTTTTCATTTCATTATGGTAGCAATTGTGTTTTGTTTCATGCCTGTACTCCCTTCTCTCGCCAATACTTAGCATATAACTCTGACCAGTAGCAATCAACTAATGAAGAAGATGGCTAGCTGTTTCAAATGTTAAAGGGCTCTCTGAAGGGTTCATTGGCCTCACTTGTGCTTTTGATCTATTAAAGACATTTTAAAAAAAGAAAATCAGACATCACAAAATTCATAGTTTAAAAACATGCGCTCTATTTCCTACTTGCTATAGGCTAAATATTTGTGTTCCCCCTAAATTCTCATGTAGAAATTCTAATGCACATGTGATGGCATTGGGATGGGGCTTCAGTGAGGTGATTAAGCGGTGAGGCAGAGTTCTCATGAGTGGAATTAGTGCCCTTATAAGAAGGCCCTCTTGACAGAAACAACAAAAATCTGTAAAGCAATTATCCTTCAACTAAAAAATAAGTAAATTTAAAAAAAGAAAAAAGAGAGAAGGCCTTAAACAACTCCCTCTCCCCTCCCACCATGTGAGGGTACAAGGAGAAGTCTGGAACCCAGGAGATGGTGGTCACTAGACCATACCGGCACCTGATCTCAGACCTTCAGCCTTCAGAACTCTGAGAAATAAATCTGTTTCACTTATAAGTCACCCAAACTAGGGTACTTTGCTATAGCAGCCTGAACACATAAGACACTGCTCTTAAGACAATGTGAATGTGTTTTTTAAATTACTTTTTACTGGAGTACAATTGCTTTACAATTTTGTGTTAGTTTCTACTGTACAGTAAGGGGAATCAGCTCTACATACACATATATCCCCTCTTTTTTGGATTTCCTTCCCATTTAGGCCACCACAGAACACTGAGAATGGGAATATATGTAACTCCACTCAGTGTCACACAGAAATTTTTTAAAATAGTAAATTTTATGTTACATACATTTTACCGCAATAAAAAGGTGAACTCAAAAAAAAAAAAAAAAAAAAAGAATGGGTACTGCTATTGAGTTTGCCAGTATTTAACCTTAAACTAGTGACTTCACTTCTTCTCAGTCACTTTTTCTTTACTTGAATCTTACAATATGGCCAAGATGAACCAAGATGAACTCCTGTGACCCAGCTTTCCAGGTACATTATTCTGATGTAAAAAGGACAGACCCACCCACTGCTTCATCCTCTCTCCTGGACCTGTGGCCATATTGTGAGGAGATATATATATATATTTTGCCAGAATGAATGAAAGAAAATCTTGAAAGAGACAAATGGGAGAAGAAGTATGACTTGAGTTTTTTTCTATAATTTTGCATTAGTGAATTGTTAGTTCACATCACAGATCATATGGGCCTTTAAAAACATCCATATCATACGCCTACATTAATACACGGAAACTGTCCAAGCTTGGTGAAGTGGTGGCAAAATCAGGACTAAGGCTGGGCTCCCATCATCTGTGATAGTTTCTGATCTGTAAATGGGTCAGAATTCTAATGTTAATGTGACAATGGGTGAGATGACTTCGAGAAATTCTGCAAAGTGATATTTAAAGCCACACTGCTCAGTTTTGTGTACTTTCCAGTCATTTCTGTTCCAGTAGCACACAAAAGTGGGGAAGGAAGAACAGCCTGAATAAAGAGAGGATAAGATGGGTCTGTCAAACACTGAGGTCATCCTGGGTGCCTGCACTTTCTTGTGGCCTCCATAGATGCTATAAACCATCTTCTTATCAGTTTTTAGTAGTAACCAGAACATGTGTCAATTAACATGGCTGGGAAAAAACCTGATCTTTAAAAAGGAACCTCACAGAGACTGGCAGTATACTGAATAACTTGCTGATGGTCACACTTGGGCCTGCCTCCATTTCTTCTCTGTATTTCTCCCTAATTTGCCCTGCATTGTTTCTGAAATATGTATCTGACCTCTTGCACTTGATTTCTCCTTTGTAATTGGGCCTATATTACTCAAGATCTCACCTAAAGTACCTCGAAGAATGGGGTGGTGTTGGCCTGGCAGCAACGCATAGGCAGGCACTGCTGGACATTGGTTGAGCTTCACCATCTCAAATGATCAGCAAAAAACCCTAAGGCAACCTGGTCTGGCTACACTGAGAAAAGCCAGAACTAAATCAGAGCACGATCACCACATGGCCCCAAGATAAGTGCCTCACTAGTCCTTCAGGGGTCGAGATATCTGAAGGAAATTTTAGCTTTCAAGAGCTCCAAAGCTCAACGTTTTCAGAAACAGAAGCTAAAAGATGACAATCCCTGTGGACATTGGCATTTAGTTTCATTTGGATTCTTGTACAATTTTCAACAACAGTGGCTGTTGCTTTCCCAGGTTATTTCATATATAAATTGTAATCCAAAGGATTAACTGATTTATTCAGCTTAAGTTTTAAAGCATATTTACCATAGGTTGCAGAAATTTATAGTTCCTCATCAAAATCTGCATTCCTCTTCTTCCTGGTCTCAATTTTAGTGTGACATCTCTTTTGAGTGAGAATCTGACTGACACAAATGGTGAAAAGAGGACACCAGTGGTCCTTCAGGTGCCCTCTCAGTGCCCCTAGTCAGAAGAGTCAGGCTTTGTGAAGAGACCGGAAGGATGTCAAAGACAAAAACAAACACCTCTTCCTCTCCAGGGCAAGGGAGATGGAGAGAATAAAGAGATCAGAAGAGGCCCATGTATAAATATAATATGAACTTTTAAAACAGCAAAGAAATAAAGACTATTAAATAATGAATAGTGTTGGAAGGATGAATCAATATAGAAAATATGCAAGGGATGGGAAATCGAAGGGAAGGTTTCAGGTAGTATTAGGAAAACAAATTGACTAAGATGACTTTACATTTACTAGTTCACTAATCAGAGATTGTTTAAGTGTGTTTCTCAGTTCGTGTGGGTGTTCAGTTGCTCAGTCGTGTCTGACTCTTTGTGACCCTATGGATTTAGACTGTCAGGCTTCCCTGCCCATGGATTTTCCAGGCAAGAATACTGAAATGGGTTGCCATTTCCTCCTCCCGGGGATATACCTGACCCAGATATCAAATCCACAGCTCCTGCATCTCCTAAATTGGCAGGCAGATTCTTTACCACTGCCCCACATGGGAAGTCTGTTTCTTAGTTTACCTGTAATCATGAAGAACCCAGGAGCAGAAGTAGCCTTAGATTTTTACTTCGCTCTCTGGTCCATTACCTCTAGGATGTAATCTTTTACATATAATTCCCTTTTAAAAAATATTAGTGACTGAAAACCACAAACAATGCAGGCATGATTCCTGTAAGAGAATGAAAAAGTTACCAAAGGGTTTTCTGAATACAAAAAATACAAAAAAGCCAACCTTCTGTGTTTAAAAGCCCATATAACAGCATGCCATTCAGTTAACCCTAAAGATTTCTTTATAAGTGACATTTTATAAATATATGCTACAAGGGCACAAATCTAGGCTTCATTTTTTATAATAGGTATAACTCAGGAACAGGTGTCGATTCTAATATCGATTAACTCTCTAGCTAATATCCACAGCCCAAATGTAATTTAATGACCACAAAAGAAGACAAAATTTTTGGTTAATTATATACATAAATGAAACATGAAGTATACTGTAATAATATACATAATGCATATAATAATATTGAAGGCAGGACAATTTAGAGCCCCCCTTATTCTTAGGTATTAAATTAATTAGGTTAATCATTTTCTTTTAAGAGCTTAGAAACCTCACCAACTAGTAGGCAAGCTGGAATTCTATTGTGAAGTATGTTCATTTTCAAAATTATAGTAACATTTGAAAGCACTTTTTAAAATTTAGCAGGTATCAAACTGCTTGATGGTTATTACATGAAACATATTACATCCTACTGTTGCTTAGGATGTGCTGGCATTAGAGGGATATCTGAGACCATCGTGGTTTTGGTTAACACCTATCCATCTTTTTTTAAGATGGCTCCAGTTCACTTCATCAGTGAAAAATAACTATTCAGGTCCTTTGAAACATGGGTGGTGGCAGCTCATGTTGAATTACTATAGCAATAACCAACATGTGCATCCTTGTGCTTGTGAACATGTGTGTATACTTACATGTTTAGGAAAAGTTGTCTTTAAATTGGCAATAAGGGTATCACATTCACAAATGTTTGGCTCCTTCAGGAAAGCTATATCCTAATTCCTAAACTGGAATTAAGACTCTCCAAAAGCATGAATCATACTCTTCCAATTTCATTTTTAAATACTAATCTTCTCCATTCTGTGCTGCTCATCTATTTATCTCTCTGTTGGCCTTTTCTTTCTCCACATTTTTGTTCATGCTGTTCTCATTTGTTTTTTCATAACCAAATTCTATCCATTATTTATTGCTCAGTTAAAACTCTGCCTCTTCTATAAAATGGTCCTAAAATATTTCAGCCAATATTCATCCTCATCTAGCACTGAGTTCATCTTACTAATTTTAGAATTAATTATTCACTGCCATATCATAGATATATTAATATTGAAGCTAGCCTCTTAAGAGTTTTATTGTTTTTACTATGTCCATAATTACTGGAACTTTCCTGAGTGACTCTGTATATCTGTGTATGTTTGGACAGGAAATTCAACAAAACATAAATAAAGGAAGGAAAGAGATGAAATGGGACATTTTAAACATGCAAAGATGTATATTTCTTTATAATTCTATAAATAAATTATCATTTCTTATTGCTTTGTTTCTCCAGTTCTCTAAGAAGAGATTTTTTTTTTAAGTTTCTGATAGCACTTAACACATCAATAAATACCTACTGGGCAATCAACATTAATTTAACAGATCTGCAGAACCAGACTACTGATTAACACACTTAAGCCTAGTGTTGGAACAGATATCAGGAAAGAAATGAAGTCAAAACAATAACAATAATGAAAACTTATGTTACTTTTGGTTGTCATATGTCTCTGTCTTAAACCCACATTCAAAGACCCAGAAAAACTTCTTCTTTGGATAGTGAAATCAATACAAACCAAGCAGCCCTTGCAAGCACAATTCCAAAAAGAAGGGAAAGTAACCGACAAACATCAAAACTAAAGGAGCCAAAAAGCTCACTATGTCCCCATGCCTTAAACATATTAGGAGTATTCCCTGACGTTAGCTCCTTGAAACTCTCCTCTCAGGTCTGTTTCACCTCCTTCTGGAGGGGCAGCCCTGGTGGTCTGGTCACCTCTTGGCTGGTATCACCCCCTACCTGTGCTCTCCCTATCCAAAGATCATCTCTGGATACTCCACTGTAAGTAAGAGGCACTGGTAGAAGACTGAATATGCCTGATCAATTGCAGCTCCCCTGCAGATCCTCTAGCTCAGACTATAAAGCTTCCCTCTTAATGTGTGTCCTCTGTTTGGAGAGCTATTGCCTTTGCATAAAAATTCTCACTTGAAATGAGGTCATTCTGTTTCTTCCCTGTTTTTCCTTTGTAGTTAAAATTATGCCTGAGCTTCAAGAATAACTTAAAACCTGTTCTGCCCTGGCATTCATTTTTCTCTAAGCTTTAGGCATTTACTTCTCAGTTCAGTTCAGTTCAGTTCAGTCGCTCAGTCGTGTCTGACTCTTGGCGACCCCATGAATCGCAGCACGCCAGGCCTCCCTGTCTGCCGGGGGCCAGCGTGAGGAATTCCGCCCATGGCAAAGGTCATGAGGAAGGAGGCTTGGCATACGCAAAGGCGTGATCAAGCCTCAGGAAACCCCCTGTTCCCGAGCATCTAACCCCAAAGCCCGAGTCTGTTTTATGCTCTCACCTTCACCTCTGACTTTACGGGGGGCTCTCCCCTATAACCGTTTCTCTCGGAGAAGGAGTAAACGTGCAGCTCCAAGGCAATAAAAATTCTTGGGCGTGACAAGAGTGTTTCAGCTTACGGACTCCTCTGAAGGTTATCTAGCCCACCTGTATAGGTTCGTCCGGCCACATGTGATTGTCTACAGCCTCCTAACCTGAGAGGCACGAGATGTTTTAGACTTACTGAAGGCAAATTCTTTGGGGGAGTTGGAAATTATTAGTATAGTGTGTTGGTTAGGAATTATATTGGTGAAGGGTTTTTCATTTGTTGTGTCAATAATTGCTGCTAATTCCCTGCTCTGGGTGGGACAAGGATGTCTCAGGTCAAACCTCTCTGCTGACAGACTAGCTTGTGTGATAGGATTATCCATACTCCTGCCACATGATTGTTTACTACCTCTTAACCATAAACAGCACAGAGTTTTGGAGTATTTTGAGAGTCTTAATTAGCATAGGACTTTTTCTTGTTGTTGAGTCAATGATTGCCACCAGGCCTCCATATCCTTAGGCACCTGGGAATATATTAATCAATATATTTGGAATATAGCAAAGGAAATATAGTAGTTTTTGATGTTAGCAATACTAGACTTTTTGAGTTAATGGATTTTCTCTTTTGTAATAGATCACTGTACTTTGTTATAAATCACTGTGTCCTTGCTGTGTAAGAATGTAACTTTATCATATCTTAAGACTAAATAGATCTTAAGGGGAGCATTGGTGAAAGGATTTTCATTTGTTGGGCTGATGTTTGCTGCTAAATCTCCATGTTCCCTACTCTTATAATGAATATAACTAGCATATAGGAAGAAATAAGTATTAACCTTTAAGCACATAGGAGAAATAAGTATTAACCTTTAAGACTAATCATGTTAACCTTGGGTTAAATAAATTCCTTTCTTGATTGTAACTCACTGCACCCTCACCCTATAGGAATGCAGCTTTATTTGGAGGATGGTGCCTGGTTTAAGAAAAAACACCCTTGGAAAAAATAAGTTTTTTTATTATCAGAAAGAAAGGATCATAAAATGTCAGCAGGTCTCACTCATGGCCAGAAGATGATGTACCTTTTTTTTATACATTTATGTGAAGCACCTGATTTTGACAAAGGTCAGGACTGCTGACCCCCACGTGACTCTGTATTCATCCCTATGTGTAACAAAAGGTATATAAGCAAACCCAAAAATAAAGAAATCGGATCAGTTTCCGGAAAGACTGATTCCCCATGTCACTTCTTTCTTGCTCCCGTTTTTCTGGCTGAATTCCCATCTGGAGCATGGATGCTATTCCACGTAATCCAAGTTATTCAGTCTCCTTTTCTCCACTAATCTTCCTACTACACTATCCATTTCTAATCTCTCTATATCTGTGATTAAATATGTATTTTTCCAAAGACGTCAACTCCGTCCCCACCTTCGAATCACCCTGGATCCACCGGGGCTGGACCCCGGCACCTGTCCATCACCAGCTCCTGGAGTTCACTCAGACTCACGTCCATCGAGTCCATGATGCCATCCAGCCATCTCATCCTCTGTCGTCCCCTTTGCCTCCTGCCCTCAATCCCTCCCAGCATCAGAGTCCTTTCCAATGAGTCAACTCTTCGCATGAGGTGGCCAAAGTACTGGAGTTTCAGCTTTAGCATCATTCCTTCCAAAGAAATCCCAGGGCTGATCTCCTTCAGAATGGACTGGTTGGATCTCCTTGCAGTCCAAAGGACTCTCAAGAGTCTTCACCAACACCACAGTTCAAAGTATCAAATCTTCGGCGCTCAGCCTTCTTCACAGTACAACTCTCACGTCCATACATGACCACTGGAAAACCATAGCCTTGACTAGATGGAACTTAGTCGGCAAAGTAATGTCTCTGCTTTTGAATATACTATACAGGTTGGTCATAACTTTTCTTCCAAGGAGTAAACATCTTTTAATCTCATGGCTGCAGTCACCATCTGCAGTGATTTTGGAGCCCAAAACAATAAAGTCTGACACCGTTTCCACTGTTTCCCCATCTATTTCCCATGAAGTGATGGGACCGGATGCCATGATCTTCGTTTTCCGAATGTTGAGCTTTAAGCCATTCTGTTTCTTCCCTGTTTTTTCTTTGTAGTTAAAATTATGCCTGAGCTTCAAGAATAACTTAAAACCTGTTCTGCCCTGACATTCATTTTTCTCTAAGCTTTAGGCATTTACTTCTCAAACTACAGCTAAATCCTGGCACCCTATACACCCACTGTAGAGGACTGGGGGCAGCAACTTCCTTCCCAATTTCTCTCATTAAACTCCATGTGGGAGCAGTCCAATGTGCCTCAGCTAGGTGAAGAACTTTCTTCTTTCGGACTGTTTCATGCCAGTGTGAGAGTGTGCACTCAAAATGGACATCGAGAGAGACAAGTAGGACAAAACAGTATCACTGATCATAAAATAAATCCTTTCTAGTCTTGTGATAAACATATGAACAATAACTGTTATTTTATAATACTCAAAGCTCTTTCAAATATATTTCTTGTGAGTTCTTCACAACTTATATCGTCATCAGGTAACAGAAGGAAAGGGGAGAGTTAAGTGGGAATGATTAACTTGGCCAAGATTGCAGCGTAAGAGGAAAGGAAGGTTCTAATCCACTTTCTCTTCACTTGTTCCTTCTCTGCCATGTTGATAACTGGACTTCTGCCTCATTACCAAGAACTAAGCTCCATCTTTTGGCCCAGTTCTGATATCAAAGCTTCAACCTCTGTTTGAGCACCAAGTCCTTGTAAAATCTTCAGATTCCAAACTCTAGGATCCATAGTTGCCTCCCGAAGATGGGACTCTACCCCCAGATTACAACCTCTGTGGCTGAGCCTCCTACTCAAGGCAGCCCTCCCTGATTGATGTTGCCTACAACTTCCTGGAAGCTGCTCCAAGTCCTTGGGGCATGTTCATATTAATAAACCTCCCAATCCAAGCTTCATATCACCCACTAACTGCTTGCCTCTGCTGGTGTGTGTTGTCTCTCAGAATCTGTGCAGTAACATGGAGTTTGGGGGCGGGGGAGGGTGTTGTTTTGGTTTTTGCAAGATCAAACAGCCTTGAGTAGCTGCAGACATATATATCCCTCCTCCTGCCCCAGATGAGAACTGCTCGTCCTGTTCCTCAGCCTTCTGATGCTCACTGAGCCATGTCCAGTCTTGTCTGGAAATACTACAATAGTTATATTAAAGGCTTTTCTCTTAAAATTCCAGCTGAGGCAAGGGCCATTCCAAGCCACTTCAAAGCAATAAAAGAGTGAGTCACAGGAGACTTTTTCAGAGGTAAAGATGGTCACCCCATAGTGCAATCCCTTAGGATTTTTAAAAACTCTTTTCATAACATTATTTCTATCTGAGTAAATTTAGAATTTGCCTGATAATAATGTGGTAGCTGCTGCAGGATCCTACAAATATCAGTGAACAACCTTTAATAAGACATAAAAATTCTCCATATGTGTTGGGACTGGTTTCCCATAAGAACAGATATTTCACAAGAAAAAGGGCAGAGCCGCCAGCTAATCTTTAGATTAGAAGCAGGCACTAGAAGTGTTCCGGCAACTGCACAAAGAGATATCAAAGGCAGCACTTTGTCTTTTGATGAAGTATTGCCCTTTTCCCCAAGTAATATCTAATTATTAATGCTCTTACCAAGAATAGTAACACCCGTGCCCATGTGCTCATTGTCAGGGGCCTGGAGTACAGAGCAGACACTGGCTAATAATTACAAGGGCTTCTCTATACTGTGCATAAGAAAAAAGGTTATTAGAAGGGATTTGTTATTAGGACGCCATTTCCAGATGTGCTAAATAAGACGAGCTCTCACCCAAAAGCCACCTTTTCAATGAACTGACATGAGCAAAAATGAGCAACAGTGTGGGTAAAGAAGAGACAGGAAATCTAAAACTGAAATATGAATCTAATTCTATCACTTATATTATTATTGAAGTGAACTTGGTTTAAAAATATCTCTAAGCCTCAGTTTTCTCACCTTTAAAATGAATCCATCAGTACTTCTTAATTTATGGCTATGAGGATCAAATTACTATATAGCATTTTGAACAATACAAAGCCATATACAAATATAAGTAATTATCATTCTTATAATGACACTTTGAGATAGAGCTTACAAAAGAAGGGCAGCTAGACAGGACACTGCTGGCAGAGAATAACTACTATACTCTTCCCATCAGTCACAAAGAGGAAGGAGATAGATGATGGTTCAAGTAACTTCCTGTCCAAAAATAACATCATCACAGCAGGAATATTTGGGTAGCTGAGATGGTTCACATGTTTAAAGAAATATTTGAAGAGCCCTACAAAGCATCTCCATCCACACTAAAGAGTTTGAAATCTGTTTCAATAAAATTTAAATATGAATGAAATCCATGTGCTTCTTTTACTGCATGGGTATGTGTGTGTGCTAAGTCACTTCAGTCATGTCCACCTCTTTGGGACCATAAGGCCTGCAGCCCACCAGGGTCCTCTGTCCATGGGATTCTCCAGGCAAGAATACTGGAGCGGGTTGTCATGCCCTCCTCCAGGGGATCCTCCTGACCCAGGGATAGAATCCACATCTCTTGCAGTTCCTGCAGTGCAAGCAGATTCTTTACCACTGAGCCACCCGAGATGCCCATTTCTTTTATTATTACCAAGTAGATGTACCTGTTGGACTACAGTCAGATATATATACTTTTTCTGGCCATAAGAAGAGAGAAATTCTAACCAATTACTTTTCTGTTTCTTCTGTGTGAAACAGTAAAGAAACACAGTGAGCATCCAGACTGGGCCACACATTTCAAGTGAAGGCGTGTCTGTAATGCATAGATTTCTACCCAAAGACATTCAAATTATCTAAGGAAGCAAGTCTGGCTATGAGTTCCTCCCTAGTTTCCAAAGACATCTCAATTCAGTCACTGTTGCTCTTATTTGCACCTTTTACCCTGGAATGTGAAGTCAAGTGGGCCTTAGAAAGCATCACTATGAACAAAGCTAGTGGAGGTAATGGAATTCTAGTTGAGCTATTTCAAATCCTGAAAGATGATGCTGTGAAAGTGCTGCACTCAATATGCCAGTAAATTTGGAAAACTCAACAGTGGCCACAGGACTGAAAAAGGTCAGTTTTCATTCCAATCCCAAGGAAAGGCAATGCCAAAGAATGCTCAAACTACCACACAGTCGCACTCATCTCACATGCTAGTAAAGTAATGCTCAAAATTCTCCAAGCCAGGCTTCAGCAATACGTGACCCGTGAACTTCCTGATGTTCAAGCTGGTTTTAGAAAAGGCAGAGGAACCAGAGATCAAATTGCCAACATCCGCTGGATCATGGAAAAAGCAAGAGAGTTCCAGAAAAACATCTATTTCTGCTTTCTTGACTATGCCAAAGCCTTTGACTGTGTGGATCACAATAAACTGTGGAAAATTCTGAAAGAGATGGGAATACCAGACCACCTGACCTGCCTCTTGAGAAACCTATATGCAGGTCAGGAAGGAACAGTTAGAACTGGACATGGAACAACAGACTGGTTCCAAGTAGGAAAAGGAGTATGTCAAGCTGTATAGTGTCACCCTGCTTATTTAACTTATATGCAGAGTACATCATGAGAAACACTGGGCTGGAAGGAAACACAAGCTGGAATCAAGATTGCCGGGAGAAATATCAATAACCTCAGATATGCAGGTGACACCACCGTTATGGCAGAAAGTGAAGGGGAACTAAAAAGCCTCTTGATGAAAGTGAAAGAGGAAAGTGAAAAAGTTGGCTTAAAGCTCAACTTTTAGAAAACTAAGATCATGGCATCTGGTCCCATCACTTCATAGGAAATAGATGGGAAACAGTGAAACAGTGTCAGACTTTATTTTTCTGGGCTCCAAAATCACTGCAGATGGTGACTGCAGCCATGAAATTAAAAGACGCTTACTCCTTGGAAGGAAAGTTATGACCAACCTAGATAGCATATTGAAAAGCAGAGATATTACTTTGCCAACAAAGGTCCATCTAATCAAAGCTATGGTTTTTCCAGTGGTCATGTATGGATGTGAGAGTTGGACTATGAAAAGAGCTGAATGCTGAAGAATTGATGCTTTTGAACTGTGGTGTTGGAGAAGACTCTTGAAAGACCCTTGGACTGCAAGGAGATCCAGCCAGTCCATTCTAAAGGAGGTCAGCCCTGGGTGTTCTTTGGAAGAAATGATGCTAAAGCTGAAACTCCAGTACTTTGGCCATCTCATGCAAAGAGTTGACTCATTGGAAAAGACTCTGATGCTGGGAGGGATTGTGGGCAGGAGGCAAAGGGGACGACAGAGAACAAGATGGCTGGATGGGATCACCGACTCAATGGACATGAGTCTGAGTGAACTCTGGGAGTTGGTGATGAACAGGGAGGCCTGGCGTGCTACAATTCATGGGGTCACAAAGAGTCGGACATGACTGAGCCACTGAACTGAACTGAACCCCAAAAGTTATGAAAAGTTCCAGATAACACATTAACTCAAAACTGAAGCCTGCCAGTATGAAAATAAACAGTGGGGATTTGGTCCCTTTCAAGGCACTTGCTCTGCACCAGTCAGAGTGTCAATCACTGAGAAGAGACAGGGGAACAATGCAGTCATGTACCCTGACTTCAGCTAATCTCCCAGTCGACCAATACACAAGATTCATCTTTCATCAGTGCCACCGTCATGCTTGCCGTAAGGGTGGGAAAATAAATTTATGTATTATGAACAAAAAGTATACGTGCATGTAAATTCCTTTGGTTGAAAAAAATCAACAACAGAAAAAAAAAAAATACAAAAGGCATCACAGCCTGCAACCTGATTTCTGTCCAGTTAAATTCTTCCCTTGGGAAGATTTTTAGCTTCTTTGAATATGGTCTTGTAATAGAATACTCACATACGTAAGACAAGAATTTCACAGATTATGGCTATGACGGTGGAACCCAAGGGTTTCCCAGGTGGCTCAGTGGTAAAAAAAAATCCTCCTAGTGACTCAGTCAGTAAAGAATCCACCTGCAATGTGGGAAACGTGGGTTCGATCCCTGGGTTGGGAAGATCCCCTGGAAGAGAGCATGGCAACCCACTCCACTATTCTTGCCTGGAGAATCCCCAAGGACAGAGGAGCCTGGTCGGCTGCAGTCCACCGGGCCGGAAAGAGTCGGACGTGACTGAGCAAATAAGCCCAGCCAAGGCATGAGACATGGGTTCAATACCCGGGCTGGAAAGATTCCCTAGAAAAGGAAATGGCAACCCACTCCAGCATTCTTGCCTGGAAAAAACCCACCAGGCTCCATGGGGTCACAAAGAGCTGGACACGACCAAGCATTCATGCATGGAATACAAAAGTCACCTTTTTTAATGAATTGATGTTAGCAAAAGTGAACAGTATGGACTTAAAAAAAATAGATGGGGCATTTGTAAATTAAAATCGGAACCTAAATTGTTTACTTGATTATTATGTCTATGGAAAAGGTGTGACACTAGGGGACCCCTTTGGGCTTCTGGGCTTTAGTGATTCCTGCTATGGCCCCATCTCCCACCTCTTCCTAAAAGTTACTTTTTCCAGGATGGTCTCTTTTCTGTGTCTTGAAGAGTATCTCCAGATATCCTTTTTCCTTCCTTTCTCATATGAAATTATTCACAAATGCAACTGAAAGAGAAAAAGGAACAGGAAAAGACCTTTCTTGCCTTCTGGAAAAGATGGAGAGGAAGTCAAATTTTGTTCATTTTTCCTTTTGTTAAAACGAGTTATTGAGCACTGAAAATAGACATCCAAAGACTTAACCAAGTTCCTGGAGACACAAAGACGGAAAACAACACTACCTGCTGGAAAGCAAGTCTCAGTTCAGCGGTGGCATGCAGACATATAAATAAGCACAGTGCATTAGACAAACATTATAATGGACGTGTGTACGATGGATGTGCATACAGTGAGAGTGCTGAGGAGGAAATCTGCTTCTTAGAGCTTTATGGAAGGAAAAGAAAATGCCTTACTACAAGTATATGAAGATGGGAAATTAGAGGCCAACAGGGCAGGGTAGAGCAGTTCTAGGACAAAGTGGATGTTGAAAGGGACACAGTCCTGAGAGGCCATGGCCCCAACAGGGACTCTGAACATTCCACAGGGCTGTGTGGCCAGGAGGAGCCAGAAACAGGCTGGCAAGTACAGAGGAGCCATAACCTAAAGGCTTTTGAACAGCAGAATAAGGGGTTTGGAGTTTATTCTCTGAGAAATATTTCAAGCCAAGAAATGACTAGTTCAAATCTAAATTCACACAAGATCCTTCTCTCTGGGATATGTGGACAGTGAACTGCAAAATGGAAAACAGACTTCAGTTAAGGATTTATCACAGGAATGAAAACAATGAGGAAGTGAGAAAATAAAAAGAAACAAGTGTATTTGTAAGACATTTCAGAGGCAAAATCAACAGTACCTCAAGGCAGAGTGAATACGGGGAGTGAGCAGTAGGTGAATATCAGTAACTCAGAGATTTTTCTTCAAAACAACTGATGAAGGTGCAACACCATTAATTGAGATAAGAAGAAAAATATTTCAAGGGAAGTTGTCAAGATGAAAGATTATGAGTCTGGTTTGAAGTTTAAGTTTCAAGGACCAAAAGCTATCTATCTGCTACCTAAAGGCAGTTGGAAGTATAGGTCTGGAGGTCTAGAGATTACCTGGTGAAGATATTAACCGGAACAGTACTAGCATAAACACTTCACAGTTGAAGTCACAGGAGTGAATAAAATCATATTTTAAGAGGGCAAGAAGAAAACATTCCAGGGAACCCCAAGTAAGGAGTAGGGAGAAGAAGGAGAAGGAGGAATCTGTTCCACTATGCAGACAGGACCTGTGGGTCTCCTGTCTTACACATATGAGTATTCCCTGTCACAAGACTGTTCTCAAAGAAGCTAAAAATCTTCCCAATGAAAAATGTAACTGAACAAACAGCAGGCTGCAGGACCTGATTCCTTTTCAGTTTCTTTCACTGTTGGTCTTTTCAACCAAAAGGATCTTAAATGCACATACATTTTATGTGTGTCTTTAAAACATTAAAAGTGAAGTGAAGTCACTCAGTCGTGTCCGACTCTTTGCGACCCCATGGACTGTAGCCTAGCAGGCTTCTCCGTCCATGGGATTCTCCAGGCAAGAATACTGGAGTGGGTTGCCAGTTCCTTCTCCATTAACACATTAACTTATTCTTTAATACCTTTGTCAAACAGAAAACATTGTTTCAAGGTACTGATATACAGCCACCATCTAGTGGTCAAAATTGGTAACCACAGGCTTGCACAGTTGGGGGTGAGGGGAACATTTTTTATCATTATTTCCAGGGAAATTTAAGGATTACATTAAGTGAAAAATAGCCATCAGTCAATGATGGAAAGCATGGGAAAAGTAGCACTTCTCTATTTTTTCCTGAGAATGAATTGTGGAAAACAAGAACAATTCGCATGCTACGACTGCTCCTTTGTGCACCAAAGGGCACTGCGGAATAAGACACACCTTCTGCAGGGTTATCTGGCCTCAGGTAAGATGGCGTGCTGCGATTCATGGGGTCGCGAAGATTCGGACACGACTGAGTGACTGAACTGAACTGAACTGAAAGACGGCAACACCTGATGAGACAAATGAAAACATGGTCAGTAGCCACAACTAGTATCTAAAATCCAAACTCTTTTCATCTTTTCTCCAGATTCTTACAGGACCTGGCCACTGACCTCTCTCTCTGGCCTCACCTCTTGCCACTCTTACCCATGACCATCACGATGCAGCCACAGTGGGCTCCACGCTATTACATGAACTTCCAAGTTCATTGCTACCACAGAGCCTTTGCACTTACTGTTTCATCTCTTCCATCAATTCTTTCTACCATCCTCTCCATCTCATCTTAGGTCTCTGTTTAAATATTACCTTTTCAGAGAGACAGTCTCTGACAGTTCTAACTCTAAACCCCTCTTCCTCCAGTTTATTTTATTCTTGGCACTTAGCACTATCTGAAATCGTATTATTTAGTTACTTATCCAAAGAAAATCTCTAATTCTACAGAGAAAATTACATGAGAGAAGGAGTTTTAATGTATTGTTTGCTAGCACCTAGAGGAATGCTGTTACAGAAAAGGTGTTCAACAAAGAATTGAGGCTGAATGAACCCCAGGAGAAGTCTGGGTGGTGTCACAACAAAAGGTGTAGCTAGGCAGAATTCAGTAATGGTGAGACTGAGGCAAAAGATTGATACATAAGCAAGAAGGCCCAGCATGGAATGGACGAATCCTGTTTATGATTCAGAAACCAAGAGGGGCCAAGCAGGGAGAGCAGAGAGCATGAACTTGAGGTTGACACAATAGTTAGAAATCAGGGTTCAAATAACAAACTGCAAGTGGGGGAGGGGTAGCATAGAGATTGCCTGGCTTTGTAGAAAACAGATCCTCAACCCCACTAGAAGCAATTTCTCCATCCACTAAAAAGCCCTTAGAAATGTCAGGAAAGACTTGTATGGTACGTATTTTCAAATATCATAATATAGGAGCATCATCTGAGATGGGAAGTAGAAAGGACTAATCAAAAATGGAGATTCCTCTGAGTTTCACCGCCATCACATCTGATTCCATAGGTCAGTGAACTCTGAAACGATATTTTTAATCAATATACAAGGTGAGTCTGATATATTCACCTTGGAGATATATTTTTGAGATGTACCTGGTTCTGGTGCTTTACTATTCACAAAACACTTCTACATAATGTCACCTGTGATTCTCACCTGTAACTCTGCTGAGAAGTATGTAGGGCCAAGTTTTGTTTTCAATTACTATGCAGTTTTAAAATATTTTATTACAGAACACTTTAAACAAATATACATATGGAGACTACCATAATGAACCAATCACCCAACTTCAACAGCTGTCAACAAGTCAATTCCACTCCCCTCCACAGACTGTATAAGTTTTAATCAAATCTCAAAAATATTTCAGGTCAGTGTGGATCAGAGGAGAGGTTTTACTTTTTATTTTAGTCATAGGACTGTGTGTCTTTCAGGGATGATGACTTGCCCAAGAATATATACCTGGTTCTTATAACTAAGGCCAGAACTTACCTACCTGTGAAAGTGCAGATGGGGACAATTACACCCTTCAGTACACAGACTTTGAGGCTATGGCAATTCTCTAGATTTCTGCATGCATGCGTGCGTGTGTGTGTGTGTGTGTGTGTGTGTGTGTGTGTGTGTGTGTGTTTTATAAGAGGGTAAGCAGCTATCTCTTTAGAATGTTTTCTGCTCAGTTCTGCCTAGGGACCTTTTCAGGTCTTACTATTCTAGCGCAACTAAATATTTTATCAGCATAAATTCTCACTGTGCTTGGAAACTCTAAGCTACGAAGAAATGACTGTGAAGATGCACTAGAGAAAAGTGATGAGCCAGCCCAGGGCAGCAAGCTGAGGCTGGCCCGTGGAACCTTACACCACCTGAAGTGTCGGGAAAACAAATGCAGTTGAAACACATGCTTCCATCTGAAAATGTGGCTGGCAAAACAGCTCTGCCTTGGGCTGTTGAGATAGTGACAAATGAAATGCTGGTTGATGCCCCATTTATTTCCTTTTTAAAGTGTTTGCCAATATCGGAACAACCCTGGTTGCATTGGAGCGCCACACCTCCAGCAGCACTGAGGTTCCCTTCACTGGACGCAGGGTCCCCTCTGATCCCCATTACACTGTTTTCTTCCTTTCCCAGTAACGGCCAAATTAGGAGACTGTCTCAAAGTAAGTAGGCAAGGATTCAGATTGGCTAAGCTGCAGGCATTACAGTGAATCCATCTGGAAAGCGTGGCATGGGAGTTCATTCATGGGCACGTGGTCACTCTGTCAGGGCTTTCCTGAAGTTCTAAATTTCGCTTTTTTAGTCAGGTCCTCTTCAACATACAGATGTTTTCAGTGGCTGAAGCGAGGTCACATGTACTTCCTGGTTCAAATCTTTCCCTAACACAGCCCGCAAAAATCATTGCTATGTCAAGAAGAATGAAAGCACTTAGAAAAATATTTAGCCCTTCTAACACAAAGTATTGTGTGAATCTCTACTTGCCAAACCTGTCTTGAGAGAAGGTCAGTAACTTTCTCACTAGCCTGCTAAGGAAACAAGTGGGCTCTTGTTCCCAAAGTAACACATGGTCAATCAATATTTGGAATTAGAACACAAACCATTTCATTCCACAAATCATGCTGAGCCAAGAACAAATCTGGGTGTAAGAGTACTGTAAGTTTTGGAGGCAATCAATATGATGAGATCACTCCCTGCTGACAGGATACACATATGCATAAAGTCCAGAAAATACAGGAATTCTCATTTGCGTTTAAAGCCAAACATTTGTTCATTTGAACTTTTTAAGTTTCTAATAATGTATGAGTTGAAGGAAGAAATATGCAGAGGAGGAAAGAGAGTAGAAAATACTATGGTAGAGAAATTTCAAAGTAAAAATGCATTTGGAACATATATGAAATTAGTTTAATCATTTTTTTAGCTCTTTCACCGTTTCAGAAGAAAAAGTGAAGGTTTCAGAACACCTCATTCCAAAAATTCTTAATAAAATAAGATAATGAATGTCATGCCATAAATTTAGTCTCAAAAAAGAATATGTCAAATAAATAAAACCAGGCTATTTCGTTACTCTGACAGAGAATAGCAGGATTCTCAAGATATTAGGTCAATACAGAGTCATGATAAAGAAAAATTCTATTCTTATTTGCCATTTAGATTCAGGAAAACATCTGTCCACCAAACACAGACGCTCTAAGCCACAGCTTAGAACCACTCCTGACCACTTCACCACACTGATGCTGGTACTACTCTGGAATGCATTTTTATTCTTTCCCTGGCTTGTGTCTTGTCAGTCAAATGAATTTTGTCTGTCATTTCATCTGGCTAAGATCCAGTGAAGTCCTACTTTCCATGAAACTTTTAACACATTATATGCATTTTTTAAAAGTTCTTGAATACAAAGCAAAATCCAAAAAGGGATGTACTTTATTATAGTATAATAAGGTATTATTAGCATAGTATACTATAATTAGCATGTATTTAGTATAGTATATCCATACTCTATTCCTTAAATAGGTGTTTTAAAAAAATCAAATGCTCCAAAATCATTGTTACATACATTAAACATGTACTGCTTTTTATATTTCAATCATATCTCAATAAAGTGGTTTAAAATGTTTTAATTCTAATAACACAGCTCAAAACTTAAAAAAATATATGTATTAAAAGTCAACTGTGATGACCTGGAGGAATGGGAGGGGAGGAAAGGGACGGAGGGAGGGAGGAAGGGGATATGTGTATGGTTATGTCTGATTCATGCTGCTGTATGGCAGAAACCAACACAATACTGTAAAAATCAGAAAAAAAAAAATAAGGTCAAAGAAATCAAATGGCCTCTATCACATCAAGGGATGGTCATTTTAAGTGAATCCTCTAATAACTTCTTGCATTACCCTAAAGCAAACTCATATCACCTAATTCATTATTTTTAAGAACTTATATTCTTTTTATAAATCACCAAGTTGATTTCTTTTAATTTATCTGGAGATTAGACTATCTTTATATTAATATCTTAATATTTCTTGATGTATAATAATTTGTCCAAATTTAAAGTGGTATTGATAGGGACAGGGGGCAAAGGAGGTGTTTAAATAGTTAATCTCACCAAGGGATCATAAGTAAAGAAAAAAAATACGAGAAACCCCTGTACATTAATGATCAGTCAAGAAAGCAGGTTGGCTCAACCACAAAACCAAGCAGGCTTGCTTAGCAACAAAACTATGCAACAGAAGCAGGAAACATGCCCCAAAACAATAAAACAATGGTGAAACGATACCCACACCCTGTCCTGTGAGCTCAGTAAGTTAATGATTCCCAGGACCTGCTTCTCTGCCCACACTAAAACCAAAAATATAAGGAAAAAGTGACATTATACTAAAAACTGAGATGATTTATCATATTTCAGTATATGTTACCACCTCTTTGCTCATTTTCAATGCACCATGACAGCACCAGTTGGACATGTAAGGACAATAAAATTCCCCCACCTAATGTAGAGGAGCTGATGATGGAACCTTTACATCTGCTTAAGAATGAGGAAGAAAGTGGTTTTCTCTCCCTCCACAGTTTTCCTTTGATTATAAAACTGTAGCCCACTAAGTGCCTGGGCGTTATCCTCTCACCCACCCACTTGTAAACCTCACAAGTGTCTTCTTCTAATAAATCACTTCTTATTTATCCCTGTGCCTCTTGCTGAATTTTTTATGTGCTGAGACATAAAAGACTGGAGACCTCAGAGACACATTTCTGCAGTTTCAGTATCTCTGTAACATCTTGTATAATTAACTTAGACCACCACCAATAACAACACCCTATTTTTAAAAAATCTTGATTAATAGAATCTCTTTCAGTCTTAATAGTTGAGGTGGGGGGATGTCTTACATCCAGGGAAGATCTGTGAGTGGTGAAAATAAGAAATGAATATTTTTTTCTTCTTCTGAAAACTAAGTAGTATCTCCCCTGAGATCTGCTCCCTGCTTGCCTGAAGATGCTGGTTCTGTGCACACTGTCATTCTTGAAGATCCCAGAAGACTGTGTGCATGATCCCAGATGCAAATAACGGCTCTGAAGTTGGTTCCTAATCTCAGTAAAGACTGACTCTGAGTCTTCAATACCAAATACATACAACCCAAAGACTTCAGAGGAATTCTTTTACAAAATGCATATTCTGCAAATAAGGGCCCATCACTGCATTATTTTCTGTAAATACACCCACAGGGTGACTAGATATTGGTCTCCAGTTAGTTGTGGTTTTGTTTTGTTTTGTTTTTCCTTTCTTTCAGTATGGTCTGAGAAGCTGTCTGATGACAGGAAAATTGCTATGGGAGATCCTGCTATGGGTGTGCCTGTGTATCAATAATGTGTTATAAATTCATGCATCAGAGGCCCAACTGTTTAAAAACATCTATGAAATAAATTGTCTATCTTCAGTTATCCATTTGCTTTAAGTCTACTTAGAGCGAAATCTTAGAAACATGAGGAAATTAGGCAGTTCAGAATTTATTCTCCAAAGCAAACATGCCAAATTAATAGAAGCTTACTATTCCTTAACACTAACTTGGAATAGCCTGGTATTATTTGAAGTCAATACAAAGAGAAACACGAAAAATTCTATTTTTAAAAAAAATTCTATTTTTATTTGTCAGTTTGTTTCAGGACAACATATAAGGAGTTAAGCAGTTACTCTGGGGCTGAGCACAAGATAATAAACACAGTTTACCTTTTAAAGTGTCTGCTAAGACCTTGGGCCAAGTCACCTTCTCTGAGAGTGACCCCATGAATATAATGAGGTAAGCCTCTGGCAGCTTTGTTATACTACATAACCTTAATGTCCCTCACCTCTGCCCATAGCTGTCTGGACCAAAGGTGGACACTGTTTCGAACCACTTAATGTCTCTCCCAGATTCCTAATTCGGCAGCCACTCCCAAATGCAAGCATACAGAAGCACAGGAGCTTCTAGGGTGACCTATTCTGCCATGTAATGGAGAGGCAGAGATGAGCATGAGCACAGACAGGAGCAGTCAAGTCAGAGAAGCAGGCTCTGCACTGACCCTGAAGCTCCCAGTGTTCTCTGGAGCCCAGCTTCGTTCCTGCCCTTAGTGTTCATGCATTGTCTCTGCTTTCTTATAATAAATGTCTTTGTTTCTTAATCTAGCTTAAGTTGGTTTCTGATACTCTTGCCTAATACAAAGGAGCCCAGTGGATACTGAAAAGAAAAGGGTCTTCAGTATGTGTAATAAGCACGAAATTGAACTCAGACACCTTCACTAAGTCACATCATTTGGGGGTTGCAGATTCTCCCCCATCTTCACCCACCAGTTCTTTTCACTTTCAGACAATCTCCAGTCTCCATTTTATTTCACAAAGGGTAAAACTGGAAACACCTATTAAATTCTCAGTACTTTTCTAAGCATAGAAGAATAGGGTTGCCCTGTCTTATCCTCCATAATGGAAAAGTAAATACAATTATTTCAATCAGCAAATGAACCTGCTTCATGTTTATGCTTTCTCTTCTTGTTTTTTCTAATTTTCTTTGTCCTTAAGTGCTCATCATTTCATAAACACAATGATTTCTATTAGCTAATGACCTGCTTCATGTTTTTGCTGTCTCTTCCTGTTTATACTATTTTTCTTAGTTCTTAAATGCTCACTGAAACTCCCTCATTGCACATTGATTCTGAAGAGAAGCTTGTTAGAGGAGGCATCACTATTTTTCCTTAAGTCTTAACAAACAAACTGACCTTCACAAGAGATTATGAAAACAGTTTCTTTCCTCTGGAACATGGCTGCATATATGCACCATGCTGGCACTCAGTAAGTGTTAAAAACCTTTCACAGATAGTGCACTAAGGAAATTCTCATTAATCAAAAAAAAAAAAAAAAACAAAACCTAATAGCCATCAACAGCCTAGTCAAGAGAAGTGGTAGGGAGACAGGCAAAGCTTATGAAGGGTCTGGTCCCTTTCACATCAGGCCTCCTGACATCTGGCCCAGTGCTCTAATGCAGTGCTCCAGGCACTCCACTCCACCCTGTCTCACACATCAGGTGTTAAGACTCTAGTTCTTGGGTGTCTCCCTGCTCTCTCCCCATTAACGTTTAGTTTCTCAGTCCTGATTCCATTTCTTATGGTTACCCTCCCACCTTGATCCCCCCATGATTTAAGGAGTCTTGTGAAAGTACGTTTTTAAAAGTAGAAAAAAATTAATAATCAGACCCTCCCCCCAAAAAAATGTGCTTAATTGTAAGAATGATACTCCTGCAGCAATTTGCCCACAGACTGAGGAAAAAGTGTCCAAAAACCTGTCCAAAAAAATCTCATCAGATTCTTTAAGAGTGGCTACACTAAGCCTTGGATGAAAGAGAAACAAATGGTCGTCTTTTTTAAGCTCTGTGTTATTTTGGGTCTTTATCGCTTGACGCTTAACTTAGCCCTTCCAGTCTCAAAGACTGGGCTCTCTCCAGATCCACCTTCTATTCCTCTCCAGCACATTTCTCAAAAT
The DNA here is from genome assembly GCF_016772045.2 of Ovis aries. Taxonomy (NCBI): domain Eukaryota; kingdom Metazoa; phylum Chordata; class Mammalia; order Artiodactyla; family Bovidae; genus Ovis; species Ovis aries. The sequence goes on along the minus strand of NC_056054.1, from coordinate 175,461,563 downwards.
CTGAGCCAGCCGATCTAGTAGAATGTCCTGGAACTGACACCAGAACAGTGCAGAGGATGTGGTCTTTCCAAGTCTGGTTCCTTTTGAGTGCAAGCCTTGATTCTTCTTATATTAAACAGGTAAGTGTCAGAAAACACACACACACAAACACATGGTCCTTCCACAGAAGTCAGAGTTCAATCTAAATTGAAAACAACACATATGTTTACTGACTAATTTTCAATGTGACAAGCACCGCCTAGATACATTCTTTTCTTTATTCTTTATATCCATCTTTTGAGAGAGGTACTATTTCTTATTGCTCTGGATCATCCCACTGTCCACAATGGCTACTAAAATTCCCCAATGTTATAACAATAGTCTAACAAGAAGAAAGCAACGAAGAAGAGCATGCCTGCTTCCTTTAGGAATACTTCTATAAACTGCACACACAACTGCTTACATCCCATTGTCTAGGATTTAATCACAAGAGTATACTTGCAGCAGGGAAGTCCAGTAAAGTATTCTTTATGATACATAGACAACCACATAGCTAAAACCCAAAGGCTCTGCTACTGAGAAAGGAGAGGAAACAAAGAAGGGACAACCACCAGTCTTTATCATGAGAAGGGTGTGTCAAAATTGATCCCGTGAAGAGCATGATGGTGAGGATGCCTGGATGACTCAGAGGAATAATGAGACTAATTTTCCCTTCAACTCTATGTACCATAAGATGGTGAACCTGGAAATGAATAAGAGGAGTCTGAAGTTTGGGTTGTATATACATAGGAGGCCAAAACATACAGGAAAGTTAGAAGGAAGAGATGCAAGCCAAAATTTCCACTGCCACTAAACTAATCAGATATTGTTTTCTCTTTCTCTTAAGGAGACATAAACAGCTTATCTTAGAAAACCAAGTGTTTCCAATCACTGAGTCTTAGAACATAAGAACAAACCTCTTGATAGACCTTTATACAGAAGACACTAGAACATGGGACATCAAGTGATGCTACAATTAAGTATTCAGTGGAAAGAAATTATCTTAACTGTATTTAGCTAAGGTATAAATGAAAAGTAACCTGTCCTGATGTATTTAAACTGCCCCATATATTTATATTTTAGAAGACAAACATTCCATTATATCTAAGACAGAATCTTCTCATATATGATGAGACAGAGAACTGTTTGCCTCTAAAATTATATTCCCTATGATTGCACAGAAAGTCATTTAAGTTACTATAATAGACATATCAAGAACAGGGACCTCCCCCTCACTTTCTTTCTGCCAACTGAAATGACACCTACCCTTAAAGATCCAGCTCAAGTTTCATCTCCCCCAAAGTCCTATTTGACTTTACTAGCTCTCATGTCTCTTCCTCTTCTCTGAAATTCCCAGTACACTTAACAGCTTGTGTCCAACATTTTAACCCTTAATTATATGATACCTGTTAATGTTTTATGTGTATTAAGATCCTACAGGACATGGGTGTATTGAAGTTTCTTTTTAAACACTCATGGGATAATGTGTACTAGAGTAATAAGTACTAAATAAATATTTGCTGTATAATTGACTTGCTTTGTTAGAGCCTAGAGCAGACACCCAAGTGCTTCATTCCTGAACTCAGATAGAGTGGGTCCACCTGCTAAGCATCATGGAAAAGGAAGGTGGTGTCATGAGCTGGTAGAGACAAACGCGTATGTGTGTGTGCATGTACATGCGTTTACATTCGTGTGTACATCTTTGTTAATATGAATTAAAAATAGCCAAATACTTAGCTGAAGACTATTACTAGCATTGTGTGTGGGCATGTTTGTGTATGCAGACACAATTGGAACATACACATATTGAATGAGTGGACCATTTGTGTGCTGTAGTGTGGAGGGCACTTCTTGCCTGCTTTGAAAATACCTTCCCATGCCATTTGGCTTAAAATTTCATTTGAGTCAAAGAAAATAAGGACACTGCCTGTCTCCAAAAGTCAGTGAAAAGGCACATTATTTTGAAGCCACCCTTAGCTCTCTATGGAAGCTAATAAAATCATCAGATTAAATGATAGACACAGGAAAGTAAAGCCAGATTGCTTGAAGGAATCAGAAGGAAATGGCTTCAAAGTTTAATCCTGCCTTCTTCAAGACCTATTTTGAACCAATTCAACAAGGTAAAACAGGACAAAAGGGAAAAGAAAGGCATACTTCTCTGTGCCAACAAAGAATTCTGTATCCTTGCCACTCCCGTACCCTAAAACCAGCCAGCCACCCCTCTGCAGAGTTCCAAGATGGATAGGAGCAGAGTTTGAACACAGTTCTAGTCTAGCCTGTCACTTCACAGCTTAATAACTTACCCATTCATTAAACAGCTCAGAAGCTAAGTCAGTAGATACATCATGAGTAGAATCCCTGTGCCTCCCAAAAGAGTAGGATCCTGGTCCTTTTATTTAAAGTGGGAAGATTTTTCCATTGTATTCTTGATTCCTAAAACTACAAACAACCTCCCTTACGTCCAGGCTGTAAGAGTGCAGAAGCGTAAGTGTCTGCAATTTTCCCTTTATTTTTCACTGGGTACCATGGTGAACTTTTGAGAGGCAAGACTGTATAGAGATTAACAGGGGAACAGTAGCTTTGAATCCCAACTGTCAAGGTTCAAATTCCAGCTACCGCATCTCCTGTGTGACTTTGTGCAAGCTACTTAAATTCTATAGTTCTTGGGTTTCCAACTTGCAAATAGGAATAATAGAGTTATTGGGAGGATAAAATAAATCCATGCAGAACACTTAAAACAATGGACTGGCATTATAGTAAATACTATCTAAGCACTTATATTACTGTTACCTTTAAACAGAAATATATGAAAAGATAATTGAACTTGAGAAAGCCTGAAACTGACATTCTAGCTTCCCTGGTAGGCAATGTCTGGATGCATGAGCACTTTGTGTGTGTCTTTGTGTGTGTGCGTGTGTGTGTGTGTGTGTGTGTGTTAGTTGTTCAGTCATATCTTTGCCACCCCATGGACTGTAGCCCGCCAGGCTCCTCTGTCCATGGAATTCTCCAGGCAAGAATACTAGAATAGGTTGCCATTCTCTTCTCCAGGAGATCTTCCAAACCCAGGGACTGAACCCAGGCCTCCCACACTGTGGGCAGATTCTTTACCATCTGCACCACCAATGAAGCCCAGAACACTTAATGCTGAGCACTAACTTTTAGGGATTAAGAAGTTGAAATCTCTTGTCATGACTTTCATTTCAAAGGCATAGCACTAGGAGAAATAAGTGACCAGATATATAAAGAAACACGCCTAATATACCAAAGTCTTGCTAACTCTGGTCTGTATCCCAATTAGAAAAGTTGATCAATATCACTGGAAAATTTTCAGAAAAGTCTGAAAATGTTTAATACTTTCTGCAGACCTTTAAGCTAAATACTAGAATGCTTATCTGTTACAAAGAAGATGTTGCTTGTTCTATTTTGTGATTTCTGAACAGTGGAAATGGCATTAATGACAATGTCTAGTTCTGTGGTAGCCTCCAGGGACCTCAGCGTCAGAGACTTTCCATATTAAAATCAGTGGAAGTGAAGTGGCACCATCCTTGGTCTCCAGGCAAGAGGAGCAGCAAGTACCCTGAGGGTATAGAGTTTACTTTCTTCAGTGTGAAGGTGGCAGGTGGCAGTGGGGAGTGAGGCTGGCTAAAATTGCAGGCCAGAAGGGCACCCTCCTAAGGGAGGAGCAGTGAGCAAGCAGTGTCGGAGAGGGTGAGCACTCCAGGCACAGAAGTGGTCAGTGTTGGGGATGCAGTTTGGAATGGGGGATGAGAGTCATTTTCCAGATGCTGATGCAACCTCTCTATATCTAGTTGGCTTACAGGACCAGGCATATCAATTCCAAAACTTGTCATGATTCTCATTTTTAGTTTTTGTCAAACTTAGAAGCAGTCAAAGTGGCATGAATGTCAGGAAATCTTATGGAGATTCTAAATGCTTATAATAAAGAAATATTCTGTAAAAAAAAAAGGGGGAGGGATGTTTTGAAATCTCATCTCTTAAGTTCAAATTGAAAGAGAGTTTTTTTAAAAAAAATAATGTTTTAGGAATAAAATAGTCTAAACTTCAGGGCACAGATGATTTCAGCCTCTACAACATACAAGTCGGCTGAATCAATAACATGAGATTAAAGCTCTAAAGCTATTTTCAGATCTTCCTCCAGGAAACTGAGAGGCACTTCCTGAGCTTCAGATCATAAGTATCTCTCTATTATCGCTGGGCATGACTTCTTCTCTTCAGGGTTTGACAGATACATAGGTAAAGAATGGGATGACAATCAAAGAAGACTTCAATTGTTAGTTCTCCATTTACTATATTTAAAGACTCATTCATTTATATATTCAAATAAATAGTTTTGTGAGATGCTATGCTGCACTTGTAAATTACATGCATTCACCCAATTAATTCAATAAATGTGTTGAACTGTTACCTGGAACCAGGCCATTTTTTAGGCACTGGGAATGCAGCAAAAGAAACTAACAAGCATGACCATTGTTTATATAATTGAGGAGATAGAAAAGAAATGCATAACATTTCATATAATAAGTATTATGAAGAAGAGAAAACAAACCAATACAGAGATTGGATGGTCATGGAAGACCCCTCTGAGGAAGTAAATTTTATCCTGAGACCTGAAGGAGAATAATTCAGTTATGTGAAAATCCAGAAGAGCAGACCTACCATGCAAAGACCATGGTATGCTGGCGAGACAGAAAGGAGACAAGAGGGCTGCTGGAGACAACAAAGGCACAGGTTAGGCTGAGGTCATAATATCTCAGGGTCCAGAGAACCCAGTAAGTAATCTGGATTTTACAGAATACCACTACAGACTTTAAGGGCTTCCCAGGTGGCGCTAGTGGTTAAGAACCCACCTGCCAATACAGATGAAAGAGACTTTTGCAGGATCCCTAGGTCAGGAAAATCCCCTAGAGGAGGATACGGCAACCCACTCCAGTAATCTTGCCTGGAGAATACCATGGACAGAGGAGCCTGGCGGGCTACAGTCCATAGGGTTGTAAAGAGTCAGACACGACTGAAGCAACTTAACATGCACACATAGACTTTAAAGCAGGAGGATGACAGACATGATGTAATTTATGTTTTTAAAATATCATTTTGCAGCTGTATGGGAGAATATGCCTCATTGTAGTCAGTGGTGTGCCAGTAAATGTTTAACAACTAGCTATCTGTAAAATACATATTTATGAGCCCCAATTTATAACATAATCCAATTTCTGTGTGTAAATATTCCCACTAGGGCCAATTTAAAGTTGCCATTGTATCACTAAAGGTGAAATTGGAAAGTGATGTACACAACTGGCTCTTTGAGAGTCTGAACAAGGCAGCACCAACGCATAACTGCCAACTGTAGGGGGACAGGAGTGGAAACAGGAAAAGAGTCAAGAGGCTCCAGTTGCTGTCTAGGTAAGAGAGAAGGTGGCTTAGTAGAAGACCAGGTGATTTCAGGTGCAAAGAAATGGACAGATTTGAGAGGGTTAAGAGAAAACTGACAGAACTTAATTATAAATTAAATGTAAGAGATAACAACAGACCGGTTCCAAACAGGAAAAGGAGTACATCAAGGCTGTATATTGCCACCCTGCTTATTTAATTTATATGCAGAGTACATCATGAGAAATGCTAGGCTGGAGGAAGCACAAGTTGGAGTTAAGAGTGCCAGGAGAAATATCAATAACCTCAAATATGCAGATGACACAATCCTTATGGCTGAAAGTGAGGAACTAAAGAGCCTCTTGATGAAAGTCAAAGAGGAAAGTGAAAAAGTTGGGCTAAAGCTCAACATTCAGAAAACTAAGATCATGGCATCCAATAACATCACTTCATGGAAAATAGATGGGGAACCAGTGGCTGACTACATTTTAGGGGGGCTCTAAAATCACTGCAGATGGTGATTGCAGCCATGAAATTAAAAGACACTTACTCCTTGGAAGAAAAGTTATGACCAACCTAGACAGCATATTAAAAAGCACAGACATTACTTTGTCCACAAAGGTCTGCCTAGTCAAAGCTATGGTTTTTCCAGTAGTCAGTATGGATGTGAGTTGGACTATAAAGAAAGCTGAGTGCCAAAGAATTGATAGTTTTGAACTGTGGTGTTGGAGAAGACTCTTGAGAGTCCCTTCGACTACAAGGAGCCCCAGCCAGTCAATCCTAAAGGAGATGAGTCCTGGGTGTTCATTGGAGGGACTGATGTTAAAGCTGAAACTCCAATACTTTGGCCACCTGATGCAAAGAGTTGACTCATTTGAAAAGACCCTGATGCTGGAAAAGATTAAAAGTGGGAGGAGAAGGGGACAACAGAGGATGAGATGGTTGGATGGAATCACCAACTCAATGGACATGGGTTTGTGTAGACTCCGGTAGTTGGTGATGGACTGGGAAACCTGGCGTGCTGTGGTTCATGAGGTTGCAGAGAGTTGGAGACAACTGAGTAACTGAACTGAACGGAACTGAAGAGATAATCAGAGACACATCAAGGATGAATTTCATGTTTCTATTGGGTAAAATTCCTTTCAGCCACTAAATATCTCCCAGCTTGCCTCTCTCTTTCCTATATTCTACCCAGACCATTTTATTTAAATTTTAAAAAAAAGCATAATTCTTATCTATTTGCCTCCTCTCTAAAGCAGAGAAAATAAAGAAGCTTCTTCCTCCTGCATGTTTTCTGTTCTGTGTAGAGATAGCCCAAGAGGCACTGATGAGAGTGAGGGTGGAAGCTCTGGATTTAGCACTCATGCTCTTACTCCAGCTGTCTATGTCTGCCACCCTTGCTCATGTCACACTTAGGTACTTTATCCCTGCCTATGTTAGGGCTTGGAGAAGGAAATGGAAACTCACTTCAGTATTCCTGCCTGGAGAATCCCATGGACAGAGGAGCATGGCGAGCTACAGTCCACGGGGTCGCAAAGAGTCAGACACAACTGAAGCAACTTAGTACATATGTTAGGAATGGGATAGGAGAGGCTGGTGACCATCCATTTAGAAGAAAATGATATGATGGTGCTAAGAGAAAGTCATGCTTTTTGCCAACTGATTCCTAAGTCTATTATTTCAACAATCAATTTAATGGAGAATATTGAGGTCCTGTTAATTATCCCCAATTATATGAGGATGCATATGACCATTTGATAAAAATCCATTTCTAACCGAGCAATACTCCATGGTGATTAAAATCTGTTTTCTGTGAAAGTCTTTTAAACACTGTCTGTGATCAGTTTTTGTGTTACATCTCTCAAGTTTTGACCACCTATCTCCAGAGAACCAAACTGTGAGTTGTCAAATTACTTTAATAAGTACGTTATAGTGGCTCAACATTATTAAGGGACTCCTCCCTAAATCTGGCTGACTGACTGAGTGACACTGAAGTTCAGCAATCCAAAAACTAGCAGAGCTTTCTATGGACAATACAGTCTATTTGTCATCACAGCTTCTAATAGAACAATGGGATGGATTGAATTGCTGATGAGTTAAACATCAGAAAAGGTGAATGCCATATATATATTGCAACTAAAACAAATATTTAAACTCCAGGTATTTTTTTTCCATCAAACCATGTTTCCTTTACTCTCCTGTTGTCCTATATTTAAGAGACAAGTCAAGTAAAGAATACTTTATCTGTTTCTGCCCTTCAGTAACCTAATTGCTGAATTTGTTATCATAATCTATTTGTTCCAGTCATAACCGAATATTGCAGTACCAATATAGTTTCTTAGATGATGTTGAAATTCATCACTTGCAGAGCAAAGGAGGGGAAAAGGTCATTGAACTACAAGCAGAAGATTTGGATTTCAGGTCTTTTATTGACTATTGGAGATGGGCTGATTTACTCTACCCATCTATATACTAAAGCACTTAAAAACAATCAGTTTTAAAATCCTCTTAGGTCTTAAGATGGTTCAAACATTTTCTTGTTTCAGAGAAACTTTCATCCAGCCTATATAGATAGTGCACAATATCACATCATTGCATGCTACCTCTTCTAACATCTGCATCACTCATCATAAGTGCAATTAAGCTATTAATGGATCACTGACTATATGTTATGACTCAACACAAACTAGCTTATGAAAAAAAGGAGAGGGAACGGGAAAGGCACTGGCTTATATAACTGGGAAGGACAGTATGAGTCCAAGGACCTAAATGATGCTCTCTGATCCTTCACTCTCTCATCCTGCTGCTCTCTGAGTTCTGACTATTTTCTCCTGCTTCAGATGGCTTCCAACATGAGAACAGATGGGTGGTGTATGCCCAGAAGTAACTCCAACATTATATCTAGATTATATATAATTTTCTAGATTATAATACAGAAGAAAAGATATTTCTTTCATCCAACTTTTACATATAAAATCCCAGGAAGATTCCAACTGCCCCAGAGAGATTTCTAACTAGTTCAGTCACTGTGATCAGAGAAAAAATAGGGTCAAATTCACTCTCCGATGATTCTGAGGGTGATTAGAAAGGGCGAATTCACTAAGTAGCAGTTTCACTTTAAATCTAATGTGTGGAGAAGTGTGAGTTCCTCAGAAAAGGGTGTTCTCTTTCCAGAGAACAGAAAAGGATACTACACTGAGAAAAAAATAAGTATAAATACCAGAGTCTGATTCTTGGTTTGCCCTCACAACCAGTTACAGGATTGTTTTAATCTGAACTCTAGTATGGGACTTTATTCTTTTTGTTGATATATTGTAGGACGTTAGAAGCCTAACTGGATTGTCTCATCATCTAAAGAAAGGAGAGTGCAATTTCATTATTTGCAACCCATGCACATTATTCAAGTGGCTACTCAAAAAATAGCTGGTGATGATAAAAAAGTTGCAATTGTTATTAGCCAGTTTCACTTTGCCTTTAACCTCTTTATATTATCTACCTCGCCTAACTATTTTTGGCTCAAGTTACTGTGGAAGAGTGTACTGTTCCTAGATACTTAATCTGTGTCAGCTTTAGCAGAGCTTTTTCATTCATTAGGCAGTGCCTGATCTCTTCTGACAGCTTCAATCCTATAATACTCTTCCCCAAAGGCTGTACTGAAAGTCTAGATATCTCTATACATCATAAAGGTCCAAGTTCATGACTGAACTTCTTTTAGACTCTTATTGAAATTCCAAGGATCCTGGATATTTATTATATAGGATTCATCCACAGGAGTTATTATTAAAAGCTTTGCAGTTCTTGGCCAGAATTTTACACCTGTGAGGGAACAAAACGTGTTTGGTATCTGAATGATGATGTTCCTTTTTGCCACTGATCCTCAGAAATGAGATATCATATGCATAAATCATATTTCTTTACTTTATGATTTATAAATAAGATGAAAAGATTTCATTATCGGGGAGTAAGCACTACACTAAACAAAAATGGTGATTGTTTCTTTGCTTGATAACTGCCCTTCATTTAAGTGGATCAGATTTGCAGTGTTTAGCTTATGATGGCAATAGAAAAAAATATATATTTCCATATATCAAGTATGTATTGTTCTATTTCTCTATCATATAAGAATATATCCATGTAATAATCAAAAGGCAGTTTATAGATCAATATGTGTATCTCCAAGATACTTTGTATGAAAATTAATATGAGAGGAGTGGCCAAGACGAGGAGCAGGAAGGCTCTGAGCTCACTTCCTCCCGTGAGCACAACAAAATTACAACTGTTTACAGAGCAACTATCTACAAAAACAACATGAAAACTAGCAGAAAAGACTTTCCACAACTAAAAATATAAAGAAGAGGCCACAACGAGACCAGGAGAAGGACACAGTACAGTCAAGACTCTCACGGCCAGTGGGCATAGGCAATCCACAAATGGGAGGATGGCCACAAGTAGAGAGGTTCTCTCCAAGAAGCAACTGGTCTGAACTCCACTTTGGACTCCCAGCCCGAAGATCCTGCACCAGGAATACAGTCCCCAGACGTGTGACTTTGAAGATCAGTAGGGTTTGCTTGCTGGAGAGCTGGAGGGCTGTAGGAAACAGACGTTTTTCTCTTAAAATGAAAGTGAAAGTCACTCAGCCATGCCCAGTTCTTTGCCACCCAATGGACTGTATCCTCTTTGTGACCCCATGGACAGAATACTGGAATGGGTAGCCTTTCCCTTCTCCAGGGGATCTTCCCAACCCAGGGACTGAACCCAGGTCTTCCACATTGTAGGCAGATTCTTTAGCAACTGAGCCACAAGGGAAGCCCAAGAATACTGGAGTAGGTAGCCTAACCATTCTCCAGCAGATCTTCCTGACCCAAGAATCAACCGGGGTCTCCTGCATTACAGGTGGATTCTTTACCAACTGAACTATGGAGGAAGCCTTGCTCTTAACCGGGGCAGGCAAAATCAGAGATTGGAATCCCAGCACAAAGGTTCAGTCATGTCTGACATTTTGTGACCCCGTGGACTATAGCCAGTCAGGCTCCTCTATCCATGGGATTTTTCAGGCAAGAATACTGGAGTGTGTTACCATTTCCTTCTCCAGGGCATCTTCCTGACCCAGGAATCAAACTCATGTTTCCTGTGTCTCCTGCATTGCAGGCAGATTCTTTACCCACTGAGCCACGGAGGAAGCCCCAGTTTGAAAGAAACCTGGGTCAAACTCACTTGCTGATCCTGGGGAGCATCCCAGAGAAGCAAGAGGCAACTGGGACTTCCATAGGGGACATAAATACTGGTGGCAAACACTTTGAGGAGCTCCTTCTTCCAAGAGGTCACAGGAGCACTATTCTGGAGTCCTCCTTCTAGTCTATTAGTGCAGGGACCCAATGCCACTCACCAGCAGGCCTGTTTCCTCAGGCAAGGGCAACAAAAGCAAAAATATACAAATGGGACTACATCAAATCAAAAAGTTTCTGAAGCAGGATGGAAACAATCAACAAAACAAAAAAGCAGCCTACTGAATGGGAGTAGATATTTGCAAACAATATATCGGATAAGGGGTTAATATACAAAATATACCAAAAAAAAAAAAAAACACCCTCAGAACTTAACAACAAAAAACAAACAACCCAAATGAATAATAAGCAGAGGTCCCAAACAGACATTTTTTCAAAGATGTACAGATAGCCAACAGACACAGAAAAACATGCTCAACATCACTCACCATCATGGAAATGCAAATCAAAAGCACAATAAGATACCACCTCATCCCTGGCAAAATAACCATCATCAAAAAGATAACAAATAACAAGTATTGGCGAGGATGTAGAGAAAAGGGAACCCTAAAGTACAATATCATGTTGGTGAGACTATAAACTGGTACAGCCAGTACAGAAAATTGTATGGAAGTTCCTCAAAATAATCAAAATCAAACTGCCATATGATCTAGGAATTTCACTTCTTGGTATTTACCCAAAGAAAAAAAATACTAATTCAAAGGATATAAGCATCCCTATGTCTACTGCAACATTATTTATAATAATCAAAATATGGAATCAAGATATCATATCAAAACATTCATCAGTAGACAAATATATAAAGAAGGCATGGCACATATATTCGCAATGGAATATTACTCAGACATAAAAAAGAAACCTTGCCATTTGCAATAACATGGGTGGATCTAAAGTGTATTATGCTAAGTAAAATGAGAAAGATAAATACCAGATGATCTCATTTATATTCAGAATCTAAAATACAAACAAAACCAAATAAAAACAGACTAACAGATACAGAGAGGAGAGGGGTTGGGTGGATGAAATCAGTAAAGGGAAATAACAGGTACAAATCTCTAGTTATACAATAAATGTTACAGGGATATGCTATACAGCATAACAATTTTGTCAATAATATTGTGATAACTTTTTATTGGAAGAGATGGTAACTAGTCTCACCATGGTGATTATTTCATACTATATGTAATTATCAAATCATTATGCAGTATACAATGAAACTACCCTGATATTGTATATTAATTATTCTTCAGTTTGAAAAAGGAAAGTTACTACTTAACAATACATTTACTAGAAACCTGGACTGCAGTTAAAGATGAAGCCAGACACCCCATCTGAACTGGTACTACATTTAATTCCAAGAGCAGGAAAGAAAGTAAGCGAGACCTGTGCTTTACCTGGCATTAAAAAAAGGCAGGCTGTATGACACACAGAGGTCAGTCTCACATGGACCAACATAGGAAAGAAGTAAAGATCTCAGAAGACATGTAGAAGAATGGAGGGGTCTGAAGCAGAGGTACCACGCTGTTTCTCAGGTTTGGGGTTCCCATTGGAAGATACGAGTGTAGTAAGACTGGCCGTGAAGATGCATTCTGTTTAATTTTCTGTCTTAAATTTTATAATGTTCTCATCGAGTTTTTACAATCTCATGTTTTTTCCCAAAGCCATGACTTTCTCATTGATCACATTGTTAATACCCTAGGTTCTACATCTGATGTTCAAAGTCCTCTAGTATCTTTACAGACAATATTCTAGAGCAAAGCTCAACCACTTGCTCCTCACATACTGTGTTTCCCTCCCTTGTCATTGTTCATATATTTTCTGTAAACTGGATACTCTTTCCCTCCTCTTACACCCGCATTCAATTTCTAGACATAAAAATTCCACACATTTTTCAAAAGTTTCATCCTGATATCATCAGAAGGAACTCTTCTATAAACTCTTCAAGGATACACTTTATCTGTATTCTCTTTAAATGGCACTCAGCACTATACTGCATTCATATTAAAAAAATATGAATTTATTTATTTTAATTGGAGGTTAATTGCTTTACAATATTGTATTGGTTTTGCCATACATCAACATGAATCCACCACAGGTATACACGTGTTCCCCACCCTGAACCCCCCTCCCTCCTCCCTCCCCGTACCATCCCTCTGGATAGTCCCAGTGCACCAGCCCCAAGCATCCAGTATCATGCATCGAACATGGACTGGGGATTTGTTTAATATATGATATTATACATGTTTCAATGCCATTCTCCCAAATTATCCCACCCTCGCCCTCTCCCACAGAGTCCAAAAGACTGTTCTATTCATCTGTGTCTCTTTTGCTGTCTCGCATACAGGGTTATCGTTACCATCTTTCTAAATTCTATATATATGTGTTAGTATACTATATTGGTGTTTTTCTTTCTGGCTTACTTCATTCTGTATAATAGGCTCCAGTTTCATCCACCTCATTAGAACGGATTCAAATGTATTCTTTTTAATGGCTGAGTAATACTCCATTGTGTATAATGAACAGCCTTGGAAGAGAAAGTCTCCCTCCAGAGTAGAGCCAAGTTCGTTTACTGCCTATTATACAAGCTTCAGGTTCCCTAAAATAGGGTAACTCAGCTATAGCATGCAACCACTCTGTCTGCAGCATCTACTGAGGTATCTACATGCTGCAAGTGTGGGATTTGGGAGGCAAGGTGAACTGACACAAGTATGACATTGATGATGCTTCTTTGTCATGAGTATTAAAGTCATTTGTTTCTGATTCAGAAGGTTCGTGATCTTTCGCTCAAAGTAAAAGACACTAACTGTAATAAAGAAAGAAGTTGAGGAGGAGGCTGCTTATTAGAATTACAGTGGGGAGATCACAGAATTTTTAAAAAGCTGAGTAGCCAAATCTCAGGAAAGATGATTCTGGGGATCTCTACAGCATGCACCTTTGAAGAGTCACTTTCTGATTCTGACATGGAATTAATTAGCATGTTGGATGAGCCATTCATATTCTGTATATTTTAAAAATAAAATTTCTGAAAGAAATTATATGGTTAGTTTGGTCACATGCACCACCCTCTATGGTAAGAAGAAGACCACACAAATGACATTCTTACCAATCAGACTGAGTAAGAGAAGCAATAAAAAAAAAAAATCAGACCAACAGATAAAACAAAACACAAAAACAAACAAACAAACAAACAAAAAACAGAGATGCCCACTCCTTCTTCCTTGAGCTAAAGGTTTTTTCCTCTGAAGAAATTGTGATTTTCTCTTGGAAGAACAGTTATATCACTGTAATTTATTACATTGCTCCATTTGTTTTGACTATCAGATAACCAAAAATTTAGCTTAATGTTATTAACCTTACAAGACCAAATGCCTTACACACTGGCCCTTGTTTTTCTATTTTTTAAGTAATTTTTGAGACTTTTTAATATACTATATATGCAGTTTCCCATAAACAATTACCATATACAGACCCCCAAACAAATGGGCTCTGCGATTCCACTCTCCTATGACTTTGTATATGCTGTTCCTTTTATCTAAAATCTCTTCTCCACATTTTCTGCCAAAAAAGTCTCTACTTGTTGGGGAAGGTAGTCATGTACCTGATCATCCCTGGCTGATCATCCCTGGCACAACAGTACAGAGCAGCCTTGGACCTGGAACATTTCCTTACAAAGAGATAAACAGCCTTTGCAGCCTGTGCTGGACATGTCTCTTTGCTAGGAAATAGCTTTCCCCATTCCAGGCTTGATGTGTACCTCTGCTTAAGTGTGTGTGTGTCATAAGGGAACTGGCAAATCCCACTACTCCATCTGTTCCCAACAGGTGGGAGAAAATGGGGTCAGAGGTGTGCGTTCAGACCATCCCCATGTTGGGGGAGACCCACTAGCCTTGGGGAATGGATCAGTTGAAGGTAATCTTGCTCCACCTCTTCTCTTTGTGAGTAGCATTGTTCCATGTAGTACCTGTGTGAGTTGCATCTTTCTTACCCCAACACCTGCAAACCATGCAGTGAGTTGATGTCTGGGGACTTGCTACTCTTGATAGCAGGAATTGTTAAGCTCTTCACTGTCCTTCTCACAGTGGAAGGTGTCTCTTTCTTTATACTACGTATGGTTTAGATCTAGGCAAAGTTATTCACTGTTGTTTCTGTTCCTTGCATACCTTTAGAATCCAACCTGTCTTAACCTTATCTTCATTTCTTTGTCTAAACATCTATATCTGTTATTAGATCAACATTTCTTTGTACAAGTCTGTATTTTTTGTTAGATCAACATATCTTGGTACAGGTCTATGTCTTTTATGGAAACAGCGACAGACTTATTTTCTTGGACTCCAAAATCACTGCAGATGGTGAATGCAGCTATGAAATTAAAAGACACTTCCTCCTTGGAAGGAAAGTTATGACCAACCTAGACAGCATATTAAAAAGCACAGACATTACTTTGCCAACAAAGGTCCATCTGGTCAAAGCTATGGTTTTCCCAGTAGTCATGTATGGATGTGAGAGTTGGACCATAAAGAAAGCTGAGTGCTAAAGAGTTGATGCTTTTGAACTGTGGTGTTGGAGAAGACTCTTGAGAGTCCCTTGGACAGCAGGGAGATCCAACCAGTTGATCCTAAAGGAAACCAGTCCTGAATAATCATTGGAAGGATTGATGCTGAAGCTGAAACTCCAATATTCTGGTCACCTGATGTAATGAACTGACTCATTGGAAAAGACCCTGATGCTCAGAATGATTGAAGGCAGGAGGAGAAGGGGACAACAGAGGATAAGATGGTTGGATGGCATCACCGACTCAATGGACATGAGTTTGAGCAAGCTCTGGGAGTTAGTGATGGACAGGGAGGCCTGTCATGCTGCAGTCCACAGGGTCACAAAGAGTCAGACACGATTGAGCTTTTGAACTGAACTAAAATCTTTTATATTATGGCATCAACACTACTCTGCTTCCTGACAGTTATGAAGAGTTACCTGAAGGCTTATATATTAAATTAGTAAATAAATGAATACATGAACTAGAGCTTGCAGAGAAGCAAGGAAACCTGGATACTTCTCCTTGGAAGGTGGTTCCACAGTCTCCTTGGAAGGTGGTTCTCCATTTTCAAATCTTTTCCTTTTTCCTTTTATCTATTTCTCTACCACTCTCTAGAACATTGATTCTTTACTTTTTTTCATGATTTAATTATAAGTTTAATACTTAACTCTTCTTGAGACATATATATTGTAAGATTTTCATTTTAAAAGCTAATTTATCCCCTTTTCTAATATTGAGGTGTCCATCATGCTGCTTCCATGGTTCTATAAAATTTGGTTCACAACTTTGAGAATGTATAGTCGTCACTGTAGTTAAGGCACACATAGCTCACCTAATCAGTTAGTGACTATCCTAAAACTTTCATTCAGCCCACCACGATACTATCTAAAAACTGTATTTTTTCATTGTACTCAATACTATTCTATAAGCTGAAAGAAATAATGCCTCTTGCAAAACTGCATAAGTTCAGACAAAACTGGAGTTATCTGCTTCATTATATACATCACAGGAGATGCCTATTATTTCCCCTGAGAGTTTAATAAGCAAAACAGGGAGGTATGGAAGTTCAAAACATATAAGAACATTAATACCCACAGAAAATCGTACTCCTCATTAACGCCCTTTGAGAATTCTGCTCTGCAGCATTGTTTCAAATAACTTTGCCAATGTTAAATAATGTTCTGTTTTCTTGCTTTAGTTGCTTTCTTTGTAAAACCCAAAGGAAAAAAAAAATTTATGCTACAATGTCACCTCTCTTTAAGAACTCATAAACAGGAAATGTTTTCTTCCTTGTTTGCCTTTTATTTTTTTTAACGATTAAAACACACTCTCTCTCTTGCTAATTGAGCCCATTCACCTGTGACAAATGCAAGCTGTGCTACAGTTAGGACAGCACAAGTGTATCAGCAGGGTCACTCACAGAATGCTTTTTGCCAGGGCAAAACTGCTGATGTCCTACCATATTCCTAGCTGTTAAATTCTAGCAGCTGAGCATAAACAAATAGCTCCATTTAGTCAAGAAAGGGGAAACGTTGAGAGGGGAGTGGAGATATGACAATTGCTACTTCCATCCTCTTACAAAGTCAACCAGATTCTGTACAGCATAGCAAATCCATTATACATGAAACAACTCCTCCATAGCAGAGACAGACTGACTTAAAGCTTCTTACTCATTTTTTAACTAAGTTTTCTATGCTGCTGCTTTTCCTGGGATCATCTAGAACAAGGAAGTGAGAAGAAAAAAAAATCAAACAAAAATATAATCCACCGTGGCTATTCAATGTAATGATGTTCTCTTTCAAAAATTCATTCTCCTATTCTCTGTGTACCCTTTCACAGCTCAACTTGAAGTGAACTTTGAAAGCTCTTATAATTTGTACCGCTTATTTGTTCATTATTTCAACTCCATCTTCAAAATGTATTATGATTCCTAATACATTAGAAGCAATACATTTGAAGACAGATTTGTTATCTGAGTGAGTGAGAAAATGGATGAATAAATAAATGAATGAAAATTATTTTTTTTCTCCCTAACTAGTCAACAAATTCATTGATGTTAGTTTCCAGATGTTAATGTTTCCTTTTATATCTTCATAACTTGAGTAACTTTCCTGGTGACTCAGATGGTAAAGAATCTGCCTAAAGCAGGGAGATCCAGGTTCGATCCCTGGGTTGGGAAGTTACTTAGCAAACATAACTCCTTCAGTTCAGTTCAGTCACTCAGTCATGTCCGACTCTTTGTGACCCGATGATCGCAGCACACCAGGCCTCCCTGTCCATCACCAACACCTGGAGTTCACTCAGACTCATGTCCATCGATTGAGTGATGCCATCCAGCCATCTCATCCTCTGCCATCCCCTTCTCCTCCTGCCTCCAATCCCTCCCAGCATCAGAGTCTTTTCCAATGAGTCGACTCTTCACATGAGGTGGCCAAAGGACTGGAGTTTTGGCTTTAGCATCATTCACTCCAAAGAAATCCCAGGGCTAATCTCCTTCAGAATGGACTGGTTGGATCTCCTTGCAGTCCAAGGGACTCTCAAGAGTCTTCTCCAACACCACAGCTCAAAAGCATCAATTCTTCAGCGCTCAGCCTTCTTCACAGTCCAACTCTCACATCCATACATGACTACTGGAAAAACCATAGCCTTGACTAGATGGACATTTGTTGGCAAAGTAATGTCTCTGCTTTTGAATATGCTGTCTAGGTTGGTCATAACTATTCTTCCAAGGAGTAAGCATCTTTTAATTTCATGATTGCAGTCACCATCTGCAGTGATTTTGGAGCACCCAAAAATAAAGTCTGACACTGTTTCCACTGTTTCCCATCTATTTCCCATGAAGTGATGGGACTGGATGCCAAGATTTTCGTTTTCTGAATGTTGAGCCTTAAGCCAACTTTTTCACTCTCCTCTTTCACTTTCATCAAGAGGCTTTTTATTTCCTCCTCACTTTCTACCATAAGGGTGATATCATCTGCATATCTGAGGTTATTGATATTTCTCCCAGCAATCTTGATTCCAGTGTGTGCTTCTTCCAGCCCAGCATTTCTCATGATGTACTCTGCATATAAGTTAAATAAGCAGGGTGACAATATACAGCCTTGACGTACTCCTTTTCCTATTTGGAATCAGTCTATTGTTCCACATCCAGTTCTAACTATTGTTTCCTGACTTGCATATAGGTTTCTCAAGAGGCAGGTCAGGTGGTCGGGTATTCCCATCTCTTTCAGAATTTTCCACAGCTTATTGTGATCCACACAGTCAAAGGCTTTGGCATAGTCAAGAAAGCAGAAATAGATGTTTTTCTGTAAATCTCTTTCTTTTTCCATGATCCAGCGGATGTTGGCAATTCGATCTCTAGTTCCTCTGCCTTTTCTAAAACCAGCTTGAACATCTGGAAGTTCATGGTTCACATATTGCTAAAGCCTGGCTTGGAGAATTTTGAGCATTACTTTACTAGCGTGTGAAATGAGTGTAATTGTGCAGTAGTTTGAGCATTCTTTGGCATTGCCTTTCTTTGGGATTGGAATGAAAACTGACCTTTTCCAGTCCTGTGGCCACTGCTGAGTTTTCCAAATTTGCTGGCATATTGAGTGCAACACTTTCACAGCATCATCTTTCAGGATTTTAAATAGCTCAACTGGAATTCCATCACCTCCACTAGCTTTGTTCATAGTGATGCTTTCTGAGGCCCACTTGACTTCACATTCCAGGATGTCTGGCTCTAGGTGAGTGATCACACCATCGTGATTATCTGAGTCATGAAGATCTTTTTTGTACAGTTCTGTGTATTCTTGCCACATCTTCTTAATATCTTTTGCTTCTGTTAGGTCCCTAGCATTTCTGTCCTTTATTGAGCCCATCTTTGCATGAAATATTCCCTTGGTATCTCTAATTTTCTTGAAGAGATCTCTAGTCTTTCCCAACTGTTATTTTCCACTCTTTCTTTACATTGATCGCTGAAGAAGGTTTTCTTATCTCTTCTTGCTATTCTTTGGAACTCTGCATTCAGATGCTTATATCTTTCCTTTTCTCCTTTGCTTTTTGCCTCTCTTCTTTTCACAGCTATTTGTAAGGCCTCTCCAGACAGCCATTTTGCTTTTTTGCATTTTTTTTTCCATGGAGATGGTCTTGATCCCTATCTCCTGTACAATGTCACAAACCTCATTCCATAGTTCACCAGGTACTCTATCTATCAGATCTAGGCCCTTAAGTCTATTTCTTACTTCCACTGTATAATCATAAAGGACTTGATTGAGGTCATACCTGAATGGTCTAGCGGTTTTCCCTACTTTCTTCAATTTAAGTTTGAATTTGGTAATAAGGAGTTCATGATCTGAGCCACAGTCAGCTCCTGGTCTTGTTTTTGTTGACTATATAGAGCTTCTCCATGTTTGGCTGCAAAGAATATAATCAATCTGATTTCAGTGTTGACCATCTGGTGATGTCCATGTGTAGAGTCTTCTCTTGTGTTGTTGGAAGAGGGTGTTTGCTATGGCCAGTGCATTTTCTTGGCAAAACTCTGTTAGTCTTTGCCCTGCTTCATTCTGCATTCCAAGGCCAAATTTGCCTGTTACTCCAGGTGTTTCTTGACTTCCTACTTTTGCATTCCAGTCCCCTGTAATGAAAAGGACATTGTTTTTGGGTGTTAGTTCTAAAAAGTAGGTCTTCACAGAACTGTTCAACTTCAGCTTCTTCAGCGTTACTGGTTGGGGCATAGACTTGGATTGCTGTGATACTGAATCAAATTAGAAATTTGAAATTTTAGGAATCAACATCAAATTTTAGGAATCAATAAACTAAAATGTATGGGAATGGGTGAATTTAATTCAGATAGCCACTGTATTTTCTCCTGGGGGCCAGAATCCCATAGAAGAAATGGAGTAGCCCTAATAATCAATAAATGAATCTGAAATGCAGTACTTGCATACAACCTCAAAAATGACGCAATGATTTCAGTTCATTTCCAAGGCAAACCATTCAAA
Organism: Ovis aries; assembly: GCF_016772045.2. Lineage (NCBI taxonomy): Eukaryota > Metazoa > Chordata > Mammalia > Artiodactyla > Bovidae > Ovis > Ovis aries. The sequence goes on along the minus strand of NC_056054.1, from coordinate 175,441,353 downwards.
ATCACAGTAATCCAAGTCTATACCCCAACCACTAACACTGATGAAGCTGAAGTTAATCTGTTCTATGAAGGCCTGTAAGACCTCCTAGAACTAATGCCAAAAAAAAAAAAAAAAGATGTTCTATTCATTATTGGGGATTGAGATGCAAAAGTAGGAAGTCAAGAGATACCTGGAGTAACAGGCACATTTGACCTTGGAGTACAAAATGAAGCAGGGAAAAGGCTAACAGAATTCTGCCAAGAGAATGCACTAGTCATAGAAAATATCTTTTTTCAACAACACAAGTGATGATTTTACACAGCGACATCACCAAATGGTCAATGCCAAAATCAGATTAATTTCATTTTTTGTAGCCAAAGATGGAGAAGCTATATACAATCAGCAAAAAGAAGACCAGGACCTGAATGTGGCTCTGATCACAGCTTCTTATAGCAAAATCCAGGCTTAAACTAAAGAAAGCAGGGGAAAACAGTAGGCCAGCCAGGTACAAATTAAATCAAGTCTCCTATGAATATACAACGGAAGTAATGAGTACATTCAAGGGATCAAACCTAATAAACACTGTGCCTGAAGAACTATGGACAGAGGTCCATAATATTGTATAGGAGCAGTGCACAAATCCATCTCAAAGAAAATGAAAAGCAATAAGGCAAAGCGGTTATCTGAGGAGGCTTTAAAAATAGCTGAGGAAAAAAGAGAAGCAAAAAGCAAAGGAGAAAGGGAAGGGTACACCCAACTAAATGCAGAGTTCCAGAAAATAACAAAGAGAGGCAAGAAGGCCTTCTTCAATGAACAATGCAAAGTAATAGAGGAAAACAACAGAAGGGGAAAGACTAGAGACATCTCCAAGAAAATTGGAAATATCAAAAGAGCATTTCATCCAAAGATGGGCACAATAAAGGACAGAAACAGTAAAGACCTTAAAGAAGCAGAAGAGATCAAGAAGAGATGGAAAAAATACACAGAAGAACCATACAAAAAAGACTTTAATGACCCAGATAACCACAATGGTGTGGTCATTCACCCAGAGCCAGACATTCTGGAGTGCGAAGTCAAGCGGGCCTTAGAAAGCACTGCAGTCAGTAAAGCTAGTGCAGGTGATGAAATTCCAGCTGAGTTATTTAAAATTCTAAAAACAGATGCTATCAAAGTGCTCCACACAATATATCAGCAATTCTGGAAAATGCAGCAGTGGCAACAGGACAAGAAAAAGTCAATCCTCATCCCAATTCCCAAGAAGGGTAGTACTAAAGAATGTGCTAACCACCAGACAATTGCACTTATCTCCTATGCTAGTAAGGTCATGCTCAAAAACCTGCATGCTAGGCTTCAGCATTACCTGAACTGAGAACTTCCAGATGTCCAAGCTGGGTTTAGAAAAGGCAGAGGAACCAGAGATGCAGTTGCCAAAATTTGCTGGATCATAAAGAAATCAAGGGAATTTCAGAAAAACATCTACCTCTGTTTCACTGATTACGTTAAAGCCTTTTACTGTGTGGATCACAACAAACTGTGGAAAATTCTTTAAAGAGATGGGAATACCAGACCATCTTACCCATTTTATGAGAAACCTGTACATGGGTAAAGAAGCAACAGTTAGAATCCTGTATGGAACAACTGACTGTTTCAGGATTGAGAAAGGGGTAGGACAAGGCTGTTTATTGTAACCCTGTTTATTTAACTTATACACCAAGCATGAGAAATGCCAGGCTGGATGAGTTACAAGTGGAATCAAGATAGGTGGGGAAACATAAACAACCTCAGATATGTGGATGATACCACTCTAATGGCAGAAAGTAGAGAGGACCTAAAGAACCTCTTGATAAGAGTAAAAGAGAAGAGTGAAAAAGCAAGCTTAAAACTAAATATTCAAAAAAAAAAACAAACAAACAAACACTAAGATCATGGCATCCAGCTCCATCACTTTATGGCAAATAGAAGGCAAAATGCTGAAGGCAGTGACAGATTTCCTCTTCTTGGGCTTTAAAACCACTGTGGATGGTGACTGCAGCCATGAGATTAGAAGATGACTGCTTCTTAGCAAGAAAGCTATGACAAACCTGGACTGTGTGTTAAAAAGCAAATACATCACTTTGCTAGTGGTTTTTATAGTTAAGGCTATGGTCTTTCTGGTAGTCATGTACAATTATGAGAGCTGGACCAAGAAGGCAGAGCACCAAAGAACTGATGCTTTCGAACTGTGGTTCTGAAAAAGACTTTTGAGGGTCCCTTAGCCAGCAAGGAAATCAAATCAGTCAATCTTAAAGGAAATTAACCCTGAATACACATTGGAAGGACTAATGCTAAAGCTGAAGCTCCAATGCTTTGGTCATCTGATGTGAATAGCTGAGTCACCAGAAAAGACCCTGATGCTGAGAAAAACTGAAGGGAGAAGGAGAAGAGGGCAATAGAGGATGAGATGGCTGGATGGCATCACCAGTGCAATGGATATGTACTTGAGCAAACTCCAGGAGATGGTGACGGACAGGGAGGCCTTGCGTGCTGCAGTCCACGGGGTCATGAAGAGTCAGACACGACTGGGAACTGAAGAACAACAACATAGATTATTTATAATGTTGTGTTGGTTTCTATTGTACAGTAAAATTAATCAGTTATATATATATGTGTATGTGTGTATATGTGTATATATATATGTGTGTATATATATATATGTGTGTACACACACTGGACATGACTGGGCAACTGAACAACAGCAACATCGTTTATTTATAATGTGTTGGTGTCTGCTGTACAGCAAAATTAATAGGTTTCATATATAAATATATATGTGTGTGAGTGTGCTGCTGCTGCTGCTAAGTCGCTTCAGTCGTGTCCAACTCTGTGCGACCCCATAGACGGCAGCCCACCAGCCTCTGCGGCCCCTGGGGTTCTCCAGGCAAGAACACTGGAGTGGGTTGCCATTTCCCTGTGTGTGTGTGTACACATATGTATATATATGTGTGTGAAGCATCTGTCTACAATGCAGAAGACCCGGGTTCGAGCCCTGGGTTGAGAAGATCCCCTGGAGAAGGAAATGGCAATCCACTCCAGTGCTATTGCCTAGAAAATCCCATGGACAGAGGAGCCTGGTAGGCTGCAGTCTATGGGGTCGCAAAGAGTCAGACACGACTGAGTGACTTCACTTCATATATATACACACATACACACACATATTCACTGTTTTTTTTTCTATTCCCATATACATCATTAAAGATTATTGAGCAGAGTTCCCTGTGTTATACAGTAGGTCCTTCTCAGTTTTCTGTTTTACATATGGTAGTGTGTATATGTCACACCCCAATCTCCCAATTTATCCCTCACCCCTTCCCCTTGGTAACAATGTTTGTTTTCTACATCTGTGACTCTATTTGTTTTGTAAACAGGTCCATTTATACCATTTTCTTAGATTCCATAGAGATTTTATTTTTTTTTTGAGATTTTATATTTTTATAAAAGTTAATGAGAAGACCCAACAGTGTATGAAACAGAGATAATTAGTAGTTTATTCAATTTCTTACTGTTGGTTTTAGCATCATTATTTCTTATCTTGACCTTATAAAAAATAAAACAGTTCTGTGCTTTTGTAAGTAAGAAGTACTTACAAAAAAGTAAGTGCTTTAAATACATATATATATATATATACAAACACACACACATGAAAAGAAAGTGAAAGCGAAGTTGCTCAGTCGTGTCTGACTCTTTGTGACCCCATAGACTATAGCCTACAAGGTTCCTCCATCCATGGAATTTTCCAGGCAAGAATACCAGAGTGGGTTGCCATTTCCTTTGCCAGGGGATCTTCTTGACCCAGGGATCGAATCTGGGTCTCCTGCATTGTAAAGAGACTCTTTTACCATCTGAGCCACCAGGGAAGCTCATATATATATACATCAGTTCAATTCAGTTCAGTCGCCCAGTCATGTCCGACTCTTTGCAACCCTATGAATTGCAGAAAGTAGGGCAAACCACTAGACCATTGAGATATGACCTAAATCAAATCCCTTATGATTATACCGTGGAAGTGAGAAATATATATACATAAACATATATATATATATATATATATATATATATATATATAGAGAGAGAGAGAGAGAGAGAGAGAGAGAGAGAGAGAGAGAGGCTCAGGGTATAGTCCAACCTACATACTTTAACCTTCCAGTTTCAGAGCCATGGACAGCTTTCCTATTGTACACTTAATTCCTAACAATTACCTGTACAGATATATTAATAGTCTACTTGTTTTAACTATGTTAGTGATAGAACTTGCCTCTTGTCTTTTTTTACCATTAGCACTAATGAAGTCTTATCCTCAAGAATGAAAAACTTATATTTGTCATATCACCACTTGATATTACTTCCTTTCTGTCATGCACTTATGCAATCAAATACCTTTGTTGAATATTTCTTTGCTTCTGTTTGCATCCCTTTCATGTCTATTCACGTCACTTCTACTTCTTCCCCTTTGCCTGCTTTTTGTTTAGCTATCCTATAGTATCACAAATGCATTTAGACTATATCAGAAGACATTCTGAGCCAGAATTTATTTCTGCTTAGTCATGAGGCTTATTTCCTTCCTGCAACTGTTTACTACCTGCAAAATAGGAGGTTAAAATAAACAAAAGTTGAACATTAAATTCTGTGTGTTTGGGCATTTTTCTTAAGAAGAAAAAGTCATTATTTATCAGCTTTTTTGAGTATTTTTTAAACCATAGCTGGTATACCACTCAGACTAGCCAATGACCATTTGCTTTTCCTTTCATTTTCTAAAATAACCCAGACAATAAGAAAAGTCATTTTCTACAATTCAGCTTCAAAAAATGCTCATACATTTCCAAAGACTGAAAATTTCCAGTGGTGTGTGTACTTCCCTAGCTGGAAACCTAATGCTGTCAGGTAGAGAAATTCAGTAAGTATAACAACAAAAACTGTTAGAAACCATGTTTAAATAAACAGAATATGGGTGATTTTAGAGTGCCATTAATACCCTTTAAACAAAGGATGCAATATACAAAATATATTTAAAAATAAAAAGAAATACAGTGTCTTGAGGTGATAGAATACTATATAATAATGATTTTTTATCCAATTATTGATAACTTAATCTATATTACTATCAATGTTTGGGAAAACATGATGGTAGTACATGTTATTGATGTCAACATTTCAGAATTTAAAATACATTTATTAAAAGCTAACATGAGTTTGCAGATGGACATATCCCCCCTCATATATATATATATATATGTATATATATATGTATGGTGAAAAGTGGCTGTTTTTCATAGTCTCATGGGCAGAAGAAAAATTATGTAGCCTGACCACCATGTAGCTTTATATGGTTAAGAAGGCCTGCCCTAAGGGACTATGTCCAGAAAGCTGTCTACTGGTATTTCACAGGGTAGGATACAAGAAATGGAATACTTCCAGTCATATCAGTAAAAAAGAATTTCATAGTCATCAGCTATTCCAAATCTCCAAATGTGAATTCCTGAGCCCAAAGGGCACTCAGAAAGAATATCTACGTGATCGGGCAGCCACCAAGCTACAGCCACTCCCTACAGTGAGCATGGAGGAACTCAGAATGTGAAAAACGCAGGATACTGGTCCCAAATAACTGAGATCATAAGAAAAGAATGACTTCAGTGAGTCCAGACTCTTGCATCTTACCATACATACAAAAGCACTAAATTCCTTAACTTGGGATATCTGGTTTTCTTTAATTCACAAAATACTCTTGATGTTCAGACTACCTACCCTTTGGTGTAAACCTCTATATAATCAGATTCCTCCCCCAACTTCCTTGGAGCAGTTCTCCCAGAGTTACTTGAGATGCTATCTCCCAGGACTGAAATTCCCACAAAATAAAACATAACTCTCAACTTTTAGGTTGCAGCTATTTTTTGCCTTATGATGAAAGTGAAAGAGGAGAGTGAAAAAGCAGGCTTAAAACTCAACTTTCAGAAAACTAAGGTCATGGCATCTGGTCCCATCACTTCATGGCAAATAATGGAAACAGTGACAATTTTTTTTTTCCAGGGGGGACTCCAAAATCACTGCACATGGTAATGGCAGTCATGAAACTAAAAGACGCTTGCTTCTTGGAAGAAAGTTATGACCAACCTAGACAGCATGTTAAAAACCAGAGACATTACTTTGCCAACAAAGGTCCATCTGGTCAAAGCTATTGTTTTTCCAGTAGTCATGTATGGATGTGAGAGTTAGACTGTAAAGAAAGCTAAGTGCTGAAGCATTGATGCTTTTGAACTGTGGTATTGGAGAGGACTCTTGATAGTCCCTTGGACTGCAAGAGATCCAACCAGTCTATCCTAAAGGAAATCAGTCCTGAATATTCATTGGGAGGACTGATGCTGAAGCTGAAACTCCAGTACCGTGGCCACCTGATGCAAAGAACTGATTCATTGGAAAAGACCCTGATGCCAGGAAAGACTGAAGGCAGGAGGAGAAGGGAACAACAGAGGATGAAATGTTTGGATGGCATCACCGACAAAATGGACATGAGTTTGAGCAAACTCCAGGAGTTGGTGAAGGACAAGAAGGCCAGGTATGCTGCAGTCAATGATGTCACAAAGAGTTGTACAGAACTGAGCTACTGAACTGAACTGATGATGCTGTATGGATTGGAATTCTATTTTTCCAACCCTCACTCTAAGCAGGAACTGGCTGGTCATTCCAAGAGAAGTTTAAATCCCCTATGGCCACACTACACTGAATACCAATCCCTGCAGAGAAGATGTGTATACAGCCTGTTCACATTAGATAAACACAGGCACTGTATTAATTCACAGCATTAACTAATATTTTGCAGAGTATATTTCATGGAAATAAAGATCCAGTAAGCTCTACCTGGCAAATCCTAAAGAAACAACTATTAGGATTTCACAGAGAGATTAGCAAATGATTCATACAGAAAGCAACAGCTTTCTTTTATACCAACAACAACCACCAGAGTGTATGGAGAGAAAATAGCACACTGATGACAGCAACAAAACCCTTTCCATAAAACACTTAGGGTCAGCCAAATAAGAAATATGCAAATCCTATATTTAAGAAAAGAGACAGACAAAATTTTTAAAAGTTTTCAAGGAGAGAAGGGTGATTTGAAATTATCTCTATGGAATGTAGGAAGGAAGAGTGCAAAGGTGTCTTCCTCAAATTAACCTATAAATGGAAGTAAATCCAGTAAAATATAAAGTTTATTTTCAATGTTACAAGTCAATTCTAAAGTGTATGTAAAAAAATAAATAAATAAAATGTATGCAGATCACATGAAATCAAATATCACACCTCTTTCACTCTTTACCCTATATTCAGTTCAGTTCAGTTCAGTTCAGTTGCTCAGTCATGTCTGACTCTTTGCAACCCCATGGAATGCAGCACACCAGGCCTCCCTGTCCGTCACCAACTCCCGGAATCTACCCAAACTCATGTCCATTGAGTTGGTGATGCTATCCAACCATCCTATCCTCTGTCATCCCCTTCTCCTCCCACCCTCAATCTTTCCCAGCATCAAGGTCTTTTCAAATGAGTCAGCTCTTCTTATCAGGTGGCCAAAGTATTCGAGTTTCAGCTTCAACATCAGTCCTTCCAATGAACACTCAGGACTGATTTCCTTTAGGATAGACTGGTTGGATCTCTTGCAGTCCAAGGGACTGTCAAAAGTCTTCTAAAACACCACAGTTCAAAAGCATCAATACTTTGGTGCTCAGCTTTCTTTATAGTCCAGCTCTCACATCCATACATGACTACTGGAAAAACCCTAGCCTTGACTGAGTACACAGTATTACTGGTGTCTGTGTGTATACACATGCACATGTGCATTCAGCTGTGTCTGACTTTTTTGCAACCTCATGGACTGTAATCCGCCAGGCTCCTTGTCCATGAAATTTGCCAGGGAAGAACACTAGGGTGGGTTGCCATTTCCTCCTCCAGGGGATCTTTCCAAACCAGGGATCTTATCAACTGTGCCACCTGGGAAGCCCACTCAATATTATTCAGTTCAGTTCAGTTCAGTCTCTCAGTCGTGTCTGACTCTTTGTAATCCCATGAGTCACAGCACGTCAGGCCTCCCTGTCCATCACCAACTCCCGGAGTTCACTCAGACTCACGTCCATCGAGTCAGTTATGCTATCCAGCCATCTTATCCTCTGTCGGCCCCTTCTCCTCCTGCCCCCAATCCCTCTCAGCATCAAAGTCTTTTCCAATGAGTCAACTCTTCACATGAGGTGGCCAAAGTACTGGAGTTTCAGCTTTAGCATCATTCCTTCCAAAGAAATCCCAGGGCTGATCTCCTTCAGAATGGACTGGTTGGATCTCCTTGCAGTCCGAGGGACTCTCAAGAGTCTTCTCCAACACCACAGTTCAAAAGCATCAATTCTTCGGCGCTCAGTCTTCTTCACAGTCCAACTCTCACATCCATACATGACTACTGGAAAAACATAGCCTTGACTAGATGGACCTTAGTCGGCAAAGTAATGTCTCTGCTTTTCAATATGCTATCTAGGTTGGTCATCACTTTTCTTCCAAGGAGTAAGTGTCTTATAATTTCATGGCTGCAGTCACCATCTGCAGTGATTTTGGAGCCCAGAAAAATAAAGTCTGACACTGTTTCCACTGTTTCCCATCTATTTCCCATGAAGTGATGGGACCAGATGCCATGACTTTCGTTTTCTGAATGTTGAGCTTTAAGCCAACTTTTTCACTCTCCTCTTTCACTTTCATCAAGAGGCTTTTAGCTCCTCTTCACTTTCTGCCATAAGGGTGGTGTCATCTGCATATCTGAGGTTATTGATATTTCTTCTGGCAGTCTTGATTCCAGCTTGTGTTTCTCCCAGTCCAGCATTTCTCATGATGTACTCTGCATATAAGTTAATTAAGCAGGGTGACAATATACAGCCTTGAGGTACTCCTTTTCCTATTTGGAACCAGTCTGTTGTTCCACGTCCAGTTATAATTGTTGCTTCCTGACATGCATACAGATTTCTCAAATGGTCTGGTATTCCCGTCTCTCTCAGAATCCTCCACAGTTTATTGTGATCCACAGAGTCAAAGGCTTTGGCATAGACAATAAAGCAGAAAGAGATGTTTTCTGGAACTCTCTTGCTTTTTCCATGATCCAGTGGATGCTGGCAATTTGATCTCTGGTTCCTCTGCCTCTTCTAAAACCAGCTTGAACATCAGGAAGTTCATGGTTCACATATTACTGAAGCCTGGCTTGGAGAATTTTGAGCATTACTTTACTAGCGTGTGAGATGAGCAATTGTGTGGTACTTTGAGCATTCTTTGGCATTGCCTTTCTTTGGGATTGGAATGAAAACTGACCTTTAATCTAAAAAAAACCAGAATGATCTCTGTTTGTCTCCAAGACAAACCATTCAATATCACAGTAATCCAAGTATATGCCCTAACCAGTAATGCTGAAGAAGCCGAAGCTGAACGGTTCTATGAAGACCTACAAGACCTTTTAGAACTAACACTCCAAAAAGATGTCCTTTTCATTATAGGGGACTGGAATGCAAAAGTAGGAAGTCAAGAAACACCTGGAGTAACAGGCAAATTTGGCCTTGGAATGTGGAATGAAGCAGGGCTAAGGCTAATAGAGTTTTGCCAAGAGAACACACTGGTCATAGTAAACACCCTCTTCCAACAACACAAGAGAAGACTCTACACATGGACATCACCAGATGGTCAACACTGAAATCAGATTGATTATATTCTTTGCAGCCAAACATAGAGAAGCTCTATACAGTCAACAAAAACAAGACCGGGAGCTGACTGTGGCTCAGATCATGAACTCCTTATTACCAAATTCAGACTCAAATTGAAGAAAGTAGGAAAATCACAAGTCCCTTATGATTATACAGTGGAAGTAAGAGATAGATTTAAGGGCCTAGATCTGATAGATAAAGTGTCTGATGAACTATGGAATGAGGTTCGTGACATTGTACAGGAGACAGGGATTAAGACCATTCCCATGGAAAAGAAATGCAAAAAAGCAAAATGGCTGTCTGGGGAGGCCTTACAAATAGCTGTGAAAAGAAGAGAGGTGAAAAGCAAAGGAGAAAAGGAAAGATATAAGCATCTGAATGCAGAGTTCCAAAGAATAGCAAGAAGAGATAAGAAAGCCTTCTTCAGCAATCAATGCAAAGAAATAGAGGAAAACAACAGAATGGGAAAGACTAGAGATCTCTTCAAAAAAGAGATACCAAGGGAACATGTCATGCAAAGATGGGCTCAATAAAGGACAGAAATGGTATGGACCTAACAGAAGCAGAAGATATTAAGAAGAGGTGGCAAGAATACACAGAAGAACTGTACAAAAAACATCTTCACGTACCAGATAATCATGATGGTGTGATCACTCACCTAGAGCCAGACATCCTGGAATGTGAAGTCAAGTAGGCCTTAGAAAGCATTACTATGAACAAAGGTAGTGGAGGTGATGGAATTCCAGTTGAGCTATTTAAAATCCTGAAAGATGATGCTGTGAAAGTGTTGCACTCAATATGCCAGCAAATTTGGAAAACTCAATATTATTAGAAGCACACAACTAATTGAATAAATGAATAAATATAGTCTAAGCAATTAATCTGTAATCTGTAGCAAATAGGGGACAAGAACCTACATACTGCTGAAAAAACAATAATAACATATCACATATAAGAATATTCCATGAGTTTACCCACCTTCTGCTATGACAAAGCAGCATATTATAGACTAGCATGGCCACCATGAACAAGTACAAAATAGAAAAATATGTGTTTAGACACTGTTCAAAAGATAATGACATGCCACAATCTCTGGAAGAAGGTAAAATCCCACTTATGCTTAATTCTCTTTCTGGGAACAATTTTCCAACAATGGCATAGAAAGGAGAAGACCAAGCCAAATGTGGCAGTCTTTTAACAGAAACCACATAAAGACTTTCCAAAAGAAAACAATTACACATCAGTATATTTCACTAATATAAATATAAAAATCCTCAAGAAAATATCGACAAACCAAATCCGGAGATATAGCAAAAGTCACTCCATTGTGTCCAACTCTCTGAGACTCCAAAGACTGTATAGTCCATGTAATTCTCCAGGCCAGAATATGGAGTCAGTAGCTTTGGTGGTCACCTTTCTTTATAGTCCAACTCTCATATCCATACATGACTACTGGAAAAACCATAGCCTGTTCCCTTCTCCAGGGAATCTTCCCAACCCAGGGATAAGAGCCTTGTAAGAAAGAGACATTCCATCGTCAAGCAGAACAATGACAAATACTCTAAAGAAAGTCCAAACAGAACTAGCTCACATGATGTGGAGGGAATAATGGTTAAACAACAAAACCTGCAAACTAGGATCAAGACCCATTCTGTGTAAATGTATAGAGAAAACAATACATAATTTTCTTTACAGAGCATGACTAAATCCCTTCAACTGAAACATCTCTCTGGCTACTGCTGGTACACTGAAACCCAGTAGACCATTAGTGGCCAATAGTGTGCTTAGATGGGCAAAAAAAATTGTCACATGTTCCCTTTACAGAATTCAGTGTTAATGAGCTTTATCTCTAATGTGTTAAGATTTCATAGGTTAAAATTGTATGTGATTTGTAAATAATAATAAGGTTAAGGCAACAGAGATAAAGAGATGGTTGGATGGCATCACCAAATCAATGGACATGAATTTGAACAAACTCCAGGAGATAGTGAAGGACAGGGAAGCCTGACGTGCTGCAGTCTATGGGGTTATAAAGAGTCAGACATGACTGACTGACTGAACAGCAACAAAGGTTAATCTGCAGCATTTGCTTGCAGATAAACAGCACTTGCTCTTCAATGAACCACCTCAGTTGTAAATTTTGCTTTTACTTCATCATACTTCCAGCACTTACATTCCCCAACCCCATGAGATCCAGAAATCAAGATCACTAATACACAGCTGGTTTTCCAAGTAATAAATCTTTTGGAAAAATGAAAAGAGCCTTACTGTGTCAGAGATAACAGACCTGGAGAAATAGCCCTCACAACCAATTTACTGTCTTGGAAACTTGGAAGGATAAGAATTGCTTAAGAAAGGAGAGAATATCTATTTCAGTCTCTGAACTACCTTTCCTTTGCTTCACCTCAAATTTAAGGTATTTAGTCTAAGACTGATAGTGTTTTCATCCTGGCTATAATGTCATATGGGCCTTGCCCTCCGGAGCATTCTTTGTCCTTTCCAGCCTCCACAATACATGGAGAGGGGACTGGTTACAACAGGATGCATTGTATTAGTTTACTGATTAAAATCAGCTGGTTGTGGCTCAGCTGTGCTATTCCAAAGCACAGGGGAAACTGGAAGGCCCACAGGAAGGAAAGTCAGGGTATTTCTCCCTCCCCTTCCCACTTAAACTCGGGCAATGTCTCTGGCATTCACTGCATCTCCTATGTGGCTTCCGTTCTCACCAGACAGGTAACTGGGTGACTCCAACCCTTTGACCCCTTAACCATACTGTCTCCCTTTACTGCTCTAATCTAGTACTGGTGGTGGTGGCTTCCTGCTGCTGCTAAAGTGAACTGCCTCACCATCCCAATTGTTTTCTATCTATTTAGTTGATGCCCTGAATATATTATTTCTAACTTAAATACTTGAAAAGGTTTCTATTTCCCTAGATAGACTCTGATAATCACTCTACATAGGAAGACATACATCAAAATAAAATTCTAAGAGTTTCCTGCTAAGAAAAAGACTGATTGTTCATCAGCACATAGTAAGAATATATCCCTTTAGATGGCATTTGTGGGGTTTGTTCATAGTAGTTTTTACTTCTGTTTCTACTGGCTCTGCACTTGCTAAGAGGACACTATGCTTTCTCTTACTTTTGTTTTTGCCTGCAGGCTTGAACTGAGAGATCCACCAGTGTTGTCCCAGGACTTACTAGACCTTTTGACTTCAATACTAACTTACTTTTGTAGATGCTTTACAGCTACTTCTACAGTCCTTACTGATTCCTACAAATAGTGGACATCAGCTGTGTTTGGCTGATCAAAATTCTCTCCCTTTTAGTCTAGTAAATAAAGATAGTTTTTCTACAGTGAACTGATTCCATTAAAGGAATAAGAGAACACTCCTCCTCTCCTGACCACAATAATGGTCATATTACCTGAGCTGGGCCAATGGGAAAAGCCTGTACTCTGACCAAAGTGACTGGGTAAGTGATTTGCAAGGCCAGTAAGAGCCCATACTCCCACCCCATGCTGGACTATTATGATCACCATTGCCTCTTCCAATTGGATCTGATATGGCAGACCTGAAGATGCACTGCTCAGATCCTTCTATGAGGAAAACATTCATACAAGGGCTGAATCTGGTCAACAAACAGCCTTTAGTTATTAGTGCTTTCAGGATCTTACCTAAGTTTCTAAACTCATCTCCACCTGAGGTTATGCACTTCACAGGCAGGCTGCCTCCAGCAACTGAGCAAGGTGAGGTATAAAGGCTCATTCTTAGGAAACTGACAAGCTAAGTTTCCCAGTTCTCAGTAGGGTTGAGGCTTTATTAGACACTAATACCAGTTAAACTGGGAACAACATGGCAACCCAGGACCCAGACTCCTTGGACAGAAGGCCTAGGCCATGACTATAGGCAGGACATTGAAGTGATCAAAGATGATAGCTAAGATTAAGAAGAATTTAGGATGAATACTAGAGGGGGAGAAAAAGTACCAGTTATGACCTCCACACACACACTCCCAAGACCAACTTCAGTGACAGGCACTGTGGTTCTTCCCACTAAATGCTCTTCCAAATAGAGGTTTAAGTAGAGTTGAGCAGCACAACAGGTAAAATGTAGCAAACATGAAGATCCCCCTGCAGGTATAGCTTTCTACCTGAGTGGACAAAGTGCAGTCAGTGGACAGTCTCCAACTATTGGCTCCTTCAGGGCCTGATGCAGTTCTGTAGCCACTGAGATCCAGCCTTGCTGCAGGTCACACACTTCCTGGGGTGGCATGCTTCTAGTAATTGAATAAGGCAGGGGTATGAAGGCCCAGCTATTGGGGCCTATGCTGTGAGTGCTTAGTTGCTCAGTCGTGTCTGACTCTTTGTGACCCCAGGGTCTGTAGGCCTCCAGGCTTCTCTGTCCATGGGAATTCTCCACGCAAGAATACTGGAGTGGGTTGCCATTCCCTTCTTCAGGGGATCTTCCCGATCCAGGGATCAAACCGGGTCTCTGGCATTGCAGGCAAATTCTTTACCATCTGAGCCACAAGGGAAGCCTGATGTGAGATAATTCTAAAAGGCCACTCATTCCAAATTTCCTTATCACACTGCTTGAGGATTTGCTGGAACTGAATTTCAACTTGACAACTCCCTCTGCCCAATCTTGTTTCCCCCCTTCTTCCTCTCACAGGTGTTGATTCCTAATAAATAGCATGGACCACAAACTCCATCTTTATATCTGCTTTTGAAGAATGAAACCTTTGACCACTGCTAAACACATGAGATTATTAGACCCCTGGCCATCATCTGACCAGCACTTCCAAGTGACAGAATGAAATTGATACTGATGGCATCATCTGAGCTCCATGTCATGCTTCAATCCATGCCTAAAGCCAAACAGAATCCTGGACTTTGAACTTTTGTAAGTCAGTAAATCTAAATTATTATTATTGATACTACATGTATATGTATCAGTTCAGTTCAGTTTAGTCGCTCAGTCATGTCCGACTCTTTGCAACCCCATGAACCGCAGCATGCCAGGCCTCCCTGTCCATCACCAACTCCCAGAATCTACCCAAACCCATGTCCATTGTGTTGATGATTCCATCCAACAATCTCTTCCTCTGTTGTCCCCTTCTCCTTCTGCCCTCAATCTTTCCCATCATCAGGGTCTTTTCAAATGAGTGAGCTCTTCACATCAGGTGGCCAAAGTATTGGAGTTTCAGCTTCAACATCAGTCCTTCCAATGAACACCCAAGGAAAGGAACACATTCCTCTAGGATGGACTGGTTGGATCTCCTTGCAGTTCAAGGGACTCTCTCAAGAGTCTTCTCCAATACCACAGTTCAAAAGCATCAATTCTTTGCCACTCAGCTTTCTTTATAGTCCAACTCTCACATCCATACATGACCACTGGAAAAACCATACCCTTGATATGCATAAGGGATTTTAAATATACTTCTATCATGCATAAGTAGATATTCTTGATTAACAAAATACAAAGACCACCAAATTTATTTTTTAAATGAAAATGAAGACGGACTATGAATGTTTATGAAAGAAACAGAATTTCATTCCACCATGTCTTGTCCCAAAAAAAGACACACTGATTCTGGGCTTAGTCTCTTCTATTCCTAACTCAGTTAACAGAAAATATGAATCTTTATCACCATTTACCTCTACAAGGTACTTGGTTTACGACCATTTCCCAGGGAACATCTGACCAGCTTTTAAAAATGCTTTTTTAAAAAACATTATAGGCATAATAGACGGCTTCTTACTGTGTGTAAAGCCCAATAGAAAAGTAAGAGTAGTAAAAGAAATAAATTATACAGAAGGTTTACTATGCCTTTGCAACTGACAAGCAGGTGAGTCTACTTTCAACATACTGTATAGTCCATAGTTTATAAGCAGCCTTGAGGGATGGATTTTTTTGCCACTTTATTATCTAAATACATGGATTAACCATATGAATAAAGAAAATACCTGTGGGAGAAATCTTGAAAATATTCATAAATATTACTTAAAGTTTCTATTTGAAATGCCAATTTTCAAAAGCAGAACAGAAAATAAAGTGTAATACTAAAATTCAACAACTACAAAACACAATCTATAATCCTAGTCGATTATTACTATTATCCTGTATTCTTAAGTGACAACTGTGCATAGCATCGGTGAAGCAAGTTGCTCAGAGTAATGATGAACAACTCATGAACCTGAAAATTGTTGGCAGTTTCTCTATCACCGGGGTCAAGAGTAATGGTACCAGGCTAGTCCCACTGCACTGTTTTTGGGGGGAATAGACACATAAACTGCGAAGGTTCATACAATGGAGTACCACATAGCAATAAAAGAAAATGAACGGACAAAGCTGATGATAACAGACACAGAATCATTAGACCGTGAACACGCTGACTGATGTGACACTCC
Organism: Ovis aries; assembly: GCF_016772045.2. Taxonomy (NCBI): domain Eukaryota; kingdom Metazoa; phylum Chordata; class Mammalia; order Artiodactyla; family Bovidae; genus Ovis; species Ovis aries. The sequence goes on along the minus strand of NC_056054.1, from coordinate 175,425,215 downwards.
AAAGAGGGGCACAGAGAAGTTCTAGGGTCATATACCTAAATATGTCACCATCCTGACCCTCTGCTTCAACTTATTCATCCAGTTTTGAACTGCTGATTTCAGTTTCAGTAACAGAGTTTCTCAGATTTGTCTGTGTTCTGAGATTCTTCATTGTAATCAGAAACATGTATTTATAAGCAAACCAGAAAATCATTTATGTGCTCATTAGTAATCATATCAGCTAGTAACTACATAGGTTCATGTCACCTTATGGAACAAACAGATTATTTTAAAGTGAGGTAAAAAAATCAATTTTTTATAAATGAAAGTCAATTTGAATTCTATTTTCAAAATTCATTTTTTCTCACTTCTCCATTCAAATCAACCCCAAAATTAATTATCTGAAATTACATAAATGTTATGCTTCCTAAATATATTCCTTTAATGAAACTTACTGTCTGCTGTATGAGTTTCCCCCTTTTCTTCTTTTTGCTCCAAACTATTCCACTGATGGACAGAAGAAATTTCTGCTTTTCTTTTGTTTCGTTTTACTTATTAGGGTATTTGATAGTGAGTGACTAGAAGAACAAAAAGACCAAGTAGAAATCACTCAGAGTCAGGCCCCCTTCTCTGAGCCAGACATCTTTTATGAGGCTTGCTAATCCCGGGCTTTACTAGAAAACCTTGATTATTAGAGGTTTAGGACTCTGAAAGTCTTGTTAACAACCTCCCTAAGCTGACTGAGAACTTGGGAAAATTGCAATCTCTTTCTAGACTGCATTTTAAACAAATTTCTCCCTGACTGTTTTTCAGAGCTAACATATTTCTGTGCTTGGAAAATTGAACAAACAACTCAATTCTGGCCTTGCAAAGGCCTCTTCTTTGTTCAGGATGGTGGCATTTCAGCTACCACAAGTCATCCACATTTTGAGTCTCAGAATTTCCCAGGCCACCCTTGAAAACAATGTCAGACATATTTCTGTGAAGAGAAATTATGTTCCCCATGTTAGATTAAAACAAATCTGATGGCCAACAGGCACCTGAAAAGATGCCCAATATTACTGATTACTAGAGAAATGCAAATCAAAACTACAAAGAGGTATCACCTCACACCAATCAGAATGGCCAACATTAAAATGTCTACAAATAATAAATTCTGGAGAGGATGTGGACAAAAAGGAACCCTCCTACATTGTTGGGGTGAATGTACGTTGGTACAGCCACTCTGCGGAACAGTATGGAGGTTCCTTTAAAAAAAAAAATAGTTATCATATGATTCAGCAAGAGCACTCCTGGACATATATCCCAAGAAAACTCTAATTTGAAAAGATATATGTGCCCCAGTGTTCATGGCAATGCTGTCTACAGTAGCCAAAATGTGGAAGCAACTTAAATGTTCACTGACAAAGGAATGGCTAAAAAAAAAAAAAAAAAAGGAATGGCTAAAGAAGATGTGTTACATAAAGGCAAGGAACTAGTACGCAGCCATAAAATAAATGAGACAATGCCAGTTGCAGCAGCATGGATGGACCTAAATATTACCATACTAAGCGAAGTAAGTCAGACAAACATTATATGACATCACTATATATGGAATCTAAAAACCAAAATGAACTATAACCAACACAGAAAGAGACTCATGGACACAGATAACAAACATGGTTACCAAAGGGTCAGGAGCTGGAAATGAGGGAGTAAATTAGAGGTTGGGATTAATATATACACATTATATATAAAACAGGTAAACAACAAGGACCCACCATACAGCACAGGGAATTATATTCAATATCTTATAATAACCCATAATAGAAATAATCTGAAAAACAAGATATATATATATATATATATATGTATAATTGAATCACTTTGCTGTACATCTGAAACTAATACCACACTGTAAATTAACTGTACTTCAATTTTTAAAAATCTATTTAAAAATGCATGAGGACCTCATATGCATTAAAACTTCACTCAGTTCAGTTCAGTCCAGTCACTCAGTCGTGTCCGACTCTTTGCGACCCCATGAATCGCAGCACGCCAGGCCTCCCTGTCCATCACCAACTCCTGGAGTTCACTCAGACTCACATCCATCGAGTCAGTGATGCCATCCAGCCACCTAATCCTCTGTCATCCCCTGTCATCCCCTTCTCCTCCTGCCCCCAATCCCTCCCAGCATCAGAGCCTTTTCCAATGAGTCAACTCTTCGCATGAGGTGGCCAAAGTACTGGAGGTTCAGCTTTAGCATCATTCCTTCCAAAGAAAACCCAGAGCTGATCTCCTTCAGAATGGACTGGTTGGATCTCCTTGCAGTCCAAGGGACTCTCAAGAGTCTTCTCCAAAACCACAGTTCAAAAGCATCAATTCTTCGGTGCTCAGCCTTCTTCACAATCCAACTCTCACATCCATGCACTCGGAGCAATATGACTTTGACTCCCTGTTAAGATAAGGAACTGAATCTTTCATGTACTTTATTCTGTGTGAGAGCTAAAAAAAATAGTATTACTATTAACAGTGAAAATAATTATGTAATTATTACAATGCTTCCCTGGTGGCTCAGCGGGTAAAGAATCCACCTGCAATGAGGGAGACCTGGGTTCAATCCCTGGGTTGGGACGATCCCCTAGAGAAGAGAAAGGCTACCCACTCCAGTACTCTGGCCTGGAGAATTCCATGGACTGTATAGTCCATGAGATTGCAAAGAGTCAGACATGACTGAGCAACTTTCTCTAGGCACTATTACTATGCTAGACACATCATAAGTGTCCAATACATTCTCATTGATTGACTGACATGTAAATGAACTGTGTGATCCTTTATGATATTTTAGAGATTTGATAGTTCAGAAAACACATTACTCATTCAACAAATAAGCAAAAGACTAGCACCTAAATGTCCAGCTCAATTGTTCTGTCCATCCTTTGGTGTGGGTGAGAGGCTATTTAACATAAATTTAACTGATCGGAGTTATGTACACTATACCTTCCATAACACAAATAAAGCAGAATTAAGATACGTACAAAACATAAATGACAAGTCAACATCCAACTCCCAAAATCTACACAAAGAAGCATTTTTAGTACTGAACTACCTGATATTCAAGTATCTGCAGAAAGGAAAAAAGGGACCTGATCCTGGCCCTATAGGAGTTTACAGTACACAAAATTCTAATCTCCAGAATCAAAACTATTAAAAGATAAGGTAACTGTGATGTACAAAGTTTAAAGGTGAAAGTGCTTTCGGTTGAAGCTGATTGAACACATGATTGAAATGGAGGGGAGGAGAGAAGTCAGGGAACTTGTTTACTTACCCTGACAAAGGGAAGAAGTTGTTGGGTTTTTCTAAGTGCTGTTTTGGTTTTATTTTGTTTTTGCCCTGTGGTGGTGGTTTAATCGCATCCAATTCTTATGACCCCATGGACCGTAGACTGCCAGGCTCCTCTGTCTAGAGGACTTCTCAGGCAAAAATACTGGAGAGGTTTACCATTTCCTTCTCCAGGCCAGGGATTTTCTTCCCACGCCAGGGACTGAACCTGCATTGCAGGGTCTCCTGCATTGCAGGCAGACTCTTGCCTTACAGGTGGATTCTTTACTGACTGAGCTATAAGGGAAGCATTTGCCCTTTAGTCTTTGTTTAATCCTCATACTCTGTTTTCAAGAAAGAATCTTTTTCCTATTAAAAAAAAAAGCTTACCAATTCAATATTACTAATTTATCTGAACTTGAAATGCCATCTGCAGGATATTAGATAATTATCCTTTTTAATCCCAAATCTTTATAGGCTGGCCAATTTCTTGGTTACTTAAATAATACTGCTACCCTTGGATAAAGACTCGCCTACATGAAATACAGTTTTATTTTTGGTCACACTGGTCAGCCCAAGTTGGAAAAGGTACAGAGAAATACTCTAAACACTGGATTCCTGACATTGAGTAAATTTCATGAAATCCTAAGTGGTTATTCTAATATTTGAATAGGCAGCTATACAGACATTTCTGATAGACTCACTGGCACTTACTCTTGATCAGTACTGAATCAGTTGTTCACTGGAAAAACAGAAGCCACCCTATGAATCATGGGTGTAAAGGGTTTTGTAAAGAATTAGGAGCTTATACTTTTCTTAGAAGAAATGGGAGAACAGAGGGCAGGGAAGCTTCCATCAAAAGTTAAGAAAGCTGCCTCTAAAAACTAGAGGGCTTGTCTCAGCCCAAAACACTAAAGCTACTGATAAAAGATTTTGCCTAGAAGATGCTACAATTCTATAGTATCTCTGGAAAGATCCAATGAACTGACTTTAAGTGAGTCCACTTAGCTGTGGTTCTCAAGCGCTCAGCTCTTGAGAATATGTCCTTTCATGGGAAAGTTCTAATCTGGGACTCCATAAGAAAGAGGATTCTGGGAAATATAGCTCCGAGCTTCTTAAGTTCAGATGCAACTTTAGACAAAAGTGTCAGATCCCCGATGGACTTCAAATGGTACAACACAAGTCCCCCTCAAAATATGCTTCACTTTCTAAAATAATGCTCCTGATAAAGTATTACTACCTTAAAAGATATTACTTTAAGATACTACCTTAAGATATTCCTACCTTACTACTACCTTCATGTTCCATTTAAAAGAGAAGAGAAATCTGAGGAGAAAAAAGTGTGAGAAACACACCATATATTAACACTGGTTTGGAAATTAATAATTAACAATAGCATAGAAAAGTACTAAAAAGCTGAGAAGAAAAAGTAAGTCTGACTTCACTTAACCCAACACTTCATACTTATTGGATCAAAGAGTTCTTTTTCTTTTCATGGAACACTTCTTAACAAAGTTCCACAGTGCACTTTTATATAAGCCCTCATTCTAATGGATGTTTTCAGCATCCTTCAAGATTATTAATCAAACTATGGTTAAATGAAGCATACTAATGAATGAATTTATCTCCTCTCCCTTCTGACATTCTACTGAAATCATAGTATTGGGATTTTTAAGGCATAAGCCCTCAAAACTAAAAGAACTAGAAAGAAAAACATCAGAGATGACAGATTTCAACAGTTTTGAAAGATGGATAATAAATGCAAAATTAGTGACTAGGGAATGTGATTTAAGATATTCAACAATCAACATGACCTGGGTAACAGCCAATCAGAAGGGAAACCAGGAAAGCTTAGAGCTAAGTCTTGGTAGCTCCCCACTGGGCTAGATAGTAACACTTTCACTGATGGATAGTAGAGAGCTGACAGTCCCAGGGAAATAATTTGGGGCTATGGGAGGTAGGAAATACTCAGTAGGTTAGGGTTTGAAACTATTTATGAATTGATGCAGAAGTATTTCAGGAGTTTAACAGTTGGTAAACCATTCCAGGAAAAAGGCATTCAGATCAGAGTGGTGAAAGCCTTAAACTTTGTATGTATAAAATGCAGTCTGAGCCTGTATCACAAAGTTACTGTGACCGTAATAGAAGAAGTTCTATGGGCATGCATGCCAGTGCTTTATAAGCTGTAAAATGCTATTCACTATTTGTTAAATATCATTACTATGTTAATATTTCTCTTTTATAAGCTACAAAACACTGCTGCTGCTGCTGCTGCTGCTGCTACTAAGTCGCTTCAGTTGTGTCCAACTCTGTGCGACCCCATAGACAGCAGCCCACCAGGCTCCCCAGTCCCTGAGATTCTCAAGGCAAGAACACTGGAGTAGGTTGCCATTTCCTTCTCCAATGAGTGAAAGTGAAGAGTGAAAGTGAAGAAGCTCAGTCGTGTCCAACTCTTAGCAACCCCATGGACTGCAGCCCACCAGGCTCCTCCATCCATGGGACTCTCCAGGCAAGAGTACTGGAGTGGGGTGCAATTGCCTTCTCCGTACAAAAACTAAATACATACTATTTATTATGTTAAATATTGTTAATATATGATAATATTTCTCCTACAACTCCCAGCATGGTGCTTGCTTCTTAAAATTAGGAAATTACTAGAAAATTCCATACCCTTTTTTCCATTTCCCCCACAAAGAATTGTTTCATGTTCACAAATAAGAACAAAAAAGTATATTTACAGCAAGAATATATGCTCTAAGTGATTCCTCAAATGTATTCTCAGTAAACAAAGCTAATCTCTCTTAAACTGGCCCAGCAATCCTAATACCACTAGGATTCCTATCAGAACAAACTCTTACCTTCTGGAATCACCTTTCCTCAAATATTAGTAGCTGCTCCTCCACTGCCACCACCTTTCCCACATGTACACACACAAATCGTGTACCTGCCTGCCATCCCTGCCTCTCCTGACTCTCAATAAATGTGTGCTGGCTCTTTCTTCAACAAACACATGCCCCAGCAACTTTAAAGGGCTGCCCACAAACTAAGAGAAGGCAATGGCAACCCACTCCAGTACTCTTGCCTGGAAAATCCCATGGATGGAGGAGCCTGGTAGGCTGCAATCCATGGGGTCGCAGAGAGTCGGACACGACTGAGTGACTTCACTTTCACTTTCACAAACTAAAGACTTCTTTAAAAGGTATGGAGGGAAATCTTTGTTTTTGTTGCTTCGCTCCTACGCTTTCATTATTATTCTTGACTTTACTCTGAAAAATTACAGGAAAAAATTAACATTGCTATTTAGCTAAAGATTGTTAAGGCTGAATACTTGATATTTTCTTAAGATTAAGTAACAATAATTTATAGACATCATTAGATATTTCTAGCTACTTGTAGAAGGACAACTCGGGTAAAAGTTTAAGGGGGCTGCTGGTTGAAACGGAAATCTGTTTTATTTTCCTATGCATTCACACGTTAATTTAACCTCAATAACTCTGTTAAACACTAAACAGAATTCTTTCTTTCCTTTTTTTTCTTTTTTGATCTTTTAAATTTTTATGATTATACTTTGGCCATACTGACATCTCACAATCCTGCCATCTCACCTCTCACAATCCTGCCATATCATCCTGCTAAAAACACAAGATGCCACTGAACTATTTATTGTCTATGCTTTCATGTTCATGGACCAATTGCCCCACGAGAATTTTTAAAACTTTATTACAAATTAGCTAGTGCAATTGTAAGGGCTGATGAAGCAAGTCCAAACTACATAGGACAGGCTATCAGGAAGGGAAAATGACACACAGGCTGGAATCCCATGAGAACGGACTGAAGCTCTCTGTCGACAGGCAGTGGTCAGGAAAGACCTAGAAGACAGGGAGCAATTACAGATCCAGAAGCTGTGTGGAGCCCTGGCTTTAAAGACATCTTCTTTTAAAGGCTTTCACTCAGATTCAGTTGGGCCCACCCCACTTTCTCTTTATTAAAGTCTAGTGATTAAGGGACCTTAACCACATCTGCAAAATCCCTTCACAGCAGCACCTGGCTTAGGGTTTTCATTAAATGGAAGAAATATGTATATGCTACAAAATAACCACTGTCTTCCTAATTTCACGAGAGGATATCCTTTAAAACCTGCCCTACACATACACATATGCAATAGAGAAGTCTGAGTTCACTGAAGCCAAATTACCATCAAAAAGCCATAACACTGAACATGTGATATGTAGGACATAGATGACACAATTGTTGCTCTTAAAGAAAGAATAAAGGCTTATGTAAATAAAATAATTTTCTATCTCCCCCAATGCCTGGCTCTGTGCTCTATACATAACAGCTACATAATAATTACTTGAAGAAATAATTGGTGGTCTCAGCTAATTTCTACCCAATTTGACTATGACTGATTTGAGCACTGAATATGAAGTACTGATTGATGAGTACACCGATTGGTCTGCATAAGATGATATCACAGGAAGCAAGATTTGAGTTAATGGCAATATTGTTTTTCTCAGTTCTTTTCCTATTAAATACATGTTAAATGGGTCTTTCTGAAAACAGCACAAAAATGCTCTTATTGTGTTTAACTTATTATATTCAATGGAAACAGGGTATTTCAAACTCATAGTACAAGCAATCATTAAGAATTATCAAAATACTTGAAGAAATAGCAATAACTCATCCTTTGAGGTCAATGGTATAATTTACTCATTCATTCAATAAATATTTATCAAGTGTCTTTTGTATGTTATCACAGTACCATGTGCTGGAGATACAGCCAAGGACAAAACAAAACTCCTGCAAATATAGAGGATATGTTTTGTGGAATGTGACAGAAAATAAACATGTGAATAGTTTAATATACAAAAATATCAATTTATCCATGCAGATTCAATAACTCTGGACCTGAAATTTCTCATGGCTCTCATTTTAAAAAATAAAATAAAATATACACACAAAATCAATGAATATAAAAGTAAATGCACATTGCCTGTGCATACTATCAATGGTGACCTGGGTGAGAAATTTCAAACATTCCATGTAGCATACCATGGAGGGTGCTTCTTAACACTAACAGGGCTAAGAAAAGCATCCATAGACTTGCCCTAAAATAATTACCCAATTTCCCATAGTAGTGAGAGTACATGTATTTAGTAAGAAATCTATACCTTTCAATGTTAATATACATTATAAGTACAAAAAATTCCCTATAATCTTTAAAATGGAACTTTTCTATGATTTAATATTAATAACAGAAAAAAATGGAGGTATTTTAAATTTCATGGTAAATAAAAATTTAGAACTGCACTTGGAACAAGAGATTAGTTTCAAATAGGAAAAGGAGCACATCAAGGCTGTATACTGTCACTCTGATTATTTAACTTATATGCAGAGTACATCATCAGAACACTGGGATGGATGAAGCACAAGCTGGAATCAAGATTGCTGGGAGAAATATCAAAACCTCAGATATGCAGATGCCACCACGCTTATGGCATAAAGTGAAGAACTAAAGAGCCTCTTGATAAAAGTGAAAGAGGAGAGTGAAAAAGTTGGCTTAACGCACAACATTCAGAAAAATAAGATCATGGCATCCGGTCCCATCACTTCATGGCAAAAAGACAGGGAAACATGGCTGGTTTTATTTTTCTGGGCTCCAAAATCACTGGAGATGGTGAATACAGTCATGAAATTAAAGACACTTACTCCTTGGAAGGAAAGTTAACCTAGACAGCATATTAAAAAGCAGAGACATTACTTTGTCCACAAAGGTCCATCTAGTCAAGGCTATGGTTTTCCAGTGGTCATGTATGGATGTGACAGTTGGACTATAAAGGAAGCTAAATGCCGAAGAATCAATGCTTTTGAACTGTGGTGTAGGAGAAGACTCTTAAGAGTCCCTTGGACTGCAAAGAGATCCAACGAGTCCATCCTAAGGGAGATCAGTCCTGGGTGTTCATTGGAAGGACTGATGTTGAAGCTGAAACTCCACTACTTTGGCCACCTGATGTGAAGAGCTGACTCATTTGAAAAGACCCTGATGCTGGTAAAGATTGAGGGCAGAAGGAGAAGGGAACGACAGAGGATGAGATGGTTGGATGGCATCACTGACTCAATGGACATGGGTTTGGTTGGACTCTGGTAGTTGGTGATGTACAGGGAGGCCTGGCGTACTGCAGTTCATGGAGTCACAAAGAGTCAGACATGACTGAGCGACTGAACTGAACTGAACTGAACTGAACTTTGCATATATGTTAAAATAAGCAGAGTGATAATATACAGCCTTGATGTAATCCTTTCTCGATTTGGAACCAGTCTGTTGTTCCATGTCCAGTTCTAACTGTTGCTTCTTGACCTGCACACAGATTTCTCAGGAGGCAGGTCAGGTGGTCTGGTATTCCCATCTCTTTCAGAATTTTCCACAGTTTATTGTGATCCATATGGTCAAAGGCTTTGGCAGAATCAATAAACAAAAGTAGATGTCTGAAACATTCCTGCCTTTTTGATGATCCAACAGATGTTGGCAATTTGATCTCTGGTTCCTCTACCATTTCTAAAACCAGCTTGAACATCTGGAAGTTCACGGTTCACATACTGTTGAAGCCTGACTTGGAGGATTTTGAGCATTACTTTGCTAGGGTGTGAGAGAAGTACAATTGTGCAGTAGTTTGAACATTCTTTGGCATTGCCTCTCTTTGGGATTGGAATGAAAACTGAACTTTTCTAATCCTGTGGCTACTGCTGAGTTTTCCAAATTTGCTGGCATATTGAGTACAGCACTTTCACAGCATCATCTTTTAGGATTTGAAATAGTTCAACTGGAATTCCATCACCTCCACTAGCTTTGTTTTTAGTGACACTTCCTAAAGCCCACTTGACTTTACATTCCAGGATGTCTGGCTCTAGGTAGTGATCACACCATCAGGGTTCACTGGGCTGTGAAGATCTTTTTTGTATAGTTCTTCTGTGTATTTTTGTCACCTCTTCTTAATATATTCTGCTTCTGTTAGGTCCATAACATTTTCTTCCTTTAGTGCTCATATTTGCATGAGAAGTTCCCCTGGTATCTCTAATTTTCTTGAAGAGATCTCTAGTCTTTCCCATTCTATTGTTTTCCTCTATTTCTTTGCATTGATCACTGAGGAAGTCTTTCTAATCTCTCCCTGCTATTCTTTGGAACTCTTCATTCACGTGGGTGTATCTTTCCTTTTCTCCTTTGCCTTTCACTTCTTTTCTTGGCTATTTGTAAGGCCTTGTCAGACAACCATTTTGCCTTTTGCATTTATCTTTGGCATGGTCTTGATCACTGCCTCCTGTACGATGTTATGAACCTCTGTCCATAGTTCTTCAGGCACTCTATCACATATAATCCTTTGAATCTATTTCTCACTTCCACTGTATAGGGATTTGATATAGGTCATACCTGAATGGTCTTACGGTTTTCCCTACTTTCTTCAATTTAAGTCTGAATGTGACAGTAAGGAGTTTATGATCTGAGCCACAGTCAGCTCCCTGGCTTGCTTTTGCTGACTGTAAGAGCTTCTCCATCTTTGGCTGCAAAGAATATGATCAATCTGATTTTGGTATTGACCATCTGGTGATGTCCATGTATAGAGTCTCCTCTTGTGTTGTTGGAAAACAGTGTTTGACTTCCCTGGTGGCTCAGATGTAAAGCATCTGCCTACAATGTGGGAGACCCGGGTTCGACCCCTGGGTTGGAAGGTTCCTCAGGAGAAGGACATGGCAACCCACTCCAGTACTCCTGCCTGGAAAATCCCATGGACAGAGGAGCCTGGTAGGCTACAGTCTTTGGGGTTGCAAAGAGTCAGACACAACTGAGTGACTAAACTTTCACTTCACTTTCACACAATGAATAATACTTATTAATTAGAAAAAAGCAGAACTTCATACTATTATAAACAAAAATATTACATACTAATCTTACTCACTTACTTACTTAGAAAGGGAAAATAAACTGTAAATCTTACAAAGCTGACAGTCAAAAAATCACAAAATTCAGCAAATGCCATAATTTTTTTGTTAACTTTCTGATACATTTTATAATTCATTCTTTACTATATTTTTTGATTACATACTCTAACAACTATGAAAATTATCTTGTATTATTTGGTAATATTTTCTATATTTGGTAATATTTTTGGTAAAATGAAAAAAGCGCTAATTCAGGTTTTCCTCTGACATGGTTAGTCAAAATTTATGGACTTCTTTTTCATGATTATTGGTGATTTAGAAATGTCTTTCAACTTAACAACTCATTACAGGTAATGTCATGTAAATTTTTGTAGTACACTGCAAATTTTTGTGCTAAAACACAGAAAACATAATAATTCTACTTTACATAACTCGCATCAAAAAAGAAGACAGACTTTTCATTATGTAACTGTTATATGCTGTATTATCAAGTATATTCCTGATAAGACGGCATTTCTATTTCAATTAGGCACCAACAGGAATTCCATCCTCCATTTATAATTGTATAGTTCAGTTCAGTTCAGTTCAGTTCATTTGCTCAGTCACGTCCAGCTCTTTGCCACCCCATGGACTGCAGCACGTGAGGCCTCCCTGTACATCACCAATTCCCAGAGTTTACTCAAACTCATGTCCATTGAGTTGGTGATGCCATCCAACCATCTCATCCTCTGTCTTCCCTTCTTCCCCCACCTTCAATCTTTCCCAGCATCAGGGTCTTTTCAAATGAGTCAACTCTTCGCATCATGTGGCCAGGGTATTGGTGTTTCAGCTTCAGCATCAGTCCTTACAGTGAATATTCAGGACTGATTCCCTTTAGGATTGACTGGTTAGATCTCCTTGCAGTCCAAGGGACTCTCAATAGTCTTCTCCAACAACACAGTTCAAAAGCATCAATTCTTCGGCTTCTTCTTTATAATTGTATAATCTGATGATTAAAATAGTTTTCCATAGATTAGCTTCTGGTGCTTAATAATTCAAACATTGTTTCTTCTCCACAACCCTCATAACGGCTGTTTCAAGCCCAGAGGGACATACTCAAATTAACCCTGCTCCTCCATTCTGTGAATGTCAACTGTATCCCCACCTCACTTCCTATTAACAAGATCCCAGCAATGCCTGCCGCCATTCTAATGCCATCTGCCAGAGAGGAAAATGCAATATATGAGTATGGCTTAAAAAAATAAACTTACTTTCATAATTTTTACAAAAACATAAGGCTAAGTGAGAGGTCCAATCTCCTCTGTGGCTCAGTGGTAAAAAATGTGCCTGCAATGCAGGATACATGAGAGATGCAGGTTTGATACCTAGGTTGGGAAGATCCCCTGGAGGAGTGCATGACAACCCACTCCAGCATTCTTGCCTGGAGAATCCCATGGACAGAGGATCCTGGTGGGCTACAGTCCATGGGGTTGCAAAGAGTCAGATAAGCCTGAAGTAACTTAGCAAGCAAGGAAGTGAGAGGCCCAGAGTAATGAGGGCTATTAGTAGGACAATTTAACAGAGAATTTACACAGCTTTTTTGTTTTTGTTGTTGATTTATGCTGCCATATCCCCAGTTTCTTTCCTAATTGCACTGGTTTTGTTGATCTTCATCTACAATAGGATCATTAGCAGTGTAGAGCTGGTTCTTGCACTGCTACAGACTTTACATACTGTGGGATGCAAACTGGGTAAAATCAGTCTCAAATTCAAGACCTTCATCTCATTAGTACCTCTGAATAGAGTAATATATTTGAAATAGTAAGTCATTTTTTTCTACTCTTTTAATCCCCAAACCCATTTTCTCCTAAAATGACTGAGTAGAACTGCTGTGTTGTATAAGCATTATGGCAGCATTAAGAAAAAAAAGAAATGTCTCTCCCCAGCTTTGCTTTCCAAAACTTAAGATCCTCACGGGAGTTGGTGTATTAAGAAGACTATAAAGAAGAGGTGAAGAATACACAAAAGAATTATACAAAAAAGATCTTCATGACCCAGATAATCATGATGGTGTGATCATTCACCTAGAGCCAGAAGTCAAGTGGTCCTTAGGAAGCATCAGTATGAACAAAGCTAGTGGAAGTGAGTGAATTCCAGTTGAACTATTTCAAATTCTAAAACATGATGCTGTGAAAGTGCCCTTAATATGCCAGCAAATTTGGAAAACTCAGCAGTGGCCACAGGACTGCAAAAGGTCAGTTTTCATTCCAATCCCAAAGAAAGGCAATGCAAAAGAATGCTCAAACTACTGCACAATTGCTGTCATCTCACTTAGCAGCAGCAGCAGCAAATGCTAGTAAAGTAATGCTCAAAATCCTCAAAGCCAGGCTTCAACAGTACGTGAACCATGAAGTTCCAGATGTTCAAGCTGGATTTAGAAAAGGCAGAGGAATCAGAGATCAAATTGTCAACATCTGTTGGATCATCAAAAAAGCAGAAGAGTTCCAGACAACCATCTATTTCTGCTTTATTGACTATGCCAAAGCCTTTGACTGTATTGATCACAACAAACTGGAAAATTCTGAAAGAGATGAGAATACCAGACCACCTGACCTGCCTCCTGAGAAATCTGTATGCAGGTCAAGAAGCAACAGTTAGAACTGGACATAGAACAACAGACTGGTTCCAAAGCGGGAAAGGGGTATGTCAGGCTGTATATTGTCACCCTGATTATTTAATTTATATGCAGAGCACATCATGCGAAATGCCAGGCTGGATGAGGTGCAAGCTGGAATCAAGATTGCTGGGAGAAATAGCAATAACCTCAGATATGCAGATGACACCATCCTTATGGCAGAAAGCAAGTAAGAACTAAATGAAAGTGAAAGAGGAGAGTGAAAAAGTTGGCTTAAATTTCAACATTCAGAAAACTAAGATCACAGCATCTGGTCCCATCACTTCATTCCTAATAGATGGGAAAAGAATGGAAACAGTGAGAGACTTTATTTTCTTGGGCTCCAAAATCACTCCAAGATCACAGCAGCCATGAAATTAAAAGAGGCTTACTCCTTGGAAGAAAAGTTGTGACCAACCTAAACAGCATATTATAAAGCAGAGACATTATTTTGCCAACAAAGGTCCATCTAGTCAAAGCTATGGCTTTTCCATTTGTCATGTATGGATGTGAACACTGAAGTATAAAGAAAGCTGAGCGCTGAAGAACTAATGCTTTTGAACTGTGGTGTTGGAGAAGACTCTTGACAGTCCCTTGGGCTGCAAGGACATCCAACCAGTTAATCCTAAAGAAAATCAGTCCTGAATATTCATTGGAAGGACTGATGCTGAGGCTGAAACTCCAATATATTGGCCACCTGACGCAAAGAGCTGACTCATTTGAAAGGACCCTGATTCTGGGAAAGACTGAAGGTGGGAGGAGAAGGGGATGACAGAGGATGAGATGGTTGGATACCATCACTGACTCGATGGACATGAGTTTGAGTAAACTCTGGGAGTTGGTGATGGACAGGGAGGCCTGGTGTGTTGTAGTCCATGGGGTTGCAAAGATTTGGACATGACTAAACTGAACTGAACTCCTAATTTAAAAAATCAGAAAAACAATAATATGAGAATTCAGATTCTGGTCCCTAGACAGATAAAGATTCCTCCATTAAAGAGAAAAAAAAAGAGAGAGAGAGAGAGCTGGAGGAGATGTGATGAAAATGTAGGGATTGGAGAAGGAAGCTGAAGGGTAAGGAAGGGTGACATGAGCCCTGGTTTCTGGGCCCTGTGTCCTATTCAAGACAAATCTCTGGACTCAAAATCCCAAAGAGAAGAAGATGCACGGCGAATCTGGGAAGAATGTGTCAGCATGATGGTGAGTTCAGTACCTCAACACAGCATGGCATCCCACACTCGTACACAGACCACTGAAGGGGCCAACCAGACAGGAAAGAGAGATGTGTCAGACATGACTGTGAGGACTAAGGACTAGGTAAGACGATGGACATCGATGCAGATATTTGTGAGGACAAGTGACAGGAAGGGTCTACTCTCCTCAGATGGAGTAGAGGGGATTGTTTTTTATCCTTCCAGTTTTACTGAGATACAACAGACATACAGCACTATATAAATTTAAGGTAAACAGCAAAATGATTTTTTTCAGCATAACGTTTTGACTGACATACATCATGAAATGATTATCACAAAAATTTAGTGAACATCCATTACCTCAGTTCAGTTCAGTTCAGTCGCTCAGTTGTGTCTGACTCTTTGCGACCCCATGAATAGCAGAACGCCAGGCCTCCCTGTTCATCACCAACTCCGGAGTTCACTCAGACTCACATCCGTTGAGTCAGTGATGCCATCCAGCCATCTCATCCTCTGTCGGCCCCTTCTCCTCCTGCCCCCAATCCCTCTCAGCATCAGAGTCTTTGCCAATGAGTCAACTCTTCACATGAGGTGGCCAAAGTACTGGAGTTTCAGCTTTAGCATCAGTCCTTCCAAAGAACACCCAGGACTGATCTCCTTCAGAATGGACTGGTTAGATCTCCTTGCAGTCCAAGGGACTCTCAAGCGTCTTCTCCAACACCACAGTTCAAAAGCATCAATTCTTCGGCCCTCAGCTTTCTTCACGGTTCAACTCTCACATCCATACATGACCACTGGAAAAATCATAGCCTTGACTAGACGGACCTTCGTTGGCAAAGTAATGTCTCTGCTTTTTAATATGCTATCTAGGTTGGTCATAACTTTTCTTCCAAGGAGTAAGCGTCTTTTAATTTCATGGCTGCAATCACCATCTGCAGTGATTTTGGAGCCCCCAAAAATAAAGTCTGACACTGTTTCCACTGTTTCCCCATCTATTTCCATGAAGTGATGGCACCAGTATCCATGATCTTCGTTTTCTGAATGTTGAGCTTTAAGTCAACTTTTATACTCTCCTCTTTCACTTTCAGAGATTATAAATTATTTGTGTACAATAACCATGAAACATGTTTATGATTTTTGAAGCTTAGTTCAGTCACTCAGTCATGTCTGACTCTTGAAGCCTCATGCACTGCAGCATGCCAGGCTTCCATGTCCACCACCAAAACACGGAGTTTGCTCAAGCTTATGTACATTGAGTCAGTGATGCCATCCAGCCATCTCATCCTCTGTTGTCCCCTTCTCCTCCTGCCTTTAATATTTCCCAGCATCACGGTCTTTTCCACTGAGTCAGTTCTTCACATCACGAGGCCAAATATTGGAGCTTCAGCTTCAGTATCAGTCCTTCAAGTGAATATTCAAGACTGATTTCCTTTAGGATGGACTAGTTTGATCTCCTTGCAGGGCAAGTGACTCTCAAGATTCTTCCCCAACTCCACAGTTCAAAAGCATCAATTCTTCAGTGCTCAGCTATCTTTATGTTCCAACTCTCAAATCCTTACATGACTACCTATGCTATGGAAAAAACATAGCTTTGACTAGACAGACCTTGTCAGTAAAGTAATGTCTCTGCTTTTTAATACACTGTCTAGGTTAGTCATAGCTTTTCTTCCAAGGAGTAAGCGTCTTTTAATTTCATAGCTGCAGTCACCATCTGCAGTGATTTTGGAGCTCAGGAAAATAGTCTCTCACTGTTTCCACTGTTTCCCCATGCATTTGCCATGAAGTGATGGCACCAGATACCATAATCTTCATTTTTTGAATGTTGAGTTTTAAGCCAGATTTTCCACTTTTATCTCTCTTTTACATCAAGAGGCTTTTTAGTTCCTCTTCACTTTCTGCCTTAAAAGGGTGATGTCATCTGCATATCTGAGGTTATTGATATTTCTCCTGGCAGTCTTGATTCCAGCTTGTGCTTCTTCCAGCCCAGCGTTTCTCATGATGTACTCTGCATAGAAATTAAATAAGCAGGGTGACAATATACAGCCTTGACGTACTCCTTTCCCCATTTGGAGACAGTCTGTTTTTCCATGTCCAGTTCTAACTGTTACTTCCTGACCTGCATATAGGTTTCTCAAGAGGCAGGTCGGGTGGTCTGGTATTCCCATCTCTTTCAGAATTTCCCACAGTTTATTGTGATCTACACAGTCAAAGGCTTTGGCATAGTCAATAAAGCAGAAATAGATGTTTTTCTGGAACTCTCTTGGTTTTTGGATGATCCAGCGGATGTTGGCAATTTGATCTCTGGTTCCTCTGCCTTTTCTAAAACCAGCTTGAACATCTGGAAGTTCATGGTTCACATATTGCTGAAGCCTGGCTTGGAGAATTTTGAGCATTACTTTACTAGCGTGTGAGATGAGTGCCATTGTGCGGTAGTTTGAGCATTCTTTGGCATTGCCTTTCTTTGGGATTGGAATGAAAATTGACCTTTTCCAGTCCCATGGGCACTGCTGAGTTTTCCAGATTTGCTGGCATATTGAGTGCAGTACTTTCACAGCATCATCTTTCAGGATTTGAAACAGCTCTACTGGAATTCCATCACCTCCACTAGCTTTGTTCATAGTGATGCTTTCTGAGGCCCACTTGACTTTACATTCCAGGATATCTGGAAAAGAAAACGGGAAAAAATGTCCTTGTGATGAGAACTCTTAGGGTTACTCTCTTAACTTTCATATACAACATATAGCAGTGCTAATTATGTTAATCATGTGGTATATTACAGCCCTAGTACCTATCTGTCTTACAATTGAAAGTCTATACATTTTGATCACCTTTATCCAATTGCCTCTCCCCGACCTCTCCTTCTGAGCTACGAGTTTGTTTCTTTAGTTTTTTGTTGTTTTTTTTTTTTCATATAATTGACCTACAAACATAATGTTAATTCTTGGTATGCAACATATTGAGTGGATATTTCTATGGATTATAAAATGGTCACCACAATAAGTCATCTGTCATCATACAAAGATACTACATTACTACTGACTATACTATCCAGGCTGTACATTTCATCTCCAGGACTCATTTGTTTTGTAACTGGAAGTCTGTACCTCTTCATCTCCCACACCTATTTCTCTAATTTCTTCCACCCTGCCAGACTGGCAGACTACAAATAGATATCAAACCAAGATATAAAAATTATAAGATATAAGAATTATAGACAGAATTAAGAATTAAAATAACAAAAACAAAAAATTATACATGT
The DNA here is from genome assembly GCF_016772045.2 of Ovis aries. Lineage (NCBI taxonomy): Eukaryota > Metazoa > Chordata > Mammalia > Artiodactyla > Bovidae > Ovis > Ovis aries. Next base: position 175,406,896 of record NC_056054.1, on the reverse strand, counting down.
GTACACACACACACAAAATAGATCTTGCCTACCTAAACTGAACCCTGAAGAGCAAGCATATCTTGCACACCTGGTTATCAGGGGCAATGCCATTCCATTATAAGCATTCAAAAAAATGGCTTTTCCTAAGAAAAATCAAAGATTTTATAGGTAGAAAAAAAAATCTCAAAATTCTCAAGGGAATTCTGGGTAACTCAGTAATTCAGACAAGTTTCTTTCATGAAGAAAGACATCAATATTAATGCATTCTAGGTCTAAGTATTTCACACTCTAAGTGGAAAAAAAGGTGTGTTTAATTATAAATCTATTACTATAAAAGTTACATCATTACAACATCTAGGCTTAAAATTGTCATTAATGAGCTATTTTTTTAATTACAAACATGAGAACCTTGATATTAATTTTAAATATATTGGCTATATTCTAGATGAAATGACTTTTTATGAGGCTCATATTATTCTTAGTCCTTAGACTCCCATAAATTTCATAGAACATTAGAACATCAATTTTAAATTGGCAAATATGCTAGATCACTAGCTGTATGTGTCTAATTTGGCTGATAATCAAAGGCATATATAGTTCATTTTTTACAGAATTGCATTCAATTAGCTGAAATTACAATTTCAAGCTAGTTGAATGCACCAGCCATACTCTTATTACCCTCTAATAAATGGTCTCCACACAGCCTCACTTAGAGGAGAGATGTGCTGAGAGGAATTCATACATATAGGAAATAAATTCAATCAGAGATCTATTTCACCTGTGCCTTCCTGCTAAGTCGCTTCAGCCAGGTCCAGCTCTTTGCGACCTTATGGACTACAGCCTGCCAAGTTCCTCTGTCCATTGGATTCTTCAGGCAAGAATACTGGGGAGGGTTGCCATGCCCTCCTCTAGGGAATCTTGCCGACCCAAGGATCAAACCCCTTTCTTCTGTGGCTCCTGCTTTGGCAGGTGGGTTCTTTAACAACAGCGCCACCTGGGAAGCCCATGTTTCACCTTGGGCTTCATTAAAGGTCCTCTCAAAAAGTAATCGGGAGCGACTTTCCTGGTGGTCCATTGGTTGACTCCAGACTCCCAAATCAGAGAGCACAATTGAATCCCTGGTCAGGAAAGCGCCCACATGCGACATAATAAGGCCAAAAAGAAGTTGCCTGGAGGCTTGACAGAAGCTGGACAGACCCCTGGTTTGGCGTAGCAAACACACGGCACCCAGTTCCCTGAAGCCAGGAGGACTGCACAGGGCACTGATAAGCTGCTTGGCCAAGTTTACAACATGAAAAGAACCTGAAGAAGCAGCTCCATATGTGCAAGTAGCCTCACACGCAGGAAGACCAGGTGTCATGTTGCTCTATGGTTTCACGTGGACTGTGAGGTCTCACGTGGACTATAAACGTGGTAAGCCTGAGTCTGTGCCCGCTGAGCTGGCAAATGCACAGAGAGCAAGCACAGCACCTAGTCAATGACCGACAGTCATTGGCCAGGATTTTCTGTGTCTATGGGATTATCCAGACAAGGATACTGGAGGGAATTGCCACGCCTTCTGAGGGGAATTGTTCATGGTTCAGTTCAGTTCAGTTCGGTGGCTCAGTCGTGTCGATTCTGTGACACCATGGACTCCAGCGGGACCAGGCTTCCCTGTCCATCACCAACCCCTGGAGCTTGCTCAAATTTATGTCCATCGTGTTGGTGCTGCCATTCAACCATGTCATCCTCTGTCCTCCCCCTCTCCTCCTGCATTCAATCTATCTCCACATCAGGGTCTTTTCCAGTGACTCAGTTCTTCCCATCAAGTGGCCAAAGTATTAGAGTTTCAGCTTCAACATCAGTCCTCCCAATGAATATTCAGGACTGATTTCCTTTAGGATAGACTGGTTGGATCTCCTTGCAGTCCAAGGGACTCTCAAGAGTCTTCTCCAACACCACAGTTCAAAACCATCAATTCTTCTGTGCTCAGCTTTCTTTATGGTCCAACTGTCACATCCATATATGACTACTAGAAAAACCATAGCTTTGATTAGACAGATATTTGTCAGCAAAGTAATGTCTCTGCTTTTCAATATGCTGTCTAGGTTGGTCATAGTTTTTCTTCCAAGGAGCAAGCCTCTTTTAATTTCATGGCTGCAACCACCATCTGCAGTGATTTTGTAGCCCAAGAAAATAAAGTCTGTCACTGTTTCCAATGTTTCCCCACCTATATGCCATGGAGTGATGGGACTGGATGTCATGATCTTCATTTTTTGAATGTAGAGCTTTAAGCCAGCTTTTTCACTCTCCTCTTTCACTTTCATCAAAAGGCTCTTTAATACCTCTTCACTTTCTGCCATAAGGGTGGTGTCATCTGCATATCTGAGGTTATTGATATTTCTCCCAGCAATCTTGATTCCAGCCTGTGATTCCTGCAGCCCAGCATTTCTCATGATGTACTCTGCATATAAGTTAAATAAGCAGGGTGATGATACACAGCCTTGGCATACTCCTTTCTCAATTTGGAACCAGTCTGTTGTTCCATGTCCCACTGCAACTGTTGCTTCTTGACCTGCATACAGATTTCTCAGGAGACAGGGATGTTTGTCTGGTATTCACATCTCTTGAAGAATTTTTCACAGTCTGTTGTGATCCACACAATCAAAGGCTTTAGTGTAGTCAATTAAACAGAAGTAGATGTTTTTCTAGAATTCTTTTGCTTTTTTGATGATCCAACAGATGTTGACAATTTGATCTCTGGTTCCTCTGCATTTTCTAAAACCAGCTTGAAAATCTGAAAGTTTGCAGTTCACGTACTTCCAGAAGAAGCCTGGCTTGGTGAATTTTGAGCATTACTTTACTAGCATCTGAGATTAGTGCAATTGTGCAGTAGTTTGAACATTCTTTGGCATTGCCTTTCTTTGAAATTGGAGTGAAAACTGACTTTTTCCAGTCCTGTGGCCACTGCTGAGTTTTCCAGATTTGTTGACATATTGAGTGCAGCACTTTCACAGCATCATCTTTTAGGATTTTGAAATAGCTCATCTGGAATTCCATCATCTCCACTAGCTTTGAATGTAATGAGGCCTACTTGACTTCACAGTCCAAGATGTCTGGGTCATGAAGATCTTTTTTTGTGTAGTCTGTGTATTCTTGCCACCTCTTCTTAATATCTTCTGCTTCTGTTAGGTCCATAGTATTTCTATCCTTTGTTGTGCTCATCTTTACATGAAATGTTCCTTTGGGATCTCTAATTTTCATGAAGAGATCCCTAGTCTTTCCCTTCTGTTGTTTTCCTCTATTTCTTTGCATTGATAACTGAAGAAGACTTTCTTATCTTTCCTTGCTATTCTTTAGAACTCCACATGGTATATCCAACTAAATTTGTTAAATTTAAATTTGAACAACAAAGGATATGGTAACAGCAACAACAACAACAACAACAACAACAACAAAGGCGCCAGTTTGGGAAAGTTCCCAATTTCAGTCTGAGTTACCTAAAACCCTAAAGTCATTTTATTTGTTTATTTTTTTAGCTTTATTGTCTTATTTATTTATTTATTTTACTTTACAATACTGTACTGGTTTTGCCATATATTGACATGAATCTGCCACGGGTGTACGTGAGTTCCCAATCCTGAACCCCCCTCCCACCTCTCTCCCCATATCATCTCTCTGGATCATCCCAGTGCACCAGCCCCAAGCATCCTGTATCCTGTATCGAACCTAGACTGGCGATTCGAAGGATTAGAATTGGTAATGAGAAAGAAAGCTTACGAAGTAAAATTTTCATGGGTCTTTTCTTCTTTATTCTCCTGTAGCCACCTGGAGTACTTCAGAGCTTCCTCTTTTTTGAATTATGACAGAAATGTTCACTTGCCAGCAGCTGACCACACGGATAGATGCTTGGAGAAGGATCCGGGCCATTTGCCCGTAGCAAATAAGGTTTTGTAAGAATCCAAATTTGAGTCAGGACTGGGAGAGGGAGTAAGGTTCCAGTAGTGGGCTTGAGGATGCGGATTGAAGATGCATGCAAGCTGTAAATCTCATTATCATTTTCAGGGTGATAAAGGACAAAAAGACAATGTGAAGTAAATCTCTAAATTCCCCCAGGGAGTCAAGTGTGACAATTCTGTAAATTTTCCATTATGTAAAATTTTATTTTCACATATAAAAACAAGAAAATATGCAAAACAATGCAGTTATTTCCTTTTAACACAATCATGATTAAAATAAACTACCTGGTAGGCTGTAATCCAAAAAGGGCACAAAGCAACTGACTACTCACACATATATAACACTCGGTCATTCAACAAACAAATATCTGAAAACTGGATACAATGATAAACAGGAAACATACTGTTTCTAATTTTCATGAAATGTATAGTCCAGTAATATGTGTGTCTGTGTTTGGGGGGTAGAGTAGGGCTTAATCAATTTCTTCATTCATTGAACTAATATTTATCAAATGATAACAATACTCTAGACCTATTTTTGTTGTTATTGCTGTTCAGTAGATAAGTCACATCTGACTCTTTGCAACCTCGTGAACTGCAGCATGCCAGGCTCCCTGTCTTTCACTATCTTTCAGAGTTTGTTCAAATTCACATTCACTGAGTCAGTGATGCTAGCCAACCATCTCATCCTCTGACACCCCCTTCTCCTTCTGCCCTCAATCTTTCCCAACATCAAGGTCTTTTCAAGTGATACAGCTCTTCACATCAGGTGGCCAAAATATTGGAGTTTCAGCTTCAGCATCAGTCCTTCCAATGAATTTTCAAGGTTGATTTCCTTTAGGATGGACTGGTTTGATCTCCTTGCAGTCCAAGGGACTCGTAAGAGTCTTCTCCAGCACAACAATTTCAAAGCATCGATTCTTTGGTGCTCAGCCTTCTCTATGGTCCATCTCTCACATCTGTACATGACTACTGGACAATTCATAACTTATACTATACAGAGCTTCATCAGCAAAGTGAAAAGTCTTCTTTTATATGCTAGCAATGAACGCATCTCCTTTTCTTGGGATGACTCACATTCTAATGAGATAAACAATAAATAAGCAAATAACATTCATGGTATTCGTAAATCCTATTAGGAAAATAAAAAGCAAGAGAATGATAAGACTGTGTGATTTCTGCATGAGCTCATGCTATTTAAGATTTTACAATTTAGTGGTTTAGGGCAGCTCCTTTTTGGAGGTGATATTTCAGCAGAAATCTTAATAAAATTAGGAAATGAGTCATTGGAATATATAAGGAAGAAACATTTGGAGCAGAGACCCTGAGTTGGAAATACACTTATATGTTTAATATTATGAATTACAAATTTATTGAGTATGCAACTTATTGAACTCTAACTATATGCCAAGAAACAAAGATGTGGTATAAGTAAACTAAAAATAAATGAAATCCTAACTCTCAAGAGGTATGTTATCCCTCAAGGATTACAACAGAAACAGATACTAAGGCAAAGCTCTGTCACCCTAATCAACTCCAGGTAGTTGGGAAAATTGTCTTTAAAATAATCTGATAAAGTGAATATGTGGAATTAATTAATACCATTAAGGAGAACAAGAAACTGGAATCTGCAAAGTTAAATCAGCTCTAAGAAAGATATGACCATTAGAAACAAGAGTATTGAAATGTCATCAGTAGGTGGATAGGTTTAATTCAGTTCAGTTCAGTCTCTCAGTTGTGTCCAACTCTGTGCGACCCCATGAACCAGAACACACCAAGTCTCCCATTCCAACTCCCAAAGTTTACCCATCTCATGGGAACTGAGTCGGTGATGCCATCCAACCATCTCATCCTCTCTTGTCCCCGTCTCCTCCTGTCCTCAATATTTCCCAGCATCAGGGTCTTTTCAAATGAGTCAGCTCTTCGCATCAGGTGGCCAAAGCATTGGAGTTTCAGCTTCAACATCAGTTCTTCCAATGAACATTCAAGACTGATGTACTTTAGGATGGACTGGTTGGATCTCCTTGCAGTCCAAGGGACTTTCAAGAGTCTTCTCCAACACCACAGTTCAAAAGCATCAACTCTTCAGCGCTCAGCTTTCTTTATAGTCCAACTCTCATATCCATACATGACTACTAGAAAAACCATAGCCTTGACTAGATGGACCTTTGTTGGCAAAGTAATGTCTATGCTTTTAAATATGCTATCTATATTGATAATAACTTTCCTTCCAAGGAGTAAGCATCTTTTAATTTCATGACTGCAATCGCCATCTGCATTAATTTTGGAACCAAAAAAAATAAAGTCTGACACTGTTTTCACTATTTCCCCATCTGTTTGCCATGAAGTGATGGGACCGGATGCCATGATCTTCGTTTTCTGAATGTTGAGCTTGAAGCCTACTTTTTCACTCTCCTCTTTCACTTTCATCAAGAGGCTCCTTAGTTCTTCTTCACTTTCTGCCATAAGGGTGGTGTCATCTGCATATCTGAGGTTATTGAGATTTCTCCTGGCAATCTTGATTCCAGCTTGTGCTTCATCCAGCCAAGCATTTCTCATGACGTACTCTGAACTAAAGTTAAATAAGCAGGGTGACAATATACAGCCTTGAGCTACTCCTTTTCCTATTTGGAATCAGTCTGTTGTTCCATGCCCAGTTCTAACTATTGCTTCCTGACCTGCATACAGGTTTCTCAAGAGGCAGGTCAGGTGGTCTGGTATTCCCATCTCTTTCAGAATTTTCCACACTTTATTGTGATCCACACAGTCAAAGGCTTTGGCATAGTCAGTAAAGTAGAAACAGATGTTTCTCTGGAACTATCTTGCTTTTTTGATGATATAGTGGATGTTGGCCATTTGATCTCTGGTTCCTCTGCCTTTTCTAAAACCAGTTTGAACATCTGGAAGTTCACGGTTCATGTATTGCTGAAGCCTGGCTTGGAGAATTTTGAGCATTACTTTACCAGTGTGTGAGATGAGTGCAATTGTGCAGTAGTTTGAATGTTCTTTGACATTGCCTTTCTTTGGGATTGGAATGAAAGCCGACCTTTTCCAGTCCCATGGGCACTGCTGAGTTTTCCAAATTTGCTGGCATATTGAATGCAGCACATTCACAGCATCATCTTTCAGGATTTGAAATAGCTCAACTGGAATTACATCACTTTCACTAGCTTTGTTCATAGTGATGCTTCCTAAGGCTCACTTGACTTCACATTCTAGGATGTCTGGCTCTAGGTAAGTGTGAGTGATCACACCATCATGATTATCTTGGTCATGAAGATGTTTTTTGTACAATTCTTCTGTGTATTCTTGCCACCTCTTAATATCGTCTCTTCTGTTAGGTCCATACCATTTCTGTCCTTTATTGAGCCCATCTTTGCATGAAATGTTCCCTTGGTATCTCTAATTTTCTTGAAGAGATCTCTAGTCTTTCCCATTCTGCTGTTTCCCTCTATTTCTTTGCATTGATCGCTGAGGAAGGCTTTCTTATCTCTGCTTGCTATTCTTTGGAACTCTGCATTCAAACGAGTATATATTTCCTTTTCTCCTTTGCTTTTCACTTTCTTTTCACAGCCATTTGTAAAGCCTCCTCAGACAGCCATTTTGCTTTTTTACATTTCTTTTTCTTGGGGATGGTCTTGATTCTTGTCTCCTGTACAACATCACAAATCTCCATCCATAGTTCATCAGGCACTCTGTCTATCAGATCTAGCCCCTTAACTCTATTTCTCACTTCCACTGTATAATCATAAGGGATTTTATTTAGGTCATACCTGAATGCTATAGTGGTTTTCCCTACTTTCTTCAATTTAAGTCTGAATTTGGCAAAAAGGAGTTCGTGATCTGAGCCACAGTCAGCTCCTGGTCTTGTTTTTGTTGACTGTATAAAACTTCTCCATCTTTGCTGCAAAGAATATAATCAATCTGATTTCGACGTCGACCATCTGATGATGTGCATGTGTAGAGTCCTCTCTCTGTTGTTGGAAGAGGGTGTTTGCTATGATCAGTGCGTTCACTTGGCAGATCTCTATTAGCCATTGCCCTGCTTCATTCTGTATTCCAAGGCCAAATTTGCCTGTTTCTCCAGGTGTTTCTTGATTTCCTACTTTTGCATTCCAGTCCCCTATAATGAAAAGGACATCTTTTTGGGGTGTTAGTTCTAGAAGGTCTTGTAGGTCTTCATAGAACCTTTCAACTTCAGCTTCTTCAGCATTACTGGTTGGGGCATAGACTTGGATTACCATGATATTGAATGGTTTGCCTTGGAAATGAACAGAGAGCATTCCATCGTTTTTGAGATTGCATCCAAGAACTGCATTTCGAACTCTTGTTGACTATGATGGCTACTCCATTTCTTCTAAGGGATTCCTGGCCACAGTAATGGATATAATGGTCATCTGAGTTAAATTCACCCATTCCAGTCTATCTTAGTTCGCTAATCCTAGAATGTCGATGTTCACTCTTGCCATCTCTTGTTTTACCACTTCCAATTTACCTTGATTTGCGGACCTAACATTCCAGGTTCCTATGCAATATTGCTCTTTACAGCAATGAACCTTGCTTCTATCACCCACACCATCCACAACTGGGTGTTGTTTTGCTTTGGCTCCATCTCTTCATTCTTTTTGGAGTAATATCTCTACTGATCTCCAGTAGCATATTGGGCACCTACCAACCTGGGGAGTTCATCTTTCAGTGTCCTATCTTTTTGCCTTTTCATACTGTTCATAGGGTTCTCAAGGCAAAAATATTGAAGTGGTTTACCATTCCCTTCTCCAGTAGACCACATATGACCATTAGGAACAAGAGTATTAAAATTTCATCAGTAGGAGGATGGGTACAGGAGAAAACAGATTTTTTGAAAAGGCATAATGAGTTTTTAAAAAAGTACTGTTAGAAGCAAATTTGGTTACAATGGTGTCATGTAAATACTAGTCATGACTGATTAAAAAATTACACAAATTATTTATATGTCTGAGAAATCTGTATGCAGGTCAGGAAGAAACAGTTAGAATTGGACATGGAACAACACACTGGTTCCAAATAGGAAAAGGAGTACATCAAGGCTGTATATTGTCACCCTGCTTATTTAACTTCTATGCAGAGTACATCATGAGAAACGCTGGACTGGAAGAAACACAAGCTGGAATCAAGATTGCCGGGAGAAATATCAATAACCTCAGATATGCAGATGACACCACCCTTATGGCAGAAAGTGAAGAGGAACTAAAAGCCTCTTGATGAAAGTGAAAGTGGAGAGTGAAAAAGTTGGCTTAAAGCTCAACATTCAAAAAACAAAGATCATGGCATCCGGTCCCATCACTTCATGGGAAATAAATGGGAAAACAGTGAAAACAGTGTCAGACTTTATTTCTGGGGGCTCCAAAATCACTGCAGATGGTGTTGCAGCCATGAAAATAAAAGATGCTTACTCCTTGGAAGAAAAGTGATGGCCAACCTAGACAGCATGTTCAAAAGCAGAGACATTAGTTTGCCAACTAAGGTCCATCTAGTCAAGGCTATGGTTTTTCCTGTGGTCATGTATAGATGTGAGAGTTGGACTATGAAGTAGGCTGAGTGCCAAAGAATTGATGCTTTTGAACTTTGGTGTTGGAGAAGACTCTTGAAAGTCCCTTGGACTGATCCACCAGTCCATCCTAAAGGAGATCAGTCCTGGGTGTTCATTAGAAGGACTGATGCTGAAGCTGAAACTCCAGTACTTTGGCCACCTCACGCGAAGAGTTGACTCATTGGAAAAGACTCTGATGCTGGGAGGGATTGTGGGCAGGGGGAGAAGGGGACGACAGAGGATGAGATGCCTGGATGGCATCACTGACTCAATGGACATGAGTCTGAGTGAACTCCAGGAGTTGGTGATGGACAGGGAGGCCTGGCGTGCTGCAATTCGTGGGGTCACAAAGAGTCGGACACGACTGAGCAACTGAACTTAACTGATACTTTTCCTATCAATGACTAATGTCTTCATTGTGCACTTAGTAGGACTGTTAAGACAATTAAGAACTTTTAAAACAATAGATTCCTAAGTTTTCTGTTATTAACAATCTAAATCATACAACTTTATGGGAGAAGTAAACCAATTCAGGAATTCCGAATAGTTTTATTAGAAATTCTTCTATTTCTGGTTTCACTAAGTAATCTATCACCTTCTGAGAAAATAGAAGGGTTTTGAAGGTCGTCATAAATAATCTATTCCCTTATCAAAGGGAATATTTTTGCCACATGCATGTACAAACATAAGTTCTGACTTGTCAAAAAGATGTGATATAATGGGGCTGAAATTGCTGAGGTTACTTATCTCTTTTATTTCTAGAATATCTCAAAGAACTCAGCCAAACTTTTGTGCAGAGGCAACAGAAATAAGGAGAGTGGATTAAAAATTGATTTCAGATATTCTGTGAAAATTATTTCATTAGTTTTAAAAATTAAACTACCAATCACTTAAAACATTCTTAGATTTTTTTTTTCTTTGTTAGTTTGGTCAGGTTAGAGTTCAACTGGGATTAAAAGTTAGTGTATTCTGAGTCATTTCTAAAGAAGAGTCAACACCCTTTAAGAACTGAAGCTACCAGAAGAGAGACAACCAGCCAGGTAGGTTAAGAATTTAATTAAACTATAACAAAGCCAAGGGCAAGAATTGCATTCCATGCTTTCTGAACTTCAGACATTTACGCCAATCTACCCTTTTAAATTAATGCTGGTTTACTGTACCAATGCGTAAGAAATTCACCCACTCTCTAGGCATTTGTAAACTTAAGCCATGGCAAGACAGATTAAAATCAAATATTCAAGTGCCTACTGTATGCCAAATCCTGGGTGAGATATTCCAGGGGCTTTCCACACTTTAAATGCTCTTAATAAAATAACCTCAAAAATGACTTTTGACAAACTAATTCTTCACCTGCTGTTCTATCTCAAGCTGCTCTCAGAAATAATATCCAAGAAAAGAGAGTACATCTGAAACACCATGACCCTAATCATCTACTCTCATACCTTGCAATTGTGAGTAAATAGCCTGTTAGGGGCAAATCCAATCTTTTCTTTGCTGCCAAAAGCCCTCCAACCACACCTGTAACTTCTTTAGACACATTTTTATAGAGAGTCTAGTTCACAAAGTATGAATGACTATGAAAGATCTTGCTATTTTTAACTGATATTCCTGTGTATAAACGCACCTAACCTACTCTCACATATACACGTGTGTTCATACCATTAATGTTATTCATTCAGGATATTTAATCATAGAATTTCCTCTCCACCTTAAATATTTCGTTAAACAAAATATTTCCTAGTTGCCACTCAATTATGAAATGATTGTTCCACAGCAACATCTTCTAAAGTGCTATCAGAAATTGGTGCCATTATCAAATAAGTTTGGAAAACACTGTTTAATATCTCCCACCACTTTCCAACTTAGAAAGTTAGAATTGAAACCTGTATGTTTCTTGAGAAATACAGTTGTATAGAACCTGTATGACTATACTTAGCCAACTCCTCCAAACTTGATTTTTATAAAATCCTTTGCTAGAATATTTATTTTAATAATCTGAGAAACTAGTGCTTGGGAGCAGTGCCTAGCAAGATTTAATCCGTAAAATAATCACCTGGAGAAAATGTTGAACTTGGTAATCTAAACTAGCAGGTCAAGGATGGGACTGAGAGTCTGCATTTCTGCCAATCTGCTTGGCAATGTCTGCATTTCACATCTGCTGACCACACTTTGAATCCCCATATGAGAGAGAACAGTTCAGTTCAGTTCAGTCGCTCAGTCCTGTCTGACTCTTTGCGACCCCATGAATCGCATCACTCCAGGCCTCCCTGTCCATCACCATCTCCCGGAGTTCACTCACACTCACATCCATCGAGTACGTAATGCCATCCAGCCATCTCATCCTCGGTCGTCCCCTTCTCCCCCTGCCCACAATCCCTCCCAGCATCAGAGTCTCTTCCAATGAGTCAACCCTTCGCATGAGGTGGCGAAAGTACTGGAGCTTCAGCTTTAGCATCATTCCTTCCAAAGAAATCCCAGGGTTGATCTCCTTCAGAATGGACTGGTTGGACTTCCTTGCAGTCCAAGGGACTCTCCAGAGTCTTCTCCAACACCACAGTTCAAAAGCATCAATTCTCTGGCACTCAGCCTTCTTCACAGTCCAACTCTCACATCTATACATGACCACAGGAAAAACCATAGCCTTGACTAGATGGACCTTAGTCGGCAAAGTAATGTCTCTGCTTTTGAATATACTGTCTAGGTTGGTCATCACTTTTCTTCCAAGGAGTAAGCGTCTTTTAATTTCATGGCTGCAGTCACCATCTGCAGTAATTATGGAGCCCAAAAAAATAAAGTCTGACACTGTTTCCACTGTTTCCCCATCTATTTCCCATGAAGTGATGGGACCGGATGCCATGATCTTCGTTTTCTGAATGTTGAGCTTGAAGCCAACTTTTTTGCTCTCCTCTTTCACTTTCATCAAAAGGCTTTTTAGCTCCTTTTACTTTCTGCCATAAGGGTGGTGGTCATCTGCATATCTGAGGTTATTGATATTTCTCCTGCAATCTTGATTCCAGCTTGTGTTTCTTCCAGTCCAGCGTTTCTCATGATGTACTCTGCATAGAAGTTAAATAAGCAGGGTGACAATATACACCCTTGACGTACTCCTTTTCCTATTTGGAACCAGTGTGTTGTTCCATGTCCAGTTCTAACTGTTTCTTCCTGACCTGCATACAGATTTCTCAAGAGGCAGGTCAGGTGGTCTGTATTCCCATCTCTTTCAGAATTTTCCACAGTTTATTGTGATCCACACAGCAAAGGCTTTGGCATAGTCAATAAAGCAGAAATAGATGTTTTCTGGAACACTCTTGCTTTTTCCATGATCCAGCGGATGTTGGCAGTTTGATCTCTGGTTCCTCTGCCTTTTCTAAAACCAGCTTGAACATCAGGGACAGAACAGACTTTAGGAAACGGCCAAAAGTCTGAGACATACCCTACCACCACCCACAACCATACCCTAATTTTTTTTTAATTCCAACAGATTTTAAGTATTAAATATTATAATTGTACATTATTTAGAAGTGTAGAACAAAATACAATGATTGCAGGACAACTGCTCTACAATATTGTGTTGGCCTCTGCCACTCATCAACACGAATCAGCCACAGGTATACATATGTCCCCTACCTCCTTAACCCCCTCCCATCTCCCATCCCATCCCACTCCTCTAGGTTGTCACAGAGCACTGGGCTGAACTCCCTGTCCTATACAGCAAATTTTCATTTGCTATCTACTTTATATATGGTAATGTATATGTTTCCATGCTATTCTCCCAATTCACCTCACTCTCTCCTTTCCTCACTGTGTCTACAAGTATGTTCTCTATGTCTGCATCTCCATTGCTTCACTGCAAATAGGTTCATCAGTACCATCTTTCTAAATTCCATATGCATTCACTAATATCCACATTTTTTAAATTTAAACAAGCATTCTTTCATTAGATATTTATTACCTACACAGAGTAAGGTATTGTGTCAGGTGAGTACAAAACATTATGTTTAAAAATTAGTATCTGAAAAGATAATTGCTTTGGCTCAGAGAAATGTCTTATGTTGCCTTTCCACAAGGGTTAATTCATAGTCCAAACAACTTGGTTTAATCTGTTACTGAATGGGAACTTATCATTAAATGCATGAAGTTCAAGTTGGACTCTTGGCAGCAGTAAACTCAGATGGAAGCTCATTTGCATGGAGCACCTTAATTTATATCAACATTTCTTTTTGAGGCGTCCATAACTGCTTTGTGATGTAAACTTTGAGACCAAGACTAAACGTCTTCTAATTTTCTAAAGTCATGTAAATTATCTTTAAAAATAAAAAGAACACAAGACTCTACACATGGACATCACCGTTTAGTCACACTGAAATTATATTCTTTGCAGCCAAACATGGAGAAGCTCTATACAGTCAGCAAAACAAGACCGGAAGATGACTGTGGCTCAACTCCTTATTGCCAAATTCAGACTTAAACTGAAGAAAGTAGGGAAAACCACTAGACCATTCAAATATGACTTAAATCAAATACCTAACCATTATACAATGAAAGTGATAAATAGATTCAAGGGATTAGATCTGACAGAGTGCGTGAAGAACTATGGTGGAGGTTCATGACATTGTATACAAGGCAGTGATCAAGACCATCCCCAAGGGGAAAAAAAAATGCAAACTGGTTGTCTGGTGAGGCCTTACAAAAGTAGCTGAGAAGAGAAGAGAAGTGAAACGCAAAGGAGAAACAGAAAGATATACCCATGTGAACGCAGAGTTCCAAAGAAAAGCAAGGAGAGATAAGAAAGCCTTCCTCAGTGATCAATGCTAAGAAACAGAGGAAAACAACAGAATGGGAAAGACTAGAGATCTCTTCAAGAAAATTAGAGATACCAAGGGAACATTTCTTGCAAAGATGAGCACAATAAAGGACAGAAATGGTATGGACCTAACAGAAGCAGAAGATATTAAGAAGAGGTGGTGAGAATACACAGAAGAACTGTACAAAAAAGATCTTCATGATCCAGATAATCATGACGGTGTGATGACTCACCTAGAGCCAGACATCCTGGAATGTGAAGTCAAGTAGGCTTTAGAAAGCATCACTACAAACAAACCTAGTGGAGGTAATGAAATTTCAGTTGAGCTATTTCAAATCCTGAAAGATGATGCTGTGAAAGTGTTGCACTCAATATGCCAGCACATTTGGAAAACTCAGCAGTGGCCACAGGACTGGAAAAGGTCAGTTTTCATTCCAATCCCAAAGAAAGGCAATGCGAAAGAATGCTCAAACTATCGCACAATTGCACTCATCTCACATGCTAGTAAAGTAATGCTCAAAATTCTCCAAGCCATGCTTTAGCAATACGTGAACCATGAACTCCCTGATGTTCAAGCTGGTTTTAGAAAAGGCAGAGGAACCAGAAATCAAATTGCCAACATCCACTGGATCATCAAAAAAGTAAGAAAGTTCCAGAAAAACATCTATTTCTGCTTTATGGACTATGCCAAAGCCTTTGAATGTGTGGATCACAATAAACTGTGGAAAATTCTGAAAGAGATGGGAATACAGACCACCTGACCTGCCTCTTGAGAAATCTGTATGCAGGTCAGGAAGCAACAGTTAGAACTGAACATGGAACAACAGACTGGCTCCAAATAGGAAAAGGAGTGCATCAAGGCTGTGTACTGTCACCCTGCTTGTTTAACTTACATGCAGAGTACATTATGAGAAACACTGGGCTGGAAGCATCCTGTAGCGTGCATCAAACCTGGACTGGCAATTCATTTCACATATGATATTATACATGTTTCAATGCCGTTCTCCCAAATCATCCCACCCTCTCCCTCTCCCACAAAGTCCATAAGACTGTTCTATACATCTGTGTTTCTTTTGCTGTCTCGTATACACGGTTATCGTTACCATCTTTCTAAATCCATATATATGTATTAGTATACTGTATTGGTATTTTTCTTTCTGGCTTGCTTCACTCTATATAATAGGCTCCAGTTTCATCCACCTCATTAGAACTGATTCAAATGTATTGTTTTTAATGACTAAGTAATACTCCCTTGTGTATATGTACCACAGTTTTCTTATCCATTCATCTGCTGATGGACATCTAGGTATGTACCCTTATGCTAAATGCAAGATTATTTACTATAGCCAAGATACGAAAGCCACCTAAGTGTTCCTCAATAGTTAAGTGAATAAAGGAGTTCTGTATGTCTGTGTGTATATGTGTGTGTGTGTGTGTGTGTGTGTGTGTGTGTGTGCGGAATGGAATACTACTCAGCCATAAAAAGAATGAAATCTCGCCTTTTGGAACAACATAGATGGACCTAGAGGACATTATGTTAAGTGAAATAAGTCAGACAAAGAAAAACAAATACTGTATGATTTCACTTGTATGTCAGATCTTAGAAAACAAAAAGAAACATAAAATATAAACAGAGCTATAGATGCAAAGAACAAACAGGTGTTTGCCAAAAGGGATGGGAGTAGCAGGGAGAGTAGAATAGGTGAGGAAGATTAAGACGTACAAACGCCTTAATAAACGCAAAATAAATGGGATGTGGATTATGAAAGGTACAGTGTGGGGAATATAGGCAATAACAATAACTATGCAATATTTTTGTATGGTGACAGAACATAACTAGCTTTATCATGGTGATCAGTTTAAAACATATAGAAATATTGAATCACTCTGTTGTGTGATTCACTAACAGAGTGTTATATGTCAATTATACTTTAAAAACAAACAAACATTAGAAAACAAATAAGATTTATGATTATCAGAAGTGGGAGCAGGGTGTGGGGAAGAACTGGATGAAGGCTTCAAAAAGTACAAACTTCCAGCTGTAAGATAAATGAGTACCAGAGATATAATATTCAACATGTTAATGTGATTATTAATAACACTGCTGTTGTTATGTGTGAAGTCTTTGGGGAGAGTATGTTCTGGAAGTTCTCCTCACAAGAGAAAAATTATTTTTCTTTCTTTAATTTTGTACCTGTGTTAAATGGTGACTGGATTTGTGATAGTCACCTCATGATGTATGTGGTTCAGATCATTATGCTGTATACCTTGAACTTGTACAGTACTGTATGTTAATTATGTCTCAATAAAACCGAAAGAAAAAAAATGGTGTAAACCTCTATGTACTGGTAAGGAATGATGTTCAAGTCTTAAAAGTTTAAAAAGCAAGATGTTAGTATTGTTATAATAGGATCCCATTTGTGGAATAATATAGGTGTCTGTGTGCATGTATTTATATGTACATATTTGTATACACATATATGTATAGATATATTTATTTATCCGTATATATTTGTATTATGCATAGAAAATCTGGAAGGTAAACTGAACTGCACAAGGGACTTTTATGAGTGGTATGATATGACAATTTTATAATTAAAATTATTTTTACAATTAAAAATAAATACCTTGTGCTGGGTATAGCAGTTTCCATTCTTGAAATAAACTCAGTAAATGAGATCTTTATTGAAGAGTGTGGAATGAAAAAATAAAGGTATATTTCAGGAATATGGCCAGCTCTACATTTGAAGGTACAAAATGTTCTAGTTGGCTTATATTTGGGCAAATCACTTTTCTTCAATTTATTCTCCTTGTTGGTAATATATGGGGGACTGGACTAGAGGAGGACTAAGGTCTCTTACAAAGTGACTAAGGTTCCTTATAAATTATGAGCCAGAGCAACTAGAAGACCAAAATGCATGGCAAAGGATAAAGACGGTGTACTAGAGACATAAATTGTCAATGTGATGTATTTCTCCATGAAATATCAGCTCTTGGAGTCTGTAGCCAGGCCTTGAATATTGTGGTAATAATGTGAGAACAGACTTCTCAAGACAGCTGCCCTCAATTCCACTTAATAGTAAATAACTTCTGTTTTGCTTCAAAGTAAGATGTAAAAAATTTTCAATTTATTTAATTTTCAAGTTCTTCAAATAAATGTCCTTACCATTTTCCCATTTCAAACATCTTTTTTCATTTCCACTCTTTGGAATACAACCCATTTTAAAAAAAAAAAATATGAATTCATCAGCATAAAACAGACCAAAAAAGCAAACCACAAACACACATATTCACCTCACATTTCAGCTTTCTCCAACCTGCTGATGCTGCTAATATTGTTGACAATAAATAAACATCTTGCATGTGGCATAGAATATATTTCACAAGCTTTAAATTTCTAGGTAAAAATATTATCACAATTCAAGTATTTTTTTCTCTAGTGTCAAAGTAGGCAGTTCTCAAGTGTCTCAAGGGCTGTGTCCCAGAATTTGTTTTTTAATCTCCTAATATAGAAGTAGGAATATATTCTCCTACAGAAACAGTATTACAAATGCTTCATGTGCTTTCAGTCTAAACAGCAATGACCTACTTAATCCATACTGTATCCAAATCAGGGTATTTTTGAGGGACTGTGGAACCTAACAAAGAAAGAAAACCCTTTGGAGTCTGAACCAGACTCTGTCACTTCCCAACTGAGCAAGTCACTTAAAGCCAATGAGCTTCAGTTTATTCCTATGTAAAATAGTGATCATAATATTTATTTCCCAGAGTTTCCCTAAGGATTATCTGAAATTAGGTAGGTGGTCACTTCTTTATCCCTGCTTCCCCTTCTAACTTCCTCTTTATGTTAAGTTTTTGCTATTCATATGAAATCAGAGGAGGTTTTTTACTTTATTTGCTCTGTACCATAATTATGATATTAATATTAACTAAACTATGAAAATGGGCTGGCCTAATTTAATTCACAGCCTCAAGCAGCATCTGAAAGATGGGTATGGCTCTAACTCTGGAGGAGCCAGACAACAGAGCCTTGGAGTTCCTGTCATGCTTGGGCAGTGATGGCTTCTATAACACAGTGGTACTTACACTCATCAGCTATTAACATGACAGGCTCTGGAATCAGAAGGATCAAGTTTAAAATCCTGGATTAACCACTTTCCAGGTATGTGAACTTGACCAATTTATTTAACTTCTGTGCCTCAATTTCTTATTCATGAAGTGAGAATAATAATAATACCTCCTACCAAAGAAGATCTGCTTGAGATTAAAAGAGGAAATGCATGTCAAATATTTACAGTACTTTTATGATAAGATTTTTCTATAGCTTAAACTTACCAATTATGGTTTCAGTATTTTCAAACCAAAAGAAAGGTCAAAGAAAAAAAAAGAAAGAAAGAAAGAAAACATGTATATACTGCTGACAATAAACTGTGGAAAATTCTGAAAGAGATGGGAATAGCAGACCACCTGACCTGCCTCTTGAGAAATCTGTATGCAGGTCAGGAAGCAACAGTTAGAACTGGACATGGAACAACAGACTGTTTCCAAATAGGAAAAGGAGTACATCAAGGCTGTATATTGTCACCCTGCTTATTTAACTTCTATGCAGAGTACATCATGAGAAACGCTGGACTGGAAGAAGCACAAGCTGGAATCAAGATTGCCGGGAGAAAAATCAATAACCTCAGATATGCAGATGACACCCCCCTTATGGCAGAAAGTGAAGAGGAGCTAAAAAGCCTGTTGATGAAAGTGAAAGAGGAGAGTGAAAAAGTTGGCTTAAACCTCAACATTCAGAAAACGAAGATCATGGCATCCGGTCCCATCACTTCATGGGAAATAGACGGGAAACAGTGGAAACAGTGTCAGACTTTATTTTTGGGGGCTCCAAAATCTCTGCAGATGGTGACCACAGCCATGAAATTAAAAGACACTTACTCCTTGTAAGAAAAGTGATGACCAACCTAGATAGTATATTCAAAAGCAGAGACATTACTTTGCCGACTAAGGTCCATCTAGTCAAGGCTATGGTTTTCCTATTGGTCATGTGTGGATGTGAGAGTTGGACTGTGAAGAAGGCTGAGCAGCAAAGAACTGATGCTTTTGAACTGTGGTGTTGGAGAAGACTCTTGAGAGTCCCTTGGACTGCAAGGAGATCCAACCAGTCCATTCTGAAGGAGATCAGCCTTGGATTTCTTTGGAAGGAATGATGCTAAAGCTGAAGCTCCAGTACTTGGGCCACCTCATGTGAAGAGTTGACTCATTGGAAAAAACTCTGATGCTGGGAGGGATTGGGGGCAGGAGGAGAAGGGGGTGACCAAGGATGAGATGGCTGGATGGCATTACGGACTCGATGGACGTGAGTCTGAGTGAACTCCGGGAGATGGTGATGGACAGGGAGGCCTGGCGTGATGCGATTCATGGGGTCACAAAGAGTCGGACACGACTGAGCAACTGAACTGGACTGAACAGATGGGTAAAATGTTGCAATTAATTTTCCAACAGTTTCTCTTTGTTTATTTAAGGGATTTTTTCTTCTTAATTGATAATACTTTACTGCTGGACTTC
Source organism: Ovis aries (assembly GCF_016772045.2). Classification (NCBI taxonomy): domain Eukaryota; kingdom Metazoa; phylum Chordata; class Mammalia; order Artiodactyla; family Bovidae; genus Ovis; species Ovis aries. The sequence continues at coordinate 175,387,035 of NC_056054.1, read as the reverse complement.
CTTGGGAATCCAGTGGTTAAGACTCTGCATTTCCAATGTAGGAGGTACAGGTTCGATCCCTGATTGGGGAACTAAAATCGCATGTGCCATGAATGCAGCCAAAAATTTTTAAAAAATATTTCATGGTTAAAAAATTATAACCATCATCTGAAACTTCAGCGAGTTGCTTTTTTTTTTTTTTTTATTTCTCTTTTTTTTTTTTTTTGCTGGTGGAAGGTATGCTTTGATGTTGACGGCTGCTGACTGCTAGGGATGGTGGTTGCTACAGGTTGGTGTGACCTTGACGATTTCATACAATATGACAGCAATGAAACTTGCTGGGTCAACTGACTCTTCCTTTCATGAATAACTTCTTTGGAGAATGCAATACTATTTGAAAAAATTTTATCCACAAAAGAACTTCTTTCAAAATTGGAATCAATCCTCTCTAACCTTGATGATGCTTTATCAATTAAATTTATATAATATTTTATACCTGTCTTGTCATTTCAGCAATCTTTCCAGTATCTTCATCGGAAGTAGATTCTATCTCAAGAAGCCACTTTTTTTTGCTTAGCCATAAGAAGCAACTCCTCATCTGTTCATCATGAGGTTGCAGCAATTCAGTCACATCTTCAGGCTCCACTTCTAACTCTCTTGCTGTTTCCACCACACCCAGAGTTACTTCCTCCACTCAGATCTTGAACCCCTTAAAGTCACCCGTGAGGATTGTAATCAACTTTTAAACTCCTGTTAATGGTAATATTTTGACCTCTTCTCATGAATCATAAATGTTCTTAATGGCCTCTAGGATATTGAATACTTTCCAAAAGGTTTTCAATTTACTGTGTTCAGATCCATGCGAGGAATCACTTATCTACATCATCTATAGCCTCACAAAGTTTATTTCTTAAATAAAAAGATTTAAAAGTCAAAACTACACCTTCACCCATGGTCTGCAGAATGAATGTTGTGTTGGCACACATAAAATCTCATTGTATACCTCCCTCAGAGCTCTTGGGTGCATTGTCCATGAGCGGTAATATTTTTAAAGGAATTAAAGGACACCTTTCTTATTTATGAAATCAAAATTCAATGCTTTATATCTTCTCAGGGCATGCTGATGAGTCAGTGCAAAAGGATGACTCTTAGTTCACAAGTCAGGTGGGAAAATTCTACTTCATTTTCTATCAGTCAGTCAGTTCAGTCAGTTCAGGTGCTCAGTCATGTCCAACTGTAACCCCATGAACCACAGCACCCCAGGCCTCCCTGTCCATCACCAACTACTGAAGTCCACCCAAACCCATGTCCATTGAGTTGGCGATGCCATCCAACCATCTCATCCTCTGTCGTCCCCTTCTCCTCCTGCCCTCAATCTTTCCCAGCATCAGGGTCTTTTCCAATGAGTCAGCTCTTCCCATCTGGTGGCCAAAGTATTGGAGTTTCAGCATTAACATCAGTCCTTCCAATGAACACCCAGGACTGATCTCCCTTAGGATGGACTCATTGGATCTCCTTGCAGGCCAAGGGACTCTCAAGAGTCTTCTCCAACACCACAGTTCAAAAGCATCAATTCTTTAGTGCTCAGCTTTCTTGACAGTCCAACTCTCACATCCATACATGAACCTTGGAAAAACCATAGCCTTGACTAGATGGACCTTTGTTGGCAAAGTGATGTCTTTTCTTTTTAATATGCTGTCTAGGTTGGTCATAACTTTCCTTCCAAGGAGTAAGCGTCTTTTAATTTCATGGCTGCAATCACCATCTGCAGTGCTTTTGGAGTCCAGAAAAATAAAGTCAGCTACTGTGTCCACTGTTTCCCCATCTAGTTGCCATGAAGTAATGGGACCAGATGCCATGATCTTAGTTTTCTAAATTTTGAGCTTTAGGCCAACATTTTCACTCTCCTCTTTCACTTTCATCAAGAGGCTTTTTAGTTCCTCTTCACTTTCTGCCATAAGGGTGGTGTCATCTGATATCTGAGGTGATTGATATTTCTCCTGGCAATCTTGATTCCAGCTTGTGCTTCTTCCAGACCAGCATTTCTCATGATGTATTCTACATATGAGTTAAATAAGCAGGGTGGCAATATACAGCCTTGATGTACTCCTTTGCCTATTTGGAAACAGTCTGTTGTTCCATGTCCAGTTCTAACTATTGCTTCCTGACCTGCACACAGGTTTCTCAAGAGGCAGGTCAGGTGGTCTGGTATTCCCATCTCTTTCAGAATTTCCACAGTTTATTACTGCAGTTTAATTTTTTGTATAGTCCTCTTTCTGCCAGCATGACAGCAACTTGATCTCTGTATTTTGAGTTTTCTAGGAAAAGCATCCAGTTTATTAGAGGCTTCACACAGTCCCCAGACATCAGGCTGAGGCATCTCGTGCTTGCTGTCATCTGGCCACATAGGTGTCTGCTGAAATGTCTGGTTGGGTTCTCAGTCATCACTTGTCAAAGGCTGCCAGCAAAACAGTCCCCATCTCAGTTTGCTGGCCTCTTCAAAACACTTCTATGCCTCACTTGAATCCCTCTGCCCCTTTCCTGTCATGCTGGGGCTCCCTAATTGCTACCTGTCTGTCTAAAATCCTAGACACACCAAGCAGCCTCTCCTTTGGTCAGGGACCAAATCAGAGAGAGTCAGGTCAGGGACCTACTTCCTCACTTCACTTCTCTTCCATCTCTATCCTTGAATGATGTTTTAAATCATGAGAAAGACCTCCAAGCGATGCTAACCAAAATGCATGAAAAATCTTTGAGGGCACTTGAGAGTGAGGGCAATGGTTTCTTTACATGAGGATGAAAAGAGGAGGGTGTCCGTGTGGTGGTATAAGGAAGAAAGCAGCGGAAAAGAAAAGGAGCAAATATTTGCATGCTCAGGTCATTTCTAAGCTGTGTCTGTAGTAAACTGCTTTTTCTCTTATTCCATTCCTTGAGTTTTCCCTTTTCTAATTCTATTTTTCAGTTAGTGCTGTGCTATATAATGTTTTATTAGTATCTTTTGGAGACCTTTCTGGATTTCCTTACTTTGATTTTATTTATTTATATCCCACCTTGTTCCAGAGCTTTCTTAGCAAGACTATGCATACTGACACCCTTTATAACATGATTTATCTCTGCCTTCATCCTCTTAATTATCCTAGGTTCTTTTTCTTGGCTCTTTATCGTATCTTTCCTGATTGGGAGCCTCTCAGGGTCCTTTTATATTACGTCTCTATTTTTACTAACATTGTTAAGCTAGTTTTTAGTTCACGTGATTCTGTTATTTTCCAGGTCAATTTGATTTATATTTACAGTGTTGTGAGAAACAATATCAGATGCTTTCTCCCATTTTGACATTCAAAGGAATCATCATATTTCCCTGAAAGACCAAGGACAACTTGAAGATATTTCTCAATTTTTGCTGTCTTTTTCTGAGGCAGTACTATACTGTCACTACTGAATTTCAATGTGAATAGCTTGGAGCTTCATCTTTTGAAACTCTTCGGAAATAAGTGCATTAGGTTATCTTGTTCCTGGCCACAGGGGACATTTTAGAAAATAAAGGCTCCAAATCCTAAATGACAGCCATTTCCATTTCTAATGAATGGTATTTTCTCTATGAAGTCTTACTTAAATAATATATTATTAGTGGTATATTTATAGAGATGCAGAATGTAACAGTTATGTTTTGCTTTTAATTCAGAAGCAACAAACAAACTACAACAGGTTCCCAGGGACAGAGCCTGAAAGAAATATATTCAGATTTTTTAAAGGCTCTGACACAGATTACTTATAATAAAACAAGACAAGAATATCATATTTCCTCAAGCCATCAATACTCAGCACTTTAGGTTAATGACTGCCCTCCATTTTGGTACTCTACCAGATTATGCATTCTGTTCTTTGAAGGACAGATTGTGTTGTTTTTCCTACAAACCATGTCAAAGATAAATAAAGCTCCAGTTTCGGTTTAGGTTTAGAAACTAGCAGAAGTATTTTTAAAGCCACTGAATAGAGACAAAAAGAGGAAGTTGTTGTTTCAAATATCAGTATTTATGCTGACTTTTCATAGAGTTTGATATAAAAGGCACACCCAGGTGAAGTGGGAGAGGTGACAGGGAAAGCAAAAAAAATCACTGTGCTTATTATACAATTATTTACAATAAAATTGATTAACAACCAATAAAACATATAAATTGATAGCCATCTTCCAAGTTTTCCCTGCAGTTTTCCCTGGTTTGTGACTTACTTATTTCATGAAATATGAAGTCCATGCAAACACAGAGGTTGGGATTTATATTTTTATGAAAAGAAAAAGACAGGCTGATTATTTGAGAAATCTCTATTCTCATCAGATCTTTGGTGTGAACAAACACAACAACAGAGTGTGACACTTCATAAGAAAGAGAATAGTAATCTGCACGTTGACCTACAATCTTTGCTGTTAACCCAATTAATCCTGTTCCAGATACGGTAAACACAGAGAGGCAATTCCCTGGACTGCCCTGGATAAACAGTAAGTCTAATCCATTACTTTATAATTTTCCCATAATTAAATGCTAAACCTCTTCTGAAAGGCAGATGCAGAGTTGTGGTTTCATATTCTAATCTCAAAGAGGGAGCTCAGAGTATTTTGCTGCCACACTGGAAATACCCACTTTCCCTCTCCAGATTGGTCACTTGGGAACCACAGCACAGTCAGGCCTTCTGGAGGGCCACAGAGGGAGGTGGGCCCGGATCTGGGTGAGGCTAACAGACTATGACAGAACTGAAATCCTTGGTTGGGGAAATAAGATCCTGCAAGTTGCACAGTGCATCCAAGAGAGGAAAAAAAAAAAAAAGGAAAGGAATTTATTAACTTGCCTATAAATACTGGATCAAGGAACTGGAGATTCCAATGAAGTCAATAAATAGAAACACAGTGAGAATTGCAGCTGAAACAGCTAATAGTATCCACCAGACCCATCCTACTTTTCTTATTCCAGAAATAGCACATCACAATTTTTGGCTGTACACAAGAAGCTTAGCTAGGAACTACATTCCCCTGTGTTCCTTTTAGTTAGGTGCTACAGACTGAATACTTATGCTGTCTCAGAATTTTTATATGTGAAGGCATTAGATGAAGCTCTTGGGAGGTTCTTAGGTCATGAGACTAGAAACTTCACAAATTGTGTTCAGTTCAGTTCAGTTCAGTCACTCAGTCATGTCCGACTCTTTGCTACCTCATAAACTGCAGCAGGAGGCCAGGTCTCCCTGTCCACCACCAACTCCCAGAGTCCACCCAAACTCATGTGCATCGAGTTGGTGATGCCATCCAGCCATTTCATCCTCTGTCATCCCCTTCTCCTCCTGCCCCCAGTCCCTCCCAGCATCAGTCTTTTTTCCAATGAGTGAACTCTTTGCATGAGGTGGCCAAAGTATTGGAGTTTCAGCATTAACATCAGTCCTTCCAATGAACACCCAGGACTGACCTCCTTTAGAATGGACTGTTTGAATCTCCTTGCAGTCCAAGGGACTCTCAAGAGTCTTCTCCAACACCACAGTTCAAAAACATCAATTCTTCGGCTCTCAGCTTTCTTGACAGTCCAACTCTCACATCTATTCATGACCACTGGAAAAACCATAGCCTTGATTAGATGGACCTTTGTTAGCAAAGTATTGTCTCTGCTTTTGAATATGCTGTCTAGGTTGGTCATAACTTTCCTTCCAAGGAGTAAGCTTATTTTAATTTCATGGCTGCAATCACCATCTGCAGTGATTTTGGAGCCCCCAAAAATAAAGTCTGACACTGTTTCCACTGTTTCCCCATCTATTTCCCATGAAGTGATGGGACCAGATGCCATGATCTTCATTTTCTGAATGTTGAGCTTTAAGCCAACTTTTTCACTCTCCTCTTTCACTTTCATCAAGAGGCTTTTTAGTTCCTCTTCACTTTCTGCCATAAGGGTGGTGTCATCTGATATCTGAGGTTATTGATATTTCTCCCCGCAATCTTGATTCCAGCTTGTGCTTCTTCCAGTCCAGAATTTCTCATGATGTACTCTGCATAGAAATTAAATAAGCAGGGTGACAATATACAGCCTTGACGTACTCCTTTCCCAATTTGGAACCAGTGTGTTGTTCCATGTCCAATTCTAACTGTTGCTTCCTGACGTGCATATAGGTTTCTCAAGAAGCAGATCAGGTGGTCTGGTATTCCCATCTCTTTTGGAATTTTCAAGTTTATTGTGATCCACACAGTCAAAGGCTTTGGCATAGTCAATAAAGCAGAAATAGATGTTTTTCTGGAATTCCCTTCTTTTTCCGTGATGCATCAGTTGTTAGCAATTTGATCGCTGGTTCCTCTGCCTTTTCTAAAACCAGCTTAAACATCTGGAAGTTCACGTTTCACATATTGCTGAAGCCTGGCTTGGAGAATTTTGAGCATTATTTATACCCTTATAAAAGAGACCCTAGAGAGCTCCTTGGCTTCTACCATGTGAAAGCACAACAACAACAGCAAAACAGCCATCTGTAAACAAGGAAGAGTGCTCTCAACAGACACAAAATCTACCAGTGCCTTGATCTTAAATTTCCCAACCTCCAAAACTAAAAGAAGTAAATTCCTGTCATTCAGAAGCCACACAATCTATGGTATTTTGTTAATGAAGCCTGTATGAACTAAGATACTAGGTATGACCATGTGACCAAGCATTAGCCAATGGGATATGGGTATAAGAAACATGTACAACTTTTGCGTCACATCTTTTAATGAGAAAGCTGAAAGTCATTTATTTATTTTTTCCAATTTCTAGAAAATATATATGACAGTAGTAAACCAGTTTCACATATGTGAACATAAACAGGTCCCTCAAGGGTAGCAGAACTATAAGATAGAAGGAACTTGAGTTGATGACCTTGTAGAATGGAGCCTTTTGCCATCCTTGACCACCCACTTCTGACCTGTTACATGAGATGAGGAAGAGCCCTTGGATTTGAGTCTGTCCATTTCAACAGTTTATTGTTGTTCAGTCACTCAGTCATGTCCGACTCTGTGACCCCATGGACCGTAGCACACCAGGCTTCACTGTTTCCCGGATTTTGCTCAAACTCATGTCCATTGAATCAATGATGCCATCCAACCATCTCATCCTCCATCACCCCCTTCTCCTCCTGTCCTCAATCAACAGCTTATTACCCTGTAGCTAATTTAGGTGGAATGAAGATGTGCAACCTGAAAGAATAGGATTATAAACAGAGATTAAGATACAATCAACTTCATATATGGTGTAGTTTCAGGGAACAAACGTTCAAAATGGGATCATGGGAATTGTCTGCTGAAAGCAAGTGAAGACAGATAGAGTAAAAGATGGAAAGAAAATCTGAATCTAGCAAATAGGGTTAACAATCTGTATGGTTTAAATTCACCTGGATGAGAACAGGAATGGGGATGGCAAGACAAAAACAATAAAGCATATGACAAAGTGATCAATAGATGATGGAAAACCTTGAACATCATAAATACGAGGGACATGGAAGAAAGGAGATTGCTATAGTTGATTGACATGAGGCTTAAGGTCCCAGGGATATTTTCCCCCGAGTGGAGAAATAATATTATAGAAGTAGTAATACCGGTTACTGGTGATTCCAGTCCAGATATTATCACTAACTAACTTAGCAAATAATTTTACATCTCTTGGTCAAAATCTCTCACTTGTGAAAGGAGAAAAATGGGTTAGATTATATCTAGCTTCCTTAAAGCTCTAACATTTCATGATTTTAACTTAGAATTGAATCCAAATTCCCTAATTCTAATAACAAGCCAATTTCCACTTGTTTTAAAACAATGTCACTACACCTTTAATGGAACATAAACCCAGGGCTAGTGCCTCTTGGGGAGAGTGATGAAATGGTACATGAACAAGTCACTTCCCTTCTCTCTCCAGCAGAGATGCTCAACTTTAAATTCATTCTCTTTGTATCTGTGAGCTGTGGTTCACATCTGTGTGAGCTGATTCCCTATTATCTATCGTGATTTGCAGAAAAATCTAAGCCCAGAATGTAATGGGGCCTATGGGAGAATCTAGGCCCAGGCAGGTCAGGCGGTGTCTTGGGTGACCTCTTTCTGACCTGTGCAATTTTATTACCCAGCTGCTGGTGGAGAGCGGTTGCTTACAAGATAACATTTCCCTTTTCTTCAGCTATTTGGATGTTTCCTCTTTGCTTTGCTTTTTTTCTTTCTTTTGGTTTCTATTATTTCTCTTTCAAATTGCTTATTTCAAATCATATGTATATTGTGTGTGTAAATTTCACATACATATATACAACATAGTATTACTAATTTCCCAAACTTTCAAATAATCTAAGCACTATTTTGATAATTGAGTGCTAAAAGTAAGATGCTCTAGTACTCTGCTAATGAGTCCCAAGCCTTTCATTTTGGCTTCCTTTACCTTTGGCAAGGCTACTTTGCATCTTCCTAAGCCTCTGAATTTCTAATACTTCCCTTCTTGTGCTTGACCCAGCCAACTTGGGTGTAGGGCTCTTGCTGCACCTGGTCCACCATCTGTCTATTTTTTCCTTTTTCAATAGGACAAACAGCAGCACAGGACAGAGCTAGAATTGATTATTAAGGCAAAGATATATGTTCTATTGAATTGAGCTTGTCTTTAGTAACCATGGAATAGGACTATTTCAGATCTGTTTTCTTTTCCATTCTTTTCTACTTCTGACTCTCATATGGGGGAATCACTGTTTCTGAGGGGTCATGATGTAAACACTGAAGTGAGATTCCCCTCACACCAAAGATCTTCCTGATTCTTTCATTGGTTCTCATGCCTATGTAAAGGTCTACAAGGTGAACTTCAATGTTTTAATTGGGAGGGGGGGGGGGGAATAAAAACTGGTTAGTTGGGAAAGAAATGTTGATTATTATTTACTTGTTCTGTACCTAATGCTATCTTCTTTGTTTTGTGTTGATTTTCTATGAAAGAGGGAAATGTTAGTTGTGAAGCTAAGGCTAACAGAGTTTAACATCCTCTAACCCATGAGATTAGACTGTCTGTCATTGCTGTTTTTTCTCAGCATCTGTATAGATCATGACACTCTATTTTCAACACTCTATCATGACTTGCAGTTTCTAGGTATTCAAAATATTGAGGGACTTCCCTGGTGGTCCAGTGGCTAAAAAGCTACACTCCCAATATAGGGAGCCCAGATTCAATCTCTGGTCCAGGAATTAGATGCCACATGCAACTAAAAAAAAAAAAATCCCATACTGCAACCAAGACCAGGCTCAGCCAAATAAATATTTTTAAAAATTTGAGTGAATGAATGTAAGCAGCATTATACTGAGTAATATTTCTCAGAGTTTTTTTTTTTTTTAAGTGTTCATGCCTTTGAGGCACTTAGTTTCCAGAAATTCCTGCCTAAGTGTTAAACTGAAAATAATAATAGGTAAGATTTGAATGAGACTTCTTACAGCACTCATGATTGCACTGGTAATGTTCACAGTATTAGGAAAGAACCTATAGCACAAAGAATATACATTCAGAATATTATATTTTCTTTTTCTTTTCTTTTTTGTTTAAACAGCAGGCACTCCAGGGTCACTTCTGTTAACATCAATTATCTCTACATTCTAAATATGTGGAAGTGCAGCTAGGAAATTCACAGTTAACATCTTGCCATGTGAACCAGGCTTTACCAGAAAATGTAATATTAAAGTGCCCCTAAAAATAATCAGTCATCTGTCCCTCACACATCCCACTATGCATTAGCAATCACTAAGTATTTACTATTACTTTTTTTCCTTTTAATTAACTGTATTGATAACAGGTCAGAAGTGCTAAATGAATAGGTATAATTCAGCATGCACCTTAAGTCAGTCATATTAATTTTTTCTAAACTATGGCATAAATACCAATATTTCTTATTACATATGCTTATCATCATTAAAATCTCTCATGTAGATATGAAATAGTACAATTTCTGTGTGTTTCAAATAAAATCAGAGGAAGGACTACATGAATCTCATAGGACACCTACTAAGTATCCAAACCATAGATGAATGTGTGAATAAGTAGCCAAAACTTTAGCCTATGCCTATATCATTCAGAGAACAGATCTTCAGAAGAAGGTCAATGACTATTTTTTGACAATTTTTAGTAGATAAGTTTTATTTCTAGTTTTTTAAATTTTTATTTCATATTGCAGTATAGTTTATTAACAATGTTGTGCTAGTTTCAGGCATACAGCAAAGTGATTCAGTTATACATACACATGTGTCTATTCTCTCTCAAATTCTTACCCCAGTTCAGTTCAGTCACTCAGTCGTGCCCAACTCTTTGTGACCCCATGAATCGCAGCATGCCAGGCCTCCCTGTCCATCACCAACTAGCGGAGGTCACTCAGATTCATCTCCATCGAGTCAACAATGCCATCCAGCCATCTCATCCTCTGTCATCCCCTTCTCTTCCTGCCCCCAATGCCTCCCAGCATCAAAGTCTTTTCCAATGAGTCAACTCTTCGCATGAGGTGGCCAAAGCACTCTTTTCCAATGAGTCAACTCTTCGCATGAGTTTCAGCTTTAGCATCATTCCTTCCAAAGAAATCCCAGGGTCGATCTCCTTCAGAATGGACTGGTTGGATCTCCTTGCAGTCCAAGGGACTCTTATTGCAAAACACTGAGCAGCATTCCCTGTTCTATATAGTAGGTTCTTGTTGATTATCTATTTAACTTTTTAATTTTTTTGGCCTGTCTGCACAGATGCAGGATCTTAGTTCCCCAACCAGGGATCCAATGTGCCCCCTGCAATGGGATTGCACAGTCTTAACCACTGGACCACCCAGGAAATCCCTACACTGCCTTTAAACTACATTTTCCAATTTAGATATGTATTTTGATTGTTGTTATTGTTTAGTCACTAAGTCATGTCTGACTCTTTTGTGACTTCATGGACTATGGCCCATCAGGCTCTTCTGTCCATAGGATTTCCCAGGCAAGAATACTGGAGTGGGTTGCCGTTTCCTTCTCCAGGGGATCTTCCTGACCCAGGGATCCAACCCACATCTCCTGCTTTGCAGGTGGATTCTTTACCACTGAACCATGTAGGAAGCCCTTACATATATTATTTTTAGATATTTTTCCATTATAGGTTATTGTAAGATATTGAGTACACTTTCCTATGCTATACAACAGTAACATGTCTTGTCTTCCTGAGCTGTATTGCAAAGGGAGGAATCAATCTCAAGCTTATATTCTATTGTTTTCAATTCTGTTTGACTATATAGCAGAAAATAAATGCTTATAAATGTGGATATACTATGATACATTTTTTCCTGTTTATGTTTAATAAATATTCTCTTTTTTTCTTGCTTCATTCTTCCTTCTGCTGCTACCATCACCCCACTGCCCCAAACATCCATATGTTTCACTTGAATTAGAAGATTTTTATTTCTCTCTGAGCTCCTCTGCCATCCTCTCCTGCAAATTTTCATATATTCTGTATAGATGTTAAACCTTCAGACTTTTTAACTTAATTTATAGCAATTTGCTGGTCAAATGTATCATCTTCATCCATATCACCTAAAGTAATTACATAGAAAACACTGCTGCTGTTTGCCACATTCAACTTAGACATAAATGAAGATGACTCTATCCTGATATTACTGGGTTGGCTCTTGAATAAGTAGGAACATATGTGGTATATCCAAAGTAAATGGATGACTTACTCCCCCAGATAACTTGATTTGGCAAAAATAAAACAAGGTTTCCTGGCTCTTTTTCCCATTGTCCAATAAAAATAAACCTTTGAGACAGCTTTTCTCCCATTGACACTCCATTAACTGCCAATATTGCTGGAGCAACACTGTTATAAATATGCAAAGTGTAATATATGCAGGCCTATTTTGCATGCCGTGCCTGTGTCCCCAGCTGCCTGCTATTTTTGTTCAAGTCCAACATGCTTTGATGTGCTTATTTTGTTGTTTTGTTTTGAATTCTGTGATATGGAATGATTAACAACAGTTTCTAAAGAATCATCAGATATCCAAATGTTGCTGAAATATGTCCAAAATCTAACCTTCTGTTTGGATATAAATATGGATGTTAACATGACAGTAACACAGCAGTGTGTGTTTCATAAAATTCTTCATACGGGATTTAAATGATACCTAAATCACATAGACGATGTGCATATAAACTCAAAAATGTCAGTGTGCATTACTGAGCTATGTAATGCCAGAGCAGAATGGAAATTCGGAGATATTTGTATTCAACCTTTTCATTTATGAAGAACTTGAAGCCAAGGTATATTTGGGTATTTGTTCATGGCTATGCAGCCAACTTATTGACAGACTACACAAAGCCACACTACTAGTGACTCTCGGTTCTGAGTTCTTTTCCTATACAAAAATCAGACGTAGTAGTTGTGTCATCCAGAAGAGGACAGGGTGGTCTTTATCCCAGAGTGCCTTATTTTCCATGTGCTGGGATGAGCTGCCCTACTGAGTTATGTCAGCGTTGCTCTTTCAATATGCCCAGGTATAAATAAGTCCCTACAGGCAGTCTCACTACAAGAAAGCTATTTAACAATGAGGTAGTCACAAGAATGAAGTTTTATAATTAACATTGAGAGATAGCAAATTCTATAAACTGTAAGATTCAAGAAAGCATTACATCACAGCCAAAGCTAGATATGCATCACTTTATTCATTAGCCATGAGGAATTACCACAGGTGTCAATTCATTCTTAAATCACCAGAGAATTTCCCTCTAGGTTCAGAAGGTACAAACTCAAAAACCTATAGGGGCTGGCAGTTAAGTTGCTGAAACAGCTGTGTGTAATACCACAGGGAATGGTAACGAGTCTGGTAAAATAGAATATAAACATCCTATTTAAAGGGAGCAGCTGCTCCTCATCTCTAGACAGTACCTATCAACTAAAGATTTGAACTTATTATTAAAAACTTTCTATTTTTAGAGAGGAAGCAAAATCAATTAAAAAATACATTCCCACATTTCTCTAAAGAAGGCATACATATATACAACAGGCACATGAAAAGATGCTCAGTATTGCTAATTGTGGGAGAAATTCAAATTAAAACTACTACATACAATGCAGTATCACTTCACACCAGCTGAATGGCCATTATTACTAAGTTTACAAATGACAAATGCTGGAGGTGGTGTGGAGAAAAAGGAATCCTCGCTGCTGTTGGTGGGAATGTAAATTCATGCAACCACTATGGAGAACAGTATGGAAGTATCTTTAAAAACTAAAAATAGAATTACCATATGATCCAGCAATTCCACTCCTAGGCATGGATCAGAAAGGATGAAGATTCTAATTCGGAAAAATACATTCCCTCAATTTTCATAGTGGCACCATTTACATCAGCCAGGATATGGAAGCAACTTAAGTGTCCATCAACATCAGATGGATAAAGAAGATGCGGTATATATACACAGTGGAATATTACTCGGCCATTAAAATGAATGAAATCATGCCATTTATAGCAACATAGATGGCCCTAAAGGTTTTCACACTAAATGAAGTAAATCAGACAGAAAAAGACAAATATCATATGATATCACTTATATGTGGAATCCAAAAAAGATATAAATGAATATATTTACAAAACAGAAATATACTCACAGACATAGAAAACAAACTTATGATTACCAAAGGGAATAGCAGGCATCAGTTCAGTTCAGTTGCTCAGTTGTATCCGACTCTTTGTGACCCCATGAATCGCAGCATGCCAGGCCTCCCTGTCCATCACCAACTCCCGGAGTTCGCTCAAGCTCATGTCCATTTAGTCGGTGATGTTATCGAACCATCTCATCCTCTGTCATTCCCTTTTCCTCCCGCCTTCAATCTTTCCCCAGCATCAGGGTCTTTTCAAATGAGTCAGCACTTCACATCAGGTGGCCATAGTATTGGAGTTTCAGCTTCAACATCAGTCCTTCCAATGAATAGCCAGGACTGATCTCCTTTAGGATGGACTGATTTGATCTCCTTGCAGTCCAAGGGACTCTCAAGAGTCTTCTCCAACACCACAGTTCAAAAGCATCAATTCTTCAGTGCTCAGCTTTCTTCACAGTCCAACTCTCACATCCATACATGACCACTGGAAAAACCATAGCTTTGACTAGATGGACCTTTGTTGGCAAAGTAATGTCTTTGCTTTTGAATATGCTATCTAGGTTGGTCATAACTTCCCTTCCAAGGAGTGTCTTTTAATTTCATGGCTGCAGTCACCATCTACAGTGATTTTGGAGCCCTAAAAAATAAAGTCTGCAGGCATAGCAGGGTGTATATGTGAGGGAGATAAACTAGGAGTTTGAGATTAACATAAATGCACTATTATGTATAAAAAAGATAAACTACAAGGACTTACTTTATAGCACAAGGAATTATATTCAATATCTTGCAATAACCTATAATGGAAAAGAATCTGAAAAAGAATATATACATGTGCATATATCACTTTGCTGTACACCTGAAACCAACATAACATTGTAACTTAACTATACTTCAATAAAAACGGTTTTAAAAAAACAACTTTCCCATTTTTTATATGCTCACAACTATCTTTGAATCTTTATTTTAATTACATGAGACAAAAAGTTTTGGTCTATCAAAAGACACACAGATGTATGGAACAGTCTTTTGGACTCTGTGGGAGAAGGCAAGGGTGGGATGATTTGAGAGAATAGCAATGAAACATGTATATTATCATATGTGAAACAGATCGCCAGTCCAGGCTTGATGCATGAGACAGGGTGCTCAGGGCTGGTGCACAGGGATGACCCTGAGGGATGGGATGGGAAGGGAGGTGGGAGAGGGGTTCAGGATGGTGAACACATGTACACCCATGGCTGATTCATGTCAATGTATGACAAAAACCACTACAATACTGTAAAGTAATTAGCCTCCAATTAAAATAAATAAACTAAATTTTAAAAAAAGTTTTGGTCTAAATTTACCTCTGGGTCTTCACTTTAGAGTTCCTATGCAGAATTACATAGGAAGTCAAGTCATAACCAGATGTTTGCTTACCTATAATAGGATCAGAATAAGAAGAGTTATGATCATTTAATGTCTCCAGTCTAATAAAGTCCCATATAGAGTATCATTAGGGATAACGTTACCAATGAGGAACAGAAATACTATACATTCACTCTCTCCATTCCTTGCACCTATGTCCAAACCAAGGATGGACTTGTCCTTGACCCAGATATATTCTTGCTCTAATAGCTGAGAATCTTTTTCTCTTGTATTGTACATATGGCTATATCCAAATTTACCTCAACAACTCTCTACTTTTTCTGTGTTTCTGAATGGTCAACCCTCTTCTAATTAAAATAAAATTTTTCTTTCAGTTCAGTTCAGTCACTCAGTCATGTCCAACTCTTTGTGACCCCATGGACTGCAGCACGCCAGGCCTCCCTGCCCATCACCAACTCCCGGAGTCCACTCAAGCTCATGTCCATTTAGTCGGTGATGTTATCAAACCATCTCATCCTCTGTCATCCCCTTTTCTTCCCTCCTTCAATCTTTCCCAGCATCAGGGTCTTTTCAAATGAGTCAATTCTTTGCATGAGGTGGCCAAAGTATTGGAGTTTCAGTTTCATCATCAGACCTTCCAATGAACACTCAGGACTGATTTTCTTTAGGATGGACTCGTTGGGTCTCCTTGCAGTCCAAGGGACTCTCAAGAGTCTTCTCCAACACCACAGTTCAAAAGCATCAATTCTTCAGCACTCAGCTTTCTTTATCATCCAACTCTCACACCCATACTACTGGAAAAACCATAGCCCCGACTAGATGGACCTTTGTTGGCAAAGTAATGTCTCTGCTTCTTAATAAGCTATCTAGGTTGGTCATAACTTTTCTTCCAAGGAGTAAGCATCTTTTAATTTCATGGCTGCAGTCAGTCACCATCTGCAGTGATTTTGGAGCCCCCGCCCCAAAATAAAGCCAGCCACTGTTTCCACTGTTTCCCCATCTATTTCCCATGAAGTGATGGGACCAGATGCCATGATCTTAGTTTTCTGAATGTTGAGCTTTAAGCCAAGTTTTTCAGTTTCTTCTTTCACTTTCATCAAGAGGCTCTTTAGTTCTCCTTCACTTTCTGCCATAAGGATGGTGTCATCTGTGTATCAAAGGTTATTGACGTTTCTCCTGGCAATCTTGATTCCAGCTTGTGCTTCATCCAGTCCAGCGTTTCTCATGATGTACTCTGCATAGAAGTTAAATAAGCAGGGTGACAATATACAGCCTTGACGGACTCCTTTCCCTATTTGCAACCAGTTTGTTGTTCCATGTCCAGTTCTAACTGTTGCTTCTTGACCTGTATAAAAACTTCTCAAGAGGCACGTTATGTGGTCTGGTATTCCCATAACTTGAAGAATTTTCCACAGTTTGTTGTAATCCAAACAGTCAAAGGATTTGGTGTATTCAATAAAGCAGAAGTAGATGTTTATCTGGAATGCTCTTGCTTTTTTGATGATCCAACAGATGTTGGCAATTTTATCTCTGGTTCCTCTGCCTTTTCTAAAACCAGCTTGAACATCTGGAAGTTCACAGTTCACATATTGTTGAAGTCTGGCTTGGAGAATTTTGAGCATTACGTTACTGGTTTGTGCAATGAGTGCAACTGTACAGTAGTTTGAGCCTTCTTTGGCATTGCCTTTCTTTGGGATTGGAATGAAAACCAACCTTTTCCAGTCCTGTGGCCACTGCTGAGTTTCCAAATTTGCTGGCATATTGAGTGCAGCACTTTCACAGCATCATCTTTTAGGATCTGAAATAGCTCAACTGGAATTCTAACACCTCCACTAGCTTTGTTTGTTTCATTGTAGAAGACTTTGGCTTTATTTTTTTTGCGTGTATTTTTATTTATTTTTTTTAATTGGAGGTTAATTACTTTACAATATTGTATTGGTTTTGCCATACATCAACATGAATCCGCTACAGGTATACACGTGTTCCCCATCCTGAAACCCCTCCCACCTCCCTCCCCATACCATCCCTCTGGGTCGTCCCAGTGCACCAGCCCCAAGCATCCAGTGTCATGCATCGAACCTGGACTGGAGATTCATTTCATCTATGACATTATACATGTTTCAGTGCCATTCTCCCAAATCATCCCACACTCTCCCTCTCCCTCTCCCTCAGAGTCCAAAAGTCCATTCTATACATCTGTGTCTCTTTTGCTGTCTCCCATACAGGGTTATCATTACCATCTTTCTAAATTCCATATATATGTGTTAGTATACTGTATTGGTGTTTTTCTTTCTGGCTTACTTCATTCTGTATAATCGGCTCCAGTTTCATCCACCTCTTTAGAACTGATTCAAATGTATTCTTTCTAATGGCTGAGTAATACTCCATTGTGTATATGTACCACAGCTTTCTTATCCATTCGTCTGCTGATGGACATCTAGGTTGCTTCCATGTCCTGGCTATTATAAACAGTGCTGCAATGAAAATTGGGGCACAGGTGTCTCTTTCAATTCTGGTTTCTTTGGTGTGTATGCCCAGCAGTGGGATTGCTGGGTCATAAGGCAGTTCTATTTGAATTTTTTAAGGACTCTCCACACTGTTCTCCATAGTGGCTGTACTAGTTTGCATTCCCACCAACAGTGTAAGAGGGTTCCCTTTTCTCCACACCCTCTCCAGCATTTATTGCTTGTAGACTTTTGGATCACAGCCATTCTGACTGGCATGAGAGGGTACCTCATTGTGGTTTTGATTTGCATTTCTCTGATAATGATGAGTGATGTTGAGCATCTTTTCATGTGTTTGTTAGCCATCTGTATGTCTTCTTTGGAAAAATGTCTATTTAGTTCTTTGGCCCATTTTTTGATTGGGTCATTTATTTTTCTGGAATTAAGCTGCAGGAGTTGCTTGTATATTTTTGAGATTACTTGTTTGCCAGTTGTTTTCTTTGCTATTATTTTCTCCCATTCCAAAGACTGCCTTTTCACCTTGCTTATAGTTTCCTTTGTTGTGCAGAAGCTTTTAAGTTTAATTAGGTCCCATTTGTTTTTTGTTTTTGTTTTTTTGTTTTTGTTCTTTTGTTTTGTTTTGTTTTGTTTTTTGCTTTTGCTTTTATTTCCAATATTCTGGGAGGTGGATCATAGAGGATCCTGCTGTGATTTATGTTGGAGAGTGTTTTGCCTATGTTCTCCTCTGGGAGTTTTATAGTTCCTGGTCTTACATTTAGATCTTTAATTCATTTTGAGTTTATTTTTGTGTATGGTGTTAGAAAATGTTCTAGTTTCATTCTTTTACAAGTGGTTGACCAGTTTTCCCAGCACCACTTGTTAAAGAGATTGTCTTTAATCCCTATATTCTTGCCTCCTTTGTCAAAGATAAGGTGTCCATATGTGTGTGGATTTATCTCTGGGCTTTCTATTTTGTTCCATTGATCTATATTTCTCTCTTTGTGACAGTGCCATACTGTCTTGATGACTGTGGCTTTGTAGTAGAGCCTGAAGTCAGGCAGGTTGATTCCTCCCTTTCCATTCTTCTTTCTCGATTGCTTTGGCTATTTGAGGTTTTTTGTATTTCCGTACAAATTGTGAAATTATTTGTTCTAGCTCTATGAAAAATACCGTTGGTAGCTTGATAGGGATTGCATTGAATCTGTAGATTGCTTTGGGTAGTATACTCATTTTCACTATCTCAATTCTTCCAATCCATGAACATGGTATATTTCTCCATCTATTAGTGTCCTCTTTGATTTCTTTCACCAGTGTTTTATAGTTTTCTATATATAGGTCTTTAGTTTCTTTAGGTAGATATATTCCTAAGTATTTTATTCTTTTCGTTGCAATGGTGAATGGAATTGTTTCCTTAATTTCTCTATTTTCTCATTATTAGTGTATAGGTTGCAAGGAATTTCTGTGTGTTGATTTTATATCCTGCAACTTTACTATATTCATTGATTAGCTCTAGTAATTTTCTGGTGGAGTCTTTAGGGTTTTCTATGTAGAGGATCATGTCATCTGCAAACAGTGAGAGTTTTACTTCTTCTTTTCCAATTTGGTTTCCTTTTATTTCTTTTTCTGCTCTGATTGCTGTGGCCAAAACTTCCAGAACTATGTTGAATAGTAATGGTGAAAGTGGGCACCCTTGTCTTGTTCCTGACTTTAGGGGAAATGCTTTCAATTTTTCACCATTGAGGATAATGTTTGCTGTGGGTTTGTCATATATAGCTTTTATTATGTTGAGGTATGTTCCTTCTATTCTTGCTTTCTGGAGAGTTTTTATCATAAATGGATGTTGAATTTTGTCAAAGGCTTTCTCTGCATCTATTGAGATAATCATATGGCTTTTAGTTTTCAATTTGTTACTGTGGTGTATTACATTGATTGATTTGTGGATATTGAAGAATCCTTGCATCCCTGGGATAAAGCCCACTTGGTCATGGTGTATGATCTTTTTAATGTGTTGTTGGATTCTGATTGCTAGAATTTTGTTGAGGATTTTTGCATCCATGTTCATCAGTGATATTGGCCTGTAGTTTTCTTTTTTTGTGGCATCTTTGTCAGGTTTTGGTATTAGGGTGATGGTAGCCTCATAGAATGAGTTTGGAAATTTACCTTCCTCTGCAATTTTCTGGAAGAGTTTGAGGAGGATAGGTGTTAGCTCTTCTCTAAATTTTTGGTAGAATTCAGCTGTAAAGCCATCTGGACCTGGGCTTTTGTTTGCTGGGACATTTCTGATTACAGTTTCAATTTCAGTGCTTGTGATGGGTCTGTTAAAATTCTCTATTTCTTTCTGGTTCAGTTTTGGAAAGTTGTACTTTTCTAAGAATTTGTCCATTTCTTCCACGTTGTACATTTTATTGGCATATAATTGCTGATAGTAGTCTCTTATGATCCTTTGTATTTCTGTGTTGTCTGTTGTGATCTCTCCATTTTCATTTCTAATTTTATTGACTTGATTTTTCTCCCTTTGTTTCTTGATGAGTCTGGCTAATGGTTTGTCAATTTTATTTATCCTTTCAAAGAACCAGTTTTTGGCCTTGTTGATTTTTGCTATGGTCTCTTTTGTTTCTTTTGCATTTATTTCTGCCCTAATTTTTAAGATTTCTTTCCTTCTACTAACCCTAGGGTTCTTCATTTCTTCCTTTTCTAGTTGCTTTAGGTATTCAGTTCAGTTCAGTCACTCAGTCGTGTCCGACTCTTTGCGACCCCATGAATCGCAGCACGCCAGGCCTCCCTGTCCATCACCAACTCCCGGAGTTCACTCACTCTCACATCCATCGAGTCAGTGATGCCATCCAGCCATCTCATCCTCTGTCATCCCCTTCTCCTCCTGCCCCCAATCCCTCCCAGCATCAGAGTGTTTTCCAATGAGTCAACTCTTCTCATGAGGTGGCCAAAGTACTGGAGTTTCAACTTTAGCATCAGTCCTTCCAAAGAAATCCCTGGGCTGATCTCCTTTAGAAAGGACTGGTTGGATCTCCTTGCAGTCCAAGGGACTCTCAAGAGTCTTCTCCAACACCACAGTTCAAAAGCATCAATTCTTCAGCACTCAGCCTTCTTCCGTAGAGTTAGGTTATTTATTTGACTTTTTCCTTGTTTCTTGAGGTATGCCTGTATTGCTATGAACTTTCCCCTTAGCACTGCTTTTTCAGTGTCCCATAGGTTTTGGGTTGTGTTTTCATTTTCATTTGTTTCTATGCATATTTTGATTTCTTTTTTTAATTTCTTCTGTGATTTGTTGGTTATTTAGCAGCGTGTTGTTCATCCACCATATGTTGGAATTTTTAATAGTTTTTCTCCTGTAATTGAGATCTAATCTTACTGCATTGTGGTCAGAAAAGATGCTTGGAATGATTTCAATTTTTTTGAATCTTGGGGTGAAATGTCCTATAAATATAAATTAGGTCTAACTGGTCTATTATATAGTTTAAAGTTTGTGTTTCCTTGTTAATTTTCTGTTTAGTTGATCTATCCATAGGTGTGAGTGGGGTATTAAAGTCTCCCACTATTATTGTGTTATTGTTAATTTCCCCTTTCATACTTGTTAGCATTTGTCTTACATACTGTGGTGCTCCTATGTTGGGTGCATATATATTTATAATTGTTATATCTTTTTCTTGGATTGATCCTTTCATCATTATGTAGTGTCCTTCTTTGTCTCTTTTCACAGCCTTTGTTTTAAAGTCTGTTCTAGCTTTGTAGTGATGCTTCCTAATGCCCACTTGACTTTACATTCCAGGATGTCTGGCCTTATGTTGGTGATCACACCATCGTGATTATCTGGATGATGCAGATCTTTTTTATATAGTTCTTCTGTGTATTCTTGCCACCATTTCTTAATATCTTCTGCTTCTGTTGGGTCCATACCATTTCTGTCCTTTTCTGTGCCCATCTTTGCATGAAATATTCCCTTGGTATCTCTAATTTTCTTAAAGAAATCTCTAGACTTTCCCATTCTATTGTTTTACTCTATTTCTTTGCATTGATGACCTATTATTGCCTCCTGTACAATGTCACAAATCTCTGTCCATAGTCTTTCAGGCACTCTATCAGTTATAATCCCTTGAATCTATTTCTCACTTCCACTGTATAGTCATAAGGGATTTGATTTAGGTCATACTTGAGTGGTCTAGTGGTTTTTCCTACTTTCTTCAATTTAAGTCTGAATTTGGCAATAAGGAGTTCATGGTCTGTGCCCTAGTCAGCTCCCAGTCTTGTTTTTGCTGACTATATAGAACTTCTCCATCTTTGGCTGCAAAGAATATAATCTATCTGATTTTGGTATTGACCATCTGATGATGTCCATGTGTATTCTTCTCTTGTGTTGTTGGAAAAGGGTGTTTACTATGACCAGTGTGTTCTCTTTGCAAAACTCTATTAGCCTTTACCCTGCTTCATTCTGTACTCCAAGGCCAAATTTGCCTGTTATTCCAGGTATGTCTTGACTTCCTACTTTTGCATCCCAGTCCCCTATGATGAAAAGGACATCTTTTTGGAATTTCGTTGTATAAGGTGTTATAGGTCTTCAGAGAACGTTCAACTTCAGCTTCTTCAGCCTTACTGTTTGGGGCATAGACTTGGATTACTATGATATTGAATGGCTTGCCTTGGAAATAAACAGAGATCATTCTGTAGTTTTTGAAACTGCATCCAAGTACTGCATTTCTGACTCTTTTGTTAACTATGATGGCTACTTCATGTCTTCTAAGAGACTATTGCCCACAGTAGTAGATACAATGGTCATCTGAGTTAAATTCACCCATTCCGGTCCATCTTAGTTTGCTGATTTCTAAAATATCGATGTTCACTCTTGTCATCTCCTGTTTAATCACTTCCAATTTGCCTTGATTCATGGACCTAAAGTTCCAGGTTCCTATGCAATGTTGCTCTTTACAGCATTGGACTTTACTTCCATCACTAGTCACGTTGATCACAATGAAGTGAAGTGAAATGGCTCAGTAGTGTCCGACTCTTTGCAACCCCATGGACTGTATCATCTGTCCATGGCTCCTCCGTCCATGGGATTTTCCAGGCAAGAGTACTGGAGTGGGTTGCCACTTCCTTCTCCAGGGGATCTTCCCAACCAAGGGATTGAACCTGGGTCTCCCACATTGCACCCAAATTACTGCCTCAATTTTTCCTCATTCTTGACACACAAAATGTGCATATAACACAGGGAACAAATCATTTGACTTTCAAACAGGAGAAACCATGTTCCCTATGAGATGCTGAACTGGTAGTCATGAGCTAGTAGTTCGGGGGATTGACAATGCTTTCCCATTCTCCTTGCTTAGGCACCAAGAAGTATGTCATGGGCACCACTTGCCACACAGCAGCAGCTCCAATTTTCCTACCAGTGCCTCCAGAGATGAGAGTCAGATGGGCAGGAGGTATCTCAGTTGGCTTTAATAAAGCTCCAAAAATCTTTTATCTATAATCTTTACCTAGAAGACATTATTATAGGTAATAATAATATAGCTCCAATTATTCTGTCCCATTAATTAAGAACTATATAGCCTTCCCCCACTTTGCACTTAAAACCTTGAAAACTATACTCAGACACAGTATAATATAATGATATGGATTTCAAAATAAAACTGTTCACAGTTTGTTCTGGCACCTAAAAGTCTTGTGCCTTAGTTTCTTCATTTCTCAAAAATGTATTAACATAGGATATATGTCATAGAGGGTCTTTAATTATTAAATGAGTTAATATCTGATATTTAGAATAGTATCTGCATATGATAAGCACTAAAGTCATTTTATTTAACTATTTTAAATTATCACCTACATTACTATCTCTGCAGCTGTGTCTTTGTAATTGTTTCCTGATGATTCTATCCCATTGCCTTCATAATTTCGTACATATTTGTCAAGCAGATGTCCGAATTTCTGGTTCAGAAAATATGCTCATCATAACTAAAGAATATTTATTTCTAAAATAGTACTGCCATTCAGTTTTCCCATCCTTAAATGCCAGCTGCAGAGGCCCCCAGCAGGAAATATCTCTTGATGTCTTAGTCCCTAGTACTCTGTCCCTCTTCTGTGTCTTGGTCCATAAAGAGGTAATTTCTTTAGACACTTTTGCTCCAAATCAAATCTCAAATGTCAAACGATGAGTACATTTTTTTTAAGTCACAAAAGGATATTCAGCAAGCTGATCCAAGTCCCTTTGATTCTAGATTGTGTACTTATTCCAAATTAATGAGGCATTTTTAATTCCACTGTCATTTTCATTTTTTCTCTCTTCAGGATAACTAAACTTCTGGTCACTAAAAATAATTTTCAGAAAAACTCCATTGTATCAAAGATCATTGTTAGTTTAATAAGCTAGTCTATCCAGTAAGTTACATGGGCTTTATTACTTTTCACATATTGCTTTCATTTTTCAAAATATTTAAGGAAGATATAATGTTAGATATAATGTTACCTCTTGTTATAGAGGTAACATTTTCAGCTATCCATTGCTGTGTAATAAATCACTTCAAAATTTAGTGGCTTATGATAATAGCCATATTACTATCTCTCACATTTCCTTAAGCATCATTTGGATAGTCCTTCTGTGCTATAGGATATTGGCTGGGTCTATAGTTGTCTACAGGCTCAACTGCACTGAGACAGGCAAGATGGCTGACTCTCAGGCAGGCAATTGCTACTGGATGTCCACCAGCAACATACCTTGGGCTGTAGATCAAGGCACTTCTGGTCTCATGGGGCTATGGCGTGACAGCTGGAGTTTTTGAAGGAATATCACAAGAGTGAGTGTTCCAAGAGGAAAGGAAGAGAAGCTATTAGTCCTTTTAAGACCTGAACTCAGAAGATCCAGGACATTCTATTGGTCAAAACCATCACAGTGTAGCCCAGATTCAAAGGGATGGAATATACTCTTTTCCTGTGGGGAGTGGCATACAGTGCAGAGAAGGGAGGGACTACCAAGGGCCATCTTTGGTGACTGGCTACCATAGTAACCAAAATCGTCCTCTTCCCCACAGATTTCTTCTGTCTGTTGATAGACAACAAATGGAATAAGAATTGAGAAAGTAGTTCAATAGGTCATTGTTGTTTATTTTGTATAAAGTAGTGCATCTGTTAATCCAAAACTCCTAATGTAGTCTACTGTATAGCACAGGGAACTATATTCAGTATCTTGTAATAACCTATAATGGAACAGAATTTGAAAAAGGATAAATATGTATATATAACTGGATCACTTCTTTGCTGCACACCTGAAACAAATACATTGTAGATCAACTATACTTGAGTTTTTTAAAAATTAAAAAGATAGTAGCTCAAAATACAAAATAAATTACAAATAATGTCTTTAAATTGCATTGAAATTCAATAGAAAGAAATGTGGTCTTGGAATCAGAATACTGGGGTTCGAGTCCAGGCTCTATAATTTGTAAGCTAAATGTGACCTAGAACAATTCATTTAAACTAAATATCTTAGATTATTCTCCTACATGAACAGATGGAGAGAAAATGGGTAGGAAACTGATCCTGGGAAGGAAAGGAAAATAACTGATACATGGCCAACATGTAACTTTCAAAGAGATAATCAGACTTTGGGAGACAAACTCAGTGTCTCAACATAGTCTCAGGGTACAGTCAGGCTCCTCTGATCATTGCCATAACCACAAAACATAAAAGCCGCATGGATGGGTCAGATCTCAAGGAAGGTCAAAGACAAAAAGCAAAACCTTACCAGAATGGACCAAGGAACAGGGGTACAGGCACAGGTCAGACAACAGGCAGAGATTAGCATAACCCTGGTTTCTCTGCATTTTTATTCAGATATTCTGAATTAATAAGCAATTCTAAATTTTAAAATTTCAACTCTATTTCTACACCAAAACTGTCTGTGAAACTTAAAAAAGCCTAAGTCCACATTGTATACACTATTTCTCCACCTGGAGTATACTTTTCTCCTGGTTAATTACAATCCTTTTTTTTTTTTTAAGTCTCACTCAGTAGTCCCATCTCCCAAAGGGCTCCCCAGAGACCCCCTCAGCTTCGGTTAGTCTTTATATTCCCTTGTTTTCCCAAAGATTGTAGCATTTAGCATGTCCTGTTTTCTTGTTTCTCTTCTTCAGCATACTATAAAGCTAGTGAATTTATAAGGTCTAACACAATGCCACTATCTTCTACCTCCAAGACAGATGATAGCTAGATAATGTGAGAAAGTCAGTTCCTAGGCAGACTGATAAGAAGTCCAGGGTTCCCAAGGAGGAGAAAAGGGTCTGGGGCTCTCGAAGTGGAGATAGGGGTCTGGAATTCTCCAGGAGGAGAAAAGGACAAACTTTTTTTCCCTCTACATTCCTTAGTCTTAGTAAATTACACAACTCAGTTTAAACTCCTTACTGGGATTATACAACAATGTATCCTGCTGGAGGACAGTTTCTCCTTCCTGAAAATCTTCTGACCAATCCTGACATCTTAGAATGTATATTATGGGAGTGCATATGGTAGGCTCTTTCTATTGTTAAATTCTAATCTTGTTATCCTGAAATGTAAATTGTGGGGTGGGTCTGATAAAATTTTCACAAACTTGAGACATGCTTTTGATTCATTGTAATAAGTATATAACTCCATTGCTTACACTAGCAAGGGGGTACTCTTTCTGCCCCCTTCTGATGTCTATGTCAGAAGCTTTCTCTATCCCTTTTATACTTTAATAAAACTCTATTGCACAAAAGTCCTGAGCGATCAATCCTCGTCTCTGGCCCCGGATTGAAGTCTTCTCCTCCAGCGGCCAAGAATCCCGGAATCTTTTGTGGTTCAGCAACAACCTTTCAAATGGATGGAAGAAATGAGGAAAAGATGGAAGGAAGGAGAGGGGAGTAAAAACAGGAAGGAAGGGAGGGAGGGAGGAAGATCACATACCCTGTTCTTTTCTACCATTTCCAATAAACATATGAATACACGTTTATATCTTTGCCAATTGCCGAGAGATTTTAAATCAATGGATATATATTTTTATAGGTTTTATTCCCGATGTATAGTCAGGGTTGATATTTATTGCTTTATGTTTGATATGCAAAAAGTCAGCTTTTACTGGCATACTGATCCAAATGTTAAGGTCTGACATATATACACTATTGATACTATGTAACAAACAGATAATTAATGAGACATTACTGTATAGTACAGAGAACTCTACTCAATGTTCTGTAGTGACCTAAATGTGAAGGAAATCCAAAAGAGAGGGGAATCTACGTATACATCGATATACATACATACATACACACACACATATATATATATCTGATTCACTTTGCTGTAGAGCAGAAACTAACACAACTTTGTAAAGCAGATATACTCTAATAAAAAGATTTTTTTAATTAAATTTTTTTTTTAGTTTTTTATTTTTTAAATTTTAAAATCTTTAATTCTTACATGCGTTCCCAAACATGAACCCCCCTCCCACCTCCCTCCCCATAACACCTCTCTGGGTCATCCCCATGCACCAGCCCCAAGCATGCTGTATCCTGCGTCAGACATAGACTGGCGATTCAATTCTTACATGATAGTATACATGTTAGAATGCCATTCTCCCAAATCATCCCACCCTCTCCCTCTCCCTCTGAGTCCAAAAGTCCGTTATACACATCTGTGTCTTTTTTCCTGTCTTGCATACAGGGTTGTCATTGCCATCTTCCTAAATTCCATATATATGTGTTAGTATACTGTATTGGTGTTTTTCTTTCTGGCTTACTTCACTCTGTATAATCGGCTCCAGTTTCATCCATCTCATCAGAACTGATTCAAATGAATTCTTTTTAATGGCTGAGTAATACTCCATTGTGTATATGTACCACAGCTTTCTTATCCATTCATCTGCTGATGGACATCTAGGTTGTTTCCATGTCCTGGCTATTATAAACAGTGCTGCGATGAACATTGGGGTACATGTGTCTCTTTCCATTCTGGTTTCCTTGGTGTGTATGCCCAGAAGTGGGATTGCTGGGTCATAAGGTAGTTCTATTTGCAATTTTTTAAGGAATCTCCACACTGTTCTCCATAGTGGCTGTACTAGTTTGCATTCCCACCAACAGTGTAAGAGGGTTCCCTTTTCTCCACACCCTCTCCAGCATTTATTGCTTGTAGACTTTTGGATCGCAGACATTCTGACTGGTGTGAAGTGGTACCTCATTGTGGTTTTGATTTGCATTTCTCTAATAATGAGTGATGTTGAGCATCTTTACATGTGTTTGTTAGCCATCAGTATGTCTTCTTTGGAGAAATGTCTATTTGGCTCTTTGGCCCATTTTTTGATTGGGTCGTTTATTTTTCTGGCATTGAGCTGCATAAGTTGCTTGTATATTTTTGAGATTAGTTGTTTGTCAGTTGCTTCATTTGCTATTATTTTCTCCCATTCAGAAGGCTATATATAAATTAAATTTTTTAAATGTTGGGCATGAAATCCAAGGGTAGAAATACCATATGTTTCTCCTGATCCAGATATGGAAACCAAGGGAACAAGCTATTTTTCCCCCCTTGGCATTCTTTACCTATCAAGCAGTGTTCCAATGTCCTCAATATACTTTATTCTCACTGTAATGGCAACCATAGTATCTTACTGTCTCCATTTTTACTGATAAAGAAGTTGAGGAATGATACAGAAAGAATAAGTAATTCAGCAAGGAGCGGATAGAGCCTGGTACACAAAAAACAACCACAGCAGCTTAGGGCCTGTGTCCCATTAAATTCTCTGTATACTTTTGTATGCAAAACTGTGCGCAGACTGATGCTGAATACATATTTATTGGTAAATAATGATAAATAGTCAGAATAGTCTCCTTTCATAGTCAGAAAACATACTAGTGCATATAAAATGATTAAACCACATAAACAAGTATCAAGGTAATAAGAATATATTCAGCTACACTGCTACCTCTGGGTGTAGCAAGATGGCAAAAGATGGAACAAGAAGCAATACAGCAGAAAAAGTAATGATTGAATTGAGTAAAATATTTTCTAAGTAACAGGTGAGACCCTTTCAAGGGACATTCAGATCTGTGCTCTTTCCTTCTCACAAAATCCAATACCAGGGCCCACTTACAGGGCACAACTTGTGCAGCTGCGCAGGACCCGTGGTTAGAAGGCAAACTCTTCTGCTGTCACTCTCCTGAAAGTTTTAATAAATTTTGAACAACAATCCACCCACTTTCAATTTACACTTAGCCCCATCAACTTTGTAGTCAGTCCTGTCCAGGAGAAGGGGGCAGCAGATGATGAGATGAGCATCACTGAGGGAATGGACATGAATCTGAGCAAACTCTAGGAGATAGTGAGGGACAGGGAAGCCAGGCATGCTGCAATCCACAGGGTTACAGAGTCAAGACACGACTTAGCAACTGAACAACAGCAGCCTATCCATGAAATCCGAAAAAGGCCCTCACTGCACAGCAATGTGTAAAGGAGGCATTTTGTAATAGGCGGCTACCATCAACATGTTTACAAAAATGGCAGAAATTGGGTAAGTATCTGTAGTAATAAACAAGAAGAGAATTGTTAGACTACTAGAAACACAGAGTCTTAAAAATCCTGTAATCAGCATATCAACCTTAAATCAAAGAAGTGACAAAGCTGACATGAACCAGATTAGATCAGCAGGTATCAGCCCAGCATGGACTACAGAAATGGATCAATGGACAACAAGTCAAGGACAGTGTGAAAACAGACATGATGAAAATTAGAAGGACAATATCCTTAGCAGTAGTGGCAGAGTGTTTTTTCAAAACCTCTTGAAAAATAAATTGGTAATAAATGTGAGGGAGGGCATTCATTTATCTGGATACCATTTTCAACTGTGTTATGCTTAAGTGAACTGCTTAGTAATCTGTATATAATTTAATTTCATGATGTGAATTCAGTCATTTCAATTAATCACTTTTGATGTCTTTGTAAACCGCTGAGTTATAAGATTCTCTTCCAGAATTATTAATCACAGGAAAATAACTGGATACTTGTGCTGACATTCTTATTACTCAAAAGGAACAAATGAAGCAAGAACATAGTGGTGCTAGTGGGAAAGAATCTGCCTGCCAATACAGGAGATGAAAGAAACACAAGTTCTATCCCTGGGTCAGGAAGATATCCTGGAGAAGGAAATGGCAACCCACTCCGGTATTCTTGCCTGGAAAATTCCATGGGCTGAGGAGCCTGGTGGACTATCGTCCATAGGGTTGCAAGAGTTGGTCATGACTGAGCAGAGCAGACACATGAAGACTCAAGACTTTCTGTTTAAGTAAGTTAGTTGCTTAGGACATTCACTGGGAGGGAACAGGTACTCATAAAAATGTCCAATATTTGAGGATTTTTTGTGGATGATTATGTTAACCCCTTTATGAACACTCTGTGACGTAGAAAGCATTTTGATCCCCATATTTTTTTCATTCATTGATTTTATTTCATTTATTTATTTTTATTTTATTATTTTTTTACTTTTTTTAAATTTATTTAGTTTTTTATTTTTTAAATTTTAAAATCTTTAATTCTTACATGCGTTCCCAAACATGAACCCCCCTCCCACCTCCCTCCCCATAATATCTCTCTGGGTCATCCCCATACACCAGCCCCAAGCATGCTGCATCCTGCGTCAGACATAGACTGGCGATTCAATTCTTACATGATAGTACACATGTTAGAATGTCATATTTTTATATAAGTATAGTTGATTTATAACATTTCAAGTGTAGAGCAAAGTGACTCAGTCATATATATAATTTTCATACATATAATTTTCAGATTCTTTTCCATTATGTGTATGCGTATATGTGCTTAGTTGCTCACTTAGGTCTGACTCTCTTCAACTCCATGGACTGTAGCCTGCCAGGCTCCACTGTCCATGGGATTCTCAAAGCAGTAATACTGGAGTGGGTTGCTATTTCCTCTTCAAGGGGATCTTCCCAACCCAGAGACTGAACCAACATCTCCTGTGTTTCCTGCATTGGCAGGCAGATTACCACTGAACCACCTGGGAAGCCCTTCTTTTCCATTATAGCTTATTACAAAACATTGAATATAGTTCTCTGTGCCATTCTCTCTAGAGTTCTCTTGTTGTTTATCTATTTCATACATTGTAGTATGTATCTATTAATCTCAAATCCCCAATGTATCCCTATCCTCCTTTCCCTTTGGTAACCATAAGTTTCTTTTCTGTGTCTATGAGTCTATTTGTCTTGTAAATAAATGCATTTATACCATTTTTTAGATTTCTCATTCAAATGTTACTTGTCTTTCTCTGTCTGATTTACTTCACTTAGTATGATAATCTCTTGAACCATCTATGTTGCTGCAAATTGCATTATTCCATTTTTTAATGGCTGAGTAGTATTCTATTATGTAAAACACAGCTTTTAAAAAATTAATTTATTTTAATTGGAGGCTATTTACTTTATAATATTGTAGTGGTTTCTGGCATACGTTGACATGAATCAGCCATGGGTGTACATGTGTCCCCCATCCTGAACCACCCCCCCACCTCCCTCCCCATCCCATGTCTCAGGGTCATCCCAGTGCACCAGCCCTGAGCACCCAGTCTCATGAATCAAGCCTGGACTGGCGATCTGTTTCACATATGATAATATACATGTTTCATTGTTATTCTCTCAAATCATCCCCCCCTTGCCTTCTCCCAGAGTCCAAAAGACTATTCTTTACATCTGTCTCTTTTGCTATCTCGCATATAGGGTCATCGTTACCATCTTTCTAAATTCCGTATATATGTGTTAGTATGCTGTATTGGTGTTTTTCTTTCTGACTTACTTCACTCTGTAGAATAGGCTCCAGTTTCATCCATCTCATTAGAACTGATTCAAATGTATTCTTTTTTTAATGGGTGAGCAATATTCCATTGTGTATATGTACCACAGCTTTCTTATCCTTTCATCTGCTGATGGACATCTAGGTTGCTTCCATGTCCTGGCTATTATAAACAGTGCTGCGATGAACATTGGGGTACGCACGTCTCTTCCAATTCTGGTTTCCTCAGTGTGTATGCCCAGCAGTGGGGTAGCTGGGTCATATGGCCATTCTATTTCCAGTTTTTTAAGGAATCTCCACACTGTTCTCCATAGTGGCTGTACTAGTTTGCATTCCCACCAACAGTGTAAGAGGGTTCCCTTTTCTCCACACCTTCTCCAGCATTTATCGCTTGTAGACTTTTAGATAGCAGCCATTCTGACTGGCATGAGATGGTACCTCACTGTGGTTTTGATTTGCATTTCTCTGATAATGAGTGATGTTGAGCATCTTTTCATGTGTTTGTTAGCCATCTGTAAGTCTTCTTTGGAGAAATGTCTGTTTCGTTCTTTGGCCCATTTTTTGATTGGGTCATTTATTTTTCTGGAATTGAGCTGCAGGAGCTGCTTATATATTTTTGAGATTGATTAATTGTCAGTTGTTTTGTTTGCTATTATTTTCCCCCATTCTGAAGGTTGTCTTTTCACCTTACTTATAGTTTCCTTCATTGATAACATGTCTTTATCCATCTGTCTGTGGACACTTATGTTGCTTCCATGTCTTGGCTATTATAAATAGTGCTGCTTTGAACATTTGATGGATACATCTTTTTGAATTTCAGTTTTTATTTTCAGTTTATATATTTGGGTATATGTTGAAGAATGGGATTTCTGGGTCTTATGGTAACTCTTTTTAGTTTTTTATGGAACCTCCATACTGTTCTCTATAATGATTATACCAATTTACATTCTCACCAAGAGTGTAGGAGGGTTAGCTTTTCTTCACACTTTCTCTAGCATTTGTTTGTAGACTTTTTGATGATAGTCATTCTGACCAGTGTGAGATCTTTTCTTTGGTGAAATGTCAGGTCTAATATTTTGCCCATTATTTTTTGATGATCTATTTATCTTCTAATTATTGAGCTTAAGAGTTCTTTACATATAAAAAAATGTGAAGCTAAAACTTTACCTTATATCATACACAAAAAACAAGCTCAAAATGTGTAATGACTTAAATGTAACATCTAAAACTATGAAACTTCTAGAAAAAAAAAAAAAAACTGGGTAGGCCCTTGGGTTAGACAAAGATTTCTTAAAGAAGAAAAATGTCTTAAATAGGTCAACCTCTAAAAGAAAGAGACTTGATAAACTGAATTTTATCAAAATTAAAATATCTTACTCTTTAAAAGACATTGATAAAAAAATGAAAAGACAAGCCACAAACTAGGAGAAACTATAAATATGTATATTTTAAAGGGCTTGTGGTCTACAGTATATAAAGAACTCTTAAGCTCAATAATTAGAAGATAACAGATCATCAAAAAATAACGGGCAAAATATTAGAACTGACACCTCACCAAAGAAAAGATATAAATGGTATGTGAGCACATGAAGGATGATCAATATCATTAGCACCTGGAAAATAGAAATTAAAACTTAAATGAAAAACCACCAGACCCTCACTAGAATGGTTAACACTGTCCAATATCAAGTTTTGATGAGGATGTAGAGCAACAGGAACTCTTATATATTGCCACCGGAAAAGCAAAATAGACATTTTTCCTTTTAGTCATTTTAGAAAACAGTTTAGCAGTTGCTTGGTTGCATTAAGCATATACTTATTATATGACTCAATAATTCTACTTCTAGAAATGTACCCAAGAGAAACAAAAATATGTGCACACACAAAGACTAACTCATAACAGATTTATTTATAATTTCCAAAAACTGGAAAGAACTGAAATAGCCATCAACTTGTGAATGCATAAATAAATTATGGTACATCCATACAAAGGAGTATTACTCAGCAATAAAAATAAACTACTAATACAGACACAAGCACAGCTTAATGTCAAAAGCATTATTAAATGAAAGAAGCCATATACAAAAGACTTTACACTCTTATTTACATAAAATGTCTTAAGAGGCAGACTGTAGATATGGAAAGTAGATGAGTGATGGCCAGAGGCTGAAGGAAAGGATTGACTGAAATGTATCTTAAAAGTATTCTTTGGGACAATGGAAATGCTCTACATTATGACTGTGGCAACTACACACTGAACATATTTGCTAAAAATCATTAAATTGTACACTTAAATGTTAATTTATGCAAATTATGCCTCAATAAAACTGACCAAAAAAAGCTTTTTTAGTCAATCATAACATAGCAGATCTGTTAAACACTTATACCATTCAAAGCTTTGAACATAAATAAAATTATATTTGCATTGTTTTCATTTATCTGTAATTTTGACAGGGTAATTTCTTGTCCATTTATTGCTTCCAGTTCCACTGAAACCAATGCAATACTGTAAAGCAATTATCCTTCAAGTAAAAAGCAAATGAATTTTAAACATTAAAAAGAAAAAACACAAATTACATAACAAGTGTTTTCTGATTAAACACTTTTGCTTTGAAACACATTGTTGTTGTTTAGTCGCTAAGTCATCTCAGGCTCTTTTGCAACACCATGGATTGTAGCCCACCAGGCTCTTCTGTCTGTGGGATTTTCTAGGCAAGAATACTGGAGTGCATGGCCATTTCATTCTCCAGGGGACCTTCCCAACCCAGGGATTAAATTTGCATCTCTTGCATTGGCAAGCGGATTCTTTATCACTGAGTCACCAGGGAAGCCCTTGAAACAAATATCTCATTAAATCAGAGATACTAGATTTTATAAAGATGAAATGTTTTTTTGCACTGCCAGCATTTATTCAGTTTATTGAGTCCAAGAGCTTCTTGATTTCCGTGTATAAGATATTGAAGTCGTTCTATCCTTTCAGGACCTCCACTTGTGGTGATTTTTTATCCAAGTGGCTGCTGCCCAGATGAATTTTGTAAAATCTTTTTCTTTTTAACACCAAAAATATTTTAGCAAAATCTTAAATGCTTATGATTCATCTTGAATCATTCTTTAATGTTTATGAATAAAATTTTGCCTGTTAAATTCCTCTCTTCCAAACACACATTTCAGATGAGGGAAGGCCGAAAGCCCACATACTTGCTTCCTGCTTCTTGTTTCTTGTTTCCTCATCCAGGCCCACACATATGTAAATATCAAAGTAGTCTGAACCTCCAGCCTCTCTTTAAAATGGACTTTCACAGAACTGATTGAACCCCAAACTTAAACAAAATTGCTCTCATTACCTTTTCCAAATGTAGCTTTTTAAAGTAATGTAGATAAAATAAAAAATGTTTCAAAGTTCAGCATAGAAAATAATAAATGTAAGAACATTTTAAACTTTGTGTTGTGTTCTCTGCTTCGTTGTTGTTGCTCAGTGACTAAGTCGTGTCCAACTCTTTGAGACCCCATGGACTGCAGCACACTAGGCTTCTCTGTCCATCATCGTCTCCCTGAGTTTGCTCAAACTCATGTCCATCAAGTCAGAGATACCACCCAACCATCCCAACCTCTGTTGCTCCCTTCTCCTCTTGTCCTCAATCTTTCCCAGCATCAGAGTCTTTTCCAATAAATCAGCTCTTTGCATCAGGTGACCAAAATATTGGAGCTTCATCTTCAGCATCAGTCCTGCCAATGAATATTCATTTCCTTTAGGATTAACTGGATTTGATCTCCTTGTTGTCCAAGGGACTCTCAAGAGTCTTCTCCAGCTTAAAAATGCCTTTTTCTGCATTATCTCAAATCAAACCAAAGTTTCAGTGGATCAGCCATGATTTAACATTAACTCCTCAGAAATATTTTTTCTTTGAATACAGAACATTTCTAGGAAGTTTCCTAACACCAGACTACCCTGAGACAGCTCAGTACATACACTTTTCACTGGATGACACACATCCTTCACTTATAAACTGTGCATACCACTTCCAGAGGCTTCCCTGATAGCTCAGATGGTAATGGATCTTCCTGCAATGTGGGAGACCTGGTTCGATCCCAGGGTCAGGAAGATCCCCTGGAGAAGGAAAGGGCAACCCACTCCATATTCCCGTCTGGAGAATTCCATGGAGCCTGGTGGACTACAGTCCATGGAGTCACAAAGGGTCAGACACAACTGAGCAACTAACACATATACCACTTCCACACATGAACTGCAAGGAAAAGGACCAGACCTCTGTGGTTGTTAGTGAGAATACACTTAAAAGGGAGTTTTTAAAAATCAATTAAACTCTTGTCATTTCCTAATACAACCAAGTTCCTACTGTTACTGAACAGCTAATATCTCAAAGTGAAACATGTTTGGCACAGCTAAACCTAGAGTACACTTTCAGGCTCCACTTCCTGGATTTCTTCCAGGAGGAAAGTCAATTTGCCTGACTAAAAGTGATGAGGTGACACTGGGCACACAAGCTTTGGAAAAAGTCAGCTCTAGGATCAGTGATGAAGTAGGAAATGTTCCCATTAAGGGCACATAAGTGGAGATATTGGGGTGTGCTTCAAGACCTTAAAAATAAGGTGAATTTTAAATAATTAAATGAATATAATTCACATTTTCATATGCAGTAGTAAAGCAAAAGATTATTTGGTATAGATGAAGAATTTAGACACATTAGAACTCTAATCAGGGTAATCTATTTATTTTATTCATTTTTCCTCCTTAAAAAAGAATTTAAGGTAGCACACAGAAATATATACAATATAGCAAGAGGGTTATAGATAAATATTAATGTTGATACCTCTAGGTATTAGAATGGAGACTTGAGCACACAAATCTACTTTTGCTTTCTTCTCAAACCCCACAAAAATAATAGAATAGAGACTTTAAGGCCTAAGAGCAAAAGATGGATGAATAAGAGGTAAGAGCAGCAAAATTCTGAAAGAGATGGGCTAGTGGTAATAACATAAACTACATGAGAAACTGAATCCTAAAGCAGAAGGGGAAGAAAAAGCCAAAAATAAATCTTATTTATTCAACAGAATCCTCAAAAGGCTCAAAAGCTGATAGCACCATTTCACTGTGGAAATGATGATAAAGAGAATCCTAAAATGAGAAGGGTGACTTGAAGGAGCAGCTCTTCAGATCCTCTTTCCTAAGTCAGCAAATCACTGAGATTTTATGTATTAGAGAAGTTTAAAAAAAAAAAAAAAAAGAGCTTCTGGATTTAAGAGAGGGTGATACAGGTGAGGGTAGAAGTATGACACCAAATCCAGAGAGATGAAGTATCACATCCTCCTGGATTCTTGGACCCCAATCTACTTTCTCTACTCAGATCTCAGAATGCTGGCAGCTGATGGACCCTTCCATCCAGTAGATATGATGAGTCTTCTTCAGAGACCCTTACTAGTTAAGAGGAAAGACCTAAAAGATACCAACATGAGAGGCTGACCCAAAAAAAGGCCTAGCCATATCATGCTATAGTAAAACTCAGGGTATACCAGCCCTACCTTCACCCTCAGACCTTTGAAATGGCTTTTCAGACTTCTACTATTAAATGGGAGCAGCAAACAAAAATTACCAACATCTGAATAAAGCCTCTGATGAAGAAAATGACAATTTTGAGGAAACAAAGACTATACAAAGAGAAGAAAAGTCATTAATATACTCAAAGCGATAAGATAAACTGTTGCACAGAGACAGAAACAGTGCTGTTAGGAGCATTCCAAAAACAAGCTCCCAAAAAGAGCTCTGTGAAATCAAACATATGATCATAGAAGTGAAAAACTCAGTCAAAGTACTGAAAGATAAAATTCAGTAAATTTCTCAGAAAGAAGAACAGAAATATTAAGAGAATAAAAATTAGAGAAATGACAAAAATAACTAGTTCAGGAGGTCTAATCTCTGAAAAAATTACAAAGAAAAAAAAACACAAAAAATAGAAAAAATAATTAATAAAGTTTTCAAGAAAGTGTCCCAAACTACAGGATTTGCTTTTTTCAGATTGAAACACCCAGAACAGTGGATTAAAATATACCTACACTAAGGTATTTTATCACAAAAATTTCAGTTCCCTAGTGACAAAGAGAACAATAGAAATCAGGTCACACCTAAATACTATCAACACACTTCAAGAGCCACAATTAGAACCTTAAATATATGGAGCAGTAACTTTACCCAGCCAGGCTCAAAATTAAGACAGAAAATAAAAACCATTTTGAATAAGTAGGATTTTTGAAGTTTACCCCCCAACCCCGTCTCCTTTCTATGAGAGCATGCTCTTCATTAAAATAAAGGAGTAAGCCGGGAAACTGGAAAATAAGAAACCAAGAAAGAAGAAAACAAGAAACTAAGGAAAAGGTACATACTCACTAGAGTCAAAAGGAATTCTCAAGTGATGGTGAAGGAAGTTTCTATAGTAACAGCTGTCCCCCAGCAAAGAAGGAAAACAATCCAGATAGGAACACAGCAGAAAGTTCTCCAGGGAGAGATGTCCTTAAGATGATGAAACTGATAGAACACCTCACATAGTTCAACACCTTGAGAGGCTATTCAGACAATAGGACTGTGAGAGAATACATAAAGTTGTGCAAGGAAAGCAAAATTGTCAAGATTCACTACATGGCTCCATTGTCAACTGTATTTATCAAAAGGACATGGCCTGGGAAGTGGCATTTGTGCTGTGGAGACCAGGAGTGGTTAAAAAGAGCAAAGCTGAAAATTTCCCCGTTGGAAGTCAGTAAGTCATGCCGAAAATTAACAAACCAATAAGTGGCCATAAAATGTGATATTCAGTGACATAGAAATATATCCCGAAATAATCCACATAAAGCAAGGCAAAGTACACTACTGGTTTTCATCACAAACCTTGTAAGAACTAACGGTCTCTTTAAACTTTGTGTATATATAACTTTGACAGAAATTAAAACTAAAAGCAACATAGCAAGTGATTACACATGGAGATTATGAGTGTACACCAACAGAACACATAAGAGCACCAACTTCCTAGTGTGATGCGAGTAACTATAGCAGAGGATGAATTTTCACTGACATCATATATAGAGTGAGCTATATATATACTTATATATATTATATATAATATATAAACTTAGCAAGTGCATATCTCACAAAATTTAGACAGAACTGAAGAGGATGTTGTCAAATCACCAGCAGCCCAACACTTAAAGTGAACTCTGTTACACTCCACTCCTTTGACATAATAGCATGGAAACTGACCAGAGGTAAGCCTTTTCAAAAACTTCTTTTTATAATGGAATTACACAACACAACAAAAAAGATTCAGTTTTAAAACTACCCAGTCATACCCTGGCTACTGTTAAGAAGTGCTGCAGCACTGGGGTGCATGTATCCTTTTCAATTATAGTTTTCTGCAAGTATATGCCCTGTAGTGGGATTGTTGGGTCAACTCTTATTTTCAGTTTTTAAGGAATAGCCACACTGTTCTTCGTAGTGGCTGTTTCAATTCACTTTCTCACCAATAGTGCAGCAACGTCTCCTTTTCTCCACATCCTCTCCAGCTTTTATTTTTTTGTAGATTTTTTTTTTTTATAATGGCCATTTTGACTGGTGTGAGGTGATACCTCATTGTAGTTTTGATTTGCATTTCTCTAATAATTACTGATGTTAACCATCTTTTCATGTGTTTTTTAACCATGTGTATGTATTTCTGCTTTAGTGACTGTGCCAAAGCCTTTGACTGTGTGGATCACAATAAACTGTGGAAAATTCTGAGAGAGATGGGAATACAGACCACCTGACCTGCCTCTTGAGAAATCTGTATGCAGGTCAGGAAGCAACCGTTAGAACTGGACATGGAACAACAGAGTGGCTCCAAATAGGAAAAGGAGTACATCAAGGCTGTATATGGTCACCCTGCTTATTTAACTTATATGCAGAGTACATCATGAGAAATTCTGGGCTGGAAGAAGCACAAGCTGGAATCAAGATTGCTGGGAGAAATATGAATAGCCTCAGATATGCAGATGACACCACCCTTATGGCAGAAAGTGTAGAGGAACTAAAAAGTCTCTTGATGAAAGCAAAAGAGGAGAGTGAAAAAGTTGACTTAAAGCTCAACATTCAGAAAACGAAGATCATGGCATCTGGTCCTATCACTTCATGGGAAATAGATGGGGAAACTGTGGAAACAGTGTCAGACTTTATTTTCTGGGGGCTCCAAAATCACTGCATTTGGTGACTGCAGCCATGAAATTAAAAGACGCTTACTCCTTGGAAGAAAAGTTATGACCAACCTAGTTAGCATATTCAAAAGCAGAGACATTACTTTGCCAAATAAGGTCCGTCTAGTCAAGGCTGTGGTTTTTCCAGTAGTCATGTATGGATGTGAGAGATGGACTGTGAAGAAGGCTGAGCGCCGAAGAATTAATGCTTTTGAGCTGTGGTGTTAGAGAAGACTCTTGACAGTCCCTTGGACTGCAAGGAGATCCAACCAGTCCATTCTGAAGGAGACCAACCCTGGGATTTCTTTGGAAGGACTGATGCTAAAGCTGAAACTCCAGTACTTTGGCCACCTCATGTGAAGAGTTGACTCATTAGAAAAGACTCTGATGTTGGGAGAGACTGGGGGCAAGAGGAGAAGGGGACGACAGAGGATGAGATGGCTGGATGGCATCACTGACTCGATGGATGTGAATCTGAGTGAACTCTGGGAGTTGGTGATGGACAGGGAGGCCTGGCGTGCTGCCATTCATGGGATCGCAAAGAGTCGGACACAATTGAGTGACTGAACTGAACTGAACTGAACTGATGTCTTCTGTATGTTTTTCCAGTAGTTGTGTATGGATGTGAGAGTTGGACCATAAAGAAGGCTGAGCACCAAAGGATTAATGCTTTTGAACTGTGCTATTGGAGAAGACGTTTGAGAGTCCCTTGGACTGCAAGGAAATCAAACCAGTCAATCCTAAAGGAAATCAACCCTGAATATTCATTGGAAGGACTGATGCTAAAGCTAAAGCTCCAATACTTTGGCCACCTGATGTAAAGAGCTGATTCATTTGAAAAGACCCTGATGATGGGAAAGATTGTAGGCAGGAAGAGAAAGGGACGACAGAGGATGAGATAGTTGGATAGCATCTCTAACTAAATGGACATGACTTTGAGCAAATTCTGGAAGATGGTGATGGACAGAGAGCCTGGCTTGTGGCAGTTCATAGCATCGCAAAGAGTCAGACATGACTTAGTCACTGAACAATAACATCTTCTTTGGAGAAAAGTCTATTTAGATGCTTATTTTTTGATTGGGTTGTTTAGTGGATTTTTTGGCTTTTGTTTTTTTACATTGAGCTGCATGAGCTGTTTGCATATTTTGGAGATTAATCCCTTGTCAGGTGCTTCATTTGCAAATACCTTCTCCCATTCTGAGGATTTCCTTTCATTTTCTTTATGGTTTTCTTCGCTGTGCAAAAGCTTTTGAGTTTAATTAGATCCAGTTTGTTTATTTTTGTTCTTATTTTCATTACTGTAGGATGTAGATCAGGGTTTCCCTCGTAACTTAGTTGGTAAAGAAACTACCTGCAATGCAGGAGATCTGGGTTCGATTCCTGGGTCAGGAAGATCCTTGGACAAGGAAATGGCAATCCACTCCATGATTTTTGCCTGGAAAATCCCATGAACAGAGGAACCTGGCAGGCTACAGTCCATGGGGTCTCAAGAGTCAGACACAACTTAGCGACTAAAGGATGTGGATCGAACAGAGGAATATAAAACAAGATATGGTACATGTATACAATGGAACATTACTCAGCCGTAAAAAAGAACAAAATAACGCCATTTGCAGCAACATGGACAAGCCTACGGATTGTCATACTGAGTGAAGTAAGTCAGATTCGGAAAGACAAATATATACTATTGCTTATATGTGGAATCTAAAAAGGGTACAAATTAATGTATTTACAAAACAGAAGTAGAGTCACAGGTATAGAAAACAAACATGGACTTTTGGACTCAGAGGGAGAGGGAGAGGGTGGGATGATTTGGGAGAATGGCATTCTAACATGTATACTATCATGTAAGAATTGAATCGCCAGTCTATGTCTGACACAGGATACAGCATGCTTGGGGCTGGTGCATGGGGATGACCCAGAGAGATGTTATGGGGAGGGAGGTGGGAGGGGGTTCATGTTTGGGAACGCATGTAAGAATTAAAGATTTTAAAATTATTTAAAAAAATAAAATTAAATTAAATTTTAAAAAAAAGAAAAGTTAAAAAAAAAAGAAAACAAACATGGTTATAAGCAGATAAATGGAGGAGAGATATATTGGGATTGACATATACAAATCACTATATACAAAATAGATAACTAATAAGAACCTTCTGTATAGCATGGACAGCTCTACTCAATTATCTGTAATGGCCTAAAAAGGAAAGGAATCTAAAAAAATTTATGAAAGACTGGATATATGTATATGTATAACTTATTCACTTTGCTGTATACTTGAAACTAACACAATATTGTAAATCAATTATATTCCAATAAAATTTTTAAAAACTACCCAATCAATCTAAAGGAAACTTTCCTACTAATGAACTCACTACAATCACACATATTGCTTTAAGTAGGAGTGTAAGGCCACACAGGAGGGTATCTGTGATGAACCATTGTGGGAATAAAGGATTTTGCTTTTCTAAGGGGTTGCTAATGATGCTTGTGCATTGCATCTGGTATAAAAGTTCTCCAAAGATTATTCCAGAGGCTCTGGATAGATTCTCAACCCCCAGGTATCAGGAGAATGAAGAAAGAGCATATCTATCTTCCATAAGGACAACCATTGACACTGAGCTTCAAAGCTCAGGATGCTTATATTTAGTGAACTTTCTTTTGTATGATGGTCTTAATATTATTTCTGCATATTTCATCTCTTCCACCCTCACCAACCTGTCTTTCATGCTCTTATAAATTAAGAGACTGTTAACGTTGATCCTGACAGGATGAGGCACTAAGTATTGCCAGATCTATAGGTTGAAAAAGATACTGTGCTGTGATTAGAAGTGGATTAGGGTTATAATCTATACTTACATTCTATGGACATTTTCTGGAAAACTGTCTTTTGATTATAAAGGTATTGATGGCAAAGATGCATATGAATACTTTGAACTAAATTTCTTCTTAAAACATGTAGAATCTAAAAAATAAAACAACTGAAAAAACAAAAGCTTTATTAGAATAAATTGATATTTCTAAATTAATAAACTATATATTTCTTTATATATGTAAACAGAAACAAATGAATTACTTATACATTAAAAAAAAGAAAAGAATGTCTGGAAAAATAAAGGAAGCCAGGGACACCCAAATGCAATTCATCAGATTCTTTAATATCACTGCTGGTCCTCCTCAAGGAAACTTTATGGGATTCTAAGAACAACAACTATATATGAAACTCATACAACAAATACAACAGTGAATTTCAATGAGTTATTTGATAGCAAATACCAAAGGACAAGTTAGTACAGGTAATACTATGAACAGCCAAAGTGACTCGTGTCCAATTCATTGTTCTTTGATGGTCTTTCATAAGAGGAAGAATGTGTGGTGAAAAATGCTTAGGAATAAGATTTTTTAAATCCAGATTCTCATCCCAGATCTGCCATTTATAAAGTACATGATTCCTGGGCATTTATCCAGAAAAGAAGAAAACTTTAACTTGAAAAGATACATGCACCTTAATTTTTTTTTTTAAATTTTGGCTGTGCTAATTCTTCACTGTGGCACGTGGGCTTCTCTAGCTGGGCCCGCTTTTGTTGCAGAGCATGGGCTCTAGAGCACTTGAGCTCAATAGCTGTGGCTCATGGACTTCTCTAGTTATGGCATGTGGGCTTAGCTGCCCAGAAGCACATGGGATCTTAGTCTCCTGATCATGGATGGAACCTGTGTCCTTTACACCGGAAGGTGGATTTTCAATCACTGGACCAGCAAGGAAGTCCCCATGCACCTTAATGTAGCACCATTTACAATAGCCAAGACATGGAAACAATCTATACGTCCATTTACACATGAGTGAATAAAGAAGATGTGGTATATTTATACAACGGAATATCACTCAACCATAAGAACAAGAATGAAATAATGCCATCTGCAGCAACATGGATGGGCCACAGAAACCAGCCTTTACCTCTAAACATTTCAGTTCTTCTACAGGACACATCATGGGAGAGGTCTTTTTTTTTTTTTTTCCACCAGCCCCATAAGCTGGCTCTGGGGATCCTCCAGGACTATTCATGAAGAGAAATTGTACAGGAGATCAAAGTGACATAGTGCTGTGCTCATCCTTAAGCCCACAGATTTAGGACACTTCACTGTTCTCTCACCTATTTATCCTGTAGGACAAATATCATCCCTTACTTTTCAACAAAAACTCTTCAGAAATTCTATTGCTTTGGATTCTAACTTAGTAAAAGAGTTGAAATATGCACTTCTACTGATAGCAGTAAAGACAGTAGCTAAATTATACAGTAAAAAAAAAAAATATGTACCACACACTTTGACACCTATGCATTTATAGCATTTGCTGAATTTCAAGGTACCAAGATATTTCCCTTGGAAAAGTTTGCCACCTTCTGCTATCCTGTGATATTCATCTCAGTTAAAATGGAATGGTTATAACACCTTAAAATTACCAGTAACCTTTTTTTTTCTGGAAAAAAAATGTATGGGAGTATA
The DNA here is from genome assembly GCF_016772045.2 of Ovis aries. Classification (NCBI taxonomy): domain Eukaryota; kingdom Metazoa; phylum Chordata; class Mammalia; order Artiodactyla; family Bovidae; genus Ovis; species Ovis aries. The sequence continues at coordinate 175,343,096 of NC_056054.1, read as the reverse complement.
GTTTTTCTAATTACAGCAATTTGTAACATTTTAAATTATAACGTATATAAAAACAAAACATTGAATAAAATATATCTCTGACACATGTAAAATGTTGTGATTGGTTTTTCAAAGTGATTGTTAATCTGTGGCAGCATAATTAGACATGGATACAGTTGATGGTCCTTGTGGGTGGATTGTCTGATTTCTAATTAATATTTTTGTGCCCAATACTTTTACTACTAAATTGTTCATTTTTAAAGAGTAACATATATCTTCTGTCTCTGTTGTACACAATTTGTTTCTGACTTCAGAGAGTTTTCCATTGCAAGGTATTTACACAGTGGTTTACAGATGCAACAAACTGAACAATCTGGGTCCCGCAGCCACCATATTTCACTGCCACATTACACAGTTGTTTTTTGTTTGTTTGTTTGTTTTAGATATTTATTTATTTTTATTTTTTAAATTTTAATATCTTTAATTCTTACATGCGTTCCCAAACATGAACCCCCCTCCCATCTCCCTCCCCATAACATCTCTGTGGGTCATCCCCATGCACCAGCCCCAAGCATGCTGCATCCTGCGTCAGACATAGACTGGCGATTCAATTCTTACATGATAGTATACATGTTAGAATGTCATTCTCCCAAATCATCCCACCCTCTCCCTCTCCCTCTGAGTCCAAAAGTCCGTTATACACATCTGTATCTCTTTCCCTGTCTTGATACCTCAGAAAATATTCAGCAAAAACTCTCAATGAGCTTTCTAACCTATGGCCAAATGCAAGTGACTAGATTCGGCCATCAAATATATTCCTGATTCTCTCTGTCCTCATTTTTACTCTCATTGCTCAATTTGGGTGTACATTAACCTGTTCTTAAATTATGGCAACACCTTCTTCTTTAATACTAAATTTTCTGTTTATTTTATTTGGCTGCACCTGGTCTTTGTTGTGGCATGTGGAATCTAGATCCCTCAAAGTGAAAGTGTTAGTCACTCAATTATGTCCAACTCTTTGTGACCCCCATGGACTGTAGCCCACCAGGCTTCTCTGTCCATGGAATTCTCCAGGCAAAAATACTGGGATGGGTTGCTATTCCCTTCTCCAGGGGATCTTCCAGACTCAGGAATCAAACTCAGGTCTCCTGCATTGGAGGCAGTTTCTTTACCATCTGAGTCACTAGGGCCAGGGATCCAACCTGGGGCTCCTACATTAGAAGTGCACAATCTTAGCCACTGGACCACCAGGGAAGTCCTAGTACCACCCTGTCTTATATCCAATAGTACATTAATCCTGCTATAGCACTGCTGTCGCCCAGCTACTCCCTACCCTCTACTACTTTGTTTTCTCAAAAACACAATTTCAAAATAGAGCATAGACTCTATAACCTAGATTAAAGGCCTTCTATTAGGGACTGCATGTTTGTGTTCCCTTTTAAAAATTCAAATGTTGAAGCCTAAATTCCATTTTATAGTATGGATGAGGACTCTGCAAGGTAATTAGGTCTTGAGGTTCAATCCCTTATAAATAGGATTAGTGACCTTATAAGAAAAGACCCAAAAGAAGTTCCTTCTGTCTCTGTTCTGTGCCATATGAGGATACAGTGAAAAAACAGCTCTCTGCAAGCCAGAAAGCAGGCTCTCACCAGATCTCAGACATGCCAGCAACATTACTGGACTTCCCAGGCTCCAGAACTACATGAAAAGAACGTCTGGTGTTTAACCACTCAGTGTATGGTATATTGCTGCAGCATCCTGAACAGACTAAGACACTCCAAAAATTGTGTCATCATTCCAACCCAGTTTTTCAGTTGCCCAACCCAAACTCTAATTTCATATTCATTTCTACATTGACCCCTGCATGTATGGTATTCATAAATCCATGTCTCTCCTCATTTTTCCACCAACCTAGAAAATTCTCTTATCCTTATTACCAGGCTGCCAAATTAGTCCTTGGATGACAGTCCTGGAAGCTGAAAAAGAAAAACGTGTTAGTCATGTCCAACTCTGCTATCCTGGGGGCTATAGCCCACCAGGCTCCTCTGTCCATGGGATTCTTTAGGCAAAAATACTGGAGCAGGTAGCCATTCCCTTCTCCAGGGGATCTTCCTGATCCAGGGATCGAACCTGGGCCCCCCACATTGCAGGCAGGTTCTTTACCACCAGGGAAGCCCCCCTGGAAGCTGGGGGACCTGAATTATAAAACTAGAATCTGGGGGATATGAATTATAAACAGGGCTCTTTGGTGAAAGTTTTACCTTTAGTACTAAAAATGTGTCATCCCTGGGTATCTATTCCTCTGCATGTCCCAGTTCTTCAGTTCAAGCTCTTTATCTTTGTCATCTCTACTATTTTCCTTCCTCCTCCCAGCACCCCAACGTTTGTGCCTCAAACTCAGTTCAAAGACTTTGAGATGTTCTTGGCCTATATTTCTTTTGTCCCCTAGAATCAGGCTTCAGATTCTGTCAAGTTAAAATTGTTTCTTTCCAGTTCCATTAATACTATCCTTGTCTGTGAGCTTGTGCCATTCTACTTAGATTCTGACAGCAGTTTCTGAAGTCAAATGAAGAGCCATATGCTAAGCACATCCCACAATAACCAGAATATAGCAGATATTTAATAAATGTCATTCCCTTCCTTTCTCATCTCTAACTGGTCTCCTTGATTTCAACAGGCTCTCAGAAAAGGATCCCAAATGTTTAACACATTTTTTTTCTCATATATCAGTCTCTGCTTTCAATCTCTCAAACTGCCCTCTATCAGAATGGATACATGCATATGTATGGCCCAGCCCCTTGGCTGTTCACCTAAAATTATCACAACACTGTTAATTGGCTATACTTTAATATAAAATAAAAAGTTTAAAAGCTTGCCCTCTATCCATCTCTCCCAATCTATGATACATTAAACATCTAAAGACACACTAAACTTAATCTTACCAAGTTTGCCTTTTCTTTTTTTTTTGCTGTCATGTCCAACCCTTTGCAACCCCATGGACTGCAACCCACAAGGCTCCTCTGTCCATGGAATTCTCCAGGCAAGAATACTGGAGTAGGTTGTCATTCCCTTCTCAGGGGATCTTCCCAGTGCAGGGAACAAACCTGTGTCTCTGCATTGCAGACAGAGTCTTTACCATCTGAGCCACCATTCCCCAAATGGTCATTCACATTTTTAATCTCTCATTTCCTATTCATTCCATTTTCCTGCTGTTTACTAATATGTCTCTTCCATTAAATTTTATCTAAGACCCATATTCTCCAACTGTTTCAGTCTTTGGTATTTTTTTCTGAATTATTTTGACATTTGTAATACTTACAATCAAGTTCTGAAAGGCTGTTTGAAATCCCTACTATTTATGAGGCCAAACTGAGGAATAAGAGGCCATCAACACCATCTGCTGTTGGCATCCTGGGCTAGCATTCTTTTGCTCTGGCCAATAGCATAGTTCTTATCAATGATGTTTCCTACTTTGAAAGTTTGTAAGAGGAGGTGTTTCTGTAACATGAGCTTCACTCAATATACTTACTGTATATTCTGCATTATTATTTAACTTTTAGTAAGTCTTCTCTGTTCCATCCAGCATATAATTGAGAGGCTTATCCAGCCTTAAACATCTTTGCTTCCTACTTCCCTAGCATAATAAAACCCCAAACAATATTTGTTGATGATAATATAAATAATATTAAAATATTTTCCCATTTACATCCCAGGAGTATTGTTGTGAAAATATAGTATCTTTAAAGCGACACAAATTCCTCTGAGATACATAACATATAGTAGAGGGAAAAAATGTTTATTTTTTAAAAAACTATGCAGTATTAGATTTTGAGGAGAAAGTAGAGCAATATGAAGCTGCCATTGTCTCAAAGGCAAAATTTGGGGGGTCTTTAAAATTTGTTAACTCGGTATGATTTGTATAATTATTTGGAGAAGACAAATCATATTCATTAGCTAAAAAACTGAGAAATATCAGGACCAGGTAGGTTTTACAAGGGGAGCTTGAAATACTTACTGATGACTCTGCATATAGCATAAACAACAATATCTGCTTCTAGTTCAAAGCAAACAGTAAATTGTCAATTAAGCTGGCACATGACACTCTCTAGGATCAAGATAAATGCGAGATTTATAACATTCAGAGTCTAAGATAGAACTGCACTGAATTTCATACTATGTGAATCTATGTTTCCTGTAAACCCCAAGATGCATTCATGCTAGACAAAATACTATATTCAAGATTCAAATGAGTAAGACATTTAGATATGGAAAAGCATTTTTCAAGTGATTTAAATAATAAGAAATCAAAATGGAAAGCACATATATAAGATGTTATCAGATTACTAACATGTAAAGGATAGGAACATATATATCAGAGATCCATATTTTAAATTTTGTATAGACTGAAAGAAGAGTTTAAGCCAGAGACTTACAGTTTAGAAGCAGTTTGGTCATCTTATACTATGTCACATTCTCCCAGAAACTCAATCTCTTCTATAAAATGGTACAAAACTTTCTTTCTTCTGATACACTGTTAAAAAGGAAAAATCAAATTAATTTTTTTTAATTTTAAGTTTTTAAATGTAGTTTGATTTCTTTGAAAAACCTACGCATATAAGTACAACACATTCCAACAGGCACATGAAAAGGTGCTCAGTATGCTAATTATTCAAGAAACACAAATCAAAGCTATAATGAGGTACCACCTCATGTCAGTAATAACAGCCATTATTAAAAAGTCTACAAATACCAAATGCTGGAGAGAGTGTGGAGAAAAGGAAACCCTTCTATATTGTTGGTGGGAATGTAAGTTGGTATAGCCACTATGGAAAACAGTATGGAGGTTCCCCAGAACTAAAAATAGAATTACTATATGATCCAGCAATCTCATTCCTGGGCATACATCCAGACAGAACTATAATTCAAAAAGATACACGCACCTTTGTGTTCATAACAGCACTATTCACAATAGTCGAGTCATGTTAACAACCAAAATGTCCGCAGACAGATGAACGGATAAAGAAAATGTGATACGTATACACAGCGGAACACTACTCAACCATTAAAGAGAACAAAATAATGCTATTTGCAGCAACATGGATGCAACTAGATACTATTACACTAAGTGAAGTAAGTCAGAAACAGAAGGACAAAAATCATACAATACCATCTATATGTGGAATCTAAAACATGACACAAATGAACCTATCTATGAAGCAGAAATAGAATCAGGGAGAGAGAATAGACTGCTGGTGCCAAGGGGGAGGCGAGTGAGAGGGAAATGGACTGGGAGTTTGGGATTAGCAGATGCAAACTGGTATGTATAGAACAGATAAACAACAAGGACCTACTGTATAACAGAGAAAACTATATCCAATATCCTGTGATAAACATAATGGAAAAGAATATGAGAAAGTATATATATATATATATATATATATATATATATATATCTGAGTCACTTTGTTGTACAGCAGTAATTAAAACATTGTAAATCAACTATACTTCAATAAAAACAAAAATTTTAATTAAAATATTAAATGATATGTGGCTGAGAATTTATTTCACTTTCCCTCAAGCTACTAATAGTTTAAATACAGCTAAGCAAAGCTGTTCAGTTAGGAAACAGATGACTTTTCGGCTTTTTTTATCTGTTTCTGATCTGAATCAAGAAGTTACATTCCTGCTGTTAATGGCACATTTTAACAGACAAAGCTAGTGGAGGTGATGGAATTCCAGTTGAGCTATTTCAAATCCTGAAAGATGATGCTGTGAAAGTGCTGCACTCAACATGCCATAAAATTTGGAAAACTCAGCAGTGGCCACAGGACTGGAAAAGGTCTGTTTTCATTCCAATCCCAAAGAAAGGCAATGCCAAAGAATGCTCAAACTACTGCACAATTGCACTCATCTCACACGCTAGTAAAGAAATGCTCAAAATTCTCCAAGCCAGGCTTCAGCAATACATGAACTGTGAACTTCCAGATGTTCAAGCTGGTTTTAGAAAAGGCAGAGGAACCAGAGATCAAATTGCCAACATCCGCTGGATCATGGAAAAAGCAAGGGACTTTCAGAAAAACATCTATTGCTGTTTTATTGACTATGCCAAAGCCTTTGACTGTGTGGATCACAATAAACTGTGGAAAATTCTGAAAGAGATGGGAATAACCAGACCACCTGACCTGCCTCTTGAGAAACCTGTATGCAGGTCAGGAAGCAACAATTAGAACTGGACATGGAACAATAGACTGGTTCCAAATAGGAAAAGGAGTACGTCAAGGCTGTATATTGTCACCCTGCTTATTTAACTTTAGTTCAGAGTACATCATGAGAAACGCTGGGCTGGATGAAGCACAAGCTGGAATCAAGATTGCCAGGAGAAATCTCAATAACCTCAGATATGCAGATGACACCACCCTTATGGCAGAAAGTGAAGAGGAACTAAAAAGCCTCTTGAAAAAAGTGAAAGAGGAGAGTGAAAAAGTTGGCTTAAAGTTCAACATTCAGAAAACGAAGATCATGGCATCTAGTCCCATCACTTCATGGGAAATAGATGGGGAAACAGTGGAAACAGTGTCAAACTTTATCTTTTGTGGGTCCAAAATCACTGCAGATGGTGACTGCAGCCATGAAATTAAAAGACGCTTACTCCTTGGAAGAAAAGTTATGACCAACCTAGATAGCATATTCAAAAGCAGAGACATTACTTTGCCAACAAAGGTCCATCTAGTCAAGGCTATGGTTTTTCCTGTGGTCATGTATGGATGTGAGAGTTGGACTGTCAAGAAAGCTGAGTGCCGAAGAATTGATGCTTTTGAGCTGTGGTGTTGGAGAAGACTCTTGACAGTCCCTTGGACTGCAAGGAGATCCAACCAGTCCATTCTGAAGGAGATCAGCCCTGGGTGTTCTTTGGAAGGAATAATGCTAAAGCTGAAACTCAGTACTTTGGCCACCTCATGCAAAGAGTTGACTCATTGGAAAAGACTCTGATGCTGAGAGGGATTGGGGGCAGGAGGAGAAGGGAACAACAGAGAATGAGATGGCTGGATGGCGTCCCTTACTCAATGGACGTGAGTTTGAATGAACTCCAGGAGATGGTGATGGACAAGGAGGCCTGGCGTCCTGCGATTCATGAGGTCACAAAGAGTTGGACACTACTGAGCAACTGAACTGAACTGAAATCAAAAGCCCATTAATTCCCAATTTTACTTGAAAATAACTTCTGGAACAGGGATCTTGGAGAGTTTGGACACCACCTGAGCATCTACGCAGGCTTGAGTAAAAGATAACTAAGTTACTGAATGAAACAAATGTATCCAATTTGTACAGCTAAATCATCACAAGGTCCATTTTCTATTGTTTATCAGTGTGGAGGTATCAGAACATCTTAGCTGAATTTATACTGGACTTCTTTTTGTGCAGTGTCACCTGCAAATGTCTATTTGTGTCTATGGATGTGAGGGAGGGGTTTTAACTTTTTGATTGAAGGCAAAAGAGGGATATTTCATTGTTGTTTATGGTGATGATTCTAGGAAGACAAAGACCCATGGAGGAAGTCTTGATAAGCACCGTGAAAGTATAGACATTGTGTTTTCCCCTGACCTGAACTGATTAAACAGCTCCAAATCTCTGTATAAGGCTTAAAAGTAGAAACTTACAGTTAAGTTCATAAATGATTTTATGAGACTCAGCTTATTCAGTGCTGTTTTGAGGTCCAATTGAGAATTAAAGGAGGAAATAGCAAAGTATTTGTACGTAGAAGACTTCAATATATGGGAGTAGACTGAGGCCCCAAAGAATGGTTTAGGTATTAGAACGATTGAGATTTAAATGTTAACTTGGATGGTATTGAATCGCTTCTCCCAGAATAGTGAAACCAGTTACATATACCCAACATATTTGCATACACAAACTGCATCTACTCCAATCTTCTCTTATTTATCCAGTATGTGTGTGTGTGCTCAGTTACTCAGTCCTGTTGACTCTTTGGGACCCCAGGGACTGAAGCCTGCCATGATCCTCTGTCCACCAGATTTTTCAGTCAAGAATATTGGAGTGGGTTGCCATTTCCTCCTCCGGGGGATCTCCCTGACCAAGGGATCGAATCTTTGTCTCCTGAATTGCAGGCAGAGTCTTTACCATGGAGCCATCAGAGAAGCCCTATTTATTCAGCAAAAAACCAATCTTCTATTTCAATGATAAACTACACATCCCCAACCATATGTACAGTCTAAATCTCTTTAGCTGAAGTGAAATTCTTTCCATATCACATCAGACCCCACTTAGATCATCTGAGTATTGAAGTTTATGCAGACATAGTGATTACTCTGAAAATTATTTTAAATAAACAGGTCATCTTTATAAATATCAAAGCAATATTAACCACTTTGAGACTGGGGACAATATAAGAAAAGATGATTACTGTTCAAGTGTTTGGACTTGTTGGAGACCCTGCTGTAGTAGTATTTGCAGTCCTTTATGAGTACTCAGCAAATAAAGCCCTGCCTGTGTTAAAGGAATTCCTTCATCATAGAAGTTGAAAATGCTCACCATTCGCCATCCTGCATCTTTGTAATGGGGCTTCCCTGGTGGCTCAGATGGTAAAAAGTCCACCTGCAATGCAGGAGACCTGGGTTTGATCCCTGGTTTGGAAAAATCCCCTGGAGAAGGGAATATCTTTGTAATGAAGACCAGGGCATACCACCTAGACTTCACTAATCAGATTTGGTGGTTCTATATTTCTACTAGCAAGATGATATGAAGAAGTAGAGACCAGAGCATGTTCTCTGCTGGCTAAGACAGCTGCTGCAAAAGCTCAGATCCCCTATTCAACATGGTTAGGAGTTCTAGCTGTTTGGGTTCTAGTTCTTACTGACAGCACTTTTTCATCTGATCTGTCTATACAAGTCTGCACCAAATTTTCCATCTCTCTTTGAGCATCTGTAAATTATCCAATTTGCTTTAACTAAATTATTGTCACTTGCAACAAGGAACTCCAATTAGTAAATTTGGGAGTGAAGAAGCCTCACTGAAATTGTTCAAAAAACATTAAACTATTATTATTTTTTTTTTAATTAGGGGCTTCCCTGGTGGCTCAGAGGTTAAAGCGTCCGCCTGCAATGCGGGAGACCCGGGTTTGATCCCTGGGTTGGGAAGATCCCCTGGAGAAGGAAATGGCAATCCACTCCAGTATTCTTGCCTGGAGAATCCCATGGACAGAGAAGCCTAGTAGGATACAGCCCACAGGGTCACAAAGAGTCGGACACGACTGAGCGACTTCACCACCTTCACCACCTATTGTTTATTAAGTACTTTGGCCACCTCATGTGAACAGTTGACTCACTGGAAAAGACTTTGATGCTGGGAGGGATTGGGCGCAGGAGGAGAAGGGGACGACAGAGGATGAAATGGCTGGATGGCATCACTGACTCAGTGGATGTGAATCTGAGTGAACTCCGGGAGTTTGTGATGGACAGGGAGGCCTGGCGGGCTGCGATTCATGGGGCCGCAAAGAGTCGGACACGACTGAGCAACTGAACTGAACTGAACTGAACTGAAGCTGTACATGCCCTTCCACCAGACATCAATGTAACTCTCTTAGTCTCTTTATTAAAATACCTGCCAAGAGTCACCATATCAGACTTTTCTAAAAAGTATTTCCATCCATTCCACCCCTTCAGGCCCTGCTGAAGTTTTCTTGATATCCCTTATCTCTGACCCCACATTATATTGTTTATTGTCATATTTCCCCACCAGTATATAAGATCCATGAGAACGTAGGTTTGATATGAGTCCTCTGTCTATCCTTTACTGTAGGCCTTTTTTATACTTTAAAATTAGAGCTTGGAAGAAAGGCAATTACATCCTAATATACAAGTGTATGGTGATGCACTTGTATACGCCACTCAAGTAGCTGTTGTAATTTGTAATTTCCTTACAAACCAACATCAGATGTTGGGAAATTAAGCATTATGGAAGCAATTTGACATAATCAGAAAATTTAATGATGATGTACTGCTGGAATACTGAATGTTTATATATAGACTTAATCCATGTTTCTTTAGAAAAGTGAAAGTGTAGTCGCTCAGTCATGTCTGACTCTTTGCGTCCCCATGAACACCAGGCTCCTCTGTCCATGGGATTTTCTAGGCAAGAGTACTGGAGTGGGTTGCCATTTCCTTCTCCAGGGAATCTCCCCGACCCAGGGATGAAAACCAGGTCTCACGCATGTAGACAGACGCTTTACCAACTGAGCCACCAGAGAAGTCCAAAGGACAAATATAAATGCTTGCCTTTACCCTCCATTAGTTTGGAGTCATTTGTAATGTATGTACAAAATTTAAAGTATAAGCTGAATTATAAAAGCAAAAACACTACGGTTGGCATCTTACATCAAAGTGTTTAATTTTACACATTAAAGGATATTAGTAGCAGCGCAATAGTTTTAGTGAAGAGACGTTTCTATCCAGTGTAAATTCAGGCTGTTGCTGCTGCTGCTGCTAAGTCGCTTCAGTTATGTCTGACTCTGTGCGACCCCATAGACGGCAGCCCACCTAGTATGCTGCAATTCTACATGCTCATTATTAGATCAGCTTCTTTTTTTTTTTTTTAATAGGAGCATGGACTTACTTGAAGAAAATACATTTTCCCCCATAAAGTAGCTTTTCTGTTCATTTAAGAAAGCAGAGTTGATGGGAAAATGATATGGAAACAAAACAATTCTTTCGCTGTGTGATGCATCATCCTTCATGTTTTAACATTTTGCTCTCTTTCACAGCTTGAAAAAAACTTTCTTGATAATTGGGCTGAGTAATACTTCGCTGGTTCCCTAAATTGCATTCTTTTAGGGTTGAAGAATATGGCTCTGAGCCACCACGTTGATGGTGTGTGAAAAATGAATGGGTGATGAAAAGAGAGATGAACCCACTGGGTATCAGGAATCTCATCACCTCCATTGCCTTGACAGCCTGAAGCTCTTTTTTGTTTGTTTATTTTAATTTATTTTTAAATGAAGGACAATTGCTTTACAGTGTTTTGTTGGTTTCTGCCGTAGAACGTGAGTCAGCCATGAGTATACATGTATCCCCTTCCTCTTGAGCATCCTAGATCGGTTTCTTATGTAACTGTACCAACCTCATATTTTTCTGAAGAGCTCAGATATTTTACCAAAAGAAAAATTCTTAATTGCAAAATTTTAATGTAAAAAAGGCAAACCCCTGCCCCCAAACACAGGAAAGGTGTTACGGCATCATCTCATTCCCTGAGCAAGGCTTCTCATAAGTCAGTCACTCAGCCTGTGGTCACTGTCAGGTAAGTGCTCTGAAGCAGTGTAGGCAGCACAGGTGGTGTGGTTCTTAAAGGTGGGTGACAGTGGTGGAAAAAGTGTTTGGTGGGGGTTAGGAGACCTGCGCTTGCACTCTGGCTCCCCACTAACCAGCTGGGTGATTCTGGGCCTCAGTTTTCTCACCCCCAAAATAAAAAAGCTGAATTTCTTCTTCTGAAATTCTATGAGTTTTTCAGAGTCTAGAGAAAAGATCAGATGTCTGCTTTCAGAATAATACTAAAATTTATTCCTGGACAGTAAGTTAAATCTAGAAGATCCTTTTCTAGGTTTAGCAGTTCAGGAGCGCTTGAACTTCAGACACTGGATGCAATCACTGTGGTCGGACACAGAGCTCTTCTAGGGAGCCAGACAGGAGTGTGCCTGTGCTTGCTCATCCTTGTCAGTCACCTGACTGTCTCTTGAATAAAAAATAACAGCCCTGCAGAGAAAATGGAGAGAGAAGACACTATTGACCTGGCAAAATCTGGAATAATTCTAGAGCACCTGCGATACGAAGTATTCTCCATGATTCACCTAGCTTCCTTTCCAAGGACACTCAGTATCTGTGGTGGCTTGTAGCCCACGCTTTCTTGTCACTTATCATTCAGTTCTCTGGGGTGAGGAGGCATAATACCTCTTGTTCATTGACCTGAATTGAGGATGGCAGGTGAAAAATCAAGCATTTGTCTTGCTCATATAAAGTCAGTAAGTGAGAAAGCTTTCCTGTCCTCAGGCATTGAACTAAATTGTGCATCAACAGGGTGATAAATAGATATAAGTATAGAAACCTCAGAAAGCTTTTATAGGCCTCAGACGTCCAAGTCTGCAGGCAGCTTCCAGCATCAAATATCCAAGCGGTGGCTGGGGCTGGGATCACAAATAACTTTTTTGTAAAAGTAACATAATGGTCCTCAGAGCTATCAACTAGGTGTCCAAATAAACTGATGCCTACCTTTTAACTTTAGGCCTTACCTTATTTGGGCATCATTGAAATAAACACTTCTGCCATAGGCTGTGGTTCATCGAAAAGCTGTTGTAAGGAAACATGTACTGAGGAAGGAAAAGGAGCTGATTTTGGCTTTCCCTTCCCACAGAGCAGTGGTATACAAATATCAGTACACACTGGAATCACCTGAAGAATTATTTTTAAAACCCCCAATACCGGATTTTCCTGGTGGTCCAGTGGTTGAGAACCTGCTTGCAATTCAGGAGACACAAGTTCAATCCCTGGTCTGGGAGGATCCCACATGCTGTGGAGCAACTAAGCCACAACTACTGAGCCTGTGCTCTGGAGCCTGCGAACTGCAACGACTGAGCCCATGCACCCTAGAGCCTGTGTTCCGAACCAAGAGAAGCCCTTGCAAAGAGACGCCCACATACTGCAACTAGAGAGTAGCCCCCGTTTTCCACAACTAGAGAAATCCCAAGAGCATCATGAAGACCCAGAACAGCCAAAAAAAAAAACAATGCCAAGTTCCTGCTCCTGGAGACACTGACATAATTGGCCCAGGTGCTGTCTGGGTACTGGCACTTACAGAGCTCTTTGGGGGTAGCCAGGGTGAAGAACCCTTGTTTATTGAGGCCACCATAAAGGAGCCAGTTGGTCCTTTTAGTGATTGTTAGCTTGGATGCAGGATGCCTGTTTACTAAGAAATTGGGTTGAGGCAGCAATTCATTCTGTTCAAAGCACAAAATCACAATCAGCTGTTAATGGCTTTTTTTGCTGCACTGACCTATGCTGGATTCAAACCAGCAGTGACCTTAGCTTTCCATTGCCTGTAATTAAGGATGTCTGCCACCACCATGATCTAGTTTGGGGCTTGATTAATTCTCATAATTACCAAATGCATTTGTGCAGCTGTAGGAAAGAAGGTCTAGGCCACCAAAATGACACAGAGTCATGATGGCAAAAAATAAATAACAATAATGCTTAGCATTTATTTCATGTTCAATCATTATTTTTTATACTCTTGACATTTATTGACTAGTTATTCCATATGATGTCCTGGGGAAGTAATGCAGCATTATTATTTGCACTTTATTTCAGTCATTGGGCAGAAAAGTATTTTGTCAGGTCTTAGGAGTTGTAATTTTTAAATCCTTCAGTGCATGATGAAGCTTGTAGCTTCCCTTTACAGAAGGGACTTGGAAACAGTGAAACTTGCACTGATCTCAATTAAATAACCTCTATCAAAGTGGACAAATTAATGATGGATTTTATGACTAGTTCATCATTATGGTCTACTTTCCCTTTCAAGGTCCACTACCTGAATCTTAAATCTCTAAGGGATTTAAGAAGTCTCCATGATCAGGGTGAAAAGCCAAAATCTTTTCACCTAAACAATAATTCAAATGTTATACTCAAAAAAGCAGATAGTGTAATTTTTAAAGTTCCAGACCTGGTAGAGGAAGATAGGAAATTCCCTCAGTTTTCCAAATTTCAATTCAATTTCAATATTCCCCAATACTCACTTCTAACCACAAGGGGCTGAACATGTATTATTTTTATCATATTCCAGTTACTGGGTACTTTCCACGCCTAACACTGCTATACGCCTTTATATACCGTGACACATGCGTACATGCATACTGAGTCGCTTTAGACAGGTCCGACTCTTTGCTGCCCTATGGACTGTAGCCCACCAGATTCCTTTGTCCAGGCAAGAATACTGGAGTGGGTTGCCATGCTCTCCTCCAAGGGATCTTCCCGAGCCAGAGATCGAACCCACTTCTCTTACATCTCCTGCACTGGCAGGCGGATTCTTTACCACAAGCGCCACCTGGGAAGCCCATACTGTAACACATTTACTCTCAAATTGTGTCCTGGGTAGTGGTTACAAGGGCAGGAGGAGAAGGGGATGACAGAGGGTGAGATGGTTAGATGGCATCAAAGACTCAATGGGCGTGAGTTTGAGCAAGCTAGGGGAGACAGTGAAGGACAGGGAAGCCTGGTGTGCTGCAGCCCATGGGGTCACAAAGAGTCAGACAAAACTTAGCGATTGAACAGCAGTAGGTTATGATCCCCTCCCCAGGTTATGGATAAGAAAACTAAGGCTCTAAGAAACATGGGAACTAGTACAAGATATAACAGATAAGAACAGGATTAAAGCCCAAGTCTGTCTGACTCCAGAAACACCTAAAAACAAAATGAAAATCCTGTAGAAATTGTTGAAGTTTACCTTTGGGCTTTCTTATATCTCCCTAAATACTCCTTCAGTGAATTCTCTCTACTACAATGATCCATCCTGTGTCTGAAACTTAGCCTCCTCACCTTCCAAAGAAGCTCCTTTGGGATAGTTAGCGAGTTTGGGATGGACATGTACACACTGCTATATTTAAAGTGGATAACCAACAAGGACCTACTGTACAGTTCAGGGAACTCTGCTCAATATTCTGGGGCAGCCTGGATGGGAGGACAGTTTAGGGGAGAATGGATACATGTATATGTATGGCTGAGTCCCTTCACTGTTCACCTGAAAATATTACATCAAAACACTGTTTCTCAATCAGCTATACCCCAACACAAAACAGAAAGTTTTAAAGGAAAGAAGCTCGTTTAATATTCTCTTCTATCAGATCCTCACAAATTGGCTAAATTTAACCTGTTACACTCTAGAAAGGAACCATGTTGCAATCCTTCAGATCCCTGGTTTCCAGCTGGTCACAATTCCTGTCTATCATTTCCTTTTGATATTGATTCTATTTCTTCCATTACTGCTTTTAGTCCAGGCTGTAGAACAGCTGGGCTTCCCTGATAGCTCAGTTGGTAAAGAACCTGCCTGCAATGCAGGAAATTCCAGTTCGATTCCTGGGTCATGAAGATCCACTGGAGAAGGGATAGGCTACCCACTCCAGTATTCTTGGGCTTCCTTTGTGGCTCAGCTGGTAAAAAATCCACTTGCAATGTGGGAGACTTGGGTTCGATCCCAGGGTTGGGAAGATCCTCTGGAGAAGGGAAAGGCTACCCACTCCAGTATTTTGGTCTAGAGATTTCCATGGACTGTATAATCCATGGGGTCGCAAGAGTCAGACACGACTGAGCTACTTTCACTAAAACAGCTTCCCCTTACTCTCACCATCTCCTGCCCAGGCAATTATTGCCACTAGACCCGTAATCCCCGAATGTTGCCTTCTGACTCAAAAACCCTCTTTGGATCCTCATTTCCTACCACAGCAATGCTAAACCTTTGAATCTGGCTTTCAGTGCATCTCATATTATTTCCTCACATTGTTAACATGATTTTCATTTCATATTCAATTTAATTTCAATTTTATTAAGATCTTATAAGTTGTCATTAGATGTTATTAATTGGCCATTGTTAGATATGATCATTAGTGAATTACCAGTTATTCAGTCAGTTCAGTTCAGTTCACTCGCTCAGTCGTGTCTGACTCTTTGTGACCCCATGAATTGCAGCACGCCAGGCCTCCCTGTCCATCACCAGTTCCCAGAGTTCACCCAAACTCACGTCCATCAAGTCAGTGATGCCATCCAGCCATCTCATCCTCTGTCGTCCCCTTCTCCTCCTGCCCCCAATCCCTCCCAGCATCAGAGTCTTTTCCAATGAGTCAACTCTTCACATGAGGTGGCCAAAGTATTGGAGTTTCAGCTTTAGCATATGGACTGCAGCACAGCAGGCTTCCCTGTCCATCACCAACTCCCAGAGCTTGATCAAACTCAAGTTCATTGAGACGGTGATGCCATCCAACCATCTCATCCTCTGTCACCCCCTTTTCCTCCTTCCTTCAATCTTTCCCAGCATCAGGGTCTTTCTAAGGAGTCAGTTCTCATCAGGTGGCCAAAGTATTGGAGCTCCAGCTTCAGCAGCAGATGTTCCAATGAATACTCAGGACTGATTTCCTTTAGGATTGACTGGTTTGTTCTCCTTGCGATCCAAGGGACTCTTACTTTACTAGGTACTAATCTTAGATATCATAATTAACTACTTGTGGGTGGCACACAAGATTGTCCATTAAGTGATCATAGGTGATTCTGAGCTTCCTGGCAATGAGCAAGATGGGACCAATAGCTCCTACTCCCAGTAAGCTCTACTTCCCCCAAGGTTTCCAGAAGCTGGAATGCAGGCATTTCTAGAATCTCTCGGAGCAATCTCACTCAAGCTCAAGAGGTTTCACATTCAGATTCACGCTATCTGCCTTACAGGGCTCCTCTCACATTTGCTCTATAAGAAAAGAGCAACATGAAGGGCTCTGCTCTCCTAGAGAATAGACTTGGTGCAACTGCTGCCCCTGAATCAAACTCACGTCTAAGCAGGATGCTGTATAAATGAAGAGTACTGGTATCAGAAGGATTTTTAGCAGCAAAATGGGCATGGTCTGGTTACACAATTCAATATGTAATAGAGATGAACCTTGGTATTCTCTTATAGCCTAACTGCTAAAGGAATGTTGCCTATAAGCTTAAATTATACATGATGGTCCTTCCCTGAGAACCCGCCTCCTAGGTGATGGATCTTAGGCTAAAATAGCTGTTCTTAGCTCACAGGAAACATCCTGACCAGGGTTACCTGTTACTGGCAGCAAGGAGGAAGAAATTAACACAGCCCCTCCAGAGTCTGGTCAGAATGAGAACTGTATTAATATAAAAGAGTATTAGTATTAATATAATTTTAGTTTTAGTATTAATATAAAAGAGCCCAAATTCTAACTGGGGAAGATGATTCTTTACAACAAGAGTCTACTATCATCTTGGTTTGCTGGCTTTCCAAATAGAGTTACTATTCCTTTCCCCAGAAAGTAATCTGTTGGTTTACTGGCCTGTCATGCAGCGAGCAGTATGAGCTTGGATTCAGAATCAAAACCATCAGATTAATAGTTTAAAACCTCAGAAGCTGTGTGATCCAAGAAGTATCCAAAATAAGTTTAAATTAGAACAGAAAGGAGAACTCTGCTGATTTATATTCCTGTATATTTTCTGTAGTTATTGATGGAGTTTCACACAGATGGCACTTTCTGAATTATAGTAGATTTACTTTCCATCAAATTCAAATATTCAGTTTCCAGTTCAGAAAATCAAAAAGAAAGGACACTATGAGTAGCGAACAAAAAGAGAGGCAAAGCAACAAGGAAATTGGGGTCCAGATGAGCTTAAACCTAAAACTCCCAGCACCTACAAGAACAAGAATAACAAGAAAGGAAAGACAGACAGAGACAGAAAGAAGTGAGGGAGATTCACTTCAGATGATACTGGGGTGAATGAGGTAGAAAAATAGATATTGATACTGAGTTGTAAAATAGTCATGAAGACATATAAAGAGCCATACAATGGATTATAAAGAACCATATAAAGATCATACAATGGGCTTCCCTGGTGGCTCAGCTAGTAAAGGACCTGTCTGCAATGTGGGAGACCTGGGTTTGATCCCTGGGTTGGGAAGAACCCCTGGAGAAGGGAAACGCTATCCACTCCAGTATTCTGGCCTGGAGAATTACAGTCCATGGGGTCGCAGAGAGTCAGACACAACTGAGTGACTTTCACTCACTCCACAATGGATTATAACACAAAAATGATATAGGCAGAAACAACAGCACATAGATTTGTTTAATCTTTAAAACGAATCTATATGATAGATGCTGCTATTTTTCTGAATTTAATGTTTTAAATTTTATATACATTCTAAAGGATATACTCCATTTACAGTTATTATAAAATGTTGGCTACATTCTGTGTGTACAGCACATCCTGTAGCCCATCCTATACTCAATAGTTTGTACCACCCATTATCCCATCCCTGGGTTACACCTCCTTCTCTCCCCACTGGTGACCACCAGCTTGTTCTCTATATCTGTGAGACTGCTTGTTTTTTGTTATATTCACTAGTTTGTTGTATTCCTTTAGATTCCGTATATAAGTGATATTATGCAGTATTTGGCTTTGTCTGATTTATTTCACTTAGCATAATGCTCTCCAAGTCCAACTGTGTTGCTGCAAATGGCAAACTTTTCATTATTTTTTACGGATGAGTAGTATTCCATACTTACAAAAGAACTAAACCCATGAGCTTCCTCTATTAGCAGCCTCTGAGGGAGCTCAGAACACCTGGCTGAGTCATCTGGTGACCCCCTCACTTTGGTTGGAACTTGGAGGGCTGGGAGGGGCAGCTGACTGTAACAATGCTGAAATTTACCTATAAATTAAGAAAAGAGTTTTTATTACAAGTTTTCATTGTTGCTCTTATTCCTCCTCCTTTGTCCTTTTCTTCATCCTTTTTCTCTTCTGTACAAAGTGCATGATGTTTAATGCCACATGTAGTCCTGGCTGATCCTAATAATAACAGAAACCAAAGTGTCAACATATGGACATTTAGATTGCTTCCATATTTTGGCAATTCTAAACGATGCTGCAGTGAACACTGGGGTGCCCATATCTTTTCACACTAGTGCTTTTGTTTTTGTTTTGGATATATATACCCACAAGTGGAATTGCTGGGTCATATGGTAGATCTTTTTTTTAGTTTTATTGAGAAATCTCCATACTGTTTTCCACAGTGGCTGTACCAATGTACATTCCTACCATCAGTGTTCGAGGATTCTCTTTTCTCCACATCATCACCTACATTTATTATTTGCATTCTTCTTGATGCTAGTCATCTGACAGGTGTGAGGTGGTATCTCATTGTGGTTCTGATCTGCATTTCCCTGATTAGCGATGTTGAGCACCTTTTCACATGCCTGTTGGCCATCTGCATTTTTTTGACAGTAAATAAACTGAAGTTCAAGAGTTTAAGCATTTTCTGCAAGTTTTTCAACCAAGAAAAAAGATTAAAGGGAGGAGGGACGAATAGATAAGTCATTTCCCTATGGTCACACAAAACAGCAAAAGGCAGAGGCAGAATTCAAATCTAGTTCTTTCGATTGCAGGTCACATGTTTCCAGCCAATAGATAAAACACATGCTACCTTAATATCCCCATGCTGCAACTATTGCCTCTTAGATGTATTTCCCCCCCTCTCCTGTGGACCCCCACTAGGAGTTGTCCTTGATCCTCTGGTTTGCAAGTTGTGTGAGGAAGAATAAATAAGTAGATTTGACAGAAGAGGCAACACTGCCACAGTCCTTCACCTTCGGTTAATTAGGAGCAAGCATGCAGGACAGAAAGATAGTTAAGGTATTGGAAAGAAATCAGACTTAACTGCTCAGAGTTAGAGAACACCCTGCTGTGAAGATGGGCTGCACCGTGGAGAGGGCAGAGCCTTAATGCTTGTGGGACTTTTACTGATGTAACATCACAGGCAGCTTTTAAATCAAGATGCTTTCTTCCTGAACCATGAATAAAGGAAAGCTAGAAAACAGAAAATAAGGGCTGTAAAATGTCTGGAAATTAGGTTTTATTTAATGTATTCAGCCAAGCAGGCAGGCTGTTGGTTAACAAATATTTATGAAGAGTTTGCTCTCTGTGAGGATCACTGAAAGCTACGAAGAACATAAAAATACATAAAACACAGTCTGTCCTCAAGGAGCTTATGGCTAGGGAGCTATTATATGGCCCAATGCACCAAACTGTGCACACTTATAAACAGCTAACAATATGACAAGGTCCATGAATCCATCTGATCCATTGGATTCCCAGTGTTTAATATCATGCATAATGCAAACATACCTGCCCAGCTTCATTTAGTAATATTTACTGAACACACTAAGCTGAGTAGGCATCTTTGCTTCCCAGGAATAACCAATTATAAGAGCATAAACTAGGATCTAATTTTCCTTCCTTTCCTTGTTTTCTTTAAAGTGCCAGAGTTAAAGAAAGATCATCTTAAGCAAAGCTTGGATCAGTCTTGCAATTAGTTTAAATCAAACCATACAGGCCACTGATGTCTCATCTCAAGTCATCTATCAGCTCTATACGTCACTATTTCTCCAATCAATTCACTTCCTTTTTCCACTTCTTCAATCATAAATACAATGTTTGGCCAGAAAAAAAATAATCATATACTGGAAATACTCGTATCTTCTTTCCTGCCCTTAAAAAAATGAAATATCAAAATTTTTTAAATTCCAAAAGGGAAAGGGCTGCTTGGCTTTCATTTAGTTTATGGGTATTTGCGGTTTCCCCGGGTGGCTCAGACACACTGCAGGTAAAGAATTCACCTGCAGTGCAGGAAACCCAGGTTTGATCCCTGGATGGGGAAGATCCCCTGGAGAAGGAATGACTACCCACTCCAGTATTCTTGCCTGGAGAATCCCATGGACAGAGGAACCTGGTGGGCTACAGTCCATGGGGTCTCAGCAAAGAGTTGAACATGACTGGGTATTTGAATGGGTATTTTAAAGAAGACATGATTTCAGAAGAAAGTAAATGACTTAGCTAAGAACTAAAACTACCAAGTAAATTTTCATGAGTCTACAGAGTCAAGCCATGGCAGAAATAGGTTACAAGGCAGACTTCACTACAGTACCAGTGCACTGCTGAAAACAAATGAACCAAAAGGTACAAAAAAAATCATTAGGGGAACTTTAAGTGATTAATAAAGGTTCCCATTCACTAAGTGCCTACTCTATGACAGATACTGTATTAATTGCTTTGCTCTGTGTTTTAGTATTGCAGTTTCTAAGTATTGGTTAATTTAACATCTTATTTTATACCTTCACCAAAAAACCTGCATGTAGCTTTTATTATCTCCACTTTCCATGTGAGTAAATCAGGTCAAATAGCTAACAAATAGTGGCTAAGTATTTTTCTCCGTGCTGAGCTGCCCCTCACCAGCAAAAGAAATCTGATGATTCTGCATTGAATATAGCATATAAAAAATTGACTTTGTTTTTTGTAATTTGAATGTCCTTAAACTGGGCATTTGAAAGACTCTTCTGAATTGCAAGCATAGAGATAATACAAATGCATCATTCTACATGCATAACTGAGTAGTTAAAAATGCAGTTGCCTGACCTTCTGTTGTTATGAATTTGCACACACACAATTGTGAGGTCCTCTGAAGGAGACAGAGTAAGCCACTAAAAATATTACTTAACTTGATAATTATTATCATAGCAAACTCAGGAGTAAATAATGTATAAGTGTATTGAATTAATTTTTAATGATGGAAAATTATGGAGAGAAGACATAAGTATATAAGAAGAAAGATTATATATGTATACACTTATATATGTATACACATGTATGATGAGACAAGGAACCCTGACATTTGGCCTCTACAGTCTTTTCTACCTTGAACATTTCAGAATGTAAATTACCAATAATGTACAATTATACACACTTTATTTTCTTTCATTGGAAATAAATTTGACATATTTCCTTCTTTCATTTCTATAGCTATACCTATATAGTACACTATCTTCCCTCAAAATCATACTGTCATCAACTCTAAGAATCAGTTTAATCGGTGACAAATAATCATTGACATTTTCATATTGGAGCTGGAGAAATTACAACAGGGAAAACTTGTGATTGACCAAGATGCTGAATCAAATGAGGAAAACATAAACAGAAAGCAACTTGCTTCAATAGCAGGATGTATTTCCTAAAAGCTGAAAATTGTATTGATTACTCCTGTTTTTAACGTACTGTCACACTGTGAACGGACAGCTATATATCATGACATATAGATAGTTTTAATATAAAACAAATCATATGTGCATTTTATTTCTACAGGAGTTTGATTTTTAAATATTTATATTAAATCTAAGCGGAGACAAATCAAATATTAAGCGTAATATAGTACTAGAACATCTGTATCTGAATTTTATTAACCAGTAATTGAGGCACAAAGAATATGGTCAATAAAATCTATTTATATTCCCTCTGCATTATTTGTGGGATTTGGACTGACCTTAATAAATTAAATATTATGAATATTTAGCCCTCAAAAACAAGAATAAAGAGGATATAGACATTCTCTTGAAACTCTGTGACCTTGCCTGATTGAAAGACTCAGTGACAGTCATGGCCATGCCAGTCTGAATGATGGATCCTTCAAAATGTTCCAGGGGACACACAACAGGACCCTTCACTGAAATAAACAAAGGTTTTTCATAAAATCTACCCAATGCAGACAGAGTTCTTGAAATTTAGCAGATGGCCGGGAATACAGGGAGATAGACAGGATGCTCAAGAGAGTCATGGGTTTGAAGTTCTCCCTACAACTTAGTGAACA
The DNA here is from genome assembly GCF_016772045.2 of Ovis aries. NCBI lineage: Eukaryota > Metazoa > Chordata > Mammalia > Artiodactyla > Bovidae > Ovis > Ovis aries. Next base: position 175,320,662 of record NC_056054.1, on the reverse strand, counting down.
CAGGACCTTGGGCAAGTTATTTCCTTGCTCAAAGTCTCAATTTCCTCATTGGCAAAATAGGGCTAGTAAGGCCAAACCTGAAGAGTTATGATGGGAAAGAGACATTTCGACAGCATGCCGATTTCATTCATAGAACAGCTAAGCCTTCAACATAGGAATTTGCAAACTGCAGCTTTATTTTCTGAACAGGCTTCATACATATGCTTTGTCAAGGGGTCTCTTTACAGTCTCCCCATCTGACACATATCACCTCCCTTGTAAATATAAGGGGAGAATTTCTTGGAATCATAAATTTGTAGAGGAATTATATTGCATATTATAATATTTACTTTTCTCATTATTTATAATTGTCAAGGAAAATTTCAGTTTTCCTATAGGAGTTTAGTTAGGCAAAATAGAATTCCATGGGCTTTGCAAGTTTGGAAGTGGAACTGAGTGATGGGAAGAAGCAAATAGTCCAAAACATACCAAGTGACCTTTGTTAAGTAGCCAGAGCTGGGGGACTTCCCAGGTGATCTAGTTATTAAGACTTCTCCTCCCAATCCAGGGGATGTGAGTTCAATCCCTGGTCAGGGAACTAAGATCCCACATGCCTCAAGGTCAAAAAACCAAAACACAAAGAAGAAGCAATATTGTAACAAGTTCAATAAAAACTTTTACAGAAATGGTCCACATCAAAAAAATCTTTTAAAAAAGTACCCAGGGCTATTGAATTAAGTGCTTTCAGTAGGATGTGGAAGCCTCTGCTAATTCTCCCAATGCTTTTAGACAGTCCCTTGAAAGGTTTAAGTCCCTGTGATAAATATAACGATTTTTATCTCAAAATGTGAGAAAGGTAAGCCACGTCTAATTATGATCTACAAACACATTGGTCAACTAGTATCTCTAATCTACATGTTGAGCAAAATTTACCTTTTGTAAATGCAATAAGTATTAATAAATGTAATAATTAAACTGCATTTAGTTATTTATCTCTTTGTTTACATAGTTCCTGTATCATTTCCTTCCTACCTAAGAATGAAAACTGCCAGATCATTAAAGCTGGGAAATCAGAGGCACTAAATGCAACAAGAAGAAGAAAGGAACAATCACCCATAGTAAGCAGAAAAAAAAAAAAAAGTTTGCTCAGATAGCTACATTAAACAGCATACTTTTGATGGCTTTTATGCTCTGTCAACTTCAGGCAGGCCATTAGAGGAAGAGGGAGGAGAAAGAAGGCAAAAAGACCTCAAAGCACTTGGCTGGTTTTCCATAATGAGCTTCCTGTCTAACTCTACAATAAACAATAAAGGCCTGCTCCAGAACAGCCCCTGATGGATTTGAGATTCCTAATCTACATCTGTTGCTCAGCACAGCTGCATGAAGAAGAGAGAGAACAAGATATATCCCCCACTTTTTATGAGCTCCTTAAAGGCAAGGTCCTAGGCTTGACTCATTGCTGTATTCCTAGCTCCCCAGGATTAGGTATTTGTAGAATCAATTTGAACATAATTATGTGTTTTTGAGCATATTAAATTAAATGATCCTTTAAATGACTTATTTATGAAGTATATTTTTTCCCTGATTAAACTACGTCAATTCCAGTGACTGTGTTAATCCTTGTTGATCCATGAACCTCCTTCACCAGATACACATGTATTTGCTGTAATCTAGTCCTGTTTCTCAGCTGCTTATCCTCATATTTAGCTAGTCAATCATTCACTTGCAGACGTCCTTGCTAGTCCAGACATTTTGATAGGTTTCAACCTTACCTAGGACATTCCAGTAACCAGTCCCTAAGGTTATCCTTGATCCTCTCTTCCTAAATGGTAACAGAAAATGAACCTAAGAACATTCTCCCAGTCAACTGGAAGCTGGGTCTACTCCCTCTAGCCAGCCTGCTATCTCCAACTGGTTTTTTAAAGACCACACCAACAGCAGGAATTCCAACATTCTCACCAGCAGCCTTCTTTACAGTCTCAGCCATCTCCCTTCCTCCCATCCATCACTAAAGCTCTGGGAGACTTTATATCCTCCACACTTGGAATCCACTTGGGGTTGAGTTTCTTGATTTGCAGCGCTTTGGCTTTTGAACAGTGAGTACCATGAGTCATGGAGACAACAGGCTCCCAACAAGGCATGGTCTGAGCTGCAGCACTGCAAGCCCAGGCACTGAAGACATAGAGGCATGTTCCCTGTTGAAGGGGCTGAAGGTGGTCCCCAGCAGTGCCTGAGCTCCCCATCACTCTGCCATGAGACAGGTGGTGTATCAGAAGGCTGAGGTCTCTGATATCATACTAAGAGGATCTGAGTTAGCAATGACTGACTGAACTGTACATGTCAACAAATTCTCTCAGCAAGCAGAGAAGTCCCTGCCACCATCACAAATGCCACTGTAATGAAGCAATTCTGTTCAACAATGCCATGGCCAAGACCCAGATAAAGCTCCCCTGATTTAAGACTTATGTCTTAGAGCAGTTTTAAGATCAGAGCAAAATTTAGAGGAAGGTCCTTGGGTACAGAGATTTCCCACATAACCCCTGCTCCCACAGATGCATAATCTTCCCCATTTTAAACATCTTCCACCAGAGTGGTAGTTTGTTTTAACTGACGAACCTACATGGACATTATAAGCATCCAAAGTCCACAGCTGATCTTAGAGTTCACTCTTAGTGTTATACATTCTATGGGTTTGAACAAATACAAAGTGACATATATCCAGTATTATACAGATTATTTTCACAGCCCTAAAAATATCCTCTGTACTCTGCCTATTCCCCAGCTCCTGGCAACCACTTATCTTTTCACTGTCTCCAGAGCTTCTGCCTTTTTCATATTGTCTACTTGGAATCCTACAGTGTACAGCCTTTTCAGATTAGTTTATTTTACTTAGTAATATGCATTTAAGTCTTTTTTATGTCTTTTTATGGCTTAATAGCTCTTTTCTTTTTAGCATTAATATCCCATTGCCTGGTTGTACCATAATTTATTTATCCATTTACCTATGATGAACATATTGGTTGTTTCCAAGTTTTGGCAATGGTGAATAAACCTGCTGTTAGCATCCATATGCAGGTTTTTATATAAATTTTTAACTCCTTTGAGTAAAAACCAAGGAGCAAAACTACTTAATCTTATGCTGGGAATATGTTTAGTTTTACAGGAAATTGCCAAACTGTCCCCCAAAGGGGCTATACCATTTTGCAGTCCTATCAGTGATAAGTGAGAGTAGCTCTTGCTGTGTATCCTCACCAGCATTTAGTGTTGTCAGTAATCTGGATTTAGGCCACTTTAATTGTTGTGTATCTCATATTGCATTGTTTTAATAGGCATTTCCCTGATGACATATGATATACAGCATCTTTGAAAATGCTTATTTGTCAACTATATATCTTCTTTGGCTAAGTGTATGTTATAAAAGTGACATTCTAATTAAGCTTAAAATAATTAATGCAATATTTAATATACAATGCAATAAGTGAAATTCTTCCTTTGCCACTTATCCATAAAGTCATCTCCCCAAGCTAAAACAACTCTGGAAAGGAAGGACAAGTTTAGAGAGGGAACACACTCTGATTTCAAGACTTATTATAAGGGTATATTAGTCATGACAGTGTGATAGTCACATAAAAATAGGCACAGGGAGAAAAAGAGTTTATTCAACAAGCAGTGGTAGAATAACTGATATTCATAGGCAAAAAAAACCACTTTGGTGTATATATTATATAATAAATAGGCAAAATATAGTATATACTATATGATTCCATTTATATAAACCTAGTAATTTCAACAGTAAGTGAAATGTGAACTTCCAGATGTTCAAGCTGGATTTAGAAAAGGCAGAGTAACCAGAGATCAAGCTGTCAACATCCATTCGATCACTGAAAAAACAAGAGAGTTCCAGAAAAACATCTATTTCTGCTTTATTGACTGTGCCAAAGCCTTTGACTGTGTGAATCACAACAAACTGTGGAAAATTCTTCAAGAAATGGGAATACCAGACCACCTGACCTGCCTCCTAAGAAATCTGTTGCAGGTCAAGAAACAACAGTTAGAGCTGGATGTGGAACAATAGACTGGTTCTAAATCAGGAAAGAAGTATGACAAGGCTGTATATTGTCACCCTGTTTATTTAACTTATATGCCGAGTACATCATGTGAAATGCCAGGGGATGAAGCACAAGCTGGAATCAAGATTGCCAGAAGAAATAACAATAACTTCAGATACGCAGATGACACCACCCTTATGGCAGAAATGAAGAACTAAAGAGCCTCTTGATGGAAGTGATAGAGGAGAATGAAAAAGTTGGCTTAAAGCTCAACATTCAGAAAACTAAGATCATGGCATCTGGTCCCATCACTTCATGACAAATAGATGGGGAAACAGTAGAAACAGTGAGAGACTTTATTTTTGGAGGCTCCCAAATCACAGTAGATGGTGACTGCAGCTATGAAATTAAAAGATGCTTACACCTTGGAAGAAAAGCTATAACCAATCTAGATAGAATATTAAAAAGCAAACACTTACTTTGCTAACAAAGGTTCATCTAGTCAAAGCTATGGTTTTTCCAGTAGTCACGCATGGATGTGAGCGTTGGACTGTGAAGAAAGCTGAACTCCAAAGAATTGATGCTTTTGAACTGTGGTGTTGGAGAAGACTCTTATATATATATATGTAAATTTACTTATTTTAATTGGAGGTTAATTACTTTGCAATATTGTATTGGTTTTGCCATACATCAGCATGAATCCACCACAGGTATACACTTGGACTGCAAGAAGATCCAACCAGTCCATCATAAAGGAAATCAGTTCTGAATATTCATTGGAAGGACTGATGCTGAAGCTGAAACTCCAGTACTTTGGCCCCTGATGTGAAGAACTGACTCATTGAAAAAGACCCTGATGCTGGGAAAGACTGAAGGCTGGAGAAGGGGATGACAGAGGATGAGATGGCTGGATGGCATCACTGACTCAATGGACATGAGTTCAAGTAAGTTCCAGAAGTTGGTGATGGACAGGGAAGCCTGGTGTGATGCAGTTCATGGGGTCTCAAAGAGTCAGACACGACTGAGCCACTGACCTGAACTGATATAAATCAAGGAAATGCAAACTGAACTATAATGACTAAAGCCGAGCAGCCATTTCCTGGGGAGTGGGTAATAACGAACAGTAGGAGGAAAGGATAATGAGGAACTCTGGGGATAACGGTGATCGTTTCACAAGTGCACAATATCAAAACTCATCAAATTGCATACTTTAAATGTTGTTTGTTATGTGACAATTATACTTCAATAAAGTTGTTTAAAAATTAAAGATTCTCATATTAAGTGAAGTAAGTCAAAAACAGATACCATATATCACTTATATGTGTAATCTAAAAAATGATAATTTGTATATATGTATAACTGCAAGGAGATCCAACCAGTCCATCCTAAAGGAGATCAGTCCTGGGTGTTCATTGGAAGGACTGATGTTGAAGCTGAAACTCCAATACTTTGGCCACCTGATGCGAAGAGTTGACTCATCTGAAAAGACCCTGATGTTGGGAAAGATTGAAGGCAGGAGGAAAAGGGGATGACGGAGGATGAGATGGTTGGATGGCATCACCAACTCTATGAACATGGGTTTGAGCGGACTCCAGGAATTGATGATGGACAAGGAGGCCTGATGTGCTGCGGTTCATCGGGTCGCAAAGAGTCGAACACGACTGAGCGACTGAACTGAACTGAACTGATAACTGAATTACTTTGCTATACATATGGAACACAACATTGTAAATTAACCATAATTTAATTTAAAAAATGGTTTTTAAAAGTCAGACCAAAAAATCATTATTCTATTTGAGAAAAGTACCTGTTTCCTTACCTTAAAAAAAAAAGAAGTAGATAAGCAAGATGGGATGTCCACAGTATATTGCTAAGTGTGAAAGCAAGGTTTCAGAGCCATACTACTGCAAGCTCACAAAGCACTTATTTGTGACAGATATTCTTCTAAATACTTGATGTGTAATAATGCATTTATTCTTACTAATATTCATATGAGGTAGCATTATTACTTCATGCTTTTGCAAATGAAGGAGCTGAGGCCTGTCCAAATCATATAGTTAATAACTTGTGAATGAAGACTGCTTCATCCAGTGGTCAGGTCCTGGTCTGTGCTCTTAACCGCCACACTTCACTGAGAGATCCTACTGTGTAAACTAACTGGGCATGTAAATGCTGAGTTATGTAGTTTAGGGACAGAGAGTGAAATATGAAAAAATGCTGTTGGAAGGGAATTTTATTCTTTAATGTAAATACTATTATCTTGTTTGAATTTTTAGAGCAGCCATCCCATGTCCATTGGGAAACAGATGCTGAGAAGTTAGAAATGCAAATGGTTTACCAGGAGGTAACACCCATGAAAGATAAAAGGGAATTAAGATTGGGCAGGGAAAACCTCAAACTGTCAAACAGTACAGCCTAAATCTAAGTCAGCCCAGTGGAGAACTCTGAAGCAAAGACTTCCCTTTAGAGGTGCCTCATCTCATGTTAAGTAGAAATAGCCAGGCCCTGGTAATCCCAGCATGTTCGACCATGGACTGTGGACCTCCTGGAAAAGTGGGCCCTCAGCTCCAGCAAGAGTGCCCCAGGTGGCTCAGTGGTAAAGAATTAGCTTGCCAGTGCAGGAGACTCAGGAGATACAGGTTCGATCCCTGGGTCAGGAAGATCCCCTGTGGGAGGAAATGGCAACCCACTGCAGTATTCTTGCCTGGGATATCCCATGGACAGAGGAGCCTGTCGGGCTCAGTCCATGGAGTTGCAAAGAGTCGGACGTGACTGAGCAACTGAGCAGACAGACATGCACGCAGCTGGAACTTAAGCCCAAGAGGGTCCCGAAGGTGCTGCACAGACAGGCTGTCAACCACCTGCACTGTATATCAGAAAGAGTTCTCTCTGTAAATAGGTCTGAACAGCTCCCCTCCTTGGCTTCCACAACACCAAATGAGAAGAACACATTTTCTTACAAAGTCCTTAGGTATACAGTGTGTCCCAGAACTGCTTGGGAGAAAACTAATGAAATGATGATAAAGCATCACAGATCTCAGTGAATTAGAATTGAGCTAAGATACCTCTTAGACAAACTGCTCCAACTATTAATAAGATGGTTTGGAGAAATATTCACTGCTTTAGTACGTTTTCTCCCACTTTGTGGAGAAGAAAAAACAAACATCCAAGTATTACTGAGTGAGTGAGTGATAGTCACTCAGTCATGTCCGACTCTTTGCGACCCCATGGCTTGCAGCCTGCCAGGCTCCTCCTGTCCATGGGATTTTCCAGGCAAGAATACTGGAGCAGGTTGCCATTTTCTTCTCCAAAGTATTACTGAGTCTTTTCCAAAAGAAACTTCTTCTTTATACCTGTCCACAGTGTGGAAGACATTGCAACCACTTCCTCTAAATAAATTCTCTTCTAGAAGGTTACACTTTGTTTGATAACCATATGTCAGATAGAACTCCTCTACTAGTATTCATTTATTATTATAGCTATTATTGTTGTGGTGGTTGTTGTTACAGCATTTAGCAGTTGCCATGCAAGGCAGAACAAGTCAAGGTGGAATCTAAAGTCATCAGTGCAAAAGATTCCACTTTTATTTTAAAATTCAATGGAGTCAGTAGCAAGTATACATGCTCAAAAGGGAAATAGACCTGCTATCTCTAATACCTTCCCAATCAAGGAAAAGGGAATAAATCTCCAGAATATTGAGTGAAAATGACAGGGTGTAATATCTTGGCAGGTCTCTCCTATTTGAAAACTGGCTGCATTAGTGAGTCCTATAAATAATTAAGCAAGCACTTGCCACCTGCAGGAAACAGAAAGTGAAGAATAATTTCAAGTATCTCTCAACTATAACTGCAAAAAAATCATTTTCCCTGGAAATCCTTGGAAAGCAGTTCCAAATGGATAAGCTGGCTCAAAATTAATTCCCTTTGTTTTGCAAGTTGAGACACAGCACTTTTCAAAACTTTATCTACCCACCTTTGATGGTTATACATTCTTCCCTAGGTTCTCTATTTTCTTTTTCAATCAACTTCCCTCTCCTCAACACACACACTGTATTTTTACTTGTAGTATGATTATGGAAACAGACCGTGAATCACAAGAACCAGGTTTGACACTCATGTCTGCTATTGAATAGTCTGCCTTGAGTGCATGCATGCTGTCGCTTCAGTCATGTCTGACTCTTTGGGACCCTATGGACTTAGCCCACCAGGCAATAACCCTGGAAGTGGGTTGCCATGCCCTCCTCCAGGGGATCTTCCTGACCTAGGGATCGAAGCCACGTCTCTCATGTCTCCTGCAGGGGCAGGAGGTTTCTTTACCACCAGTGCCACCTGGGACGCCCATTCTGCCTTAGGATTTTTTTTTTTTAATATAATTTTATTCATGTATAGCTGTGCTGGTCTTCGTTGCTCGACCAGCTTTTCTCTAGTTGTGGAGGGCCAGGGCTACTCTTCCTTGCAGTGTGTGAGCTTCTCACTGAGGTGACTTTTTGAGGAGCTTGGGCTCTAGAGCACAGACCTAATGGCTATGGCACAGGTGATGCTAGTAGCAAAAAACCCACTTAATGCAGGAGCTGTGGGTTCAATCCCTGAGTTGGGAAGTTCCCTGGAGTAGGCAATGGCACCCTATTCTAGTATTCTTGCCTGCAAAATTCCCTGGGCAGACGAGCCTGGCGGGCTACAGTCTATGGGGCCACAAAGAGTCAGACATGACTGAGCACAGAGAACTTGGATGGGCTTAGTTGCTCCACGGCATGTGGGGTCTTCCCAGATCAGGGATCAAACCATGTCTCCTGCATTGGTAGGAGGATTCTTTACCACTGAGCCACCAGGGAAACCTTACATTAGTTAATTTCTCATTTAAATTGAGTTTGATTCAATGTCCTCAAAAGCTCAAGTAATAATTGACTAAAATGTAAATATTTAAACAAAGATATCCTTTCTGTATTCTGCCTCCAAAGTACCAGCCATAGTCTCTCTGTTCAAATAGTTTCATCTAAGAAAAAGAAAAAAACATATAAAATACACTAAGGAAAAAGAAAAAATCCAATTAGGAATTATGAGCCCCTTGCCTGTGTAACTGCAATGGAAATAGCAGGATAGCAGTTTGAAATACCTGCTTAAGATGAATCTGATTGTGCACACAACAACAAACAAAAAAAAAAGCAAAAATTCAAGACAGTGACTAGGGCAACATTTAAAACAAAGGCTTCCCTGATGGCTCAGACAGTAAAGAAGCCGCCTGCAATGGGCGAGACCTGGGTTTGATCCCTAGGATTGGGAGGATCCCCTGGAGAAAGGCATGGCAACTCACTCTAGTATTCTTGCCTGGAGAATCCCCAGGAACGAAGGAGCCTGGTCGGTACAGTCCATAGAGTCACAAAGAGTCAGACACGACTGAGTGATTAAGCACATACACACACAACCCTTTCACTGATGACAGGCTTCCCATGTTTTACAGTGTTTAGGAATCCACCCACCAGTGCAGGAGGTGCAAGAGAGGCAAGCTCAGTCCCTGGAGCAGGAAAGATCCCTGGAGTAGGAAATAGCAACCCACTCCAGTATTCTTACCTGGGAAATCCCATGGACAGAGAAGCCTAGGGGGCTACAGTCCATGGGGTCGCAAAGAGTCGGACACAGCTAAGCAATTGGGCACACATACACCCTTCATTGAGCTTTGTGTTACATCCTAGATTCTGTACTAAAACTTTACTGACATTATTCCTTTTAAATCTCACAACAAGGTTAAGAAGTAGATGTTTAAATCCTCATTCTAGAGATGAGAAAAATTAGAAACTTGGTGGATTAAGATACCTTACACAGTAAAAGTCCCAGAATTCAAAAGCAGCTTTGTTTTGCTTCTTTTTTTTTTTAAATTTTAAAATCTTTAATTCTTACATGCGTTCCCAAACATGAACCCCCTCCCACCTCCCTCCCCATAACATCTCTCTGGGTCATCCCCATGCACCAGCCCCAAGCATGCTGTATCCTCTAAATCTGTACTATAGTGACTCCACATAAAGCAGAGGAACCATGCTGCTGCTGCTGCTGCTGCTGCTGCTGCTGCTGCTAAGTCGCTTCAGTCACGTCTGACTCTCTGCGACCCCATAGACGGCAGCCACCAGGCTCCCCCATCCCTGGGATTCTCCAGGCAAGAACACTGGAGTGGGTTGCCATTTCCTTCTCCAATGCATGAAAGTGAAAAGTGAAAGTGAAGTCGCTCAGTCGTGTCTGACTCTTAGCAACCCCACGGACTGCAGCCTGCCTACCAGGCTCCTCTGTCCATGCGATTTTCCAGGCAAGAGTACTGGAGTGGGGTGCCATTGCCTTCTCCAGAGGAACTATGCTATTGGCCCTCAAACATTAATGTGCATCAGAGTCACCTGAAAAATGTTAAAACAGATTGCTGAGCCCATCTAAACCAATGGATTCCAGGCTTTTAGATTTAAGGAAGTAAAAACAAAAAATTTAATAAAGTTTGACAGATCACCAAATTTTATTACACTGCGTTGTTACATAAATACACACACCAAAACAAACAAAACATATTCTAGTATCTGTATAATTCGGTTTTCTTATTTTTTTAAACTAAGACATAATTTACATATTAGAAAATTAGTACTGCAAGTTTTGACAAATATATATATTCATGTAACCAGCACTACAATCAAAATATAGAACAGTCTCTTCATTCCAAAGAATGCCCCAGTGCTTCATTATAATAAACCCCTTCCCCACAACTAGTCCCCAGCTATCACAAGTTTGTTTTCTCTTTCTACAGTTTTACCTTTTACAGAATGTAATGTAAGTAGAATCATTCAGTCCATAGCCATTTAAGTTTGACTTCTCTTGCTTAGTAAAATGGATTTGAGATTCATCTAGTTTGTTTTGTGTAATTTGCATACAGGTATACAATCTAGAAATATAGATATACACCAGGTTCTCAAAGTTCGCTTTATACTTCTTCCCTCTTACAAAAAAACCTACACTAGTATCTGTTTTCACTAACCAAAACAAATTCAAAACAGAATTTTGCTTTTACAAAAAAAAAGGTGAAAAGTAAATACTATTCAGTGTTTTTTTGTAGCAAGATCTTACAGAGGCAGCTTGTACCCAGAGCTGGGAGTGGCCCCATCAAGCTCCTTCCCCTGACCTAGACACAGCATCTCTGCATCAAGCTGCTGTAGCTTTGAACCGTGACTATTAGTCTCTAGACTTTATCTCAATTTATTTTGTGTATCTGTTAGTAATATGTGTCTTAAGGTAATTGCTACCACTCTTTACATCATATTGACTAGTTTACAGAAGGTCCCATAGGAACTCTCAGATAGCAGGGAGACCTGGATTCCATTGTATGGATATATCACAGTTGGTTTAACTAGTCCCCACTGAAGAGTATTTGTGTTGTGTCTTGCTGCTACTGCTGCTGCTGCTGCTGCTAGGTCACTTCAGTTGTGTCCAACTCTTTGCAACGCTATGGATGGTAGCCCACCAGGCTCTATCCATGGGATTCTCCAGGCAAGAATACTGAAGTAGGTTGCTGTGCCCTCTTCCAAAGGATCTTCCCTACTCAGGGATAGAATTTGAGTCTCTCAAGTCTCCTGCATTGACAGGTGGGTTCTTTACCACTAGAGCCACTTGGTAAGTCCTTGGGTTTTTTCCATGTTGGAGTAAACATTTCAAAAGCTGTTATAAATATTCACATACATGTTTTTGAGTGTGCAGTTAGGAATGGGATTGATTCATGACATGGTAAGGGTATGTTGAACTAACTATACAAGAAACTCCCCAACTGTTATTCAAGATGGCTGCATCATTTCATATTCCCACCAGCAACACAGTTGTTCCACACTCACCAAGACTTAAGACCGTCAGTTGTTTAGTTTGTTTTTAACCTTAGCCATTCTACTAAGTGCATAATGAGACCTGATTGCAGTTATAAGTTGTACTTCACTAATGAATAATGATTTTGAGCATCTTTTTGTATCGTAAAAGCACATTCTTTTTCAAAATTCTTTGTCCATTCTCATTTCTTTGTTTTTCTAAAATCAGCTTGTTAATTTCTATAAAAAGTCCTGCAGGTATTCTGAATGTCATTATACTGATTCTGTAGATCAATGAAGGTATGAACAAAATCAGTTCTCCCAGTCCATGAGTATGACATAGCCCTCCTTGATTTCTTTTATCAGTATCTTTTTGTTCTCAGCATACAGATCTTGAATACATTTTGTAATATCCATACCTAAATGTTAACTTTTTGGTGCTATTGTAACGATATTTCTAAAATTTCAAACTTTTCACTGCTAGAATATCAAAAATTTAATTTTCAAAGATATTTTACTCCTGAAAGTGAGAAAGTAGTTTCAATAACTGTTTTTGCTTTAGTGACTAAGAAGGTAAAATGAGGGAAACACAATAAGAAAGGAGCTTTAGGTTCTAGATCAATTCAGTTCATTTCAGTTCAGTTCAGTTGCTCAGTCGGGTCCGACTCTTTGCAACCCCATGAATGGCAGCATGCCAGGCCTCCCTGTCCATCACCAACTCCCGGAGTTCACTCAAACTCATGTCCATCGAGCCGGTGATGCTATCCAGCCATCTCATCCTCTGTCATCCCCTTCTCCTCCTGCTCCCAATCCCTCCCAGCATTAGGGTCTTTTCCAATGAGTCAACTCTTCGCATGAGGTGGCCAAAGTACTGGAGTTTCAGCTTCAGCATCAGTCCTTCTAATGAACACCCAGGACTGATCTCCTTTAGGATGAACTGGTGGATCTCCTTGCAGTCCAAGGGACTCTCAAGAGTCTTCTCCAACACCACAGTTCAAAAGCATCAATCCTTTGGTGCTCAGCCTTCTTCACAGTCCAACTCTCACATCCATACATGACCACTGGAAAACCATAGCCTTGACTAGACAGACCTTTGTTGGTAAAGTAATACCTCTGCTTTTCAAGATACTATCTAGGTTAGTTATAACTTTTCTTCCAAGGAGTAAGCGTCTTTTAATCTCATGGCTGCAATCACCGTCTGTAGTAACTTTAGAGCCCAAAAAAATAAAGTCTGACAGGTTCTGGAGAATGGAGCAAACCTAACGAATTAAAGGGCAAAGATGTCTAAATACACTTCTGATGTTATTCAGTTATCCCCTGGAGCTCTCATGGTTCTGAGACCTTCAGATATGTGCCTTCTTTTTGACCGTCAGGCCTCAAATTACATGCTCTGTGTGCTTAGTTGCTCAATTGTGTCCAACTCTTTGCAACCCCATGGACTGTAGCCCACCAGGCTCCTCTGTCCATGGGTATTCTCCAGGCCAGAATACTAGAGTGGATTGCCATTCCCTTCTCTAGAGGATATTCCCAACCCAGGGATTGAAACCAGGTCTCCTGCATTGCAGGTGGATTCTTTACCTTCTGAGTGACCAGGGAAGCCCCAAATTATAGGCAACTCAGCCCAATCTCAACCCAATCTCAACCCAATCTCAGCCCCACATCATATCATTTTCTTTCAATTCACTCTGTTTTTGTTTTTTTTCATGACCTTTTTATGCTTGATATTTGCTTTTTATTGACTTTGATTATTTTGGGGCTTTCCTCACTAGTTTTGTTTACTACTACATCAAAGTAGAACAATGTCTGATACATAGAAGGTATTGAGATATGTTTATTAAATGAAAAAAATTATTGACATAAGAATGAGCTGCAAACCTGTGTTAAAATCAATGTCACCTAAGCACTCATAGAAAAAAATTGTTATGACCTATTAAATTTTTCAGAATCATAAAAAATGATCTGCAAAATAAACATTTTTAAATATAACAAAAACACTCTTAAAAAAGCAAAAAAAAATCATGAAGTTCTAGAATTTTTTTTTAAAATGTGTAAGGCCTTCATGGAAGAAATAGAAAAATATTTATTACAGGACATAAAAGAAATCATGAATAAAGATTATATTCATGATTGAGAAATGCAAAGCCAAAAGTATATTCATTTTCCCTAAATAAAATTTTTAATGTATGAGCTTCCCAAGTTATCAGAGTGAGGGAAATAAGGAAAGTGAGGGCCTGTACATGGATGCAAAATTTAAAGGGACACAAAAAACACAGTAATCAAGATCAATAAATATTTAATTGCAATGTTTCTTAAACATCAAAATTAATCAAAAATTAGTGATAGACAGAGTGCCTGAAGAACTATGGATGAAGGCTAGTGACATTGTACAGGAGACAGGGATCAAGACCATCCCCAAGAAATAGAAATGCAAAAAGGCAAAATGATTATCTGACAAGGAGTTACAAATAGCTGAGAAAAGAAGAGAAGCTAAAGGCAAAGGAGAAAAGGAAAGACATACCCATGTGAATGCAAAGTTCCAAAGAATAGCAAGGAGAGATAAGAAAGCCTTCCTTAGTGATCAGTGCAAAGAAATAGAGGAAAACAATAAAATGGGAAAGACTAGAGATCTCTTCAAGAAAATTAGAGACACCAAGGGAACATTTCATGCAAAGATGGGCTCAATAAAGGACAGAAATGGTATGGACCTAACAGAAGCAAAAGATATTAAGAAGAGGTGGCCAATAATACACAGAAGAACTATACAAAAAAGATCTTCACAACCCAGATAATCATGATGGTGTAATCACTCACCTAGAGCCAGACATCCTGGAGTGTGAAGTCAAGTGGGCCTTAGGAAGCATCACTACAAACAAAGGTAGTAGAGGTGATGGAGTTCCAGTAGAACTATTTCAAATCCTAAAAGATGATGATGTGAAAGTGATGCACTCAATATGCTAGCAAATTTGGAAAACTCACTCCAGTACTCTTGCCTGGAAAATCGCATGGACAGAGGAGCCTTGTAGGCTGCAGTCCATGGGATAGCTTGGAGTCTGACACTTCACTTTCACTTTTCACTTTCATGCATTGGAGAAGGAAATGGTAACCCACTCCAGTGTTCTTGCTTGGAGAATCCCAGGGATGGGGGAGCTTGGTGGGCTGCCGTCTATGGGGTCGCACAGAGTCGGACACGACTGAAGCGACTTAGTAGCAGCAGCAGCAGTGGCCACAAGACTGGAAAAGGTCAGTTTTCATTCCAATCCCAAAGCAAGGCAATGCCAAAGAACGTTCAAACTACTGCACAACTGAACTCATCTCAGACGCTAGTAAAGTAATCCTCAAAATTATCCAAGCCAGTCTGCAACAGTACATGGACCATGAAGTTCCAGATATTCAACCTGGATTTAGAAAAGGCAGAGGAATCAGAGATCAAATTGCCAAGATCCATTGGATCATAGAAAAAGCAAGAGACATCCAGAAAAACATCTATTTCTGCTTTATTGACTATGCCAAAGCCTTTGACTGTGTGGATCACAAGTTGTGGAAAATTCTGAAAGAGATGGGAATACCAGACCACCTGACCTGCCTCCTGAGAAATCTGTATGCAGGTGAGGAAGCAACAGTTAGAACTGGACATGGAACCACAGACTGCTTCCAAATTAGGAAAGGAGTAAGTCAATGCTGTATAGCGTCCCCCTGTTTATTTAACTTATATGCAGAGTACATCATGCAAAATGCCAGCCTGGATGAAGCACAAGCTGGAATCAAGATTTCTGGGAGAAATATCAATAACCTCTGATATGCAAATGACACCACCCTTATGCAGAAAGTGAAAAAGAACTGAAGAGCCTCTCGATGAAAGTGAAAGAGGAGAGTGAAAAAGCTGGCTTAAAACTCAACATTCAGAAAACGAAGATCATGGCATCTGGTCCCATCACTTCATGGCAAAGAGATGGGGAAACAATGAAAACAGTGTGAGACTTTATTTTCTTGGGCTGAAAAATCACTGCAGATGGTGACTGCAGCCATGAAATTAAAAGACAATTGCTCTTTTGAAGAAAAGCTATGACCAACCTAGATAGCATATTAAAAAGCAAAGACATTACTTTGCCAACAAAGGTCCATCTAGTCAAAGCTATGGTTTTTCGAGTAGTCACGTATTGATGTGAGAGTTGGACTATAAAGAAAGCTGAGTGCCAAAGAATTGATGCTTTTGAACTGTGGTGTTGGAGAAGACTCTTGAGAGTCCCTTGGACTACAAGGAGATCCAACCAGTCCATTCTAAAGCAAATAAGTTCTGAATATTCATTGGAAGGACTGATGCTGAAGCTGAAACTCCAACACTTTGGCCACCTGATGCAAAGAACTGACTCATTGGAAAAGACCTTACTCATTGGAAAAGACCTTGATGCTGGGAAAGACTGAAGGCTGTAGGAGAAGAGGACAACAGAGGATGAGATGGTTGGATGGCATTGCTGACTCGATGGACATGAATTTAAGTAAGCTCTGGGAGTTGGTAGTGGATGGGGAAGCCTGGCATGCTACAGTCCATGGAGTCATAGAGATTTGGACATGACCTAGCAACTGAACTGAATTGATTAATTAACAAAGTGTAAAAATTACTAACACATATATGTGGAATCTAGAAAAATGGTATAGATGACCTTATTTGCAAAGCAGTAACAGAGACACAGGCATAGAGAATAAATGAATGGATACCAAGGGGGAAGGGAGAGGGTGGGATGAACTGTGAGATTGGAACTGATATATATACATTACTGTTTATAAAGATAACTAATGAGAACCTCCTGTATAGCACCGGGAACTTTACTGGATGGCTTCTGGTATCCTAAATGGGAAAGAAATCCAAAAAAGAAGTGATACAAGTATACATATGGCTGCTTCACTTTGTTGTACAGAAGAAACTGACAGCAGTGTAAAGTAACTATACTCAAAAAAAAAAAAAAGAAAAGAAAAAAGGCGGGGGGTGGTGGGGGAAGACATGGCATCTTTTTAATACTCCAGATACAAAAATGTATGTTCAGGGAGAAGAACCACCAACCAGATTTACAGTCCATGTCCCTCGTCAATCTCCATGTCCACACCCTTGCTATGTGGTTTGGGATGGCCCCTTGGATTTGACTCACTTTGATTTCTTGACTCCTACCCTGGATTCATGCCTGTAGTCATGATACCGTGGACAATGGGTTCATTCATCTTGACCTTCAGATTTCCCCTGCCCCCTGCCACCTTTCCTGGGCAATTAGCTTTACCCACATGCTCAATCTCAACCCCTACCCTGCCACCATCTCCCAGTTAGCTTCCTAGTTATAATCTCAACCCACTCTGACTTATAGGTCCTTGTAAATTGTCACATGCATGGCTGTGTGGCCCAAGGAGGAAGAACTATATGTACTTTCCAATCCACAAGGTGAAATATAAAATCAATTAACAGAAAAAGACTCCTTTTTATATTATGGGAATTAAGCTATTACTGAAAAAATTGAATAAAGCTGAACTAAAATTTTGAGGGGAAAAAAAGGAATTTCACCTGCTATTAAATTGAATACAAATTTTAAAAGGGATGCTGAGATATAGAATTTCTACTGATTACTTTATCAGCACCTAATGCTAACACATTTATGAAAGGCAATCAGTACAGCAAGTATATCATTCATCACAAAACTGAACAAAGAAAAGCATCTATAGTCAAAGGAAGATTTTTTTTCCGTCTCATTTGGCCCTGCCAAAAGTTTTTCTAAAGCATCCTGTAAACATGAGAAAAACAAGCTAACTATGCCTTTTCTACCATCAGAGGAAACTCTCAGTTTTCTGAAATGCAGCAGCATCTCCATCTTAACAAAACAAAGCTCTTACAGTGTGAAATTTAAGTTAGGTCAGTGAAAACTGACATGGTTAGCACACTCATTACTACCCATATCTGGAAACAACACAGTAAAAAAGAACATTTCTGAGGCCAACTGACCCTCTCAGCAGTCATTTTACACATTTCCTATCTTCCCCAAAGCATTAATAATCTCATTTCTCAGTTATTAGACATTTATTTCTGGCAGATTACTTTCTAATTAAATTAACCTTATCAAACCAGTAGTAGTTGTAAGAAATGCAAGCAATATAATGAGTTGAGTTACAAAGATAGTGTCCAGAGAAATTTATTTTCCAGTGTTAATTTTTGGCTTGACATAAATTGCTAGCACAAGCCCTATAATAGTGCCACACCTCAACATGCTGGATGCTTTATGATGCCTTATTTGTGATGTCCTGAATACATTCTAGAGCTTATTATATTTTCCCTATTTCTGACCCATGAAAGATGGAATGTCATATATTTTCCACTTTGCACTGTTTAATTTGCTTGATATTATCAACAGAAAATGCATTCTATAGATCATGGTTTCCTTTATTTCTTATAATCCATTCAAGACAGATAGCCCACACATCTTCAATTAATAATGCCAGAATCAAAGAGCAAGAGGGAACATTGTTTATGTAGCACCTGGGCTGGGAATACTAACAAGCTTGGCACATCAATCATGGCAACATCCTGTAATTCCAAAGTTCACCTTGAAGTTTGCATTGCATTTTACCATTCCTTTTAAATGTGTCTTTGCCAAAGTAAGCAGCATAACTTTTTACTTCATTCTACTATAGTGAAGTGAAAGTCGCTCAACCGTGTGACTTTTTGCAACCCAGGGACTGACTATACAGTTCACGGAATTCTCTAGGCCAGAATACTGAAGTGGGTAGCCTTTCCCTTCTCCAGGGGATCTTCCCAACCCAAGGATCAAACCCAGGTCTCCTGCATTGCAGGTGGATTCTTTACCAGCTGAGCCACAAGGGAAGCCCAAGAACACTGGAGTGGATAGCCTATCCCTTCTCCAGAGGATCTTCCCGACTCAGCATTCTAGGCTTAACCAACTGAGCTATCAGGGAAGCCCAAAGTGAAAGTGAAAGTCGCTCAGTTGTGTCTGATTCTCTGCGACCCCATGGACTGCCCATGGAATTCTCCAGGCCAGAATACTGGAGTGGGTGGCCTTTCCCGTCCCCAGGGGATCTTCCCAACCCAGGAATCAAACTGGGTCTCCCGCATTGCAGGTGGATTCTTTACCAACGGAGCTATCAGGGAAGCCATCAAACCACAGCTTTATCAATATGCTAAATTTTCCAGTGACATACATATTTTGGCTCAAAACATTTTTCTTTCTTATTTGTTTTTATTAATGAATCCTAAAATTGCATGCAGGTACACTTTCTTTAAAACGTGGAAAAACTAGTCTCCCAGATAGCAGAGGACAATATTTTTTCTTTTTTATTGGACTCACATTGACTAAATAACCTTGGAAGTTCCAAATTGTGATGGTGATGAATAAGGCAACTGTCCATAAGATTTTTAGATATTACTCAAATTACTCAAATCTGCGCAATATGACGCAGATTTACTAACACAAATATATTATTTTCAATGCAATATAACTTCCGTCTTATAAATGCCATACCTTAGCAGATTAAATTAGCAACTTGGTACAGATTCTCATTCTTTTTAGAACTTCAAGTTATATATTCTTTTTCAGTTATATTAAGGCAGATCAAATTTTTATAGTTATGCAGATAGTGATATAAGATTACTGCATCTATAGTGAAATATGTGTTATGCTCAGTCCTAGGTATTGGAGCACACCACTTATATACTAGACAAAAATCCTTCTTTTGAGTCATTATAGTTTAGTTTGAATGTGGACAGAAAATAAATAAGTAACATTTAACATACAATATTATATGTTATAGGTTTCTCCGATAGCTCAGTTGGTAAAGAATCTGCCTGCAATGCTGTTATATACACAGGGTTAAGTGCACTTCCCAGGTGGCAAAGTGTGTAAAGAATTCGCCTACAATGCAAGATACATGGGTTCAGTCCCTGGGTCGGAAAGTTCCTCTGGAGAAGGGAATGGCAACCCACTCAGTATTCTTGCCTGGGAAGTCCAATGGACAGAGGAGCCTGGCAGGCCATAGTCCCTGGGACTGCAGAGTCGGACATGTCTAAAGCAACTGAGCACAGACACATAGGGTTAAGTGCTATGAAAATATAAAACAGGAAAGAGGTTAGGGTCCACAAGAAGCAGGACTCGTGTTGCGTTTTTAAAAAGGGCAGAGTAAGAATTTATGGAGACAACACTTTTACATCAAAACCTGTTGAATGCATGGAAGAAGCCATGCATAGCGCTGAAGAGGAAGCACAAAGAACAGCAGGGCAATGGCTGTGAAGAGCATTTGGCAAGTTTGAGTCCTAGTAAGTATGTTGAGAGGACCAGACAGAATAAATGAAAAGAGAAACAATAAAAAGGAAAGTCCATAGAGATGAAAGGAGGAAGTGGTGGGCTTATGTTACAACACAACCTACTCTCTATGGTGACACCCTCTGGAGTTGTGCGGTTGTTCACGGCAGCTAACTCCAGGTGAGCTGGATTGCCTAGGACTTGGTGGGGTCCCAAAATGACTTTGTCTTTTACTCTGAGTAAAACGAAAAGACACTGGAAGATTTTGAGCCACACAGCAAAACGTTCAGACTTAAAATTTAGTAAGATTACACTCGCTGCCTAACTTCTTTCCTTAAAAATAGACAAAAAAGGGACTATAGAGGAAACTGGGAATCCTAATAGGAGGCTTGGTTTCATTAAGTTAGACAAGGCTGTGGTCCTAGTGTGATTAGATGGACTAGTTTTCTGTGAGTATGGTTTCAGTGTGTCTGCCCTCTGATGCCCTCTTGCAACACCTACCATCTTACTTGGGTTTCTCTTACCTTGGGCGTGGGGTATCTCTTCACGGCTGCTCCAGCAAAGCACAGCCGCTGCTCCTTACCTTGGACAAGGGGTATCTCCTTACCGCTGTGGTTCCTGACCTTCAACCTGGGATAGCGCCTCTAGGCCCTCCTGTGCCTGCTCAGCCACCGCTCCTCGGGTTGCTCCTTCCGGCTGCCGGCCCTGGCCTCGGGCGTGGGTGACTCCTCCCAGCTGCTGCCCCTGGCCTCAGGCTCGGGGTGGCTCCTCAGGGTTACTGCCCCTGGCCTCGGGCACGAGGTGGCTTCTCCTGGCCTGCCCTCACCTCGGACGCGGGGTGTCTGCTCCCAGCCACTGCCGCTGACCTCAGAGGCAGGGTAGCTCCGCTCGGCCGCCACCCCTGACCTCCGACACAGGGTAGCTCCTCTCCGCCATTCCTGGGCCGTCACAGCCTGGCACTCTAGGCCGCTGCCCCTGACCTTGGAGGTGGGGTAGCTCCTCTCGGCCACCCTTAGTGATTAAATTAGAGATGAAATTGCCAACATCTTCTGGATCATGGAAAAAGCAGAAGAGTTCCAGAAAAACATCTATTTCTGCTTTATTGACTATGCCAAAGCCTTTGACTGTGTGGATCACAATAAACTGTGGAAAATTCTGAAAGAGATGGGCATACCAGACCACCTGACCTGCCTCTTGAGAAATCTGTATGCAGGTCAGGAAGCAACAGTTAGAACTGGACATAGAACAACACACTGGTTCCAAATAGGAAAAGTCGTATGTCAAGGCTGTATATTGTCACCCTGCTTATTTATCTTATATGCAGAGTACATCATGAGAAATGCTGGACTGGAAGAAACACAAGCTGGAATCAAGTATGCCGGGAGAAATATCCATAACCTCAGATATGCAGATGACACCACCCTTATGGCAGAAAGTGAAGAGGAGCTAAAAAGCCTCTTGATGAAAGTGAAAGAGGAGAGCAAAAAAGTTGGCTTAAAGCTCAACATTCAGAAAACGAAGATCATGGCATCTGGTCCCATCACTTCATGGGAAATAGATGGGCAAACAGTAGAAACAGTGTCAGACTTTATTGTTTTGGGCTCCAAAATCACTGCAGATGGTGACTGCAGCCATGAAATTAAAAGACACTTACTCCTTGGAAAAAAAGTTATGACCAACCTAAATAGCATATTCAAAAGCAGAGACATTACTTTGCTGACTAAGGTGCGTCTAGTCAAGGCTATGGTTTTTCCTGTGGTCATGTATGGATGCTCACATGTATGGATGCTTCACAGTTGGACTGTGAAGAAGGCTGAGCGCCAAAGAATTGATGCTTTTGAACAGTGGTGTTGGAAAAGACTCTTGAGAGTCCCTTGGACTGCAAGGAGAGCCAACCAGTCCATTCTGAAGGAGATCAGCCCTGGGATTTCTTTGGAAGGAATGATGCTAAAGCTGAAGCTCCAGTACTTTGGCCACCTCATGCGAAGAGTTGACTCATTGGAAAAGACTCTGATGCTGGGAGGGATTGGGGGCAGGAGGAGAAGGGGACAACCACGGATGAGATGGCTGGATAGCATCACAGACTCGATGGACGTGAGTCTGAGTGAACTCCGGAAGATGGTGATGGACAGGGAGGCCTGGCATGCTGCAATTCATGGGGTCGCAAAGAGTTGGAAACGACTGAGTGACTGAAATGAACTGAACTGAACTGAACTGATAAGAGGCTATTGAAATAATCCAAGCAAGAGATGGTGATGGCTTAGATGGGAGGGTTAGAATTGGAGATTGTGAGAAGATATTGGAACCTGATTATATTTTTTCAAAATTTGCTATTAGATTGACTAGAAGATGAGAGATAAATAGAAGAGTCAAAGACTGCTCCAGTCTGTAGCCTGAGAACTGGAAGAGTAAGACTGTCATTGATTGAAGTTGGCAAGATTGCTGGAAGAATGAGTTTCAAGGAGGAAAGCTCTGAACTCTTTTTAGATATACTAAGATGAGAGCTGGAGTTAGGGAGAGGTCTAGAGTGAAAACATACATTTGAGAGAATACAAAGTCTAGGGTGAAAAAATACATATGAGAGAATACATTAACAAGAGAGAAGGTATTTAAGCCATTAGGCTAGATAAAATTAACAAACATATTCTAAATTCACTGGTATAGAACCCAGAGGACCTGATTTTTGGTTTCAGCTATGTCAGGTTGGACATCACATAATTTTACTGTGGCTCTCACTTCTATATTCAAAATAGATAACCAACAAGATCCTTCTGAAAAGAACATGAAAGTCTGTTCAACATTATGTGGCAGCCTGGATGAGCGGGGAGATTGGAGGAGAATGGATACATGTATATGTATGGCTGAGTTCCCTTGCTGTCTGCCTGCAACTGTCACAACATCGTTAACAGACTATACTTCAAAATAAAATAAAAAGTTTAAAAAGAATTTCAGGAACCAGTTCACGCCGGAGCCAGGGCAGCAGCGCAGCGGTCAGAAGCGGCCGCTGCGCGGAACTCTGAGGAAAATCTTTCACCAGGTGGACAGGCAGCCTCCGCCGCAGCAGCAGCATCATGGGGAAGGGTGACCCCAACAAGCCGCGGGGCGAGATGTCTTCCTACGCCTTCTTCGTGCAGACCTGCCGCGAGGAGCACAAGAAGAAGCACCCCGACTGCTCAGTCAATTTCGCAGCGTTTTCCAAGAAATGTTCCGAGAGATGGAAGACCATGTCGGCCAAGGAAAAGTCCAAGTTCGAAGACATGGCAAAAAGTGACAAAGCTCGCTACGACAGGGAGATGAAAAATTATGTCCCTCCTAAAGATGACAAGAAGGGAAAGAAAAAAGATCCCAACGCTCCGAAAAGGCCTCCATCTGCCTTCTTCCTGTTTTGCTCCGAACATCGCCCAAAGATCGAAAGTGAACACCCTGGCTTATCCATTGTGGATACTGCAAAAAGACTGGGTGAAATGTGGTCTGAGCAGTCAGCCAAAGATAAACAGCCGTATGAACAGAAAGCAGCTAAGCTAAAGGAGAAATACGAAAAGGATATTGCAGCATACCTGCCAAGGGCAAGAGTGAAGCGGGAAAAAGGGGCCCTGGCAGGCCGACAGGCTCCAAGAAGAAAAATGAACCAGAAGATGAGGAGGAAGAAGAGGAGGAAAAAGATGAAGATGATGAGGAGGAGGAGGAAGACGAGGAATAAATGGCTATCTTGTAATGATGTGTGTGGAGTGTGCGTGTGTGCTCAGGCAATTGTTTTGCTAAGAATGTGAATTCAAGTGCAGCTCAATATTAGCTTCAGTATAAAAACTGTACAGATTTTTGTATAGCTGATAAGATTCTTTGTAGAGAAAATACTTTTTTATAAATGCAAGTTGTGGCTTTTGAGGGGCTACTACATACAGTTAGAGTTTCAAGCTTCTGATGTTAAATGTTTCTAAATATTTAATGGTTTCTTTAATTTCTTGACTTGTGTATGGTAGCACAGCAAACTCATAGAAATTAGCATCAATAGCAACTTTTGGGTTTTCTAGAATGAGAATGTTGCATTTTGTTTTTTTAAAAAAATTTTTATAATAAAATTATATTTTTAAAAAAAAAAAAGAATTTCACTGTGGCTGTAACTTCACATAGGTAAAATAAGAAACACTTTACCTCCTCTGTATCATAAATGTACTGTGAAAAACAAATAAGAGAGTATCTTTGAGCAAAACAATCAGAAAACATAAGCAATTATGTGAACAATTCAGGAATGTAAATACTTTAAGATAAAAATAAAGACAATTATATTCATTTTTAGGGAAAGGGAAGTCGCTCAGTCGTGTCCAACTCTTCGCAACCCCATGAACTACAGCCCACCAGGCTCCTCCGCCCATGGGATTTTCCAGGCAAGAGTACTGGAGTGGGGTGCCATTGCCTTCTCCGATGAATGAGTCTACCTATTTGTAAAAATGTGACTGATGAAAACAGTGTAATCACAGTGTATCACACTGTGTGAGTTCAGTGGTCAAGAGAGAGCAACTCAAAGGACATCACACAATCTATAAACCAGCTGGAAGGAGCCATTTTTAAGCTAAATTCAAATCCAACTTCTATAATTTTCTCTCTCATTCTAGGGCAGAGTAGAAACTCTGCAAATCATATTTCTGGAAAGTTCTGCAAATAGGAGATATTAGAGGAAGACCTCAAAAATGGAGGATAAACAAGGGGCCCACCTTTCCTCATCTGCTCCTCTTGTTTCTCTCAGCATCACCCTAGGCTTGCTTCCTCAGCCAAGCAATAGTGGTTTGTTTCATGGCCTCAACTGAATCTACTTTGCAGTGTTACCAACACTTGCACAATATGCCTTATTATGTGACCTCAATGAACTTAGGAAGAGCCAGCCATAATTCTCCCTTGTGGGCTGAGTCCCAACTTCACCTTGATGTCTCTGAGTTTAGAGACATCAAGGCCATCTGACAAGCACCTCCAATTGCGAGGCCCAGATTTAAGCTTCACGGAGCCCCTTTTGTAATCATCCAAGTTTTAATCATTCTCTCTCTTTTCCTTTCTTCTTCCAAATCTACAAATGGTAGCTACTTGTTACAATTGCTATTTCCATGATACGATTGTGTTTCTTTTTTTGTTTTTCTCAGTTCTAAATATCTAGCCACCAATTCTTTATGTTGAATTCCCTCTCTTAAAGTAACTTGTATGGTTTCTAACTCCTAATGAACTTTGACTTGCTGACACAATGCTATAGAGCCACTGGCATAGAGAGAATGGATCTAAAATATTTTCAATAAAAGACTTGCACAAAATAATACTTTTGAAAAATTGCAACTTATAATAGAACCTTAAAAATAAAATCCATAGTGTTTGTGGAAATCTAATAAAATAAAATACTTTTTAGAAATAAATCCACAAGGACAGGAATAATCAGGAGATGCTAAACAGAAAAATATGAAAAATTGGAAGCAGATGGAAAAATGACAACTGACCTAGAAAACTTGAGAATGCTAAAACGTAAGCCCAAGGGAAGAAAAAGCACAGAAGTAAGCACATTAGAACCAAAGAAATATTTCAGCAACTAGAGGCATGGGTACTTCTGAGCAATGAGTTCCCTGTGTTTTTTCCCTCTCCTCATATATCCCAGACTGGGTGCTGAAACCATAGGCAACCTAGAAGCAACAACAGGCACAAATAATTTCCCCCAAGAAAATGCCTCCCTAATCCAGCCAAATACTCAGAAAAGGGGCAAATTATCAAGATAATTTTTTGAATTACACAATTACACAATAACCATTTTACTCCAGCCAGACAGTTGAAAAAAAAAAAAACAAAACTGACCCCATCCATAGCTCTGCCAAAAGCCAAGTGAGGAACCTAGAATTCTAGCCTCACCAGGTTATAGCAAGCCACCCCAATTCTTCTACCAGGGAGGTTCCAGCGAAGGCTAAGAAAGGTTAAGGGACTTCTGCCCCTATGAATGGTCAAATGTCCTTCCCTGTGGAATCAGTGGAAACCATGTGGGAAACCTGGTCTTCCACACCCACCCAGAGGTATTGATGCCTCTGTGGCTTCCTGCTGAGCTGGTATCAGATGAGGCCTAGTGGAGAATCAGGTCTTTTGCCAACACTCAGTAGTAACACGGTACCACTGCACAACAGTGCAAGAGAGGCCATGTGGGGAATGATGAAAAACCATGCCACTCCCAGCAAGACCACTATTACTGAATGCATTCGTGGAGAGTAATAGTAATAATTAGCTATTAATGGAGAACCTCGCTCCCACCCTCACCCAGGAGCAACAAAGAGCACCCCTCTACCACCAGTGTCAATGGAATTCAAGTGAGAACCCCACCTGACACAAATGGACTTCAGCAATAAATTTTAAAAATTATGTACCATGACCATACAGTATGTTTACTCTAAGGAGGCTAGAATAGTCCAATATTAAAAAGTGAATCAATGTAATGCACCATATTAATAGGCTAAGAAAAATTACGTGACCATTATTATCTGATGCAGAAAAAGCAGTTGGCCCCCCCACTACCTATTTAAACTACAAACTCTCAAACTAGACATAGAGAGGAACTTTCTCGTCTTGATGAAAATCCTCTACAAGAAGCCTCCAGATAACATCATATTTGGGCTTCCCTGGTGGCTCAGTGGTAAAAATCTGCATGCCAATGCAGGAGACATGGGTTCCATCCCTGGGGTGGGAAGATCCCCTGGAGAAGGAAATGGCAACCCACTCCAGTATTCTTGCCTGGGAAATCCCATGCACAGAGGAGGCTGCCAGGCCATAGTTCATGGAGTCATAAAAGAGTCAGACACAGTGTAGCAACTGAATAACAAAGGCAACATCATATTTAATGGTGAAAAACTAAAAGCTTTCCCTAAGATCACAAGACAGGATGTCTGCTCTCCTCACTCTATTCACCATAGTTCTGAAAGTTTTAGCCAGTGCATTATGGCAAGTAAAGGGAAGAAAAGGCATACAAAGAAGAAAGGGATCGAACCCACATCTACTGCATCTCCTGGGGCACTTGCAAGCACAGATTAGAAAGCAAGACGTAAAACTGTCCCTGTTTGCAGATGACGTGACCATCTATTAAGGAAATTCAAATAAATTTTTTAAGCTGTTTAGTGAGTTCAGCAAGGTCACAGGATAATATAAAGTCAACATACAAAGATCAGTTGTATTTTTATATATTAGCAATGAACACACAGACACCAAAAATCATGGATCGGAAGACAACATATAGGGATGACCAGAATGATTAAGGTTTATCATAATCACTATCAAGATTCCAGTAAAACTTTTTGAAATGTCTAGTAGACAAGACTATTCTATATAAAATGATTTTTAAAAATAGAATGAGAAGAATTCTTCTACCTGATTTCAAAGTTTATTTTATAGCCTACCTAAAGCAATCAAGACTGTGTGGTACTAACAGATGGATAGACATGTACATCACTGGAATGTCATAGAGAATCCAGAAATAGACCAACGCAAGTATGGCTGATTAATTTTCTACAAAGATACAAAAGAAATTTAATGGAATATGTATAATATCTTTCATAAATGGTACTAGAGTAAATGGACATCCATAAGTAAAAGAATGAACCTTAATGCAGACCTCAAACCTTATAGAAAATCTGAAAGATCACAGCTTTAAATGTAAAACATAAAACTATAAAAAATAGATAACATAGGAGAAGACTTTGAGGATCTAAGGCTTGGTAAAGAGTCCACAGAAATAATATCAAAAGTCTGATCCACAAAAGAAAAAACTTAATAAACTGGACTTCATCAAAGTTCAAGAGGAAAATTTGCTCTGTGAGAGATTCTGTTAAGAAGATGAAAAGACAAGCTGTATAATAGGAGAACATATGTGACAAAGGACTTAGGTTTAGAGTATACAAATAATTCTCAAAAATCATCAGTTAAAAAAATTAAATTAAGGGACTTTCCTGTGGTCCAGTGGTTAAGACCCTATGCTTCCACTGCAGGAGTCAGAGACTCAGTCCCTGGTTGGGGAACTAGGATCCCGCATGCTGTGCAGTGCAGCCAAAAAAATTGTTTTAATTCAATTTAAAACTGGGGAAGAAACATAAACGGACATTTTACCAATGAAAATCCATAATGTCAAATGTGATACTACTTTAATTAAACTCCTTTTTATGGGACATAGGGAAAAAAGTGAAATACAAGCTGTTTCCTATCACTATTCAACTCCCAAACATGGTCAGTACAATTAAAAGCACAGCAATATAATTTCTGTGTATTTTCATCCCTCAGCATCCTTCCAACGTCAGAACATAGTCATAAAAAATAGTACTCCAGTTTTAGTTAATCAATGCATCAAACTCGGGAAAGTGAATTAAACGTTTTTATGCCTACTACAAGTAAGACATACATAGGTGTTTTCTCATTTACTCATTTAAACTCTCTAACAAATTTGTGAGACCAATATTATTATCCTCCTCATACAAATGAGAAAATTAAAACTCTGGAAGTCTATGATAACTTGATAAGTCCATAAAGTTAGTTAAATAATGGATTCTGAATATATTAAATTCTATTTTTGTTGTTATTTTTTATTGTTTAATTGCTAAGTCATGTCTGACTCTTTGCAACCAGGCTTCTCTGTCCATGGAATTCTCCAGTCAAGAATACTGAATTGCATTGCCATTTCCTTCTCTAGGGGATTTTTCTAACCCAGAGATCAAACCTGTGTCTCCTGCTGGGCAGGCAGATTCTTTACCACTGAGCCAGGAGGGAGGGATACCCTGTTGAATTCTATACAAATAATCTATCTCATTTCTAACAGGAGATGATAGCACAATCTAATTTCAAAACACAATAC
The DNA here is from genome assembly GCF_016772045.2 of Ovis aries. NCBI lineage: Eukaryota > Metazoa > Chordata > Mammalia > Artiodactyla > Bovidae > Ovis > Ovis aries. Next base: position 175,291,673 of record NC_056054.1, on the reverse strand, counting down.
TAGAGATTTCCACATTTGGTCAAGAGGAAGTAATAAGGACTGAATTTATTCTCTCACCAGAAATAAATTTAAAATTGTACATAAAATGTGAAATGATACCCACTAAGATCCTGGGTGTCAGTCAATAAAGAGGCCATGAGACACAGAGCTCAGTTAGAACCAGGTGGTCTCCCTGACTAGGAGAGATGAGGCAGGAAGGAAAGGAAACCAAGGCAACTAGTGTTTGCAAGAGAAACTGGGGGAGCAAAGAGAGTTGAACAAAGAAAATCTCTGAAAATCTACATGGTCTCTCTCAATTACTCAGTTATGTGCTAATTAGCACATGCATGTGAAGGAACTACCCAAGGCTGGGGAAAGGGCACCCAAGGGATTGCAGAAGGAATCAGCAAACTTCAGCCAGCGGGTCAGCCATCTGTTTTTGTAAATAAAATTTTATTGGAGTCAAACATATCATTCATATGCTGTAATGACTACTTCGTGCTAAACTAGCAGAGTTGAGTGGATGCAAGAGAATCTGTATGTCTCACCAAGCCTAAAATATTTACTATCTACATCCTTAAAAAATTTGCTGATCCTTGCATTTAAATGACCGCTCATCAAACCAAAACTAGGACTATGTAAAGGAAACATGGTGTCTAGGACACGAAATTTTAGAAGGTACTCAAGCTCAGGTGCAGACCCTGCACTTGGATGAGCCTCAGAGTGCCGCCTTAGATTTTTCACCCTTGACAGGCGCACTGCCCAGAGCCAACACTCAAAAAAAGGTCCTGGACGACAGAAGAAAACTTGTGGCAATACAAACGTCCTGTGTCTTAACTGCATCAATGTCAATATCCTGGTTGTCATGTTGTCCTGTTGTTCATAAAACATTATTGGGTTGGCCAAATCTCTCCACAAGGTGTTATGGAAACACTCGAAGGAACTTTTTCACTAACCCAGTACTATCAGAGTCAATAAAGGGAAAGGGCATGTGGGCTTTCTTTGTACTGTTTCTTACACCCGAATTTATTATTACTTCAAAAGTTTAATTAAAATTTTAAATATTCTTCAATTAATAATATATGTGAATTTTTTTAAATGCACTCGATAATTTGCTCACCTCACTCTAGTTCTAGCTTTTTTCCATACAAAGCCAGGAATATAGCAGTTCACACCAGATACAGACCAAAAGCTCATAATGCACAGGGCATTGGATAGAGCAGTCAGAGCAATTTGGCCTTAGTACTAGAAAAAAGAATCTTCAGTAAAGAATATGCCTGCAATGCAGGAGACCACCTGCAGTGCAGGAGATGCAGGTTTGATCCCTGGGTTGGGAAGATCCCTTGGAGAAGGAAATGGCAACCCATTCCAGTATTCTTGCCTGGAAAATCCCATGACCAGAGGAACATGGCAGGCTACAGTCCATGGGGTCACAAGTGTTGGACACGACTGAGGGACTAAACCACCATCACTGGAAAAAATTAGCCACAGATTGAAAGTATCGCTGGTTCCACCTAATAGAAATTAAAGGTGAGACCAAAATGGATCAAACCGTTTTCAGGCAACAACCAAGTCCCAGAACAAAGCTCAAGAGTATGTAAAAGAATATAAATATATCTAGCACCCAAAAAGGTAAAAATTTAAATGTCTGGCATCTAGTAAAAAATTACCAGGCATGCAAAGAAGAAAAAAAAGGTTCATGATGAGGAGAGGAATCAATCGACTGAAATTGCCCCAACTTTTGCACACCACTGGTAGAAAAGTAAATTGGTAAAGTCACTGTGGTAAACAGTATGGAGGTTTCTCAAAACCTAAAACTAGAACTACCATATGACCCAGCGATTCCACTCCTGGATACATATCAAAAATAAAATACACACACTCAAACACAATGGAATACTGCTGCTGCTGCTCCTGCTGCTAAGTCGCTTCAGTCATGTCCGACTCTGTGCAACCCAATAGACGGCAGCCCACCAGGCTCCCCCATCCCTGGGATTCTCCAGGCAAGAACACTGGAGTGGGTTGCCATTTCCTTCTCCAATGCATGAAAGTGAAAAGTGAAAGTGAAGTCACTCAGTGGTGTCCGACTCTCCACGACCCCGTGGGCTACAGCCTACCATGCTCCTCCACCCATGGGATTTTCCAGGCAAGAGTACTGGAGTGGGGTGCCATTGCCTTCTCCGAATGGAATACTACTCAGCCATAAAAGAGAACGAAATATTGCCATTTGCAGCAATGTGGATGGACTTGAAGGGAAATATACTAAGTGAAGTAAGTCAGACAGAGAAAGAAAAATACTGTATGATATCACTTATATGTGGAATCCAAAAGTACAAAAATCTATTAAATATACTAAAAAAAGAAGCACTCTCCCAGATATAGAGAATAAGCTAGTTGTTACCAGTGGGGAGAGAGAAGGGAGGTAGGCAGAATAAGAGGTAGAGGATTAAGAAGTAGAAGCTATTAGGTAGAAAATAAGCTACAAGGATGCACCATACAAAACAGGAAATATAGACAATATTTTGTAAAAATACAAAATTTGTGAATCAAATTTAAAAATTGTGAATCACTAGATTGTATACCTAACAAAATATTTTATAGCAATTATGCTTCAATAAAAAAGAAACTCCCAGAAATGACACAGAAGAGAGAATTAGTAGAAAAAGAATGTTATTTTAGTTGCATTTTGTAAATTTAAGAACCTGGAGGAAACACTGAATATGTGAAGTAGAGGCATAGAAAGCCTTTAAAAATGGGCACAAACCAGACTTCTAGAGATGAAAAGACAATGTCTGAGAGGAAAACACATTGTGTTATGGGAGAAAACACATTGCAAAAGAAAATGATTGATGAACTCAAAAACATTGCAATCAAAACTATCCACAATAAAACTGTGAGTATGTACTAAGACAAACAAACAAACAAACAAAAAACCAGAGAATTGATAAGCTGTGGGGCAATTTCAAGCAATCTGAAATACATGCAATTAGAATCCCAATTAGAAGAAAAGAGAAAAAAGGAATTACAAATGCATAGATCCAAAAAACTAAAAGCACATAAAGATGTGGAAAACTATGTGAAAACACATCAAATCAAATTGCTCTGATAAAGAATCTGTCTGAAATGCAGGAGACTCCAGTTCAATTCTTGGATCTGGAAGATCCTGAGAGAAGGAATAGGCTACCCACTCTAGTATTCTTGGGCTTTCCTGATGGCTCAGCTGGTAAAGAATTCATTCACCTTCAATGTAGGCAACCTGGGTTCAATCCCTTGGTTGCAAAGATAAAGGGAATAGCTACCCACTCTGGTATTCTGGCTTGGAGAATTCCATGGACAGAAGAGCCTGGCAGGCTACAGTCCATGGGGTCAGAGTCAGACACGACCGAATGACTCTCACTTTTACTGTATTAATTTAAAAAGTAGTGCACTGGGATGACCCAGGGGTTCAGGATAGGGAACACGTGTACACCAGTGGCAAATTCATGTTGATGTGTGGCAAAACCAATACAATATTGTAAAGTAAAAAATAATAATAATAAAAATAAACCTCATGAATTTAAAAAATAAATAAATAAAAAGCTTAATTTTTGTTGAAAAAAAACCAGAAAAAATACATGTTATATACACGGGCACACAAGCTCTATTGACATCATATTTGGATGGCAGCATATTTCACACTGAAAACAATACAAAAAAGACAAGAAAGCAATATCTGAAAACCCCTGAAAGAAAAAACAAAACATGTCAACCTATAATTCTTTATCCCAAGGAAACTATTTTTTTCAAAACAATTATTCCTAATGAAGAAAGTCAGATTCCCTTATCAAAAAAAAAAAGGAGTATATGTGGTGTATGCATGTATGATTCTGTTTATATAACCTTCTGGAAAATGTGCAATCTAATCTACAGTGACAGAAAGCAGATCAGTGGTTGCCTGAAGATGCGGAGGACAGAGAGAAGCAGAAGGGAGAGATTAAAGGGAGCAGAAGTGAGCTACTGGGATGACGATGTCTCCACTGTCTTAAGAGCGGCTGTGATTTTACCAAATGTAGGCATATGTCACACCTACCAAAATGCTAAATGTCTGAAGTTTGCTATGACTCAATAAAGTTATTTAAAAGTACATAATTTTATGGTACTGATGAACCTGTTTGTAAGGCAGTAATACAGACAGAGACACAGAGAACAGACGTGTGGACACAGCAGGAGAAGAAGACAGGGGGATGCATTAAGAGAGAAGCATTGAAACATATACATTAGTCAGAAGTGTTAGTCACTCATCGCTCAGTTGTGTCTGACTCTTTGCAGCCCCATGGACTGTAGCTCACCAGCCAGTGGGAATTTGCTGTATGACTTAGGGAGATCAAGTGTGGTCAGCCTAGAGGAGAGGGATGGGGTGAGAGGTTGGAGGGAGGCTAATGAGGGAGAGGACATGTATATACCTATGGCTGATTCACACTGATGTATAGCAGAAACCAATGCAACACTGTAAAGCAATTATCCTCCAATTAAAAATAAATAAATTTTTATACCACATAGTTTTAGTATAAAAAAATACGTGACATATGAGCCGTGAAGTACAAAAATAAAGCAAACATCTCTGAACCCTACCAAGTTGGACTTCTCAAACCAATAACTTCTCCTTCCCTCCTCCAAGAAAGTAAATATTATTTTGCTTTTATTATATAATTGTTATGTATTATATATAATTATGTATTATCCAAGGAATTATTACGCTTTTGATAAAAGTAAACAAATATCTTTTCTCTTTATATATCTAAAGAATATAACATAGGAGTGTTTCAAATCCAAATTAATGAAAGTTATGTCTTTCCAAACATTTTTCAACGTAACACTCTAGTGACACGAAAAAACGACCTTATGTATTAATATCATTAGTAAGTCACCTATTATTCTTATGAAATTTTAACCAAATTGTTAGATTTTATTTAATCACATTTACCAATAATTCCACTTGCAGCCATTTTGGCTACTAACCGGATTTGAAGCTCTTCACTGTACATGACGCCCCTGCTCACCCAGCACATACTATCTCATTTCTGTCCAGTTCAGTCACTCAGTAGTGTCCAACTCTTTGCGACCCCATGAATTGCAGCACACCAGGCCTCCCTGTCCTTCACCAATTCCCAGGGTCCCTAAACTCATGTGCATCGAGTTGGTGATGCCATCCAGCCATCTCATCCTCTGTCATCCCCTTCTCCTCCTGCCCCCAATCCCTCTCAGCATCAGGGTCTTTTCCAACGAGTCAATTCTTCACATGAGGTGGCCAAAGTATTGGAGTTTCAGCTTCAACATCAGTCCTTCCAATGAACACCCAGGACTGATCTCCTTTAGGATGGACTGGTTGGATCTCCTTGCAGTCCAAGGGACTCTCAAAAGTCTTCTCCAGCACCACAGCTCAAAAGCATCAATTATTTGGTGCTCAGCTTTCTTCACAGTCCAACTCTCACATCCATACATGACCACTGGAAAAACCATAGCCTTGACTAAATGGACCTTTGTTGACAAAGTAGTGTCTTTGCTTTTTAATATGCTGTCTATGTTGGTCATAACTTTTCTTCCAAGGAGTAAGCATCTTTTAATTTCATGGCTGCAGTCACCATCTGTAGTGATTTTGGAGCCCCCCAAAATAAAGTCTGACACTGTTTCCACTGTTTCCCCATCTATTTCCCATGAAGTGATGGGACCAGAGGCCATGATCTTAGGTTTCTGAATGTAAGCTTCTCATTTAGCACAAACTAAATATGGTTTTTACCATGAGGACTTCTGAAAACTTGGAAATAAGCAATGCATTCTATGAATTAAATATTAGAAACACCAGAGAGCCACGTGAGGAAGTAAGCCAAGAGCTCACTTGTAAAATTTTTATTAAAGAGCAGAACAGATTCAAAATTTTAAACAAGTTGCCTTGTTTCTAATCTTAGAAAGATAGACATGAGCAATCATCAACATTTAGTAAAGTGGAAAACTGCTCTTCACTATGTCTTTGCAGAAAAGGGGAATGGTTAGCCCGATGGTTAATCCTACATGTTAACCTGACTGAGCCATGAGATATCCAGACATCTGGTCAAATGTTATTTTTGGTGTTTCTCTGAGAATATTTTTGGATAAAATTAATATTTCAATTGGTAGACTGAAAAGCAGATTACCCTCCTTAATATCAGTAGGTCTCAACCAATTAGTTAAAAGTTTGGATAGAACAAAAACACTGACCCAAGCAAAGGAAAATTCTCCTACTTGACTGCTTTCAAAATGGGACATTGACTTTTCCCTGTCTTTGGATTTGAACTGAATCTTTGGTTCATCCTGCGTCTTGAACTTGCCAGCCTTTCAAATGGAACTACACCATAGGTTCTCCTACACGCCAGGTCTTTGGACTCATACGGGAACAAAATCATTGGTTCTCCTTGGTCCTTACCTTGCCACTCACTCTGCATATCTTGAGACTGTGTCAGTTCAGTTCAGTTTAATCACTCAGTCATCTCCAACTCTTTGTGACCCCATGAATCACAGCACACTAGGCCTCCCTGTCCATCACCAACCCCCAGAGTCCACCCAAATCCATGTCTATTAAGTCAGAGATACCATCCAACCGGTCTCATCCTCTGCCATCCCCTTCTCCTCCTGCCCTCAGTCTTTCCCAGCATCAGGGTCTTTTCAAATGAGTCAGCTCTTCACATAAGGTGGCCAAAGTATTGGAGTTTCAGCTTCAACATCAGTCCTTCCAATGAACACCCAGGACTGATCTCCTTTAGGATGGACTGGTTGGATCTCCTCCAGTCCAAGGGATTCTTAAGAGTCTTCTCCAACACCACAGTTCAAAAGCATCAATCTTTTGGTGCTCAGCTTTCTTTATAGTCCAACTCTCACATCCATACATGACCACTGGAAAAACCATAGCCTTGACTAGACGAACCTTTGTTGACAAAGTAATGTCTCTGCTTTTGAATATGCTGTCTATGTTGGTCATAACTTTCCTTCCAAGGAGTAACCATCTTTTAACTTCATGGCTGCAGTTACCATCTGCAGTGATTTTGGAGCCCAGAAAAATAAAGTCAGGCACTGTTTCCCCATCTATTTGCCATGAAGAGACAACACCAGATGCCATGATCTTAGTTTTCTGAATGCTGAGCTTTAAGCCAACTTTTTCGCTCTCTTTCATTTTCATCAAGAGGTTCTGTAGTTCTTCTTTACTTTCTGCCATAAGGGTGGTGTCATCTGCATATCTGAGGTTATTTATATTTCTCCCAGCAATCTTGATTCCAGCTTGTGCTTCCTCCAGCCCAATGTTTCTCATGATGCACTCTGAATTTAAGTTAAATAAGCAGGGTGACAATATACAGCCTTGACGTACTCCTTTTCCTATTTGGAACCAGTCTGTTATTCCATGTCCAGTTCTAACTTTTGCTTTCTGACCTGCATACAGATTTCTCAAGAGGCAGGTCAGGTGGTCTGGTATTCCCATCTCTTTCAGAATTTTCCACAGTTTATTGTGATCCACATAATCAAAGGCTTTGGCATAGTCAATAAAGCAGAAATGGATGTTTTTCTGGAACTCTCTTGCTTTTTCCATGATCCAGTGGATGTTGGCAATTTGATCTCTAGTTCCTCTGCCTTTTCTAAAACCAGCTTGAGTATCTGGAAGTTCATGGTTCACGTATTGCTGAAGCCTGGCTTGGAGAATTTTGAGCATTACTTTACTAGTGTGTGAGATGAGTGCAACTGTGCAGTAGTTTGAGCATTCTTTGTCATTGCCTTTCTTTGGGATTGGAATGAAAACTGACCTTTTCCAGTCCTGTGGCCACTGCTTGAGACTTTTTAGCATCCATAATTGCATGAGTCGATTCTTTATAATAATTCTCTTTATATTTGCCAATATAAATACATAACTATTCATTCTGTTTCTCTGGAGAACCCTAACTAACACAGTCAGTGTGGAGTACAGAAATTGGTGGAACAAAGAGGTGAAAGACCTCTAGTAGTCCCACAACTAATGGCAGTCAAGGAGGATTTCTTCCCTGGTCCACAGTCTCCACCTTCCTGAAATCTATTCCAAGCATGACTTCATTATGGAGATTTTTCAGCTATCACATCTCAACACAATTTAACCTCAAACCAACTATGGATCTGTGCTCAGGTCCTTACTCACTGAACAACCTCTGTTTGCAATTTAGCTTTCCATGAACAACTTCTCACCTGGAAAAATCCTCTATTCATTCCAAGCATTTAAGATTGTGTGACATACTGTATGAGAACCTGTTCTTCTTGCTGAGTTGGCATTTTATCAGGCTTCTTTTGGTGAAAGCATTTTTATTTCCTTCAGTCCATGCTGTATGATTCAACATTCCAAACATAAAATTAGGAACATAACTTTGTGTGTATGTTTTTGTGTTAGTAACTCAGTCATGTCTGACTCTTTGTGACCCCATGAACTGTAGCTTGCCAGGCTCCTCTGCCTATGGGGATTTCCCATGGGAGAATACTGGAGTGGGTTGCCATTCCCTTCTCCAGGGGATCTTGACTTAGGCCTAGACAAATCCAAGTTTCTGTGGTTGGTTGGGTGATGGTAAGAGACAAAATCTAGACAAATAATAATCAGCCCCAAGACTTCCACTAGAACTATTTGCAAATATTTGGAATGAGACATGTTCCTTATGACAGTTGCTAAATGGCTAGCACCTAAGTCTGGAGTTCCATAGTCAACTTTGCCATATTTACATGACTGAAAACAAAGCTAATGCAGAGGAAAACAATGCCAACACATAGGTTATATCTACACTAGTTAATCTAATATCTGAATCCAGCTATCTCTGAAGGCAACAGTGTTCTTTCCAGTTATGGAAGCCAACAATTTTTTATATTGGTTTAGTCTGCTTGGCATAAGGCAGCTTGTATTGTGTCTGGGCTTTTGTAACTTTCCATAGAAAAAAATAACTAACTCACACATCAAATTAAAAAATAAATTATCTGTATTATGTACTGGTCTCTGTGAACCTAGAGAGTAAACCCACTCTTGGTGTGCTGACAGATCGTATTTTTGAGTGTACAGAACTGAGGATCAGACCTTGGATTAGAACAAGTTCATGAATTCAAATGCTGGTCTGAGAGGAAATATAGTGTAGGAGGTAAGAACATGCACTTAACCATAATAGAGGTTGCATTGCAATGTATCCTGCCTGTTTACTCAGTGAGAGTTCTTGAGCACACAAGTTATTTAACTTCTCTCATTCTCAGTGCTCACATTTGTTAAGTGGAGTAATTAATATTCCATTTAATCAAACTCATAGTATATACCAAGAGAATTCAGTAAAAGTACAAGTAACAACAAGAGTTAAGAGTTACTGGTCATCCATTATGTACAAACCATTGCTTTAAGTCATATCAGTTCAGTTCAGCTCAGTCACTCAGTCGTGTCGACTCTTTGCAACCCCATGAATTATAGTACACCAGGCCTCCCTGTCCATCACCAACTCCCGGAGTTCACTCAAACTCCCATCCATCGAGTCAGTGATGCCATCCAGTCATCTCATCCTCGGTCGTTCCCTTCTCCTCCTGCCCCCAATCCCTCCCAGCAACAGGGTCTTTTCCAATGAGGCAACTCTTCGCATGAGGTGGCCAAAGTACTGGAGTTTCAGCTTTAGCATCATTCCTTCCAAAGAAATCCCAGGGCTGATCTCCTTTAGAATGGACTGGTTGGATCTCCTTGCAGTCCAAGGGACTCTCAAGATCTTCTCCAACACCACAGTTCAAAAGCATCAATTCTTCAGCACTCAGCTTTCTTCACAGTCCAACTCTCTCATCCATACTTGACTACTGGAAACACCATAGCCTTGACTAGACGGACCTTACTCAGCAAAGTAATGTCTCTGCTTTGAATATGCTATCTAGGTTGCTCATAACTTTTCTTCCAAGGAGTAAGTGTCTTTTAATTTCATGGCTGCAGTCACCATCTGCAGTGATTTTGGAGCCCAAAACAATAAAATCTGACACTGTTTCCACTGTTTTCCCATCTATTTCCCATGAAGTGATGGGACTGGTTGTCATGATCTTCGTTTTCTGAATGTTGAGCTTTAGGCCAGCTTATTCACTCTCCTCTTTCACTTTCATCAAGAGGCTTTTTAGTTCCTTTTCACTTTCTGCCATACATGTTTTCATTTGGGGCTTGATATTTTTTTGGCTTTTTGGTCAGAATCAGCAAGATATGAGAATATTTTTACCATTCTTGGTTTTGGACCCCTCTAGTCTCCTTGTATAAAAAAAAAAAAAAAGAAAATATTCAAGTCCTTCCATTTGATTAAAGGAGTTCATCTAGAAATAGAAAAACTGCAACTGAAAATAAAATATCAAAAAAGAGAAAAAAATGTCACCCTGTCCTCTGGCTAATTTAAAGTTATAATTCATCCAACTTTAGTCAATCTGAGAAACCACATAATATCCTAAGCCTTCAAAACTTAGCAGCTATTCATGAACAATGAAGAAAGCTCAATCAAAACCCTTCTGTGGTCTCCCTGAACTCTAATGACTTTTCTGGCTCTTTTTTCGTGTAGTTCAACTTGTAACAAAGGCGACAGCTTTCAGAAAGCAGTGGTTCAATCACTAACCACATTGTGGATCTTATGAGAACAGGGCTGGACTTTCAACCAACTGGCTCCATAGACAACTTGGCCTCAAGAAACAAAATATCAAATTCCATAACTATGATCAGCACTGCTACCTCAAAAGCCATTCTTCCAAATACTTGTCCTTAATTGTAGCAGCAACCTGGTAAGAGAATATGGGTGTCTCAAAATAACCCACCATAACTATCAGTTCAGTTCAGTTCAGTTCAGCCACTTAGTCATGTCCGACTCTTTGTGACCCCATGAACTGCAGCACGCCAGGCCTCCCTGTCCATCACCAACTCCCGGAGTTCACTCAAACTCATGTCCATCGAGTCGGTAATGCCATCCAGCCATCTCAACCTCTGTCGTCCCCTTTTCCTCTTGCCCCCAATCCCTCCCAGCATCAGAGTCTTTTCCAATGAGTCAACTCTTCACATAAGGTGGCCAAAGTACTGTAGTTTCAGCTTTAGCATCATTCCTTCCAAAGAACACTCAGGGCTGATCTCCTTCAGAATGGCCTGGTTGGAACTCTTTGCAGTCCAAGGGACTCTCAAGAGTCTTCTCCAACATCAAGGTTCAAAAGCATCAATACTTCAGCACTCAGCTTTCTTCACAGTCCAACTCTCACATCCATACATGACCACTGGAAAAACCATAGCCTTGACTAGACGGACCTTTGTTGGCAAAGTAATGTCTCTGCTTTTGAATATGCTACCTAGATTGGTGATAACTTTTCTTCCAAGGAGTAAGCATCTTTTAATTTCATGGCTGCAATCACCATCTGCAGTGATTTTGGAGCCCAGAAAAATAAAATCTGACACTGTTTCCATCATAACTATGAGAAGAAACAATTGTAGAACAAGACCTACAATTTCCTTCCTACCTGCTTTCATCAACTTTCCCATCTAAGGACATAGACCATATTGAATATCTACTTGAAGCTATAGGGATTTACATTCAAATGTGGAACTTAAAACATTCATGAGACAACTGTAGAACAATTTTGCAGACGGAAATGAAAAAATTATCTTCATAATCAGGCCATGCAATGGTTTACTGTATGTCCATTTGTGTATAGAGCTGGTCATTTAACTTGTAAGATGACTTAGTTAAGGACTGAATAGATGAGAAAGCTGAAGCTCAAAACACTTAAGAAATGTGACTGGTATCGCACAATTTAAAGGGGCTTCCTAGGTGGCACTAGTGGTAAAGAACCCACCTGCCAATACAGGAGATGTAAGAGATGCAGTTTCAATCCCTGGGTTGGGAAGATCCCCTGGAGGAGGGTATGGCAACCCACTCCAGTATTCTTGCCTGGAGAATCACATGGACAGAGGAGCATTGCAGGCAACAGTCCATGGGGTTGCAAAGAGCTGGACATGACTGAACCAACTTAGCACCCACCCCCCAACCCCTCCACCCAACCCCCATCCCCACCCCCCCACCCCCACACACACATACAGTTTAAAGATAGAATGCAAGATCTGACCCAGTTTCATGTAAGGACTGAACCACAGTGCTGTATTGTTTCTCTTATAGAGAAGGAGGAACAATACAGAGAAAGTTAAATTATTTTTATGCAAATGTGATCTACTGAATGGGGCAGCAGTATTGGGAAACAGCCTTTCATGCCAGAGGGATTTTCTCTGTCTTCTGCATGCAATTGCTTCCGATCAGAGAATTAAACAGGAGACTTGCATAAGACTGATTGGAACAGAGTGGTCATTACTTTTCCAAAACTGCCCATTGCACCTTGGCAGGTATTTATGTTTTTCTAAAACAGGAGAATGCCCAGAAGCACTGCCATGAATCGAAATGCATAGACCTTTTAGCTGGATTCTTAGGGGGCAACTTTACAAGTGCTTGAAATAATGGCTAAAGCAATTTTTTTAAATGTATTCAAATAACAGTTATAAGCACAGTCAGATTGTTCTACCTAAGAAAAAGAAAGGTAATTACCTGTAAAACACATAAAATGCATATTGTTTACTCATCGTTAACTCTGCACACCTTTATGCTAATGGATAGACTAAGACAAGCTTCCAACTATACGGTGACAGAAAGAGCCAGAGTAAGTCAGAGAAACACAAAGACAAAGACCTTCCCAGCTGACTGGATGACATCCCAGTAACCTTGAAGAATCCCTGTGTATTCTTCACAACCTTCAATCACCTGTGGAAGCGGTAAATAATGGGAGAAAATCCAATAGGTGCTAGAGATCACTTTACAGACATTAGTTTCTCCTTACACAGTCTCTACCAAGGTGACAGCAAACCACTTATTGGACAAAGACTAGAAAAGCAAGAAAGAATATAAATGACAAGATCCAACAGAAAAGTCAAAGTCTTAATTGTCTGAATCCCAAGAACCCTTTTATTTCTTTTCTTTCAATTTTTTTTATTGAAGTATAGTTGATTTGCTATATTGTGTTAGTTTCTGGTGTACAGCATAGTGGGAAGCACATTTTAAGGAAATGCATGGAAATTAACTAACGTTTATTGAGTTCCAGCATTGTGCCAGGCAATTTACATATAGTATATGTCAAAACATGTGTTCTCAAAAAACCTTTTAGTGCTTTTATTCCTTCATAATCTATCCTTCCTGAAGGGAAGCAGAAATTATCCAAGGAACCACTGCAAAAACGTAAGCCAAATAAGAACACAACAAAAGTCACTCCTGATTCTGACTTTATTTTGTAATGTGGTTCAGTGCAGTTCAGTAGCTCAGTCTCATCCAACCTTTTGTGACCCCATGAACCGCACCACACCAGGCCTCCCAGTCCATCACTAACTCCCAGAACTTACCCAAACTAATGTCCATTGAGTCGGTGATGCCATCCAACCATCTCATCCTCTGTCGTTCCCTTCTCCTCCTGCCCTCAATCTTTCCCAGCATCAGGGTCATTTCGAATGAGTCACCCCTTCGCATCAGGTGGCCAAAGCATTGGAGTTTCAGCTTCAACATCAGTCCTTCCAATGAACACTCAGGACTGATCTCTTTTAGGATGGACTGGTTGGATCTCCTTGCAGTCCAAGGGACTCTCAAGAGTCTCCTCCAATACCACAGTTCAGAAGCATCAATTCTTCAGCTCTCAGCTTTCTTTATAGTCCAACTCACATTCATACATGACTACTAGAAAAACCATAGCCTTGACTGGATGGACGTTTGTTGACAAAGTAATGTCTCTGCTTTTTAATATGCTATCTAGATTGGTCATAACTTTCCTTCCAAGGAGTAAGTGTCTTTTAATTTCATGGCTGCAGTCACCATCTGCAGTGATTTTGGAGCCTAAAAAATGAAGTTAGCCACTGTTTCCACTATTTCCCCATCTATTTGCCATGAAGAGACGGGACCAGATGCCATGGTCTTAGTTTTCTGAATGTTGAGCTTAAACTCAACTTTTTCACTCTCCTCTTTCACTTTCATCAAGAAGCTTTTTAGATCTTCTTCACTTTCTGCTGTAAGGGTGGTGTCGTCTGCATATCTGAGGTTATTGATATTTCTCCCAGCAATCTTGATTCCAGCTTGTGCTTCTTCCAGCTCAGCATTTCTCATGATGTACTCTGCATAGAAGTTAAATAAGCAGGGTGACAATATACATCCTTGACATACTCCTTTTCCTATTTGGAACCAGTCTGTTGTTCCATGTCCAGTTCTAACTGTTGCTTCCTGACCTGCATACAGGTTTCTCAAGAGGCAGGTCAGGTGGTCTGGTATTCCCATCTCTTTCAGAATTTTCCACAGTTTATTGTTATCCAAACAGTTAAAGGTTTTGGCATAGTCAATAAAGCAGAAATAGATGTTTTTCTGGAACTCTCTTGCTTTTTCTATGATCCAATGAATCTTGGCAATATGATCTCTGGTTCCTCTGCCTTTTCTAAAACCAGCTTGAATATTTGGAAGTTCATGGTTCATGTATTGCTGAAGCCTGGCTTGGAGAATTTTGAGCATTACTTTACTAGCGTGTGAAATGAGTGCAGTTGTGTAGTAGTTTGAGCATACCTTGGCATTGCCTTTCTTTGGGATTGGAGTGAAAACTGACCTTTTCCAGCCCTGTGGCCACTGCTGAGTGTTCCAAATTTGCTGGCATATTGAGTGCAGCACTTTCACAGCATCATCTTTTAGGATTTGAAATAGTTCTACTGGAATTCCATCACCTCCACTAGCTCTGTTCATAGTGATGCTTTCTAAGGCCCACTTGACTTCACATTCCAGGATGTCTGGCTCTAGGTGAGTGATCACACCATCATGATTATCTGGATTGTGAAGATCTTTTCTGTATAGTTCTTCTGTGTATTCTTGCCACCTCTTCTTAATATCTTTTGCTTCTGTTAGGTCCAGACCATTTCTGTGCTTTATCGAGCCCATCTTTGCATGAAATGTTCCCTTGGTATCTCTAATTTTCTTGAAGAGATCTCTAGTCTTTCCCATTCTATCATTTTCCTCTATTTCTTTGCATTGATCGCTGAAGAAGGCTTTCTTACCTCTGTTTGCAATTCTTTGGAACTCTGCATTCACGTGGATATCTTTCCTGTTCTCCTTTGCTTTTCACTTCCCTTCTTTTCACAGGTATTTATAGGCCTCCTTAGACAGCCATGTTGCTCTTTTTCATTTCTTTTTCTTGGGGATGTCTTGATCCCTGTCTCCTGTACAATGTCACGAACCTCTGTCCATAGTTCATCAGGCACTCTCTTGATCAGGTCTAGTCCCTTAAATCTATTTCTCACTTCCACTGTATAATTATAAGAGATTTGATTTAGGTCATATCTGAATGGTCTAGTGGTTTTCCCCACTTTCTTCAGTTTCAGTCTGAATTTGGCAAAGGAGTTCATGATCTGAGCCACAGTCAGCTCCCGGTCTTGTTTTTCCTTTAATGTTTTGCTTGTTTTAATGTGGTAGTTTTGGTCAATTCTGAAAAGAATTTTGAGAACAAGAGTCTGTGATTTTCATCAAGTACTTTTACTTAGCTTATGGTGATTTCAGTAATAGAGAAAGAACCATGTTGTCAATGGCTAAAATAATTTCACTGAAATAATTTACAGTGACAGATGGACAGATAGATATGGATGTAGATATATATATATAGATAGATAGACAGATAGATAATCTCCATTTTTTCTCTATAAACCTTTTAGCAAATATTGGTGAAGCAAAGTTTGTCTTACAAAATTACCAGTGGAAGGTCAAAACATAAAGTTGAAATATATTTGTCTAGCTGAGTGATTAGAACACTTCTAAGTGTCTAGTCCAAATTTAAGCAACAAAGGACTCAATTCTCAATTTTTGAGCCACATCTAAAATGCTTCATATTTATACTCAAAAACACTTCTTAACAACAAGGTCCTACTGTATAGCACAGGAACTATATTCAATATATTGTAGAAACCTAAAATAGGAAAAATCTGAAAAAGAATAGTATTATATAATTTATATATATGTCAATGACTTTGCTGTATGCCAGAAATTAATACAACACTGTAAACCAACTATACTTCAATTTAAAAAAACCAAAAGCCAAACAAAAGCTGAAAACTGCTTCTTTTCAAATCAGCAAACTATCTGATTCCAGTTTCTGTGTCTAATATGAAAGGCAAATACCACAATGCATACAAGCAGAAATGCTTGAATCAATTGCCTGAGGTTTAATTCTCGGTCTACTATTCAGTAGCTCAGTAATTTAGCACGGGTTACCTAACCTTTCAAACCTCAGCATCCTCATGTATAAAGTGGGTATAATGGAAGTATCTGCCTCATGTGTTGTTGTAAGAAAAAATGAAGTAAGTAAACAAACAAGCTTAGAACAGTTCCTGGGCCAACCCCAGAATCCTTGCATGCCCACTCTGTTGTCTCTTTCTCAGCCTTGCCCAGCCTCCCTATGGTGGACACCTTCATGGGCATCTGGAAGTTAGTGGACAGCAAGAATTTCAATGACTACCTGAAGTCACTCAGGGTGGATTTTGCCACCATGACCAACCTACCACATTACTGAAGTGAATGGAGACACAATCACCATAAAAATACACAGCATCTTCAAGAATACAGAGATCAGCTTCAAGCTGGGAATGGAGTTTGGTGAGACACCAGCAGATGACAGGAAGGTCAAATCCACTGTGATGTGCTGGATGGAGGCAAACTTGTTCACATGCAGAAGCGGAACAGACAGGAGGAAACGCTGGTGCAGGAAACAGTTGATGGGGCACCCATCCTGACACCCACCCAGGGCAGTGCAGTTTGCACGCACACTTACAAGCAAGAGGCATGACCTGCCCACTCCTTCAACTGCTCTTCTGCCAGCTGACTCCTCCCTGACTCAGCACCAGATTGCCTCATTTTTCTCCTCTTGCATTTTGTACAAATTCAGCTTGATTGGAGGAATTTTCTTGGGGTCAGGGGGCAGCAGCCTGGATCCAGTTCCATTCTCATTGTGTATGTTTTTGTTTTTTAACTACATTCAAAGGGTGCTCTGACATCAATAAACCAAAGCCAAAGTCAAAAAACAAAAACAAACAAACAAAACAGAAAGCACCTGTGCCTGGTACCTTCTATGCACTGAACAGATGTCAGTTAATATGATTACCAAATTTCAAGGTATTGTAATTGTGGCAGGATAATTTGAGATACTAATCTTTTTTTACTGTTCTGTTCTCATTGATGCACAAAATTCAAAAGACTGGAAGTGATTTTGGTATATTTTTATCTTTCCCACCCCTGAAGAAAATAATCAAGATTTTTCAGTCCTAGCATGTAAGAATTTCTTTTGCTCCAGGAGAGAACTAACGACTTCTGTTTTATAAAACCTTTAATGAAGCAATAGGCTGAATTTCATTTAAAAGGGAAGAGGAGAGATGAAGGGAAAGAAAGAAACCTGGAAGAAATGAGAGGATGAGCCTCCTTCAGACCTAGAGCTAGATGGGGTTGGATTTTTGGCAAGCAGAGATTTATGTTCCTGCTGCACGGAGTCCCAAAGGGGAGATGGAGAGGGATAGCTGAGGTTGGCCTCTAGGATCTAGACATGGAGAGAAGCATCAGGTCTTGTGTGAGCCAGAAGAACCACTACAATAGAGATCTCTGAGCAGGCCCAGCACACTCCTGCCAGAAAAACAACAGAAGACCAACATGTGTAAAAGCAACATGCAACAGAATACAAAATGGTAATGACAAAGATAATATGGGTGTTGACCGGGTCACTTGCTCATCTCCGCTTGCCCCAATTCAAGTCTTACAGAGTCCTAAGAGAGAGAAGCCCCCAAAGCAAAACTTACATTGTTTCTTACTGCCCTGATAATTGAAAACCAGGCCCAGAATTAATTTATTTGAAAACGAAGAAGTTCAGGGAACTTGAACTTGTGATCCAGTGGCTAAGACTCTGAGCTCCCAATGCAGTGGGCCTGGGTTCAATGCCTGGTCAAGGAACTTGATCCCACATGCTGCAAATAAGAGTTCACATGCCACAGCGAAGACCCACCACAGCCAAATAAATTAAATCAATAAATAAAAATTTTAAAAGATGAATTTCAGGAACTTCCTGGTGGTCGAGTTGGTTAGGACTCAGCGTTTTCCCTGCCAGGGCCCCAGGTTCAATCCCTGATCAGGGAACTAAGCTCTCACAAGCTGCACAGCATGGCCAAAAGAAAAAGATGAAGTTCTTTAAGTTAAGTAATACATAGCATAAAAGTATGAGCTTTGCAAGTTCTACCATATAGCATAGGGAACTATATTTAATATCCTGTGACAAATCATAATGGAAAAGAATATGAAAAAGAATATGTATAACTGAATCACTTAGCTGTACCCCAGAATATATAACTATAAATCAATTATAATTCAATAAAATTTGAAAGAAAAAAACAAAAAATTATGAGTTTTTGAGTTATTTTAACCTTAGTTTAAATACTAGCTATATGTATAGCCACGAGTAAAGGATTAAAATTCACTAAAATTTAGTTTCTATATTTATAAAATTATAACATAACTTGAAGCATATGTATAAAAATTAATAATTCATAAATTACTGGATATATCATATGGCAAATATTCATATGGCAAATAAATGGTAGTTATTAGTATTATTATATAAATGTGCTCCATTAAGCAGAAAAATAATTGCCAGTGAAAGATGACCCTGCCATAAAAGGATGCCTGCCTGCAGTAATTGGTAAACAACTCCAATCCCCTTCAGGACCAAGGCACTTTTGAAGCAGACTACCTGAAATGTGGATCTTCCCTGGTGGCTCAGATGGTAAAGCTTCTGCCTACAATGTGGGAGACCTGGGTTCCATCCCTGGGTCGGGAAGATCCCCTGGAGAAGGAAATGGCAATCCACTCCTGTATTCTTACCTGGAAAATCTCATGGACAGAGGAACCTGGTTAGGCTACAGTCCATGGGGTCGCAAAGAGTCGGACACGACTGAGCGACTTCACTCTTCACTCACTCACTCACTCACCTGAAATGGGGATCACATACCGCATGCATTAGCAGAATCTGGGAAAGTACAAGTAGACCTGTATCTCCAGATGCTAGAAAAGGGAGCCAGGGGGTATGGAACATAAAGTTGGATAAGGAAGAAACTATTAATGTGGGAGCACTATCCTATGACACACTGTTCCCAAGTGGCACTAGTGGTAAAGAACCGGCCTGCCAATGCAGGAGACTCAAGAGACACAGGTTCAATTCCTGGGTCAGGAAAATTCCCTGGAGAAGGAAATGGTAAACCACTCCAGCGTTCTTGCCTGAAGAATCCCATGGACAGAGAAGCTTTGCAGACTACAATCCATGGGGTGGCAAAGACTCACACAAGACTGAAGCAACTTAGCCCACATGCATCCTATGACACAAGGTTTAATGCTCTGCAAGGACCTTAGGAGACTGTGCTACCATGCTGCTCAGAAACACAAAGAAAGTAATCAACTTCATTAGGTGAATTAGAAATACCAGAAATTCCTCTCTCATGGATTCATGATTCATGGCTCAGTATATGTGTACAAGCCGAAAATTACCAGCTCCTGCATGTCACTCACAGATGACCTTGCAAACAACCACAGTGAAATTCCTCCTAATGGACAGAGCTTCAGTGTGCACCCAGCCATCTGCTTTGTGTAGAAAGTGTCCCAAGGTTGTGATATGCATGGTTTCATGAGCAACAACAAATGACTTGGCTGGTTGGATGGGGCATGGAATGAAAAAGACAGAGAAGTCTGAGAAAAAGGCATGCGGATAGACATAGAGGAATGGACACAACATGTAAAAATCTTTATTTTGCTCATGAACGTGCTTGTGAGCGACTGTTTAAACCGACACCAAGATAACTCCCTGGAGCATGCCTTGGTGCTGTTCTGGTCACATCTGAAGGACAATCCTGACTAACATTCACTCACAGATACTGTTGCCGAGAACCCTTCTCTCCAAATCTGTGTGCGTCTCTGCAGACTGCTTCCCAAGGAACCCAATCCAAGAAAGTGACAAGTTGAACACTTATAAATTTAAAAGAAAGACAATGGAAATTTTATATGAAAGATAATGAATACTTTCATCATAAAATGTGTACTTTAAATCTGTGAATACGAACATTTTAAAGAAGACTTGAAGCAAGTGGCTAAAACTGTCACCACCGCCACCCACTCCACACCTGCCATCCAGACAAGCACACAGATGCTACTCACACACATATTATCTCATTCCACATCCAAAAATTTCAGGAGAAAGAGATAACTTATTTCTACTAATTCTACCCAAACTTTCAGAAACCACTCTAACTGGTAACCTCTTGTCATGTGCCTCTAAATAAATCACTATTAAGGGATATGAAATGCTGATTGGCCATCACTACTATATACACTTCCTACACCTGGGATAAAGGGAGGAAGGGAACAACATTGCAGGACTGACAGACATGTCAGTGTCATCAGTCTCTCCCCATAAGGAAGGCAACATTCCCAAGAAAGCTCAGAATGCTCTAACCAGAAGAGCACCGACCATTTTTCAAAAATAAAAATGCTTAAATAAAGGATAATATGCTTTTTAATGGATATACTTGAGACTATAGGTCTGTGATAGGCAGGTTTCTAAAATGGACCATACAATTCCTGCTCCTTGGAGTACACAGCTCAGTTCAGTTCAGTTCAGTCGCTCAGTCATGTCCAACTCGTTGCAACCCCATGAATCGCAGCAAACCAGCCCTCCCTGTCCATCACCATCTCCCAGAGTTCACTCAGACTCATGTCCATCGAGTCCGTGATGCCATCCAGCCATCTCATCCTCTGTCATCCCCTTCTCCTCCTGCCCCCAATCCCTCCCAGCATCAGAGTCTTTTCCAACGAGTCAACTCTTTGCATGAGGTGGCCAAAATACTGGAGTTTCAGCTTTAGCATCATTCCTTCCAAAGAAATCCCAGGGCTGATCTCCTTCAGAATGGACTGGTTGGATCTCCTTGCAGTCCAAGGGACTCTCAAGAGTCTTCTCCAACACCACTGTTCAAAAGCATCAATTGTTCAAAAGCATCAATTCTTCAGCGCTCAGCCTTCTTCACAGTCCAATTCTCACATCCATACATGACCACAGGAAAAACCATACCCTTGACTAGATGGACCTTAGTCAGCAAAGTAATGTCTTTGCTTTTGAATATGCTATCTAGGTTGCTTATAACTTTTCTTCCAAGGAGTAAGTATCTTTTAATTTCATGGCTGCAGTCACCATCTGCAGTGATTTTGGAGCCCAAAAAAATAAAGTCTGACACTGTTTCCCCATCTATTTCCCATGAAGTGATGGGACCGGATGTCATGATCTTCGTTTTCTGAATGTTGAGCTTTAAGCCAACTTTCTCACTCTCCTCTTTCACTCTCATCAAGAGGCTTTTTAGCTCCTCTTCACTTTCTGCCATAAGGGTGGTATCATCTGCATATCTGAGGTGATTGATATTTCTCCCGGCAATCTTGATTCCAGCTTGTGTTTCTTCCAGTCCAGCGTTTCTCATGATGTACTCTGCATAGAAGTTAAATAAGCAGGGTGACAATATATAGCCTTGACGTACTCCTTTTCCTATTTGAACCAGTCTGTTGTTCCATATCCAGTTCTAACTATGAGGTTCATGACATTGTACAGGAGACAGGGATCAAGACCATCCCCATGGAAAAGAAATGCAAAAAAGCAAAATGGCTGTCTGGGGAGGCCTTACAAATAGCTGTGAAAAGGAGAGAGGCAAAAGCAAAGGAGAAAAGGAAAGATATAAGCATCTGAATGCAGAGTCCCAAAGAATAGCAAGAAGAGATAAGAAAGCCTTCTTCAGTGATCAATGCAAAGAAATCGAGGAAAACAACAGAATGGGAAAGACTAGAGATCTCTTCAAGAAAATTAGAGATACCAAGGGAACATTTCATGAAAAGATGGGCTCGATAAAGCACAGAAATGATCTGGACCTAACAGAAGCAGAAGATATTAAGAAGAGGTGGCAAGAATACACGGAAGAACTGTACAAAAAAGATCTTCACGAAGCAGATAATCATGATGATGTGATCACTCATCTAAAGCCAGACATCCTGGAATGTGAAGTCAAGTGGGCCTTAGAAAGCATCACTACGAACAAAGCTAGTGGAGGTGATAGAATTCCAGTTGAGCTATTTCAAATCCTGAAAGATGATGCTGTGAAAGTGCTGACCTCAATAAGCCAGCAAATTTGGAAAACTCAACAGTGGCCACAGGACTGGAAAAGGTCAGTTTTCATTCCAATCCCAAAGAAAGGCAATGCCAAAGAATGCTGAAACTACCGCACAATTGCACTCATCTCACATGCTAGTAAAGTAATGCTCAAAATTCTCCATGCCAGACTTCAGCAATATGTGACCCGTGAACTTCCTGATGTTCAAGCTGGTTTTAGAAAAGGCAGAGGAACCAGAGATCAAATTGGAGTACACAGCTATGTAAATCCCTCCTCTTGAAATGTCAACAGGACCTTGTAAATACAATAAGATATCACTTCCATGATTATGTTGCATTATGTGGCAAAACATATCTTTCAGATATAATTATTCTCAGCTGACTTTAAGTGAATCAAATTGGAATCTTCCTCCCACCCCACCCTGCCCCCAGGGTGAACTAATCAGATGAGACTTTTAAAAGCTATCAGAAGCATCAGAGAGCTCTTCATTGGATAACCATGTCTTGAATTGCCTTTGGATGAGGGTAGGACCTGAGGGTGGCCTCTAAGAGCTATGAGCAACACCAGCCAACAGGGAGCAAGAGAAGTAGGGCCTCTATCATATTATAATCACAAGGAGCTGCAGTCTGATAATGCCTAAATGAGCCAGGAAGAGTACTCTCAAACTGCAAATGAGACCCATGCATTGGCCAGCACCTTCATGTCAGCCTCATGGGTTCCTGAGCAGAATTGTGTCAGTCAGAGATTTCTGATCTACAGAAACCAAGAGACAACTCACTGGTGTTTTAATTTGGGGCAACTGGTTACTCGGCAATAGGAAATAGACACAAGGTCACTTTCTAAAGTCTTTTGGGTTTTTATTTTCATGACAGGTAACAGAGTATACAAAAATGCACAAAGTGTATATTAATGATGATGACTACAATGCTACAAAGAGTTTTGAGTATTTGTAATTTTCAACAATGGCAAAAATGATAAGTTTGAGATGTGAAATGTGTTCTTTCTGACAGTCTGCAAATATGCCCTACAGCTGAGTTTTAGGCATAGTATTTTGCAAAATGATCCAAGTCTTCATTTCACTCACTGAACTAAAAAGAAAAATGCTAGTTTTTTACATTATCGTTTTCTCTGCCACAAAGAACAATCTGCACTTCTTAAAAGCTATTAAATCTTTAAAATATATACTTTCTTAGCTCTGAATTCATGGATGCCTCCTGAATCTTTAATACTCAAGAAGAGATAGAGGAAATGCAGAAAATGTTTCCCAAAGAAGTTTTGCCTGCTGAATTAATGTATAAGAATTCTAGAATGTTTACTAAAAATAATATATTTTGGAAGAACCAGGAGCCAAAAGATATATTTTGTTTCCTCTTTGAATTCTCCAATTTGTGGCCATATGACCCTGGGAAAAGCTATTCTGGATAAAAGATTGAATAAATTCTAACAATTATATTAATGAAAGGATTCTATGAAAATGATATACAGATAGTGAAGTCGCTCAGTCGTGTCCGACTCTTTGCAACCCCATGGACAGTAGGCAACCAGGCTCCTCCGTCCATGGGATTTTCCAGGCAAGAATACTGGAGTGGGTTGCCATTTCCTTCTCCAGGGGATCTTCCTGACCCAGGGATCGAACCCAGGTCTCCCGCATTGTAGGCAGACGCTTTTACCGTCTGAGCCACCAGGCTGGACATATGGCAGCCCATAATTTTAAAAATACATTTTTTATGCTTCCCCTGTCACTAGTTTTTAACCTTGTGAGCACATTATGAATAAATTGGATATCATGACAAGCATCATACAGAATATTTGGGGAATTTCTGAAATGATAGCTGATATTCATCATTTGTTCCTGTTTTTCCTGTTCTTTCCTTTTTCTGCTGTGTGGAATACGGATGCAACAGTGGGAGCTCTCGCCACAGTTTTGTACCCTGAAGACCAGGGCATCCTGTAAAAATGATGATGGCCTAGATAGAAGTCCCTAAGAATTCAAGAACCACCAGCCTTCAATTGATTACCTCTTAATTTTCACAAGAGAGAAGGAAACTTTTATTTTAATTAATCCACTGTTATTTTGTATCTCTGTTACTCATGGCCAAAACTCATCCTGAGTGATAGAAATATGCAAAAGATATTGACTTAATGTCATTCTATCTGCAGATTTTTGTGTATCAGATGATGTGTAGAAAGAATAAAGAAAATTTGTCATAACCATTAGCCACATCAAATATATTAAATAGATGTACAGGCAATGCTACAAGATGCAAAATTTAAAACAACAGCTGTAGCCTCATGCTAAATTTAAAAAGGTACACAAATTTAATTAAACTTTGAAAAATTGTCTCCTAAATTAATCCTCCGCTGACACTAGTTTCAATTTATAATTATATCACGGAAATTCAAGGATATTGGGAAAAAAAACAAATCTATAGAAAAAATAAGACATTCAAGGCAATACTACCTTGACAAATAAGACTACATGAAATAATCACCAGTCTTCAACTTAAAGCTCTCATGGAGAAGGAAATGGCAACCCACTCCAGTATTCTTGCCTGGGAAACCCATGGACAGAGGGGCCTGGTGGGCTATGGTCATGGGGTTGTAAAAGACTTGGACATGACTAAGCACACACACACATGCACAATGATACTATTAGTTTCTTTATTTCAGGCCGCACCACACGGCCTATGGTATCTTAACTCACCAACTGGAGATAGAACCCATGCCTCCTGCTTTGGAAGCACTGGAAATGATATATAGTAAGCGCCTAGATCTGATAGATAAGAGTGCCTGATGAACTATGGAATGGGGTTCGTGACATTGTACAGGAGACAGGGATCAAGATCATCCCCATGGAAAAGAAATGCAAAAAAGCAAAATGGCTGTCTGAGGATGCTTTACAAATAGCTGTGAAAAGAAGAGAGGCAAAAAGCAAAGGAGAAAAGGAAAGATATAAGCATCTGAATGCAGAGTCCCAAAGAATAGCAAGAAGAGATAAGAAAGCTTTCTTCAGTGATCAATGCAAAGAAATCGAGGAAAACAACAGAATGGGAAAGACTAGAGATCTCTTCAAGAAAATTATAGATACCAAAGGAACATGTCATGCAAAGATGGGCTCGAGAAAGGACAGAAATGGTATGGACCTAACAAGCAGAAGATATTAAGAAGAGGTGGCAAGAAAACACAGAAGAACTGTACAAAAAAGATCTTTATGACCCGGATAATCACAATGGTGTGATCACTCATCTAGAGCCAGACATCTTGGAAAGTGAAGTTAAGTGGGCCTTAGAAAGCATCACTATGAACAAAGCTAGTGGATGTGATGGAATTCCAGTGGAGCTATTTCAAATCCTGAAAGATGATGCTGTGAAAGTGCTGACCTCAATAAGCCAGCAAATTTGGAAAACTCAACAGTGGCCACAGGACTGGAAAAGGTCTGTTTTCATTCCAATCCCAAAGAAAGGCAAGGCCAAAGAAGGCTCAAACTACCACACAATTGCACTCATCTCACACACTAGTAAAGTAATGCTCAAAATTCTCCAAGCCAGGCTTCAGCAATACATGAACCGTGAACTTCCTGATGTTCAAGCTGGTTTTAGAAAAGGCAGAGGAACCAGAGATCAAATTGCCAACATCTCCTGGATCATGGAAAAAGCAAGAGAGTTCCAGAAAAACATCTATTTCTGCTTTATTGACTATGCCAAAGCCTTTGACTGTGTGGATCACAATAAACTGTGGAAAATTCTGAGAGAGATAGGAATACCAGATCACCTGACCTGTCTCTTGAGAAATCTGTATGCAGGTCAGGAAGCAACAGTTAGAACTGGACATGGAACAACAGACTGGTTCCAAATAGGAAAAGGAGTACGTCAAGGCTATATATTGTCACCCTGCTTATTTAACTTACATGCAGAGTACATCATGAGAAACACTGGGCTGGAAGAAACGCAAGCTGGAATCAAGATTGCCAGGAGAAATATCAATCACCTCAGATATGCAAATGACACCACCCTTATGGCAGAAAGTGCAGAGGAACTAAAAAGCCTCTTGATGAAAGTGAAAGAGGAGAGTGAAAAAGTTGGCTTAAAGCTCAACATTCAGAAAACGAAGATCATGGCATCCGGTCCCATCACTTCATGGCAAATAGATGGGGAAACAGTGGAAACAGTGTCAGATTTTATTTTGGGGGGCTCCAAAATCACTGCAGATGGTGATTGCAGCCATGAAATTAAAAGATGCTTACTCCTTGGAAGAAAAGTTATGACCAACCTAGTTAGCATATTCAAAAGCAGAGACATTACTTTGCGGACTAAGGTCCGTCTAGTCAAGGCTATGATTTTTCCTGTGGTCATGTATGGATGTGAGAGTTGGACTGTGAAGAAGGCTGAGCACCGAAGAATTGATGTTTCTGAACTGCGGTGTTGGAGAAGATTCTTGAGAGTCCCTTGGACTGCAAGGAGATCCAACCAGTCCATTCTGAAGGAGATCAGCCCTGGGATTTCTTTGGAAGGAATGATGCTAAAGCTGAAACTCCAGTACTTTGGCCATCTCATGCGAAGAGTTGACTCATTGGAAAAGTCTCTGATGCTGGGAGGGATTGGGAGCAGGAGGAGAAGGGGATGACCCAGGATGAGATGGCTGGATGGCATCACCGACTCAATGAACATGAATCTGAGTGAACTTTGGGAGTTGGTGATGGACAGGGAGGCCTGGCATGCTGCGATTCATGGGGTCACAAAGAGTCGGACACAACTGAGCAACTGAACTGAACTGAACTGAAGTGCTTTATAAATTCTAAAATGCTAACAAAAATTACAGTATAGATAACAGATTTTTAAGTGGAGTTTTCTTTTTTGTTCCCACAAATAGTATGTTCCAGACACAGGTATACTCCGAATGAAAACCGTTTAGAAATGATGAAGCATTAGGTATACATGAACTTTGGATGTATTGTAAAGTATGTTCTATTGGAATGCTGATACTGGAAAATAAATTAAAATAAATTACACTAATCAGCCTCTTATATAAAATTTAACTTCTAAATTATAGGATGTGTGTACTTTGTAAAATTTATGTATAGGCACATTTAAATTGTTCAGTTAATTAAGGTAGTTATTAAGTTAATTATCATTGGCCTAAGAGTCTTGAGTTATTGGTATAATTAAGGTTAATTGTGTAAGAATAAATCTTAGTATTAGGGGATATCTTTTCCTTTTCCTTTCTTTTTACATTTTAACTTCCTTTTATCATAGAACAGAAATCCAAAATCACGTATGTCCCAACAGATAGGGAATCTGTGATTCTGAGACGGTTTCAAGCAAAGTGATGATTCAAACTTATCCCTGCTCTTTGAATATGAAAACGTTGTAAGATGATTGCTCCATCTTCTGGGTAATACTCCTGAGGATAAATTATTACTATCTTTGCATTCTTCTAGAAAGTCTCTTTGTATTCATTTATTTAAAATGACTTCTAATCCCATCATATAGGCTTCCCAGGTGGCTCAGTGGTAAAGAACCCAACTGTCAGTGTTGGAGAGACAGGAGATACAGGTTTGATCCTTGGGCTGGGACGATCCCTTGGAGTAGGAAACGAGAACCCACTCCAGTGTTCTTGTCTACATGGACAGAGGAGCCTGGCAGGCTACAGTCCATAAGGTCACAAAGAGTCAGACATGACCTAGTGACCGAGCACACACACACACACAAACATATACACACATTGCATCATATATAATATTTTGTTATTCATAGAAAGAAAGCAAGTTTCTCTATAAGCACATCTTAGACTTCAGAGGTACCTCTGGAAATTGCACTGTCTCACCACATTGGGCTGCAGTTCAGAATCCAGAACTAGATTTCCCCTGGACTCTTTTTGTATTCTATTTTTGTTTTCTCATTGTTCTGGATGAAAGTCATTCCTCCACTACCAGGGACTCCACCTACCCCATGAGAGTTGTGAGTCCCTCCTCAGCAGTTTTGCTCAATAATACAAAATTCTCTATTTCCTAACAGACCACTACTTGAGGCAGAAAGAAAAATTTTACTGCAACATCTGTCTTGCTCTCTGTGTGTCACTTGCTCATTTGAGTCCGACTCTTCATGACCCCATGAACTGTAGCCCACCAGGCTCCTCCAGGCAAGAATACTGGAGTGGGTTGTCATTTCTTTTTTAATAAAAGTCCATACAACTAGAAAATTCTTTAAACTAGAACTATGACTTTATTTTTCTGGGCTCCAAAATCACTGCAGATGGTGATTGCAGCCATGAAATTAAAAGACACTTACTCCTTGGAAGGAAAGTTATGATCAAACTAGACAGCATATTAAAAGGCAGAAACATTACTTTGCCAACAATGGTCCATCTAGTCAAGGCTATGGTCATGTATGGATGTGAGAGTTCGACTATAAAGAAAGCTGAGCACTGAAGAATTGATGCTTTTGAACTGTGGTTTTGGAGAAGACTCTTGAAGTCCCTTGGACTACAAGGAGACCCAACCAATCCATCCTAAAGGAGGTCAGTACTGGGTTTTCACTGGAAGGACCGATGTTGAAACTGAAACTCCAATACTTTGGCTACCTGATGCAAAGAGCTGACTCATTGGAAAAGACCCTGATGCTGGGAAAGATTGAGGGCAGGAGGAGAAGGCAACAATGGAGGATGAGATGGTTGGATGACATCATTGACTCTATGGACATGGGTTTGGGTGGACTCTGGGAGTTGGTGATGGACAAGGAGGCCTGGCGTGCTGCGGTTCATGGGGTTGGTCACAAAGAGTCAGACACGACTGAGCGACTGAACTGAACTGATTTGATTAGGTTAGAACAACTCTGCCTCCAGCTCACCATAGATATTATTAACAAAAGAAGATACCAAAAAGTAAATCCATTCAGTGCTTTCACAAAGTAGACTTGGGAGCAAGAGTAAAACATATAACAAAGAGCTATAAACTTCTAGAATTATGTAGGTTAACCATTGAGTCTTGTAGTATTTTGAAAAACTTGGTGATGCCACATGGCTGTCTTGATTAAAAAGATGATGAAGAAATTCGATGTGTCAAATTCAGGGCTATTTACCACTATTTAAATTAGCTATATAAAGCATGCTGTACCTTTCCAAGTGGGGTTTGCACTGAAAAAACTGTGAAGGTCAGGATTTGTAGACGGATCTGCGTTTCATTAAAATTGAGTTACCAGTTCATTTGTGTATCCTTGGGCAAATCATTTCAGCAGTTAAAAAAGATAATGCTCAAGGCTAAAAGATTAAATCCCCTAGTAAAAAAACAAGCAAGGTAAATGATAATACTATTATAATAAATATTGCTATTTATTGTTATTGCTTTTGAGTCTAGCTTTCTCTAAGCTCCTATCACTATTATTATTCATCATTTTTAACTGCGTTCATTAGGGAAGGTACAAGGAGCACATACCCAGTGCCATGTATTATTCAGAGATGGTGCCTTACTGTCCTAGCTCATCAATGATACCCTCTTGACTCTGGGGCAGGAAGATTCAGTGGAATAATGTTCTAGAAACTAAAGCAGGGGCCAGCCTTAATAGCACTACTCCCAGGAACTCCGATAAGGCTAACAGAGGACCTATTATCGTAGATGCCAGGTGTTGGTGAAATAGATGGTATGAGTTACTGCATCAAATAAGGCCATACCTAATGAGATCTTTCACTCACCCATTGACAGACTGAGGCAGAGATTTGCTAGTTTATCTATCTATTCATTTACCTGCTATATGTATCACACCCTAGTAAGTGCTAAGAAAGGTGTTACAGAAATGAACCCATATACAGGATACAGATGGGGCCTAATAAACATTCCTTCACCATCAGAAGCTTAAAAGATTTTACAAAGACACTGGAAAGAGCTAAGTAAAAGTAAAAAGTAGGATATCAAGGCAGTGTTGCGTGATAGAAAGAACGTAGACGTCTACTAATATCAAAATGTATTATTTAAGTTATATAAAGTTAAAGAAATTGAAATAGTGTGTTATTCATGTGACTATACAGATTAAGAGTACAGAAAAGATAACCATGTAAATGTAAATGAAAAGCAGCAAAGATACCACTTTCAGCAACCAGATTAAATGTTTGCCAATACCAGGTGCTGACAAGAGTGTTGAGGAAAAGGAAATCTTATATAGAAAATAGGACAAACTAGAACAGACACACTAGTTGAGCAATTAGGCAGTATTTAGAGGACCCCAAAAACACTTAAACTTTCTAACCCAGCAGTTCAACTTCTAAGTAGTTTTTCTATAGAAACTTTCAGTTTCTTGCACAGAAACTCTGTCCAAAGAGACATAAAAATATGCACTATGTGACTTCCCTGGTGGTCCAGCGGTTAAGAATCCACCTGCTAATTCAGGAACACAGATTCAATGACTGGTCTGGGAAGTTTCCACATGCTTCCGGGCCACTAAGCCTGTGTGCTGCAACTACTGAAGCCTGCACACCCGAGAGCCCATGCTCTGCAACTAGAAGCCACCGCAGTAGGAAGCAAGCCCACACACTGCAACTAGAGAGGAGTCTCCAACGGCCGCAACTAGAGAAAGCCCACACGCAGCAGTGAAGACTCCCCTCGGCCATATATAAACAGACAATTTATAAAAAGATATGCGCTATGCATCATTTTTGTAATAGCAAAGTGCTGGGGGAAATGTAATGTCAGTTGGCCACGGGATACTGTTGGACAAAAAGAACCACAGATTTAGAATTTTAAATAAAACTTTATCATTTACAAATAATGGCATTCAACTTCCTTTAAAAACCCCTCCAAAACTTTTCTTGGGTTCTCAGAAGCCTCGTGACATACAGGTAGATCTCCTAATATTCCACAGGGAGGGGAGAGCAGACCTTTTCATCACATATCAGCAATCTTCAAAAGGTTATTTAGAAGATATGCTTGTAAGATATGTTTGAAAGGAGATTAGAGTGCCTTTCCAAAAACATAAGCATTTATCATTTTGCTAAAGCTTCTCTAAGTTTTACTTGGTAACACTTATTTAGTGAAGAAGATTGTTTTTTCATCAATAGACAAAGAAAATATATTTATTCAGTGCTGTTATATGAATGAAGTTGATCTATACATAATAGCATAGGGGATAATTTAAGTAAAATAAATGGCTGCAAAAAGATGTGTGCAGTATGATATTTATGTGCACTAAAAAATGAGGCTCTGGTTTTAGGCCACATGCACATGTTGGAAAATTATGAACCTAAATTCTTCATAGAGGTTGTCCCTGAGGAGGGAAAAAAGGAGATGAGATTGAAGAGGGTGAATTTAAACTTATTTAGAATAGCTTAATTACTTTATATTTTAAAAATCTGAACAAAATAAGAAAAAAGATTTTATATTTTAAAATTATAGTGACAATAATTTAAAATTATTTTACATTTTAAAATTATAGGGATCAAACCCAGGTCTCCCATATTACAGGTAGGTTCTTTACCAGCTGAGACACAAGGGAAGCCCAAGAATACTGGAATGGGTAGCCTATCCCTTCTTCAGGGAATCTTCCTGACCCAGGAATCGAACCAGGGTCTCCTGCATTGCAGGTGGATTCTTTACCAACTGAGATATCAGGGAAGTGATGGGTGTACATATAACTGCTGAACTGCTTCAGTTCAGTTCAGTTCAGTTCAGTCGCTCAGTCGTGTCCAGCTCTTTGTGACCCCGTGAATCGTAGCACGCCAGGCCTCCCTGTCCATCACCATCTCCCGGAGTTCACTCAGATTCACGTCCATCGAGTCAGTGATGCCATCCAGCCATCTCATCCTCGGTCGTCCCCTTCTCCTCCTGCCCCCAATCCCTCCCAGCATCAAAGTCTTTTCCAATGAGTCAGCTCTTCACCTGAGGTGGCCAAAGTACTGGAGTTTCAGCTTTAGCATCATTCCTTCCAAAGAAATCCCAGGGCTGATCTCCTTCAGAATGGACTGGTTGGATCTCCTTGCAGTCCAAGGGACTCTCAAGAGTCTTCTCCAACACCACAGTTCAAATGCATCAATTCTTTGGCGCTCAGTCTTCTTCACAGTCCAACTCTCACATCCGTACATGACCGCAGGAAAAATCATAGCCTTGACTAGACGGACCTTAGTCGGGAAAGTAATGTCTCTGCTTTTCAATATGCTATCTAGGTTGGTCATAACTTTTCTTCCAAGGAGTAAGCATCTTTTAATTTCATGGCTGTAGTCACCATCTGCAGTGATTTTGGAGCCCAGAAAAATAAAGTCTGACCCTGTTTCCACTGTTTCCCCATCTATTTCCCATGAAGTGATGAGACCAGATGCTGTGATCTTCATTTTCTGAATGTTGAGCTTTTAAGCCAACACTCTCCTCTTTCACTCTCATCAAGAGGCCTTTAGTGCCTCTTCACTTTCTATCATAAGGATGGTGTCATCTGCATATCTGAGGTTATTGATATTTCTCCCGGCAATCTTGATTCCAGTTTGTGTTTCTTCCAGTCCAGCGTTTCTCATGATGTACTCTGCATAGAAGTTAAATAAGCAGGGTGACAATATACAGCCTTGACGGACTCCTTTTTCCTATTTGGAACCAGTCTGTTGTTCCATGTCCAGTTCTATTGCTTCCTGACCTGCTGCTTACTTCTTCTTTAAGCTGGCTTTTGGCTTCATGTACTCTCAATCACTCTATTGTCAGAAACATACTAATTTTTAATTGTTATATCCATCTAATGTAATGACTTTTTAGCATTATGAAATGTCCCTCTTTGTCTCTAAAAATATTCCTTAAGTTAAATTTTATTTATCCAGTATGAATATAGCAATTCTAGTTCTCATATGCTTAATGTTTACATTGTATATATTTTGCATCATTTTATTTTCAATATATGTATATCTTTTCATCTAAAATGTATTTTGTGTGGTATATATACACAGTGGAATACTATTAGCCATAAAAAGAGAATGAAATTTTGTCATTTGCAGCAACATGGATGGACTTGGAGGGTATTATGCTAAAGTGAAACAAGTCAGACAGAAAAAGACAAATACTGTATGATATTATTTATATGTGAAATCTAAAAAATACAACAAATTCATGAATTTAACAAAAAAGAAGCAGACTCACAGATATAAAAACAAACTAGTGGTTGCCATGGGGAAGGGAAGGAGGAGCAATACAGAGGTAAGGGAATGGAGAGTGCAAGCTACTGGGTATAAGACAGACTCAAGGATGCTTTGTTGTACAACATGGGGAATCTAGCCAATATTTTGTAATAACTGTAAATATAAAGTAAATTTTTAAAATAAATTTATTTATTTTAACTGGAGGTTAATTACTATACAATATTATTAAATTACATAAAAATTAAAATAATATTAAACTATAGAAAAGAATAAATGGCTGGAAAAAAACAATACGTTGCTAAAAAGTACATAATTTGAATATTGCTTTATGAAAGTAAAGGTACCTGTTTAATATAGTTGAAATGTGTGTTAACCTATGTTTTCTAGAATCACACATATTAAAAGTCAGTCGTCTATGAAATCTTATTTATTTTGGAAAGGAATCCATGGCTTACATATTGCTATTTATGTGGTGACTTCCTTCAAGAAAATAGGGGGAAAAAATGGAAAGATAAAATAATAAAAATAATAAAATAAAATGTACCTTTCAGAAGGCATATAATTTAATGTTTGCCATCAAGTTTGACGATTTTTGCTTTTTGATAAAAAGTTTAATCCACTTACTTTGGGTAGTGTATTGATATGCTTAAATTTATATCTGTCATTTTGCATTTGTTCTATATATGACTTGTTTATTTTTTTCTTGGCTTAACTGACTTTGTTGTTAACCCAACAAATTAGACAATATTATTGTGTTAGTTCAAGTCCTCAAAAAGCAGGATTAAATGAGTGAGGATTTTATTAGGGGAAACCTCTCTTGGAAAAAGTGGAGAGAGGCTGGAAAAGCCAGGCCCTGAGTAAGTATTACCCTAAACCAAGGAAGAAGGGGAAGTTGTTTGGGCAATGGCATTCTAAGTGCTGTAGGAGTCTTCAAGTGAAAGATCCTCTTGAAAGGAATCCTGTATTTATTTCCCAGGAACAGGCTTGCCTTAGTAGCTCTGTGCACTGTCATTGGTTGGGAAAAGCGCATGGAAAAAGTGAGTTTGAGTGATGGATTTCAGAGTGTAGAAACCAGAGTCTCAGTCAGCTAAACTCCTCTGCATTAGAGATCTGCAAGATAGACTTTTACTGCCGCCGCATCCTCCTTACATTACAGGCAGAAAGTCACGTTACATTCATCTACATGGTTGCCAGTGTCTTTGCCCATCATTTCTTCCCACATATAGGACTTTTTTCTGGGTTCACTTTTCTTCTTGAAGCTCTTTTTTTTTTTTTTAACCCCCTTTATGAATCTCTGTGTTGGTAACTTCTCCAAGCTTTTGTTTGTTTAAAAAAAAAAAGTCTTGATCCTCATTCTTGAAAGTTAAACTATTAGCAAGAACAAAAAAAAAACAAGCTGAGAATTACTTTCCCTCAGGATTTTTGAAGTTATTGTTCTTTTCCATATTAGCATCCATTGTTTTACAAACAATCTGATGTTAGTTTAATCATCATTCCTCAGTAGGTAATCTGAATTTACCTTCCACTGTATTTGAGATATTCTCTTTGTCTGTGGTATGCTGAAATATCACCACTTTATTGTGGATGTGGATTTACTTTTATTTACCTTTCTTTTTAAACTTTGAGCTTTCTGTATTAGTGAAATGTTTTGACTGTTTTCAGAAAACTTTCTGCTATTGTTTTTCTGATACTGTCTTTTACAGTCTTTCTTTTCCTCAATTATGACAGACCTATATATCTATCTATATTTTAATCTCTCTTATATTTTCTATCTTGTATTTTATATTTTCTATCCCTGTCACTCAATGTCTTACTGTGTAATTCCTCCAGGTCTACCTCCCATGCACTAATTTTTAATTCATGTGTGTGTCAGTTGCTATTTAATTCATCTTAGGTGATAAGGCCACTAAAAATGGTTATTTCTAAAATTTCTTGGTTTATTTTTGTCTGCTTTAAACTTTTTTGTTCAAAAAAATTTTGTTGTTATGTGAAAACCACTCAGGTTATCTAAACCTCCAAACAAAGGGTGGCAAAATACCTGATTTCAAAAGGATACATAAGCTTAAATAATATTGAATTTAATTTTACTTACTGGTAAATTTGAGAATATTCATTAGCATTTACCACATTATTCAAATCACTGAATAAATAATAATTTTATAATTTACACTTTAGAGTTTTATTATCTTCATCATTTAGTTGTCACTTAATTCTTTACTTCTTGATTTTATTTGCAAAAATGTCATATTTTGACAAAGATTCATAATGAAGTACTGCCTATATTATCCAAGTGTTAGATATTTTCAAAATAAATCATATCTAAAATATTCAGCTAGAATTAATTCAAGTATATTTCCAAGAAAGGTAAGCATTTTCTACATAGTTTTGAGGTAGAATCCTAAGAGATATGTTGAACTTGTGATTCAAAATAACATCTATTCACAAATGAAAAAAAAAACAACAACTGTTTTTCCTTTCAAGTACAATATTTATAAACGTTTATAAATTATAGATTTAATGTTCAAATTGAAGTCCTGGTGTTGTGATGTATATATCCAAACCCATCAAAAAAAGCTGCTTTTTAAAATTAAGTTATAAATTCAAATATATCAAATTTCAATGGATATAACTTCAACCTATAAATATTAAGCTACATGTCAATACATGTTTAAAGGATGCTTACAAAATAAATTTATCGAGAAGTTTGAAATAATCATGCAGTATATTAACTATATTCATGAAATCTGGCTTATCGGATTATAGTGTTATGTACAGCTTTAGAAAAAACTTCAGATGTTAAATGAATGATTCGAGGATATACATAGATTCTCTAAAAGTGTTAAAAATGTAACTGAGTTTTAATGTATGCAGACCTAACCTTCATCAATATGAGCATTTAAACCTGTAATCACCAACTATTAGATTGATATCTTGATGATTGAGATGTATGTTTTTCTACACTACTCAATCAATATATTAGCATGTAGATTAATACTGAAATGAAGCAAATTTCAAGTTTGATGTTTTTTAATATAGACTTGCTTTTAAAGGTTGCATACCTAATGGCTTTGGCTTCTGTATGAAAACATGAGGCTAAGAATTGCTAGAGTCATGTAAAGATCATAAGAGGAAGACCATGAGAATCTCCGAGACTTGGGTCTGAGTCCTAACATTGTAAGCCTGAACCAGTTTGGAGAAAATTAACTCCAGACTTCTTGTAATATGAGGTAATGTCTGTTTTTGTTATTAAGTTCACTCTTAATTGGATATTCTGTTATTTGCAGGCAAAAGCCTTCCTAAGTGATGTCTAAACATATAATTTTTTCTTGGAATGTTAAGAGTTGCTCTACTCAATCGCCAACAGATTAAAAGAGAAAATACTGAAAAGAAGTGATTGATAGAAGTCAACATACATTAAAAAAAAAATCTTGGCCAACTACAAATTAAAAGCAATTTCTTTAGACACAGATAAAGAACAGACTTTTGGACTATGTGGGAGAAGGCAAGGGTGGGACTGTATGAGAGAACAGCATTGAAACATGTATATTACCATATGTAAAATAGATGACCAGTGCAAATTCAATGCATGAAGTAGGGCACCCAAAGCTGGTACTCTGGGACAACCCAGAGGGATGGAGCAGGGAAGGAGGTGGGGGGGGGCGGGGTGTGTCCAGGATGGTGGGACACATGTACACCCATGACTGATTCATGTCGATGCATGGCAAAAAACCACAATACTGTAAAGTAATTAGCCTCCAATTAAAATAAGTAAATTAATTTTTAAAAATTCAAGTTCTTTAACATTAGCTCCTAGAAAACTATTCTTAAAGAAATATCAGAACTATACTTGTTTTAGTCGAAACAGAAAAGCAATGTCCACTGACTAGTACTTGCATCATTACACTGGAGATCCTAGCCTCTGCAGTTAGTTGTACATACATACATACACACACAGAGACATACCAAAGAAATGAAGCATAAACAGTAGAAGTAAATAGACCAAAATCTCATTATTTGCAGGTGATTTCACAAAATCAGATACTTAGAAAATTCTAGAATACTTGCTAAGACACTGCATAACCACAGGTCTTGCTAACTTAAATACTGCATGCCTAACACATATACTTTTTTTCACTCCACAAATATTTATTAACTATCTACCATGTGCCAGTTACTGTGCTAGGCCACAGAGATTCAAGTCAAGCAAAACAGTACATTCCCTGACAATTATGAAACTGTATCTACCATGAGAGGTAAATAAACCTTAATCAAATGTTTCCATCCATTCCATTTTGGGGCTTCCCTGGTGACTAGTGGTAAAGAAGTGTTACTTGCTTAGTTGTGTCTGACTCTTCGCAACCCCATGGACTCTGTAGCCCACCAAGTTCCTCTGTCCATGGGATTCTCCAGCCAAGAATACTGTAGTGGGTTGCCATTCCCTTCTCCAGGGGCTCTTCCACCTCCAGTGCAGGAGGCACGGGTTCAATCCCTCGTCTGGGAAGATCCCACATGCCACACAGCAACTAAGCCCATGTGTGCATGCTCAGTTGCTCAGTCGTGTCTGACGCTTTGAACCCCATGGACTGTAGGAAACCAGGCTCCTCTCTCCATGGGATTCTCCAAGCAAGAATACTGAAGTGGCTTGCCATTTCCTCCTCCAGGGGATCTTCCAGACCCAGGAATCAAACCTGTGTCTCCTTACACTAACATCAATCACAGAGTATGTTAAGTTCCCCTTAATAAAATGTGCAGTGATCTACAGGGAAAGCTAATTTAATCTGGGGACTAAAGAAAAATGATCAGTATAAGATAGTCAACAAAATGATGAAAAGTTAATTAGATGAGGCAGAGGAAGGAGAAGGAAATGTTTCCAAAAGAAAAACAGTACAAACAATGGCACCTGAAGAAAGTATAGTCCATTTGATAGACTGACAGATGGGCAGTGTTGTTTAGAGACAATTATCCACGGCATTTATTGACATCTTGTATCAGCATATGAGTTCTTGTACTGGACCATCTTTCCAAGGATCTTTGCATAGCAACCAACCATCTTGAAACATACAGATACTCTCTCTCTCTCACTCACTCTCTCTCTCTCTCTCTCTCTCTCTCTCTCAAAAGAGGATATTTTCCCCTAATGAGAAACATAAAGGTAATATCTTCCTCCAGGTCAAAGGATGGACAAGTTTACTATCAGCTTACTTATAAGACTGAGGGTTTCTTAAGCTCAGAGAAACACTGTGTGCGTGGCATCCAGCTGAGCTTATATCCACATCACCCTCGTGGGACTTGGGAAGCAGGAAGAACCAACATGAACATGAATCTGCTTGCTGAGCTATGTACAGTGATATCCTTTGTCTCTAACCTAGGAACTTAGTGTCTCCTGCCAGCATCTATGAAACTGTTATATTGTTAGCTATGTTGTTAGCAGGCTACATTGTTAGCTTTCTAAGCCCCTTCACGCTTCATGACAAGGGTGAGTGAAACAGACAGTTTGGGAGAAAATGGCAAAATAAGAATCAGAAAAGAAAAGCAGGATCTTATTAGAAATAAATGGTCAAGACAAATATTGCAAATATTTAACAGCCATCTGGTATAGACACTGACCAGTTTGAATAAACTCAATAGACTCAGAAGGGCCATTAACAAACCAACATATATTTAGTTGGTTTATAGTTTATACTAATTCAAAAAGATATATGCACCCCTGTATTCATTGTAGCACTGCTTGCAATAGCTGTGGATATTTTATTTTCATCAATATCACCTCACATTTGTTAGAAGAATGGCGACTATCAACAAGACAACAAATACCAGGTGCTGGCAAGGATGTGGTGAAAAGGCAACCCTCATGCACTGTTGGTAGGAATAAATAGGTGCAGCCACTATGGAAAAATATATGGAGGCTCCTCAAAAAGTTAAAAACAAAACCACCATATAATCCAGCAATTCTACTCCTGAGTATTTATCTAAAGAAAACAAAAGCACTAATTCGAAAAGATATATACACTCCTATGCTCATTGTAGCACTGTTTACAAAAGCCAAGATATGGAAACAATCTAAGAACCTATGCATACGTGAATGAATAAATAAGATGTGGCATGTGTATATTCTTTTTATGGCTGAATAATATTCCACCATGTGTGTGTATGTATATATATTCCATCATATATATATACACACATACATATACACACACACACAATGGAATTATTCAACCATAAAAAGAATGAATCTTGCCATTTGGGACAACTTAAAGGGATCTAGAAGATATTAAGCTAAGTGAAATAAGTGAGATCAAGAAAAACACAAACTTTATGGTTTCACTTATGGGTGAAAAATTAAAAAACAAAACAAATGAAGAAACATAACAAAACATATATACAGTTATAGATACAGAGGGGAAAACAGGTGTTTGCCAGAAAGGATTGGGATAGAGAGAAGAAAAAAGTAGGTGAAGGAGACTAAGAAGAAGTATAAACTTCTAGGTGTAAAATAAATGAGACATGGATATGAAGTGTATACAGCATGGGGAAATTAGTCAGTAAGTATGTAATCTCTTTGTATGGTAAGAGATTGTAACTAAACTTATCATGATGGTCAGTTTAAAGTATATAGAAATATTAAATCACTATGTTGTGTAACAGGAACAAACATGATGTTGTAAGTCAATTATACATCAACAAACAAACAAACTCATAGAAAAAGAGATCAGATTTGTGGTTACCAGAGGTGGGGGTAGGATGGAAGGGGAATTGGACAAAGGTAGTCAGAAAGTGTAAACTTCCAGTTATAAGATAAATAAGTACTAGAGGTGCAATGTAAAACATGATAAATAATCATTAACACTGCTGTATGTTGTGTATAAGTTAAGAGAATAAACCTTAAAACTTCTCATCACAAAGGAAAAATATTTTTCCTATTGCTTTAATTTTTATCTATATGAGATGATTGATGTTCTACTAAATTTATTGTGACAATGATCCCATGATGAAAGTCAAAT
Organism: Ovis aries; assembly: GCF_016772045.2. Classification (NCBI taxonomy): domain Eukaryota; kingdom Metazoa; phylum Chordata; class Mammalia; order Artiodactyla; family Bovidae; genus Ovis; species Ovis aries. The sequence goes on along the minus strand of NC_056054.1, from coordinate 175,251,320 downwards.
CTTTATGCTGTATACCTTAAACTTACATGGTGCTATATGTCTATTGTATTTCAATAAAACTGGAAAAAATATTTATCTTATTTTCAATAATAAAAACTAACTCAATCTGAAAAAAAAGAGACAAAAGTTAATTGCTTTCAAGGATGCAGAGTAATTTGAACTCTCATTTATTGCTGGTAGGAATGAAAATGGTACAGCCAGTTTAGAAAAAAAAAAAAATTGGCAAATTTGTATAAAGTTAAACATATACTTAACCCATAGTCCAGCAATTTCACTGCCATATATTGACACAAGTGAACTGGAAACTTTTGTCCCCATAAAAACTTGTACATGAATGCCACAAACTGGAAATAACCCAAATGTCTTTCAGTTGGTTGATACATAAGCTGTAGTACATCCAAATACTGGAAAGCTATCAAGAATGGAATAAAAGGGAACAAAGTACTGTCTCATATAAGATGGATAAATCTCAAACACCTTGTGTTCAGTGAAAGAAGTCAGATTTAAAAGGCTATGGTTTGTATGATTTGAATTATATGACATTATGGAAAATGCTAAATTATAGGAACATATCTGTGGTTGCCGGTGGCGGGGTGGGGGGGGGGGTGGGGAGGAGAGGATGTAGCTTGAGAAGTCAACTATAAAATGGTAACTCAAGGAAATCTCTGGGGGTGAGGAAACAGTTCTATATATTTATAATGGTGGTCTGACTGTCTGCATTTGTCTTACCCACAGAAGTGTATACCAGAAAGAGGGATTTGGAGGAGGGGGATTAAGCTTTTTATTTTGTATTGAGGTATGTCTAATTAACAACATTCTGACATTTTCAGGTGAACAGAAAAGGGACTCAGCCACACATATATATGGATCGATTCTCCCTAAACTCTCCTCCCATTCGAGCAGGCACGTAACATTCAAGAGAGTTCCATGTGCTGTATGGTGGGTCTTTGTTGGTTATCCTTTTTAAATATAGTAGTGTGTATATGTCCGTCATCCCAAACTCCCTATCCCTTTCCCCATCATTCCCCCAGAAACCGTAAGTTCATTCTCTAAGTCTGTGAGTCTCTGTTTTGTAAGTAAGTTCATTTGTCTTCTGCCCATTTGTTGACTGGGTTTTTGTTTTGGTGCTATTAAGCATCATGAGCTGTTTGTAAATTTTGGAGACTAATCCCTTTTCAATCACATCATTTTCTCCCAGTCTGTGGGTTGTCTTTGTTTTATTGTTTCCTTTGCCATGCAAAAGCTTTTGAGTTTAAGTAGGTCCCAGTTGTTTATTTTTGTTTTTATTTCCATTTTTCTGGGGGATGGATTGAAACAGATATTGCTATGATTTATGTCAGAGAATGTTCTGCCTATGTTTTCCTATAGTTTTATAGTATCTGATCTCATATTTAGGTCTTTAATCCACTTCAGCTTATTTTTGTGTCTGGTGTTAAAGAATGGCCTAACAATATTTTTACATGTAGCTGTCCAGGTTTTCCAGCATTATTAGTTGAAGAGACTGCCATTACACATTGTGTAGCCTTGCCTCTTTTGTCATAGATTAATTGACCATAGGTGCGTTGGGTTATTTCTGGGTTTTCTAACCATTCCATTGATCTATATTTCTATTTCTGTGCCAGTGCCATACTACGAAAACAGTGATTTTGACTGTATGTAAACTTAAAAGATGAATTTAAACAAAAAGAAAAATTCAAAATCATCATATGATGTTTAACCATCATGTTTAACCAGGGAGTGATACTAACAGATTTGGTTTTTTAAAGTATTACTCTGATGACAACTAAACACAATTTATTGAATATGGATTAGATTCTGAACCAGAGAAAAAAAATTATTGTACTAAAGATATTAGTGGGGGAAATGGAAAATTTGATCAAAGTATACAGAATAGATGAGAGCAGTATGTTATTATTAATCTTTGATTTTGATTACAGTACTGTGGTTATTTTAAATCATTTCTCATTTTTAAGAAATATACACTGAGATGTTTAGAGGGATAAATATATCATTCTTGCGATTTACTTTCAAACATATCCCCTCAAAATGTATAAATATAAAAAGAGGTAAACAGAAGAAGGAAGGAAGGTGGGAGTAAGAAGGAAAAGAGAGAAAATTACAAATGTGGTAAAATATTAAGATTTGGGAAATCTTGATGAGCATTATATGAGACTTATTTTTGAAAATTTATGTGAAACTAATTTAGAAGAGGCAGAGGAACCAGAGATCAAATTGCCACCATCCGTTGGATCATAGAAAAAAGAGAATTCCAGAAAAACACCTATTTCTGCTTCATTAACTATGCTAAAGCCTTTGACTGTGTGGATCATAACAAATTGTGGGAAATTCTTAAAGAGATGGGAAAAGCAGACCACCTTACTTGCCCCCTGAGAAACCTGTATGCAGGTCAAGAAGCAACAGTTAGAACCGGACTTGGAACAATGAACTGGTTCCAAATAAGGAAAGGAGTACGTCAAGGCTGTATATCATCACCCTGCTTATTTAACTTATACGTAGAGTACATCATGTGAAATGCCTGGCTGGAATCAAGACTGCAGGGAGAAATATCAGTAATCCCAGATATGCAGATGACACCCCTCTTTGGCAGAAAGCAAAGAGGTACCAAAGAACCTCTTGATGAAGGCGAAAGAAGAAAGTGAAAAAGCTGGCTTAAAACTCAACATTCAAAAAATGAAGATCATGGCATCTGATCACATCACTTCATGTCAAATGCATTGGAGAAGGAAATGGCAACCCACTCCAGTGTTCTTGCCTGGAGAATCCCATGGATGGGGGAGCCTGGTGGGCTGCTGTCTATGGGGTCGCACAGAGTCGGACACGACTGAAGCGACTTAGCAGCAGCAGCAGCAGCAGTATGTCAAACAGAGTGGCAGACTTTATTTTCTTGGGCTCCAAAATCACTGCAGATGGTGACTGCAGCCATGAAATTAAAAGACGCTTACTCCTTGGTAAAAAAAAAAAAAAAAAAAAAAAGCTATGACCAACCTAGACAGCATATCAAAGAGCAGAGACATTACTTTGCAACAAAGGTCCATTTAGTCAAAGCTATGGCTTTTCCAGTAGTCACGTTTGGATGCAATAGTTGAACCATCAAGAAAGTTGAGCGCTGAAGAATTGATGAGCTGTGATATTGGAGAAGACTCTTGAGAGTCTCTTGGACTGCAAGGAGATCCAAACAGTCAATCCTAAAGGAAATCAGTCCTGAATAGTCATTGGAAGGACTGATGCTGAAGCTGAAACTCCAGTACTTTGGCCACCTCATGTAAAGAGCTCACTCATTAGAAAAGACCCTGATGCTGAGAAAGACTGAAGGCAGGAGAAGGGAACGACAGAGGATGAGATGGTTGGATGGCATCACCGACTGGATGGACATGAGTTTGAGCAAGCTCCAGGAGTTGGTGGTGGACTGGGAAGCCTGGTGTGCTGCAGTCCATGGGGTGGCAAAGAGTTGGACAAGACTGAGTGACTAAACTGAACTGAACTAAAAATTATTTCAAAATAAAAACCTTAAAAACAGAGTACTTTGTTTACAACATTAGAAATATTTTAGAGGAAGTTATAAAGTAGACAAGCAAAGCATATCTCCAGGTAATAAATTATAATTTGACATGTAAATCAAGCATAGAATCACCTGATTTAATTGAATTTTAATTTCCCAGCATAAGACGTGATATAATCATCTGTTTTTAGCTGATGTTTTATTATTCAAACATTCTTTTTTAATAATTACTTATTTATTTCTGGCTGCACTGGGTCTTCATTGCTACGCATGCTGCTGCTGCTAAGTCACCTCAGTCATGTCTGACTCTGTGCGACCCCATAGACAGCAGCCTACCAGGCTCCCCTGTCCCTGGGGTTCTCCAGGCAAGAACACTGGAGTAGGTTGCCATTTCCTTCTCCAAAGCATGAAAGTGAAAAGTGAAAGTGAAGGCACTCAGTCGTGTCTGACTCTGTGCGACCCCACAGACAGCAGCCCACCAGGCTCCCCCATCCATGGGATTTTCCAGGCAAGAGTACTGGAGTGGGGTGCCATTGCTTTTGCTATGCATGAACTTTCTCTAGTCATTGAAAGTAGGTCTACTCTATACTTGTGGTGTGAGGGCTTTTCATGCAATGCGTTATCTTGTTGGGAGCACAGGCTCTAGACTGCAGGGGCTTCAGTAGTTTAGCACACAGGCTCAGTAGCTGCGGCCCACAGTGAGGCACAGAATCCTTCCAGACCAGGAATCTAACTAGTGTCCCCTGCACTGCAAGGCAGATTCTTAACAGTGGACCACCAAGGAAGCCTTATTCAATTTTTTTTTTATTCTCATAATTTTATTTATTTTTGGTTGTGCTGGGTCTTTGTTGCTGTGCAGGCTTTTCTCTAGCTGTGACAATCAGCAGCCATTCTCCAGTTGCAGTGTGCGGGTTTCTCACTGCAGTGGCGTCTCTTGTTGGGGAGCACAGGTTCTACAGCGCTCAGGCTTCAGTAGTTGCAGCACATGGGCTCAGCATTTGTGGCTCCCAGGCTCTAGAGCACAGGCTTAGTCGCTCCATGGATGTGGGATCTTTCCAGACCAGGGATTGAACCCATGTCTCCTGAGTTGGCAGGTGAATTCTTTAGCACTGAGCCACAAGGGAAACCCCCAAACATTCTTAATAACTTTTAGCAGTTATATTCCAGCCTTATATCTAAAACGGATAACAATTTTCCTTGCTCCTTTCTCAATTTTCACTGGAGCATTTTCCTGCAATCTCCATTTCTAAAAAATTTATTCCACTTTGTCATTTAAATTTCCAAGCCTTCTCCCTAGAAAACCATGTTCCTTTATTTCACATTCATGATTTAGCCTGATTTCCACACTTAGTGACAGTCTCATCTACTTCTCCATTGCTTTGTGCAGCTCCAAAATTAACTAACTTTACATCCTGTTAGCTTGCCCAGTATAGTCCCATCTGCAAACTTAATGAGCAATCTCTCCATTCCATCACTGGCAAAGATGCTAATTATTAAATTATATGGTAGAGTACAAAGAATCAATCTCTCTCTCTCTCTCTCTCTCTTTTACATACACACACACACACACACACACACACAAATAGAGCTACATACAGCTAATTCTAAACTTTGGAAAGAATAAATGAGAATCTCAATAACTGCTTCCTGAATGCCTTTGTGTTGTATTGTTTGTAATTATTCCACAGAACAAATGATAACAATAGTTTTTATGGATATACATATTTATGAGAATGTATATTATATATATGGTCTCAGGAGCTCCTGGAGCTACAGGAACGTCTCACTCACACTTGATCATCAGACCATGCCTTGTGCAGTCTATTTGCAACTAGACTGAATATTGTGCCGGTTGTCTGTCAGAGGCAGAATGCTCAGCCAGCCTTTTTGGATCTCAGTGGAGGTCACAGAGATGCTGGAGGGCCTGGTTCTTCAGTTCACTTTAAATATAAGCCAGGACTCTTAAGTCTAGGTAAGCTTTATCATAGAAAGAAAAAATGAAGTTGACTCCCAGCTCCACCTTTGTTTTTCTCCAATTTAAAAAGTATTATCAAGAGCACATTTTACAGGGACTTCCTTGATGGTCCAATGGCTAAGACTCTGTGCTCCCAATTCAGAGGGCTTGGCTTTGATCCCTGGTCAGCAAACTAGATCCCACATACCATGGTAAAGACTAAAAATCTCACGTGCTGCAACTAAAACCCAGCAGTCAAATAATTTTTTTAAAAGAACAAATTTTACTGAAAGGAACCAAAAAGGAGGCTTTGAGGTCCAGAAGTCCAGGGTTTCAATTTCCTGGTCCCTAAGAATCCTTTATATATTGACAGGATACATTCAGCCTTAGGATGTCAGGAAAACCAAAGCAGAGAGGATTAAACAAAGGCCAAATGTATCTTTAGAAAGAAATCAGATAACTGTAGCATCTGCCATTACAATCACAAAACCAGATCATGTTTTATGAGATGACATTACAACAGCAGTTATCAGAATTATCAGCGAAACAAATGTCACGCCACAGAATTTGCAGCTGAGGGACAGAGCAGGAAATGGCATACAACCAAGCTCAGCAAAGTAAGCATAATTAACATAAGTATTACATTTGGGTCACTCAATGAACTGCACAGAGGTAGAGGGATAAAGTAGGTGACCTTCCACTCTGCCCTTCAGCTCTACCATTTTCTGATTCTGCAGAATGAGTGACTTCTCAGAAATAAATCTGACATGATGCATTAAAATTTGACCTCCAGCCACCATCCATCTCTCTTGGGTGAAACAGCTAAACCTCATTTTATTGTGCTTCATTTTATTTTGCTTTGAAGATACTGTGTTTTCTATAAACTAAAGATTTGTGGCAACTGTTTGTTGTGCAAGTCTATAGACACCATTTTTCCTACAGCATTTGCTCACTTTGTGTCTCTGTGTCACATTTTGGTAATTCTCACTTTCTTTCAAGCTTTTTTATTATTATTAATTTGTTATGGTGATGTACAAGGAGTGATCTTTGATGTCACCATTGGAATTGTTTTAGGGTGATGACACACTGTGCCGATATAACAAACTTAATAAATATTATATGCATTCTGACTGCTCCAGTGACCAGCTGTTCCTCCAGCTCTCTCCCTCTTCTTGGGTCTTCCTATTTCCTGATGCACAATATTGAGATTAGGCCAAATAATAGTCCTACGATGCCCTCAAAGCGTTCAAGTGAAAGGAAGAGTCACAGGTCTCACTTTAAACCAAAAGCTAGAAATGATTATGCTTAATGATAAAGGCATGTCAAAAGCCATGCAAGGACAAAAGTTAGGCCTCTTCTGCTAAAAAGCCAAGTGGTGATTGCAAAGGAATAGTTCTTGAAGGAAATTAAAAGTGCCACTACAGTAGCACAGAAAAATGGTAAGACAGAGAGGCAGTCTTATTGCTGACATGAAGAAAGTTTTAGTGGTCTGGAGAGATTAAAACAGTCACAACATACTCTTAATCCAATCTCCTAATTAAAGTAAGGCCTTAACCCTTCAAATCTATGAAGCCTGAGAAAGATGTGGAAGCTGCAGAAGAAAAGTTTGAAGCTATGAGAGTTTGGTTCATAAGGTTAAAGGAAAGCAGCTATCTCCACAGCATTGATGTGCAAGGTGAAGCACAAGAGCTGAGGTAGAAGTTGCAGCCAGTTATCCAGAGATATAGTTAAGACAATGAATGAATGAGCTACACAAAACAACAGATATTCAATGCAGACAAAACAGTCTTTTATTGGAAGACGATCCCATTTAAGACTTTCATAGCTAAAGAGGAGAAGTCAATGTCAGGCTTCAAAGATCCAAAGGACAGGGTGACTCTCTTGTCAAGATGTAGTTCATGGAGAGAAGATGGTGGAGGAGTAGGTGGACATGGAGTACTTCTCTCTCCATGTATATATCAGGAATACACCTTCAGACAGAAGTACATGCAGAACACCAGCTGAGAGTGGACAGGTGTACCTGACGAGCATAAAAGAATACATAGAACCACGCAAACCTCGGTAGGATGAAAGAACTAAGGGGAAAAACAGGAGAAAAAAAAAAAAAAAAAACCTCGGCGGGTAGGGGAACTGAAGCTGGGGTCCGATCCCCACATGAGAGCAATTGTCTGAGTTAGAGGAGAAACATTTAAGGCTAAGACTGAAACAGCTGATCTGTGGCAACCTAAACAGAATGAGAATCAGACAGTCTTTGCCCCAGCCATACATACCCCAGAGACGCTGGTCTCCTGGAAGGCACAGTGGCTGGGAGCTGGAGTTAGGGATTGGGGAGCAATCCCAGGGCAAGCGCTGCTGCTGGCTGCAGAGAGACAGAGAGAGGATGTGAGGGAGGAGACTGTCATGGGAAAGGCCTGTGGAGGAAAGCCGGGCAGCCAAGGAAGCAAAGCAATACTGTTGAGTCACGTGTAGGGGGTGGTGCCATCACCACAACCCCTGTCACCCCACACGCCAGCACAGACAGCTGAACAATAGACAGGCTGGCCCATCAAACACGGAACTACAGAGTAGAACCCCACCCAGGGTGCTCCTTTAAGTGACTGATGCACCGAAGTACAGAGTAGGGCCCCAGCCAGAGGGCCCCCTCTCTGTGCCTGAATGGGCAGAGCTATGGAGAAAGACTGGCCAAAGAGACCTTCTGATCTCTAGCTACAGGAGGCTCAAAAAAGACTCTGATAGGGCCATAACTCCTGCAGTGGAGGCAGTCCATGTTCCTACACACTTGGCACCGCCAGGGTCCCCACAAGCCAAGCAGCTGTGCCACCTTCACACTCAGCTCACTGGGGCAGAGCTGCCATAGACAAAAAAAAGTCTTGTATCTATGCGTGCAGGGTCGCTATGGTTGTGCCCAGCTCTTGGTGACCCTGTAGAGTGTGGATTGCCAGGCTTCTCTCTCACGGGGTTCTCCAGGCAAGAATACTGGAGTGTATTGGCCAATACTGGTTGCCATGTGCATCTCAGTTTAGTTCAGTTCAGTTCAGTCACTCAGTCATGTCCGACTCTTTGTGACCCCATGAGTTGCAGCACACCAGGCCTCCCTGTCCATCACCAACTCCCAGAATTTACCCAAACTCTAGTCCAGCAAGTCGGTGAAGCCATCCAGCCATCTCATCCTCTGTTGTTCCCTTCTCCTCCTGCCTTCAGTCTTTCTTAGCATCAGGGTCTTTTCTAATGAGTGAGCTCTTTGCATGAGGTGGCCAAAATATTGGAGTTTCAGCTTCAGCATCAATCCTTCCAATGAACACCCAGGACTGATCTCCTTTAGAATGGACTGGTTGGACCTCCTTGCAGTCCAAGGGACTCTCAAGAGTCTTCTCCAACACCACTGTTCAAAAGCATCAATTCTTCGCACTCAGCTTTTTTAACAGTCCAACTCTCACATCCATACATGACCACTGGAAAAAACATAGCTGTGACTAGATGGACCTTTGTTGGCAAAGTAATGTCTCTGCTTTTGAATATGCTATCTAGGTTGGTCATAACTTTCCTTCCAAGGAATAAGTGTCTTTTAATTTCATGGGTACAATCACCATCTGCAGTGATTTTGGAGCCCCCAAAAATAAAGTCTGTCACTGTTTCCACTGTTTCCCCATCTATTTCCCATGAAGTGATGGGACCAGATGCAAGGGTACTATATTTCCTGCTGCCCTAGCCACCAACATCTCTGGGTATCTGGTGCTGCCAGAACCCCTATGACCCAAGCAGCTGCACCACCTCCACACCTGGCCCTCACAGATGCAAACCCAAGTCCTCCAGGGAAGCCTCAGGAGCAAATCCCAGTGGACAATCCACATGCAGAGGTGGAAATAAAACCACAATTGAAACTCAGGGGTAATGTGGCTACGGAAGAAGACCTAAAACCTTCCCACCAGCTGTACAACCTGTGGACTAAATTCATACAATCAATTAGGCAGACTCTGAGTCTATGGAATATATAAAAGGACATTGAGAGGTCCCACAAAAGAAAATGCACTAGTTCTGATAGCTGTGGACACTGGAGGCAAAAACACACAGGAGTAGGACTACATTAGAATCTGAGCTGCCCCTTAAACAGGTCCAGAGACGAGCAGTGTTTGAGGTCATCCTAGGGAGGTGAGGTGGACTGTGACTCCCAGCAAGGGAAACATCTCAGTCAGCAGTGATTGAAGAAAACATTTATTATTTTTATGTTTTGACTTGTTCTGTAAATTCTTTTGGTTTTTTTTTTTTTTTCTTTTTCTTCCCCTCTGCTGTAGTTGTCAATTTTATTGGCACTATAACTTATATGCAGACTACATCATGAGAAACTCTGGACTGGAAGAAACACAAGCTGGAATCAAAATTGCTGGGAGAAATATCAATAACCTCAGATATGCAGATGACACCACCCTTATGGCAGAAAGTGAAGAGGAACTAAAAAGCCTCTTGATGAAAGTGAAAGAAGAGAGCGAAAAAGTTGGCTTAAACCTCAACATTCAGAAAACGATCATGGCAATCGGTCCCATCACTTCATGGGAAATAGATGGGGAAACAGTGGAAACAGTGTCAGACTTTATTTTGGGGGGCTCCAAAATCACTGCAGATGGTGACTGCAGCCATGAAATTAAAAGATGCTTACTCCTTGGAAGAAAAGTTATCACCAACCTAGATAGCATATTCAAAAGCAGAGACATTACTTTGCCGACTAAGGTCCGTCTAGTCAAGGCTATGGTTTTTCCTGTGGTCATGTATGGATGTGAGAGTTGGACTGTGAAGAAGGCTGAGCAACGGAGAACTGATGCTTTTGAACTGTGGTGTTGGAGAAGACTCTTGAGAGTCCCTTGGACTGCAAGGAGATCTAAACAGTCCATTCTGAAGGAGATCAACCCTGGGCTTTCTTTGGAAGGAATGATGCTAAAGCTGAAACTCCAGTACTTTGGCTACCTCATGTGAAGAGTTGACTCATTGGAAAAGACTCTGATGGTGGGAGGGATTGGGGGCAGGAGGAGAAGGGGATGACAGAGGATGAGATGGCTGGATGGCATCACTGACTCGATGGACATGAGTCTGAGTGAACTCCTGAAGTTGGTGATGGACAGGGAGGCCTGGCATGCTGCAATTCATGGGGTCACAAAGAGTCGGACACGACTGAGCAATCGAACTGAACTGAACTGAACTGAACTGATGAAATATAATTAACCTTTTGAGCTATTTTTTTTTCCTCAGTCACATTTTTTATTGTTGTTATAAACCTCTGCCTCTACATTCAGCTTTTGCAGTTTTGTAGAGTTTTCCTTTTTTTCTCTCTCTCTTTTATTAATTTTAATTTTTAATTTTTTAAACCTATTATTAATTTTACTACATTTATTCCTTTGTTTTATGTTCCTACTGATCTTTTCCCCTTGAAGTTAATGTTTAATGTATATAAACCTTCATCTACCTCTATTTAACTTTGCATATCTATTCTTTCTTTCTTTCCTTTCCTCTCAACGTATTTGTTAGTTGTATTTCCATTGCCTTATTCCCCAATTGGCAACTTGCTTTAGTTTTGTTTTCCAGTTTGTGCTTTAGTTTTGTTCTTAACTGGTAGATATAATTTATGGTTTCTTTTGTTTGCCAGGTAAATCTACTGTACTTTATTTTTGATGGACTGTTCTGACTTTGCTAATGGGTATATATGTATATATGTATATTCCATTACTTCAATCATTATTCACCTGATTTTGTAATAGCCATTTGTCTGGGATTCAACTCTGGTTTCTTGTTTGGGGGTGTTTTAATATTACTTAATGCCATAACAGGAGAAGGCAATGGCACCCCACTCCAGTACTCTTGCCTGGGAAATCCCATGGATGGAGGAGCCTGGTAGGCCACAGTCCATGGGGTCGCAGAGAGTCGGACACGACTGAGCAACTTCACTTTCACTTTTCACTTTCTTGCACTGGAGAAGGAAATGGCAACCCACTCCACTGTTCTTGCCTGGAGAATCCCAGGGACGGGGGAGTCTGGTGGGCTGCCGTCTATGGGGTCACACAGAATCGGACACGACTGATGTGACTTAGCAGCAATGCCATAACAAATAGCCCCAATGCCATAAAATCACTTGGGGAATCTTCATTCCTGACCAGAGATCAAACCCTGAGCCTTTGGAGTGGGAGAGCTGACTCTAAGACCCTACCAGAGAACTAACCCTCAGTTCAGTTCAGTTCAGTTCAGTGGCTCAGTCGTAGCTGATTCTTTGTGACCCCATGAATCACAGCACACCAGGCCTCTTTGTCCATCACCACCTCCCGGAGTTTACCCACACTCATGTCCATTGTGTTGGTGATGCTATCCAACCATCTCATCCTCTGTCATCCCCTTCTCCTCCTGCCCCCAATCCCTCCCACCATCAGAGTCTTTCCAATGAATCAACTCTCCACGTGAGGTGGCCAAAGTACTGGAGTTTCAGCTTCAGCATCATTCCTTCCAAAGAAATCCCAGGGCTGATCTCCTCTAGAATGGACTGGTTGGATCTCCTTGCAGTCCAAGGGACTCTCAAGAGTCTTCTCCAACACCACAGTTCAAAAGCATCAGTTCTCCGTTGCTCAGCCTTCTTCACAGTCCAACTCTCACATCCATACATGACTACTGGAAAAACCATAGCCTTGACTAGATGGACCTTTGTTGGCAAAGTAATGTCTCTGCTTTTGAATATGCTATCTAGGTTGGTGATAACTTTTCTTCCAAGGAGTAAGCATCTTTCAATTTCATGGCTGCAGTCACCATCTATAGTGATTTTGGAGCCCCCCAAACTAAAGTCTGACACTGTTTCCACTGTTTCCCCATATATTCCCCTTGAAATGATGGGACCAGATGCCATGATCTTCGTTTTCTGAATGTTGAGCTTTAAGCCAACTTATTCACTCTCCAATAGTTTTAAGGGACTTGATCTGATAGATAGAGTATCTGATGAACTATGGAATGACATTCGTGACATTGTACAGGAGACAGGGATCAAGACCATCCCCATGGAAAAGAAATGCAAAAAAGCAAAATGGCTGTCTGGGGAGGCCTTACAAATAGCTGTGAAAAGAAGAGAGGCAAAAAGTAAAAGAGAAAAGGAAAGATATAAGCATCTGAATGCAGAGTTCCAAAGAATAGCAAGGAGAGATAAGAAAGCTTTCCTCAGTGATCAATGAAAATAAATAGAGGAAAACAACAGAATGGGAAAGGCTAGAGATCTCTTCAAGAAAATTAGAGATACCAAGGGAACATTTCATGCAAAGATGGGCTCAATAAAGGACAGAAATGGTATGGACCTAACAGAAGCAGAAGATATTAAGAAGAGGTGGCAAGAATACACAGAAGAACTGTACAAAAAAGATCTTCACAACCCAGATAATCACGATGGTGTGATCACTCACCTAGAATCAGACATCCTGGAATGTGAAGTCAAGTGGGCCTTAGAAAGCATCACTACAAACAAAGCTAGTGGAGGTGATGGAATTCCAGTTGACCTCTTTCAAATCCTGAAAGATGATGCTGTGAAAGTGTTATACTCAATATGCCAGCAAATTTGGAAAACTCAGCAGTGGCCACAGGAATGGAAAAGGTCAGTTTTCATTCCAATCCCAAAGAAAGACAAGGCCAAAGAACTAACCCTAGGGAGTATCAAATAATGAGAACTCACATAAAGGAAACCACTTGAATACAAGTCCCTGCATCACCCAACCTCCAGTAGCACCCTGTACAGGATGCCTCATCTAAACAACAAACAAAACCAAAATACAAACCCAGTCATCAGCAGACAGGATGACCACCTCACTCAGCCTTTCCCATTAGAGGAAAAAACAAACAAACAAACAAAAAACTCAGCACAAATCTCACCCCATATGATGCTTTAAAAAACGCAGTGGACCAACCTTAGAAGAGCAGAAACCAAAAGGAAGAAAGAAAGAATTCAACCTTAAGGCCTGGGAAAAGGAGACTTCAAACACAATAAGTTAAAAAAAAATAACGAAAAGACAGAAATACTACACAAATGAAGGAACTAATTAAAAACACAGAAGTCCAAATGACTAAAGAGGAAATAGACAAACTACCTGAAAATAATTTAGAATAAGATAGTAAAGATGATCAAAAACCTTGGAAACAAAATGGAGAAAAAGCAATAATCAATTAACAAAAACATAGAAAAATTAAAGAATAAACATATAGAAACTAACAACACAATTGCTGAAATTAAAAATACTCTGGAAGGAATCAATAACAGGATATCTGAAACAGAAGAATGAATCAGTGAGCTGGAAGATAAAATGGTGGAAGTAACTCCTGAAGAGCAGAATAAAGTAACAAGAATGAAAAGAACAGAGGATAGTCTCAGAGATCTCTGGGACAATATCAAATGCACCAGTATTCGAACTATAGGGGTCCCAGAAGAAGAGAAAAAGAAAGGGTATGAGAAAATCTTTGAAGAGATTAGAGTTGAAAATTTCCCCAGCATGGAAAAGGAAATAGTTAATCAAGTCCAAGATGCACAAAGAGTCCCATACAGGAAAAACCCAAGGAGAAACATGCCAAGACACATACTAATCAAACTAACAAAGACTAAACACAAAGAAAGAATATTAAAAGCAGAAAGGGAGAAGCAACAAGTAACACACAAGGAAAACCCCATACATTTAACAGCTGATCTTTCAGCAGAAACTCTGCAGGCCAGAAAGGAGTGGCAGAATATATCTAAAGTACTGAAAGGGAAAAATCTACAATCAAGATTACTATACCCGGCAAGGATCTCATTCAAAACTGATGGAGAAATAAAAAGCTTTTCAGACAAGCAAAAGTTAAGAGAATTCAGTAAGACTAAACCAGTTTTACAACAAATATCAAAGGGAATTATACAGTCAAGAAATACAAGAAAAGAAAAAAGATCTGCAAAATCAGCCCCAAACAATTAAGAAAATGGCAATAGGAGCACACATATCAATAATTACTTCAAATGTAAATGGATTAAATGCTCCAACCAAAAGACACAGACTGGCTGAATGGATACAAAAACAAGACCCATATATATGCTGTTTACAAGAAACCCACTTCAGACCTCAAGACACATATAGACTGAAAGTGAGAGGATGGAAAAACATATTCCATGCAAATGGGAAGCAAAAGAAAGCTGGAGTAGCAATCCTCATATCAGACAAAATAGACCTTAAAATAAAGATTACAAGAGATAAGGAAGAACACTACATAATGATCAACGGGTCAATCCAAGAGGAAGACATAACAATTGTAAATATCTATGCACCCAACACAGGAGTACCTCAATACACAAGATAAACACTAACATACATAAAAGGAGAAATTGACAGTAACACAATAATAGTAGGAGACTTTAACACCCCACTCACACTAATGGACAAATCATCAAAACAGAAAGTTAATAAGGAATCACAGGTCTTAAACGATACACTAGATGAGATGGATTTCATTGATATCTTCAGGACATTCCATCCAAAGGCAGAAGAATACACCTTCTCAAGTGCACAAAGAACATTTTCCAGCCTAGACCACATCTTGGGTCACAAATCAAACCTTAGTAAATTTAAGAAAATGGAAATCACACCAAGCATCTTCTCCAACAACAATGCTACGAAACTATCAATTACAAGAAAAAAATTGTAAGAAACACAAACACATGAAGATTAAACAATACATTTCTAAATAATCAACAGGTTACTGGAGAAATCAAAAGGGAAATCAAAAAATTTCTAGAAACAAATGACAATGAAAACATGACAACTCAAAACCTATGGGATGCAGCAAAAGCCGTTCTAAGAGGGAAGTTTATAGCAATACCGTCCTACCTCAAGAAACAAGAAAAACATTGAATAGACAGCCTAACTTTACACCTAAAACAACTTGGAAAAAGAACAGCAACAACAACAACAAAATAGTAGAGGGAAAGGAATCATAAAGACCAGAGAAGAAATAAATGAAAGAAACAATAGTAAAGATTAATAAAACTAAAAGCTGGTTCTTTGAGAAGAAATTGACAAAACTTTAGCCAGACTCATCAAGAACAAAAGAGAGAAGAATCAAATCAACAAAATTAGAAGTGAAAAAGGAGAGATTACAACAGACAGTGCAGAAATACAAAGGATTAAAAGAGACTATTATGAACAAGTATAAGGCAGTAAAATGGATAACCTGTAAGAAAGGAACAGATTCTTAGAGAAGTTCAATCTTCCAAGACTGAACCAGGAAGAAATAGAAATTATGAACAACCCAACTACAAGCACTGAAATTGAAGCTGTAATCAAAAATCTCCCAAAAAACAAAAGTCCAGGACCAGATGGCTTCACAGGAGAATTCTATCAAACATTTAGAGAAGAGCTAATTCCTACCCTTCTAAAACTCTTTCAAAAAATTGCAGAAGAAGGAACACTTCCAAATTCATTCTATGAGGCCACCATCACCCTGATACCAAAATCAGACAAAGACAGCACAAAAAAAGAAAACTACAGGCCAATATCATTGACGAACATAGATGGAAAAATCCTCAACAAGATTTTAGCAAACAGAATTCAGCAACACATCAAAAGTTCATACACCATGATTGAGTTGGGTTTTTTATAGGGATGCAAGGATTCTTCAATATACACAAATCAATCACTGTAATAATATACCATATTAACAAATAGAAAGATAAAAACCATATGATCATTTCAATAGATTCAGGAAAAGCCTTTGACAAAATTCAGCACATATTTCTGATTAAAACTCTTTAAAAATGCACATAAAAGGAACCTACCTCAACATAGTAAAGGCCATATATGATAAGCCCACAGCAAACATTATTCTCAATAGTGAAAAACTGAAAGCACTCCCCCCTAAGATCAGGAACAAAACAAGGGTGTCCACTTTCACCACTATTATTCAACATAGTTTTGGAAGTCTTACCTACAGCAATCAGAGAAGAAAAAGAAATAAAAGGAATCCAGATCGGAAAAGAAGATGTAAAGCTCTCACTGTTTTCAGATGACATGATACTACACATAGAAAACCATAAAGATAGTATCAAAAAATTACTAGAGCTAATCAGTGAATTTAGCAAAGTTGCAGGATACAAAATCAATACACAGAAATCACTTGCATTTCTATATACTAACAATGAAAAACCAGAAAGAGAAACTAAGGACTCAATCCATCATTGCAACAAAAAAAATTAAATATCTAGGAATAAACTTCCCTAAGAATACAAAAGAACTATACACAGAAAATTATAAGACACTAATGAAAGAAATAAAGATGACATAAACAGATGGAGAGATAGTCCATGTTCCTGGGTAGGCAGAATCAATATTGTGAACATGACTATACTACCAAATGCAATCTACAGATTCAATGTGATCCCTATCAAATTACCAATGACATTTTTTTCATAGAACTAGAACAAAAAAATTCACAAGTCATATGGAAACACAAAAGACCCTGAATAGCTAAAGAAAAGAAAGAAGAATGGAGCTGGAGGAATCAACCTTCCTGACTTCAGATTATATAACAAAGTTACAGTTATCAAGACAGTATGGTATTGGCACAAAAACAGAAATATAGACCAATTAAACAAGATAGAAAGCCCAGAAATAAATCCATGCATCTATGGGTACCTTATTTTTGGCAAAAGAGGCAACAATATACAATGGGGCAAAGACAGCCTCTTCTTTAAGTGGTGCTGGGAAAACTGGACAGCTACATTTAAAAGAACGAAGTTAGAATACTTCCTAACACCATACACAAAGATAAATTCAAAATGGAATAAAGACCTAGATGTAAGACCAGAAAACATAAAACTCTTAGAGGAAAACGTAAAGAGAATACTCAATGACATAAATCAAAGAAAGATCCTCTGTGACCCACCTCCTAGAGTAACAAAAATAAAAAGTAAACAAGTGGGATCTGATTAAACTTAAAAGCTTTTGCACAGCAAAGAAAACTCTATGCAAGGTGAAAAGACAACTCTCAGAATTGGAGAAAATAATAGCAAATGAAACAACTGAAAAAGCATTAATTTCCAAAACAGGCAAGCAGCTCATACAACTCAATACCAGAAAAACAAACAACCCAATCAAAAAGTGGAAGAAAGACCTAAACAGACATTTCTCCAAAGAAGATATACAGATGGCTAACAAACACATGAAAAGATGCTCAACATCACTCATTATTAGAGAAATGCAAATCAAAACTACAATGAGACAACACCTCACACCAGTCAGAATGGCCCTCATCAAAAAGTCTACAAACAATAAATGCTGGAGAGGGTGTGGAGAAAAGGGAACACTCTAAATTCCCAAGAGTGGTAGGAATTTAAATTGATATAGCCACTATGGAAGACAGTATGGCTTCCTTAAAAAACTAGGAATAAAACCACCATATGACCCAGCAATCCCATTCCTAGGCATATACCCTGAGAAAACAAAAATTGAAAAAGACACATGTATCCCATTGTTCATTGCAGCACTATTTACAATAACTAGAACATGGAAACAACCTAGATGTACATCAAAAGATGAATGGATAAAGAAGTTGTGGTACATATACACAATGGATTATTACTCAGCCATTAAAAGGAATGCCTTTGAGTCAGTTCTAATGAGGTGTATGAACCTAGAACCTATTATACAGTTTGAAGTAAGTCAGAAAGAGAAAGATAAAGACCATATTCTGATGCATATATATGGAATCTAGAAAAATGGTACTGAAGAATTTATTCACAGGGCAGCAGTGGAGAAATGGACATAGAAAATAGACTTATGGATATGGGGAGAAGGGAGGAGAGGGTGAGATATATGGAGAGAGTAATATGGAAACTTACATTACCATATGTAAAATAGATAGCCAACAGGAATTTGCTGTATGGCTCAGGAAACTCAAACTGGGGCTCTGTATCAAACTAGAGGGGTGGGAGGGGGAGGAAGATGGGAGGGAGGTTCAAAAGGGAGGGGATATATGTATACCTATGGCTGAATCATGTTGAGGTTTGACAGAAAACAACAAAATTCTATAAAGCAATTATCCTTCGATAAAAAAAGAAATTAATTAATTTAAAAAAAAGATGTAGCTCATGACTTTAAGTTAAAGCCAAAGCTCATTCACCATTCTGGAATTGCTAGGTCTCTTAAATATGCTAAATCTACTCTGCTTGTGGTCTATAACATACCAAGAAAGCTTAGATGACAGCACATGAGTTTACAATATGGTTTACTGAATATTTTAGCTGACTGTTGAGACTTACTACTCTGAAAATAGTCCTTTCAAAATATCACTTCTCATAGACGATGAACCTGATTAACCAAGAGCTCTGATGGAGATGTAGAATGAGATTAATGTTTTTCATGTCTGTTAACACAGCATCCAATCTGAAGTCCATGGGTCAAGGAGTCATTTCAACTTTAGAGACTCAGTATTTAATAAATATATTTTGTAAGGTTGCAACTGCCATAGATAGTGATTCCTCTAATGGGCCTGGGAAAATAAATTGAAAATCTCCTGGAAAGGAGTCACCGTTTTAGACGTTATTAAGAACACTTATGATTCATGGGCGAAGAAGGCAATGTCACCCCACTCCAGTACTCTTGCCTGAAAAATCCCATGGATGGAGGAGCCTGGTAGGCTACAGTCCATGGGGTCGCTAAGAGTCAAACACGACTGAGCGACTTCACTTTCACTTTTCACTTTCATGCATTGGAGAAGGACATGGCAACCCACTCCAGTACTCTTGCCTGGAGAATCCCAGGGATGGGGGAGCCTGGTGGGCTGCCATCTATGGGGTTGCACAGAGTCGGACACGACTGAAGCGACTTAGCAGCAGCATGATTCATGGGAAGAGGTCAAAGCATCAAAATCAATAGGAGTTTGGAAGAAGTTGATTCCAAACCTCATGGGTGCCTTTGCGGGGTTCAAGACTTCTGTGGAGGAAGTAACTACAGATGAAACAGCAAGAGAACTAGCCTCAGAGGTGGAGACAGAGTCACAGCAAGATGTGACGGAATTTCTGCAATCTCAAGATTAAACTTGGAAGAAATGAGGACAGGCTTCCTATAGAGCAAAGAAAGTGGTTTCTTTTTTCCCCAGGGAAGCCATATTTATTTATTTATTTATGGCTGTGCCAGGCAGCCTGAGGGATCTTAGTTCCCTGACCAGGGATCAAACCCATGCTCCCTGCATTGAGAGAACAGTGTTAACCGCTAGACCACCAGAAAGTCCCAAGAAAGTGGTTTCTTGATATAAAATCTGCTCTTGGTGAGGATGTTATAAAGACTACTGAAATGACAACAAAAGATTTATAATATGACATAAACTTAGTTGATAAAGCAGCAGCAGGGTTTGAGAGGACAGACTCCAATTTTGAGAGAAGATCAACTGTAGGTAAAACACTATCAAACATTACAAGCTACAAAGAAATCATTCATGAAAGGAAGAGTCAGTCAATGTGGCAAACTTCATTGTTGTCTTAAGAAACGGCCACAGTCACCCTAATCTTCAACAACTATCACCCTGCTCAGTCAGCAGCCATCAACACTGAGGCAATACCCTCCACCAGCAAAAAGATTACCACTAACTAAACGTTCAGATGATGGTTAGCACTTTTTAGCAATAAAATATTTTTATTAATAGTCAAGGTGAGTACATTATTTTTGTAGACATAATGCTTTTGTCTGCTTCTTAGACTGCAGTATACTATAAACTTAAGTTGCATGAGCACTAGGAAACCAAAGAATTACTTTATTGCCATCTATGCTTTAAGTGTCTGTCTCCAATGCGGGAGACCCGGGTTCAATCCCTGGGTCGGGAAGATCCCCTGGAGAAGGAAATGGCACCCCACTCCAGTACTCTTGCCTGGAAAATCCCATGGACGGAGGAGCCTGGTAGGCTGCAGTCCATGGGGTCACTAAGAGTCAGACACGACTGAGCGACTTCACTTTCATGCTTTATTATGGTCTTGAACTGAAACCTGAAATATCTCTGACATCTGTCTATACTTCTAATAAACTACTAGACTATTTGTGGTCTTACACTATAGCTGCTGGGCACTTACATGTGAGTGCTAAGTCGCTTTAGTCGTGTTCAACTCTTTGCAACCTTATAGACTATAACCTGCCAGGCTCCTCTGCCCAAGGGATTCTCCAGGCAAGAATACTGAAGTGGGTTGCCATGCCCTCCTAGAGGGGATCCTCCAAACCCAGGGACCGAACCCATATCTCTTATGTCTCCTGCACTGGCAGGTGGGTTCTTACCACCAGCACCACCTGGGAAGCCCGATTGGGCACTTAGTAAATAAGTAATCAAGTTCTTAGTGATGGGCTTCCCAGATGGCTGGATGGCATCACTGACTTGATGGACGTGAATCTGAGTGAACTCCGGGAGTTGGTGATGGACAGGGAGGCCTGGTGTGCTGCGATTCATGGGGTCGCAAAGAGTCGGACACAACTGAGCGACTGAACTGAACTGATAAATCCACATCTGACCCTGAGTCGGAGTACCTGATCCAGGTTAGTGGAAAATCAGCCAGAAGTGGAAAGGACGCTGAGAAGAGAGACTTTGAGAACATGATTGCCACTAATGAAGAACAGCCTGTGGATTGGGGCTGTTCAGCTTAGAGGCACTAAATCTGACTAAATCAGATTAGGCTTGATACCTTTCATGTGAAGTTGGAGAATACCAACTAATTCTCAGGGAAATTGCGCTGAGGACTGCGTGAAGCACTTTACAACTCTATCTCACTTGGTTTCCCAACAGTGCTATGAGGTAGATAAAGATTATCAGTCTTGTTTCAAGATGAGGAAAAGTATAGCTCAGAGAAGTAAAGTGTCTTCCCCCAAAGCGCATGGCTAGTTAAGAGACAAATCTCATTTCTAGATGTCAAACTGCATGCTTTTCTTACCTCAGTTTGTCCTGTACAGTTTGCGATATTTCCCTTCAATAGTCGGATCACAAATCAAAAGTTGTTTTCTGGAAGATTTCTCTGATTAACCAAGAATTGCTAACTATATTATCAAATATCATTTCCAGAGCAGCTTACTCCCCACTATCTCAGCATTCATGAATTTGATCCTTCTCACTACATTATAAATCCTTTGAGAACAAAAATATGCTTTAAACTATAACAACTTCTGTGGCCTTCAAACACAGCCCAGCTCAGGATAGCCAGTAACTCAGAGGGTATCAAGAATGTCATGTTCTTTTTTTTATTTTTATTTTTGGGGTAAAGTTTTTATTTTTTTATTTTTTTAATTTTTTTTTAATTTTAAAATCTTTAATTCTTACATGCGTTCCCAAACATGAACCCCCCTCCCACCTCCCTCCCCATAACATCTCTCTGGGTCATCCCCATGCACCAGCCCCAAGCATGCTGTATCCTGCGTCAGACATAGACTGGCGATTCGATTCTTACATGATAGTATACATGTTAGAATGCCATTCTCCCAAATCATCCCATCCTGAATGTCATGTTCTTAAGCTGACTTTTCTATCATTAGGTGTGGCAAGTATGTTTTCATGTTTATTTCCACTATAATTTCAAATAAAAGGGCTTTCATTTTTATTTTTTTTCATATTTTCCAACTCTATATTTTTTTTTGAGTGGGAAGCAAGATACAATTTTATTTTATTTTATTTTACAATACTGTATTGGTTTTGCCATACATTGACATGAATCCACCATGGGTGTACATGCGTTCCCAAACATGAACCCCCTCCCACCTCCCCTCCCCATAACATCTCTCTGGGTCATCACCGTGCACCAGAGGGCTTTCATTTTTAATTGCTCTGTAATTGGCAGTGGATTCCTAATTCTTTAATTTTCTCTGCCCTGTTTTCTCTGACAAATAGTTAATGGTGTGTAAAATAAGCAGATGTACTTTTAGAACTGGCTTTTGGAAGCAACCCCTTGGCAAATCCATTCAGGAAACTAAAGATCGCTTTTGAAAAACAATTCTTCGACTTCTTTTTTGTGTGTAGATTTTCTTATACTGGTTTTCATAAACCAAGGTGCCCCTGTGGTCTAAATAAACCTCAGTTCCCAGGAAGGATCACTTATCTTGTGAGCACAGAACTCAGTGGAAAATTAAAGAAAATGCAAGTCTGAATTTCCACAAAATCTAAGAAAATTAAATTCTGTTTACCTGGTGTTTCCACTCACGTCAGGTTGTGCTGCTAGAAAAGTAGCTTCATGAAATTATATCTACTTGATACAGTTGGTTTAGAACAAAGCAAGTTAAATAAGGAGGGAGATGCTATGACATATTGACAAAAGCAAAGGATAAGTCATATGTGCTAGAGAAGCATGAGAAAAACATCATTATGACGGAAGGTTATAGTCAAAAAACTACTTTACTTCATTTAAAGTTGTCAGAATGGATGAAATAGGTAGAAACTCGAAGTCTGATCTTATTTTTGCCTTTCTAAATGAAAAACCAAGCCTGTTATAGTAAAAGCCTAATTTACTGGGCTATGTTTTTACTCCTATACAACTTTTAGAAAATTGAAACGACATTTGTCACCCCAGTTTCCTGCAGTGTATATTATTGAACTGTTTCTTTTTTTGTTCTGCTATAGCAAAAAAGGTATTTAAATATTCACATCTGCGTTTTGATTATGTCTGATAGGCAGCTTTATACTGATAGTTCAACTGGTTGCATTCATTTTTTTTTCCTGCAACTTCCGATATAATTAAACTTGGTGGCTATTGGTGACCTGCTTCAAAAGAGAACATCTTGTCAGTAAATCTTTTGGATTTACTCTATGTGAAATTAGGACTGGGAAAGGGCTGAAGGAGCGATAATATATGAAAATAATTAGTAAAGATTCCTGCACTAATAACTGCTCAATAAATGGTAGCCTCTAATACTATCAATTTCATTACTTTAGGGAAATAAACATCTTATTCCAGGAGACCAGAAATGGGCCTGATTAAGTCAGCCAGGTTAGAGCTGGAGAGAAAGCGACAATTTTGACAGCAGCAGTCTTTTCAAGTCCTTTGTTGTCTTAGTTGTGGTTTGGTTGCTAAGTCGTGTCTGACTCTTTTCGACCCCATGGACAGTCGCCCATCAGGCTCTCTATCCATGGGATTTCCCAGGTAAGAACACTGGAGTGGGTTGCCACTTCCTTCTCCAGGAGATCTTTCCTATCCAGGGACGGAACCCATGTCTCCTGCTTGGAAGGCGGATTCTTTACCACTGAGCCACCTTGGAAGTCAAATCAAGTCCTTTGGAAAGGACAATTTGATTCAGTCTTTAAATTTAACCTCTAATTCTCAATGAATAGCAAAATGAGAGTAACATTCTCTGGGTAATAACAAGGAATTGTTTTTCAAGTACAAATGACAAGAATGGTGATTGAAATCTTAAAAAACCTAGACGCTAATTACGTTATTTCCTATGTTCCATAACCTTAGGTACTGTTAAGTCACTACATAATTGTCGTTAAAGGAAAACATAATATAATAGTTGTTCAAGTTTATGCACTATGTGATTTTTTACTGATACTCAGAAAAAATAGTTTCTAGTTTGAAACCATTGGATAAGTCTACTTAAATGTTAAAATAACAGGCTTGCTTGCTGTTCCACCCTTGACTTAAGCTAATTTGTTATTAACGAATAGTATTACCTAAAATTTTAGAGGTAGATTTGTTATAATTTTTAAATGTTTTTAAACCAGTGAAGATATAAAGTCTTCAAATGAGAAAATTAGGGAATATGTTGAAAATTGATCACAAATTCATGTATGTTTTACTTACATGTTTTAATCTGACAAAAAAATTAATTTCAAAAGTTACCCATTGGCCTTAAAAATTTTGCTAAGTGCATGCTATGTTGTTCAGTTCTGTTCAGTCGCTTAGTCATGTCTGACTCTTTGCGACCCCATGAATCGCACCATGCAAAGCCTCCCTGTCCATCACCAACTCCCAGAGTTCACTTAGACTGGTGTCCACTGAGTTGGTGATGCCATCCAACCATCTCATCCTCTGTTGTCCCCTTCTCCTCCTGCCCCCAATCCCTCCCAGCATCAGAGTCTTTTCCAGTGAGTCAACTCTTTGCATGAGGTGGCTAAAGTATTGGAGTTTCACCTTTAGCATCAGTTTTTCCAAAGAACACCCAGGACTGATCTCCTTTTAGAATGGACTGGCTGGATCTCCTTGCAGTCCAAGGGACTCTCAAGAGTCTTTTCCAACACCACAGTTCAAAACCATCAATTCTTCAGCACTCAGCTTTCTTCACAGTCCAACTCTCACATCCATACATGACCACTGGAAAAACCACAGCTTGACTAGACGGACCTAAGTCGGCGAAGTAATGTCTCTGCTTTTGAATATGCTATCTAGGTTGCTCATAACTTTCCTTCCAAAGAGTCATAATTTCATGTCTGCAGTCACCATCTGCAGTGACTTTGGAGCCCAAAACAATAAAGTCTGACACTATTTCTACTGTTTCCCCATCTATTTCCCATGAAGTGATGGGACCAGATGCCATGATCTTCGTTTACTGAATGTTGACCTTTAAGCCAACTTCTTCTCTCTCCTCTTTCACTTTCATCAAGAGGCTTTTTAGTTCCTCTTCACTTTCTGCCATAAGGGTGGTGTCATCTTCATATCTGAGGTTATTGATATTTCTCCCAGCAATCTTGATTCCAGCTTGTGCTTCTTCCAGCTCAGCATTTCTCATGATATACTCTGTATATAAGTTAAATAAGCAGGGTGACAATATACAGCCTTGACGTACTCCTTTTCCTATTTGGAACCAGTCTGTTGTTCCATGTCCAGTTCTAACTGTTGCTTCCTGACCTGCATATAGGTTTCTCAAGAGGCAGGTCAGGTGGTCTGGTATTCCCATCTCTCTCAAAATTTTCTACAGTTTATTGTGATCCACATAGTCAAAGGCTTTGGCATAGTCAATGAAGCAGAAATAGATGTTTTTCTGGAACTCTCTTACATTTTCCATGATCCAGCGGATGTTAGCAATTTGATCTCTGGTTCCTCTGCCTTTTCAAAAACCAGCTTGAGCATCTGCAAGTTCATGATTCATGTATTGCTGAAGCCTGGCTTGGAGAATTTTGAGCATTACTTTACTAGCATGTGAGATGAGTGCAATTGTGCAGTAGTTTGAGCATTCTTTGGCATTGCCTTTCTTTGGGATTGGAATGAAAACTGACCTTTTCCATTCCTGTGGCCACTGCTGAGTTTTCCAAATTTGCTGGCATATTGAGTGCAGCACTTTCACAGCATCATCTTCCAGAATTTGAAATAGCTCCAGTAGAATTCCATTACCTCCACTAGCTTTGTTTATAGTGATGCTTTCTAAGGCCCACTTGACTTCACATTCCAGGATGTCTGGCTCTAGGTGAGTTATCACACCATCGTGATTATCTGGGTCATGAAGATCCTTTTTGTACAGTTCTTCTGTGTATTCTTGCCACCTCTTCTTGATATCTTCTGCTTCTGTTAGGTCCATACCATTTCTGTCCTTTATCGAGCCCATCTTTGCATGAAATGTTCCCTTGGTATCTCTAATTTTCTTGAAGAGATCTCTAGCCCTTCCCATTCTGTTGTTTTCCTCTATTTCTTTGCATTGATTGCTGAGGAAGGCTTTGTTATCTCTCCTTGCTATTCTTTGGAACTCTGCATTCAGATGCTTATATCTTTTCTTTTCTCCTTTGCTTTTCACTTCTCTTCTTTTCGCAGCTATTTGTAAGGCCTCCCCAGACAGCCATTTTGCTTTTTTGCATTTCTTTTCCATGGGGATGGTCTTGATCCCTGTCTCCTGTACAATGTCACGAACTTCTATCCATAGTTTTATGCTATGTTGTAGGTTTGGCCCAAAAAAGAAGTGAAAAAGACATAGTCTCAACCTTTAAAATGTTTATAATCTGATAGCATATTTAGCAGTAAATTTACATTTTCACATGGTTATGTGATGTTTTATAAATTTGTTTTAAAAATTCAGGTATTCAGTTTGGAAATATTTCTCCTTTTCTTAAATAATAAAATGCTGAATTATAAATGTAGATCTGTCTTATTTTGTTCCCCTTGACTACAATGTTCAGTATATAACTCTTGATTTTAAATTGATGCTGTAGTCTCACATTTAAAACCTGCTCAAGTGATCAGAATGTTTTTTGTAAAAGAACAAATAGAATAAGAAATTTCATTAGTAACAGCAAAGATGGAAACACGTAATGTAGCTTAAAAACATGGTCATGGAAACCTGAGTTCTAAATAATTCTTCCCAAGCATTAAAAATGGAGTCAACTCATAAAAATAACATAGAGGAAGTAATTATTTGTACCAAAGGCAGAAAATACTGCCTTTATCAAGCTTTGTATGACAATCACAGAAAAATGTGGGTACTAGTTTCTTTAAACTCAACTCTGACTCTGCAGAGTTCTTAAACTATACATTAAATTTCAAACTGAAGAAAGGCCAAACACTGAGATTCTAATGTGGAAGACGAGCAAGAGGCAGGGAACGGTGGAGGGAAGATGGGCACAGGAAGGAGCAGAGAGTCCATGTAAAAATGACCAAGAGAATTTGCGTTCGTTTCAACTATCATCTTGCCACTAACTGAAGTCTAGCTCAACTTCTAAGATTTCCAATCTACATAGTAACACAAATCTACTACCATGTGTAAAATAAATAGCTGGTAGTAACCTGCTGTGTAGCACACGGAGCTCAGCTCGATGCTCTGTGATGACCTAGATGGGTGGGAGGTCCAAGAAGGAAGAGATATACATAAACATATTGCTGATCTACTTTGCTGTACAGCAGAAAAGAACACAACATTGTAAAGCAATTATACTCCAATAAAAAAGAAAGAAAGAAGGAAAGAAACTGTAAAAAATAAATAAAAGGACTTATCTGGTGGCACAGTGGATAGGAATCTGCTTGCCAACACAAGGGACACAGGTTCTATCCCTGGTCCAGGAAGATTCCACTTGCCTCAGTGTAACTAAGTCCATGTGCCACAGCTACTGAGCCCACATGCTGTAATGACTGAACCCCAAGCACCTGGAGCTTGTGCTCCATAAACAGAGAAACCACCACAATGAGAAGACCAGGCACCACAACCAAGAGTAGCCCTCACACACTGCAACTAGAAAAAGCCCCACACAACAACAAAGACCCAGCACAACCAAAAATAAATAAATAAAATTATTTTAAAACTAAAAAATACATTTTTAAAATGTAATTTATACATTTTATAAAGAAACCTGGTGGTTGCTGGGTAGTTTGTTCTTACGTACAGCTTCCTAGAGGGATCAAGTACCAACATAAATACTGACCAACTTACAAACTGCTGCTAATTTAGTGCAGATTCCAGAGCCACTCTGTGTATCCTAGACTTGGAGTTCATTAATAAACTACAGTGGGATTCCACTGTATGGTTTTTCCAGTAGTCATGTATGGATGTGAGAGTTGGACCATAAAGAATGCTGAGCACTGAAGAATTGATGCTTTTGAACTGTGGTGTTGGAGAAGACTCTTGAGAGTCCCTTGGACTGCAAGGATATCCAATCAGTCCATCCTAAAAGAGATCAGTCCTGGGTGTTCATTAGAAGGACTGATTTGAAGCTGAAACTCCAATACTTTGGCCACCTGATGCGAAAGGCTGACTCATTTGAAAAAACCTTGATGCTGGGAAAGATTGAGGGCAGGAGGAGAACGGGACGACAGAGGATGAGATGGTTGGATGGCATCACTGATGCCATGAACATGAGTTTGTGTAAACTCCGGGAGTTGGTGATGGACAGGGAGGCCTGGCGTGCTGCAGTCCATGGGGTCACAAAGAGTCAGACACAACTAAGCGACTGAACTGAACTGAACTGAACAGTGGGATTCATGTGAAAATATTCATTTTCTCTCAATAAATACTACATTAGATTTAGCCCATCATGTCAGAAAATTCCTCCCAACTCTATTTAAGGCATATTACATATTTATGAATTAACATTGGCATGATAAATGTCAAATAAATTAATAATTATCAACCACTAATATGTGAAGAGGCAGCAGAAAAATTGAAAAATATTTAAATACATTTTGGGAAGAGACAGTTACCACCTTGTTTATTCAACCATGGAGAGTTTTATTGGTCTTCTATAATTTTAAGATTCACATAAATTTATATCATCCATAAGTTCACCATCAGCTAACTTTCACTTCTTCTCTACTTGATTTTTCTTTACTCTCTTTGAAATTGAAGTTTGAGACACACTGAAGCCTAGATGTAAACACTTAAAAAATATTTTTTAAATATTATATTTCTAGAAGTATAAATAATTCCCCCTATGATGGTTATTTGCCAGTGTTAAAGTGTATTTGTCACTAGTGGTATTAAGAACAAAACCAAAAAGCACATAAAAAGGCTTTGTTGATATTACAAACAGTCATAGGGTGACCGGAAGATACAAAATAAACATTTGAATATCAATAGGATAGAAAGGGTATCTACATATAAATTTTAGGCTTGAGAAGCAGTCAAGATTTCACTTAAGATTCCCAACATGAGCTTCAAAGACAAATTTGCTTTTGGCTGGATGCAGTCGCCACACATACAAAGTCCCTGGGAATTTCCTAAAACTGGGTGATCCAAGGAAGGGCCTACATTTGTTTGTGCACACTGAAGTAAAAATGAACACATTTTTTAAATATGTCATTTTATTGGGAATTTTTTTACCAACCGCAAGAGTATAAATGTGTTTAAGCACCCACACTGAGTATGACCTCATACTAGGAATTAGCTTAAATCTCAGGATCCACAAAGAGATGTTTTTAAGCTACAATCTCCTCAGTTCTCTAATTGCATTTGTAATAAAACTGTTCTCATGCTTTTAAGTTGCAATTATTGCTATAAGATATATACTTACTGACTGATCATTAAAATTAAAAGATCAATAAACCACCTATGCGACACTCACAGAGTTGACCTGGTTCAGAGTTTTTTAAGTTGTTTATACAATAGGCTGCACAGAAGAAGAAACCAGATTTATAAATACACTTACTAAAAGATTGGTCCACTGACAGGGACTTACAAAAGTTAATTATCCTTACCCAGAGTAGTATGTACAAATCTAGTATCTTTTGGCACTATTAATAAAATACTAGTTCATTTTAGACACCCACTTATGTATTTCATTGTGAATACAAATGTTCAATTCTTTTTCTTCTCAGATGTAATGCTTATGAGCATAATGTTAGAATTCTGAAAGAGCCAGTTGCCCATGGCTAACTATAAATTTTAGAATAGGAAAGAAAATTGTATCAAAAGTTTGTCCTTGGGAAAGATTCAGTAAAATATTTAATTTGTAAACTTCTGACCATCATAAATTACCAAAAAGGTGACACATAGCTAACACTACAAGTTGGCAGAAATTCTAACACTTATTTTCAAAATATAAGAACATAACTGAACAGAATTGCCCGGTGCTGCTGCTGTTGCTGCTGCTGCTAAATCACGTCAGTCGTGTCTGACTCTGTGCGACCCCATAGACCAGAACTGCCTATGATTCTTATAAAAAGTCATTAGCTTTCTGCCATTTTCAGTGTCACCTTAGTAAACTAACAATTTCCATGTGACTATAGATGCTTATATGTTCCTGTGCTGGCACAAACTCACACTAACCCCAGAGAAGCTTGAAATAAGCCTCACCTTGCTTTTAGAGCAAACAAAAGATGGCCTTTCTAGAGTTCTAAGTGATCACAGTACATTTCCCAGAACACACACACATACCCACTCACTCATATACACCTTTCTGAATGACCTGGACAGCATAACACCCTTTCATCTTCTGTAAGTCCTATTTGTGGCTAAGAAGCTACAAATCCCAAGACCCCCTTTCCGCATGGGACTTCATCCAGTAAAGGCCTGTATGGAGCTGTACCATCATTTGGTCTAAGAAAGCTGGATCTTTAGGTTACACTGCATAAGATACCACTCTACTACTTACTGGGTTTCCCTGGTGGCTCAGATGGTAAAGAATCTGCTTGCAGTGCAAGAGACCTGGTTTTGAACCCTAGGTTGGGAAGATCCCCTGGAGAAGGGAATAACAACCTACTCCAGTATTCTTGCCTGGAGAATTCCATGGACAGAGGAGCCTGGTGGGCCACAGTCCATGGGTTTGCAAAGACTCAGACAAGACTGAGTGACTCACACACACACACACACACACACACACACACACACACACACACACACACTCTGCTACTTATTGGCTGCGCAATCTTGGATATGTCACTTCATCTCCCTGAGCCTCAGTTTCCTCTCTCTAAAAAGATAAAATTGTAACTATCTCATATATCGTGGACTTCCCTGGTGGCTCAGATGGTAAAGCGTCTGCCTACAATGCGGGAGACCCAGGTTCAATCCCTGGGTTGGGAAGATCTCCTGGAGAAGGAAATGGCAACCCACTGCAGTATTCTTGCCTGGAAAATTCCATGGATAGAGAAGCCTGTTAGTCTACAGTCCATGGGATTGCAAAGAGTTATGTTGTTGTTGTTCAGTTGCTCAGCTGCGTCTGACTCTTCGTGACCCTATGGACTGCAGGACCAGGCTTCCCTGTCCTGTACCACCTCCCAGAGCTTGCTCAAACTCATGTCCATTGAGCCAGTTATGCCATCCAACCAACAATCTCATCCTCTGTCAGTTGAATAGGAGAGAGAGAGAATGAGTGGCCCTCAAATCCTAAACTAGTTACAATCTGGCTCTTCACAGAAAAGTTTACTGATCATGGATATACCATACACACACACAAACACACACACATTTATATCTCTTTGTATATCATATCTATACATGCATAAATAAATAAATATAAAAATATGTGTATTTTATCAACTATATATATATATGCATATATAAACAGAGAAGGAGGAAAGGCAGTAATTAGCATTTATTTATCATTTACCTAGTGCCAAAAACTTTGCATGTTTTTAGCTTATACAATTCTCAAGAATTATATGGTGCATGCACGTATGAGCATATATGTAGCTTGCTGTTGTTCAATTGCTAAGTCATGTCTGACTCTTTATGACCCCATGGACTGCAGCATGCCAGGCTTCCCTGTCCTTCACCATGTCCCAGAGTTTGCTCAAACTCATGTGCTTTGAGTCTGTGACGTCATCCAACCATCTCGTTCTCTATCGCCTCCTTCTCCACTTGCCCTCAATCTTTCCCAGCATCAGATTCTGGGCTAATAAGACACACGTACCCCAATGTTCACTGCAGCACTATTTACAATAACTAGGACATAGAAGCAACCTAGATGTCCATCAAGAGATAAATGGACCAAGAAGTTGTGGTATATATACATAATGGAATATGTACTCAGCCATAAAAAAAAAAACAATGCATTTGACTCAGTTCTAATGAACCTACAGCCTATTATATAGAGTGAGGTAAGTCAGGGGGCTTCCCTGATAGCTCAGTTGATAAAGAATCCACCTGCAATGCAGGAGACCCTGGTTCGATTCCTGGGTTGGGAAGATCCACTGGAGAAGGGATGGCTACCAATTCCAGTATTCTTGGGCTTCCCTTGTGGCTCAGCTGGTAAAGAATCCACCGGCAATGTGGAAGACCTGGGAAGTAAATCAGAAAGAGATAGACAAATATCATGTGTTAATGCATATATATGGAATCTAGAAAGATGGAACTGATGGACCTATCTGCAGGGCAGCAAAGGAAATGCAGACAGAGAGAACAGACTTGTGGACGCAGAGGAGGCAGGAGAGGGTGGGGTGAATTGAGAGAGTAGATTGAAACATATACATATCATAGGTTAAATTAGACAGCCAAGGGAAAATTGCTGTATGATCCAGGCAGCTCAAATCCAGTGCTCTGTGACAATCTAGAGGGATGCGATGGGATGGGGAGGTAGGAGGGAAGTTCAAGAGGAAGGGAATATACACACACTTATGTCCGATTCATGTTGATACACAGCAGAAACCGACACAGTACCGTAAAGCAATTATCCTCCAATTAAAAATAAATTTTTAAAATTATATAGTCTTTGAATGTTAAAATGATATTTAGAATTACATTTAGCAGTTTTTGTATGCTTTATGTTTCATATTTATTAAAGAAAAGTCAACTTTCTGTATATTTCTCTCTTGAAATAGCTTTCTTTTTATCAGAAGTTCAATTACTATTGTACTACGGTCCCTATTTTTGGTTTTATAAACTTGACTTTTCAATCTATATTCCAACTTTAGTTTGACCCTAAGCTATAGTAGAGCTTTTCCTTCCATACACAACAGTTTGTTTATATTTTGTACCAGTAGCACCAAGCAATTAGAGGTCTCTAACTGCCTCCCTGAAGACAATTTATGCTAAAAATCACCCTACTAAAATAATCAGACAAAATAAACACATTTGCCATTCTTTCTCAGTATTATCAAATGCTCAACATGAGCCCTGAAACTCCCATCTTCCATTGTTAATAGAGGGCTTTTGGGTTTGTTTTTGTTTCTTTTATTGGCTTATGTTATTTATTTGCTTTGTTTACTTACAAGCATTTTGAATATTGTTCATTTTCAATATACATTCAGTTCAGTTCAGTCACTCAGTCGTGTCCGACTCTTTGCGACCCCATGTACCGCAGCACACCAGGCCTCCCTGTCCATCACCAGCTCCCGGAGTCCACCCAAACCCATGTCCATTGTGTCAGTGATGCCATCCAACCATCTCATCCTCTGTCATCCCCTTCTCCTCCTGCCCTCAATCTTTCCCAGTATCAGGGTCTTTTCAAATGAGTCAGCTCTCCGTATCAGGTGGCTCACTCCGAGAGTGAGATTATTGAAAACGTGATTCCAGTTTCAAATTTGATTTTTAAACAGAACCAAGATTGTCTTTTGATGATGTAGTAATTTTGAGTATAATTAACTCAAATTAATTAACCACAAAACTGTTGTTCATCTAAACAAAATGTTCCTAATGAAACAAATATAGACTTCTTGTAGATTTGATTAGATATATGCACTGATAATCACCACAAAGTCAAAAAAATTCCTATAGGAGAAAACTCCTATAGGGATATGTACTAAAAATGTTGAGTAGAAGAATGTTTTAAGAGTATGTGGTCAATCAAGAAAGTGAACTTTATAATGAACAGCCTCAAGGTTGACTGTTAGTTTTCTTTCATGTTGACCTGCTGTTCAAAAAAAAAGTGAGACAATTTGTTACAGTAGAAAGAGGCAAGTATTGGGAATACTGGGAAAGAGTCTTCTAATATAAAGAACATGAAGGGAAAACTCAGTCATGTATCCATGGCTTGAAGGGAAAAGAGAGGAAATTAGAGAGAAAAGGACTAGAGTCACGTACCTCACTACTCTAGACCTCTGCCCATGAGTCTTTTGCTTGGCCATCTGTCTCTTTACTCATCTCCTATCTCAAATTTAATATGAAAATAGACCAAAAGGTGAAGAAGAAAATAAACAGCATAATAAAGTGTGATTCCATAATTATTTTCAGCACTTCTATTTGGACAAGGCTGCCCTAGCTATATTAAAAAGCAGAGACTACTTTGTCAACAAAGATCCGTCAAGGCTATGATTTTACCAGTAGCCATGTATGGATGTGAGAGTTGGACCATAAAGAAAGCTGAGCACTGAAGAATTGATGCTTTTGAAATATGGTGTTGGAGAAGACTCTTGACAGTCCCTTGAACTGCAAGGAGATCAAACCAGTCATTCCTAAAGGAAATCAGTCCTGAATATTTTAGATTGGAAGGACTGACGCTGAAGCTGAAACTCCAACATTTCGGCCACCTGATGCAAAGAGCTGACTCATTACAAAAGACCCTGAGGCTGGGAAAGATTGAAGGCAGGAGGAAAAGGGGATGACAGAGGATGAAATGGTTGGATGGCATCACTGACTTGATGGACATGAGTTTGAGCAAGCTCCAGGAGTTGGTGATGGACAGGGAAGCCTGGTATGCTGCAGTCCACAGGGATGCAAAGAGTTGGACACAACTGAAAGACTGAATTGAACTGCCCTATCTATAGAACACCCAGGTGACTCAGTGGTAAAGAATCTGCCTGCCAATGCAGAATATGCAAGAGGCTCGGGTTCCATCCCTGGGTCAGGAAGATCCCCTGGGGGAGGAAGTGACAACCCACTCCATTATTTTTGCTGGGAAAATCCCATAGACTGAGGAGTCTAGAGGGCTACAGTCTGTGGGGTCACAAAGAGTGGGACACAACTGAGCAACCGAGTAGGCATGCATGCCCTACCTGAAGCATTTAACTGGTTAAAGGGAAAAAGTAAATAAGGTAAACATCAGAAGGACTGTAGAAGCATAAAAGACCAAATAAATTCCTCATACAATCTAGAAACAAAGAATCTCAAAGGAATATAAATACTTTTATTGTTCATTTAGCAATATGCCCAGTTGATATTAACTCAGATGCTGGACACATGGGGAAGGTGAAGGTTGGGGTGAGGGAGTGGACAGGCTAACCTTTCCCTGTGAGAGCAGGGATCTGATCATTCTTGTTCAGCACTGGGACTCATTAAACATGTGCTGAATGAAGGAAAAATACAGGGAAGTCAAGGGCTATCAATTCTTATGGAGAAAAGACAAAAAGTTGATATAACATGATACTAATCAAATCAATGATACAGGTAAGGTTTACCTTGGGCAAGAAAGGAGAGAATGTTATTGTTTCCCACCTGAAATGTTTAGTGGCAGGGTTCAGTAGCCACTTCCCTACAATACATGTTAACCTAGCAATCCTAACTGTATTGGGAGTTTTGCTGGTATTTGTCAGCATCTAAAACTGCACTGTCCAATACAGTAGCCATTAGCCACAGACACCTACTCAGATTTAAACTACTTAACATTTAATTTAAAATTCTGTTACTCACTTGCATTAGCCACAGTTCAATGTCTGGTGGCTACCATTATCCTAGAAAACTCAATTATACAGCTCTCTTCCGCACCATGCTACATTAAAACATAAAAGTAGCCAGAATTTTATAAATGCGAGAAATAAGACATGGTGCACATACACGCACACACATGCACAGCTAAAACAGTCCATATCAACTCAGCATCTAAAGGAGCCAAGTCAATTTTGTTTCTGATAAATCTCACTTCCTCTCAAATACAACTGAACCTTAATAACACAGGTTTGAACTATGTAGGCCTACTTATACATGGATTTTTTTCAATAAATACATTGGAAATTTTCTCAGAGATCTGAGACAATTTGAAAAAAACTCACCAACTGTATAACCTAAAATATGGAAAAAATTAAGTATGTCACAAATCCATAAAATATATGTAGATACTAACCTATTCTATCATTTACTGCCATAAAATATACTTATTATCAAAAAGTTAAAATGTATCAAAACTTGTATGCACACTTACAGATGATTCATTCATTAGTGTATGTGCTAGGCTAATTTGAAGCAATTGTATAAATTACTACACTACCATAAAGCAATCTATATTGCTGCTTCTTCATTATCAATATGTGGGTCATTATATCTATATCCTGCAATCCCACTCCAGGGAATATCTCCAGAGAAAATCATAATTCAAAAAGATACATGCACTCCAATGTTCATCGTAGCGCTATATATGATAGCCAGGACATAAAGCCAGCCTAAATGTCCTCACTTTTCACTTTCCTGCATTGGAGAAGGAAATGGCAACCCACTCCAGTGTTCTTGCCTGGAGAATCCCAGGGATGGGGGAGCCTGATGGGCTCCTGTCTACTTGCAAGGGGCCTCTCAGGATTCCTCTCCAGTTGGTGCCAGGGCCTAAGACCTTGTGTGGAGTCGAGGCCGGAACCTGAGGATTCCTCTCTAGTGTTGACATGGATCTTGGGGTACCTCTGGAGTCTCCACAGGGGAGTCAGGCCTCGTCTCGAGTGGAGACACGCACGTCCGCTTTCCTCCCGAGCTGTAGCAGCAGTGTCAGGCTTCCCGTCGCGTTGACACAGGAATCTGTCGCTTTCCCTCGAGGCTTTCCCACAGGGCTATCACACGTGCCACCGTGGTGTGAGTCGATACTCGGCGTGAAAGTCGAGGCAGTGCAGGAAATCAGGTTCCTCTGGAGTGGACTGAGACATTTGGGGGACTTTGGGAATGGTGGCACGACCCCCTGAGTTCCTCTCGACATTCCTGTTGAGAGCGCCTCCTCTTGAGATGCGACGGGAACGCCGGGAATCCTTTTCCAACGAAGCAAGGAATCTTACTTCCCTAACCAAGGATGAAACCAATCCCCCCCTATGTAGACGCGAGGAATCCTAACCACTGGTCTGTTGGGCAATTCCAATCTTTTTCACTGTTGATGTCTAGTAATACATATAACATCTATAGTGTTTTATATAATTTAAGATAACACGGATGTAAGTACTAACAGATGATTAATCTTATAAACATATGACATAAACTTACAGTATCAGTAAATACAATACAGGACTGTAAATGTGTTTTCTATTCCTGTAATTTTCTTAATAACATTTTCTTTTCTCTAGCTCACTTTACCGTACAAATATCATATGTAATACATATAACATACAAAATAAGTTCATCAGTAAGGCTTCTGGTCAACAGTTGGCTATTAGTAGTTAAGTTTTTGAGGGAGTCAAAAGTTATATGCTGAGTTTTCCCTGGTGGCTTAGAGGTAAAGAATCCGCTTGCCAATCCAGGAGACACAGGTTCAATCCCTGATCAGGGAGGATCCCACATGCCTCAGAGCAATAGATCCCATGCACCACAACAGTTGAGCATGTAATTTTAGAGCCTGGGAGCCCCAAACTACTGAGCGCAGGTGTCCTAGGCCTGAGCTTGGCAACAAAAGAAGCCACCACAATGAGAAGCCTACACATCACAACTGGAAAGTAGTCCCCCCTCTCTGCAACTAGAGAAAAGCCCATGCAGCAAGGAAGACCCAGCACGGCCAAAAATAAATAAACCAAATAATTTTTTTAAGCTATATGAAAATTTTGATTGCACAAGGGGCGGGCACCCCTCCACCCATGCTGGTCAAGGGTCCCATGTATTTTTATTTAAGTTAGTAAAGATAATTTTGCATAAAGATAATTTTCCACATATATGTCTAGCAATCACTGGGAAACATGAGAACCATATATTACCACATATTTGTATCCAGTATTCCAGAACCCAGTACAATCTTATCAAGCAATATCTGCCAAACCCTGACACTGTGGATTTGCATCCACCTGTTTACAGACACTTGTTGAAAATCTTGTGACAATTTGACAACTCACCTTTAAAACTGGCTGTGTACTGGGATTCAGTAATGGATCTGTCACACCACAACTACCAAACCAAAGTTGCATT
Source organism: Ovis aries (assembly GCF_016772045.2). Taxonomy (NCBI): domain Eukaryota; kingdom Metazoa; phylum Chordata; class Mammalia; order Artiodactyla; family Bovidae; genus Ovis; species Ovis aries. The sequence continues at coordinate 175,213,489 of NC_056054.1, read as the reverse complement.
TTATTTCTAAATGACCATAGAAGAATTTTTACTCAAACTGGAAAGTCTCTGGTACAAAAAGTATTCCCTTAAAATCTGCGCTTCATGAGGTTATCTAATTTGGTTCACCAGTTAGATGCAACCTGCATTATCCTAAATCATAAAACAAGCTGAGTGAGGTTTATTTAGCTAGAAATCCCTTGGTAAATTATAAAAAGTGAGACAGAAACTGGGCAAGCACCATTGCATAATCACTAATTACAAAAGTGAATGACTTTGGATTTTTCTGGTGGTCCAATAAAAGGGAATCTGCCTGCCAGTGCAGGGGATATGGGTTCAATCCCTGGTAGAGGAAGATTCCACATGCTACAGGGCAACTAAGACCATGTGCCAAAACTACTGAAGCCTGAAAGCCCTAGAGCCTGCACTCTGCAACAAGAGAAGTCAACTCACTGAGAAGCCCGCGTGTAGCAACAAGGACCCAGTGCAATCAAAAGTTAAATAAATATTTTTTCAAGTGAATGACTTTATGACAAAATTAAAGGTTAATTTGAAACCTCACCTAGAAATGAAAAACAAAACAAAGCTTAAAATAGAAGAAAACAATACACTAATTTGGATATATGTATATATAAAAGCTGTATTTTTCATATACAAAAAGAAAAAAGGGTCGGAGTATAAGTAAGTGTGGAAATACCTGCCTATCCTTTTTGCCTTAATTAACTTTTCCCTGCAAAGGGTACTGGTGAGCTCTCTCTTCTTAACAAGGACTATATAAGACCAAACTTATAACTTGGGAAACAGTATGACTTTTGGAGAAAGTAGTACTAAATTATTTACAAACTGCCCAAGTTAAAAAAAGTAGAAGATAAAGAACTCTAATTATGCAAGAAGTCAATAGCTCTTTTGCAAACCTGAACATAAAAGGACTTCCATAGGGACTGGTAAATTCTGGACTGCTAAACACTGTCCCAAAAAACTTAAAATTCTCACTTTACAGAAGGAACACCAAGTGATGACTCTTAAGAAGGTATCATGTTTTCAAAGGGGAAGTGTAAGGAATGATATGAAAAAGGTTTTTCATGCCTTACTAATTTTGATGATGTAAGTCACATTTGATTAGCCTTGTTAAGTGTCCATTGTCAAGAGTAGCTTAGGAAGAGAGAAATGTCCTCACTTACTGCCAAACTGTCATTTAGATTTATTTAGAATCTTATTCCCATTTTAAGTTCTCACTGCAGGGTATAAATTAAAGTTGTTACTGTTATTCAGTGCTAAGTCATGTTTGACTCTTTATGATCCCATGAACTGCAGCACCCCAGGCTCCTCTGTCCTCCACTATTTCCTGGAGTTGGCTCAAATTCATGTCCATTGAATCAGTGATGCTAACTATCTCATCCTCTGCTGCCCCTCTTCCTTTTGCCTTTAATCTTTCCCAGCCTCAAGCTCTTTTCCAGTGAGTTGGGACTTCTCATCAGGTGGCCAAAGTTTTGGAGCTTCAGCTTCAGTATTAGTCCTTACAATGAATAGTCAGGACTGATTTCCTTTAGGATTGACTGGTTGGATCTCCTTGCGGTCCAAGGGACTTGAAGAGTCTTCTCCAAAACCACAATTTAAAAGCATCAATTCTTTGGTGCTCAGTGCTCTTTATGGTCCAACTCTCACATCCATACATGACTACTGAAAAAACCATAGCTTTGACTATACAGAACTTTGTCAGCAAAGTGATAGCTCTGCTTATTAATATGCTATCTAGGTTTGTCATAGCTTTCCTTCCAAGGACAAGCATATTTTAAATTCATAAACTAAAAGTCTCCCCTTAAATGTTTAAAATACTTGAAGGAAACTCCAGTATGTAGTTATTGATAGCATAAAGCAATTTTAGCAATTTATTTTATAAAAATTTGACTTTGCATTTCTATCAAGAGATGGAAGCAAGAATCTTCCCCCAAAGGTTTACTGTCAAAATACAGAACATAATACTTTCCTGCCAGTTGACCTGGAGAAGGCAATGACACCCCACTCCAGCACTCTTGCCTGGAAAATCCCATGGATAGAGGAGCCTGGTGGGCCGCAGTCCATGGGGTCGCTAGAAGTCGGACAAGACTCAGCGACTTCCCTTTCACTTTTCACTTTCATGCATTGGAGAAGGAAATGGCAACCCACTCCAGTGTTCTTGCCTGGAGAATCCCAGGGATGGGGGAGCCTCGTGGGCTGCCATCTATGGGGTCGCACAGAGTCGGACACGACTAAAGCGACTTAGCAGCAGCAGCAGCAGCAGCCAATTGACCTGCCTAGATGGCAGGGGAAAAGATATAACTAGAGTTTTTGCCATCTAATATTTGAGGCTAACTTAAATAAATATCACTGCCATATAATGAAACAGTTTAGTGTCTTCTGCTCAGCCACTACAACTTAATAATAACTCTCATTCATTGAGCAGTTATTTTATGTCAGGTACAACACTGAATGCATTGCAAATACAAATAATGACTGTATTAGATGGTTTTTATTATCTCAATGTTCAGAAAAAAAATTGAGACTCAGAGTTTAAAACATATGGAGAGATCTATAATACAGTCGAATCCTGACTCTAAAGTTTTGTTGTTCCTATATTGCTTCTTAAATTGTCCACAAAACGCGTGTCCACAAAACACGCTTACACAATTTTTTTTTTAAGAAGGAAAACAGATTTTTATTCCCCAGTTTTCTCACTGTTAAAATGGTATTGGGAGAATTCCCTGGCAGCTCAATGGTTAGGACTCCTTACTTCCATTGCAGGAGGCCCAGGTCTGATCCTTGGTGGGGAACCTAAGATCCCACAGGCCACCTAGGGCATGCCCCCCCCCCTCCCAAAAAGGAAAAAACTTCAAAATAAAATAAAATGGAACTGGTATTGCCTTCTTTGATTGATTCACATGTAGGTTAAAATTAAAGTAGATACGTAAAATTTCTTTAAAAAATAATTTTTGAAGGTCTTATGAAGATCTTCTACCCATCTCAATTACCCTACAGAAACTGGTAAGATTAGTTTCTTTTAGGAGGGGAACCAGGTGGATGTTAAGAAAGGGTAGAAAGGAAGACTTTTATTACGTGCCCTTTTACTCTTCCAAACTATATTAACTACTTTATCTGATCAAATAAATTTTAAAAAATTTAATTAGAAATTATTTCCTCAAATGATCCTTATAGTAATAGATTATAGCTTGAGACAGCAGTATGAATTCATGTTTGACTTAATATAGGTACAGATGGTTACATATAGAAATATTTATAGATATGTATATATATACAGCTTACTATATACACGTATATTACTATTTTTTTCTCTGTCAACTTAAAGTATGTAAAAAAGTAAAGATACTCCTGTAGAAGCGAGCATACCTAGAGTCCAGATCTTGGTTTCTAATATGATTTTCCAATAAAAAGAAAGGGCTCCTTGGAGAAATGGTTGATTTTAAGACCAGGACAAGAATTACAGAAGATGAGCCTGGAGCATTTTGTAGTATCAATAAGTGAGGAAGTACTCAAAAAAAAAAAAAAGCCGACAAAGATGGGGATATGTCAAATGAGCACAGAAACCACTGAATATCCAAAGGCCAAAGCTGAAATAATTTGATCAAGAAAATAAAGTAGTACTGGATTATAAACCAAAGTATAAAATAAATATCCATGAGTCTATATGAAAATAGATAAATGATTGAATAAAGTAATAAATGGAGGAGAAAAGACAAATCCTTTGTGTAGAATTTCAAAAAATGTATGTAGAAATTCAGCCCTCAAGGAGGGGAAATAAACCTCCCCATTCTGTAGGTGAGGACTGTAAATAATGACTTCCTTCCAAAGAATACAGGATGGAAAGTGGGAGGCTTCCTCAGTGGTCCAGTGGTTAAGAACTTGCCTGCCAGTGCAGGGGACACAGCTCTGAGCCCTGGTCCAGGAAAAGTCCACATGCCGCAGAGCAACTAAGCCTGTGTGCTGCAACTACTGAGCCTGCATGCCCTAGAGCCCGTGTTCTGCAACAAGAGAAGCAACTGCAGTGAGACGCCCAAGCACGGCAGCAAAGAGTAGGCCTTGCTCAAAGCAGGGAGAGAAAGACTACATGCAGCCACAAAGGGCCACGGTAACCAATAAACAAACAAATAAACTTTAATGAAGTGGGGAAAAGAATAATTTTACAGCGGAAAAATCTGACAAGTACTACTTCAGTTAAGTGATCGTCAACATCGACAGGCATAAATCATGTCCATAATACGTACTCTTGCTAGGACTAGTCCTATGGAGATAGAACATCCTAGTTTTCATTCTAATTTGAAAGAGACTGCCATAACTAAAAGGAGTCTAAAGAGATATTACATCTAAATGAAATGCAGAACCCTGGATGGGGTCCTAGAAAGAGGACATTAGGTAAAAAAACTAAAGCAATATAAATGAACTATGAACAATAGCTGCTGCTTCCCTGGTGACTCAGCCAGTAAAGACTCCTCCTGCAGTGCAGGTGACCCAGGTTCAATCCCGGAGTTGGGAAGATCGCCTGGAGAAGGGAATGGCAACCCACTCTAGTATCCTTTCTTGCCTGGAAAGTTTCATGGACAGAGGAGACTAGCGGGCTACAGTTCATGGGGTCACAAAGAGTCGGACACAACTGAGGGACTACGACTGCATTCTGTATAATTCCATTTATATAAAATAATAGAATAAAGTGAAAACAAATTTACAGTATCAGAAATCAAATTTGTGGTTTCCTGAGGACAGGGGGAGAGGAAGTAAGAAATACTGGATTTTTAAGAAGTATAGGAAAGTTAGGATCTCATTTTATTAATTGTGGTGGTGGTTTTTTTCACGGTATATACACACCAGGACTCCTCAAACTGTATGCTTTTTCATATGCAATTGATTATGTGTCAAATACACCTCAATAAAGCTGTAATAAAATAATAATTAACAATATAGTATAACTAATTCAATAAAATAAGAATTTGAGCCCATTGATATAAGTAAACAAATACAAACAAAAAGCTCAATCTTAAAATTGAATTCCAGCTAAAAAACGGAGATGGAATGATAGAATTAGAAAATAAATTCATCAATCACCATTGTAATAAATGACTCAGGCAAAAATATCAATGGATATTATAATCACAGGGTAAATTTTTTTTTTCTTTTACTTTTAACTTTCTGTCTTGTACTGGAGTATAGCCAAGTAACAATGTGCAGTTTCAGGTGAAGAGTGAACAGACTCAGCCATACATATACATTTATCTATTCTTCCCCAAACTCCCTCCCCCCATCCAGGCTGCCACATAACATTGAGCAGAGTGCCATGTGCTATACAGTAGGTCCTTATTGGTTATCCACTTTAAGTCTAGTAGTGTGTGCATGTCCACGCCAAATTCCCTAACTATCCCTTCACCCATCCTTACCCTGGCAACCATAAGTTCATTCTCTAAGCCTGCGAGTCTCTTTCTGTTTCCACATATAAGGGATGTCATACGATATTTCTGGGCTTCCCTGGTTGCTCAGTGATAAAGAACACGTCTGCCAATCCAGGAATCGCAGATTCAGTCCTTGGGTCAGGAAGATCCCCTGGAAAAGGAAATTGCAATCCACTCCAGTATTCATGCCCGGGAAATCCCATGGACAGAGGAGACTGGCAGGCTGTAGTCCATGGGGTCATAAAAGAGTCAGATACCACTTAGTGAGTAAATAGCAACAATACAATGTTTCTCCTTCTCTGTTTGACTTATTCAGTATGAGGATCTCTATCTAGTTCCACCCATGTTGCTACAAATGGCATTATTTCATTCATTTTAATGGCTGAGTAATATTCCATCATAAATATACATATCACATCTTCTTTATCCATTCCTCTGTCAATGGACATTTAGGTTGCTTCTATGTCTTGACTCAACCATGCTACAGTGAACACTGGGGTGCATCTATCCTTTTGGATCATGTTTTTCTCCAGATATATGCCCAGGAGTGGTATTGCAGGGTCATATAGCTGGATTGAAAAAGCAAGAGACTTCCAGAAAAGCATATATTTCTGCCTTATTGACTACGCCAAAGCTTTTATCTGTGTGGATTCCAATAAACAGTGGAAAATTCTGAAAGCGATGGGAATAGCAGACCACTTGACCTGCCTCTTGAGAAACCTGTATGCAGGTCAGGAAGCAACAGTTAGAATTGGACATGGAACAAAAGACTGGTTCCAAATAGGAAAAGAAGTACGTCAAGGCTGTATATTGTCACCCTGCTTATTTAACTTCTATGCAGAGTACATCATGAGAAATGCTGGGCTGGAAGAAGCACAAGCTGGAATCAAGACTGCAGGGAGAAATATCAATAACCTCAGATATACAGATGACACCACCCTTATGGTAGAAAGTGAAGAGGAACTAAAAAGCCTGTGGATGAAAGTGAAAGAGGAGAGTGAAAAAGTTGGCTTAAAGCTCAACATTCAGAAAATGAAGATCATGGCATCCGGTCCCATCACTTCATGGGAAATAGATGGGGAAATAGTGGAAACAGTGCCAGACTTTATTTTGGGGGGCTCCAAAATCACTGCATTTGGTGACTACAGCCATGAAACTAAAAGACACTTACTCCTTGGAAGGAAAGCTATGACCAACCTAGACAGCATATTCAAAAGCAGAGACGTTACTTTGCCAACAAAGGTCCATCTAGTCAAGGCTATGGTTTTCCAGTGATCATGTATGGATGTGAGAGTTGGACTGTGAAGAAAGCTGAGCACCGAAGAATTGATGCTTTTGAACTGTGGTGTTGGAGAAGACTCTTGAGAGTCCCTTGGACTGCACGGAGATCCAACCAGTCCATCCTAAAGGAGATCAGTCCTGGGTGTTCTTTGGAAGAACTGATGCTAAAGCTGAAACTCCAATACTTAGGCCACCTCATGCAAAAAGTTGACTCATTGGAAAAGGCTCTGATGCTGGGAGGGATTGAGGGCAGGAGGAGAAGGGGACAACAGAGGATGACATGGTTGGATGGCATCACCAACTCAATGGACACGAGTTTCAGTGAACTCTGGGAGTTGGTGATGGACAGAGAGGCCTGGTGTGCTGCAATTCATGGGGTCACAAAGAGTCGGACATGACTGAGCGACTGAACTGAACTGAGGGCAGAACATTTAGATACATTTTTTGGAATTCTGCACAAAAGATTTGTCTCTTCGCCTCCACTTATTACTTTATTCAATCATTTATATATTTTTGTACAGACTCATGGATATTTATTTTATACTTTGGTTTATAATCCAGTACTACTTCATTTTCTTGATTAAATCATTTCAGCTTTGGCCTTTGGATGTTCAGTGGTTTCTGTGCTCATTTGACATATCCCCATCTTTGTGGCTTTTTTTTTTTTTTTTTGAGTACTTCCTTACTTATTGATACTACAAAATGTTCCAGGCTCATCTTCTGTAATTCTTGTCCTGGTCTTAAAATCAACCATTTCTCCAAGGAGCCCTTTCTTTTTATTAGAAAATCATATTAGAAATCAAGATCTGGACTCTAGGTATGCTTGCTTCTGCACGAATATCTTTACTTTTTTACATACTTTAAGTTGACAGAACAAAAAATAGCAATATATGTGTATATAGTAAGCTTTGTATATATACATATCTATAAATACTTCTATATGTAACCATCTGTACCTATATTAAGTCAAACATGAATTCATACTGATGTCTCAAGCTATAATCTATTACTATAAGGATCATTTGAGGAAATAATTTCTAATTAAAATTTTTTTATTTATTTGGTCAGATAAAGTAGTTAATATAGTTTGGAAGAGTAAAAGGGCACGTAATAAAAGTCTTCCTTTCTACCCTTTCTTAACATCCACCTGGTTCCCCTCCTAAAAGAAACTAATCTACCAGTTTCTGTAGGGTAATTGAGATGGGCAGAAGATCTTCATAAGATCTGCAAAAAAAATTATTTTTAAAGAAGTTTTACATATCTAGTTTAATTTTAACCTACATGTGAATCAATCAAAGAAGGCAATACCAGTTCCATTTTATTTTATTTTGAAGTTTTTTCCTTTTTGGGGGGGTGGGGGTGGGGCATGCCCTAGGTGGCCTGTGGGATCTTAGGTCCCCCACCAGGGATCAGACCTGGGTCTCCTGAAGTGGAAGTGTGAAGTCCTAACCATTGGACTGCCAGGGAATTCCATCTTAACAATGAGAAAACGGGAATAAAAATCCATTTTCCTCCTTAAAAAAAAAAAAATATTGTGTAAGCATGTTTTGTGGACAACTTAAGAAGCAATATAGGAACAACAAAACTTAAGAGTCAGTATTTGACTATATTATAGATCTCTTCTCTGCTGGTTTCTAATGATTGACCATACCATGTGTTTTAAACTCTGAGTCTCAATATTTTTTCTGAACATTGAGATAATAAAAACCATCTAATACAGTCATTATTTGTATTTGCAATGCATTCAATGTTGTGCCTGACATAAAATAACTGCTCAATGAATGAGAGTTATTATTAAGTTGTAGTGGTTGAGCAGAAGACACTAAACTGTTTCATTATATGGCAGTGATATTTATTTAAGTTAGCCTCAAATATTAGATGGCAAAAACTCTAGTTATGTCTTTTCCCCCTGCCATCTAGGCAGGTCAATTGGCAGGAAAGTATTATGTTCTGTATTTTGACAGTAAACCTTTGGGGAAGGTTCTTGCTTCCATCTCTTGATAGAAATGCAAAGTCAAATTTTTATAAAATAAATTGCTAAATTTGCTTTATGCCATCAATAACTACATACTGGAGTTCCTTTCAAGTATTTTAAACATTTAAGGGGAGACTTTTAGTTTATGAATTTAAAATATGCTTGTCCTTGGAAGGAAAGCTATGACAAACCTAGATAGCATATTAATAAGCAGAGCTATCACTTTGCTGACAAAGTTCTGTATAGTCAAAGCTATGGTTTTTTCAGTAGTCATGTACGGATGTGAGTTGGACCGTAAAGAAGGCTGAGCACCAAAGAACTGATGCTTTTGAATTGTAGTTTTGGAGAAGACTCATGAATCTTGAAGTCCCTTGAACCGCAAAGAGATCCAACCAGTCAATCCTAAAGGAAATCAGTCCTGACTATCCATTGTAAGGACTAATACTGAAGCTGAAGCTCCAATACTTTGGCCAGTTCAGTTCAGTTCAGTCGCTCAGTCATGTCCGACTTTTTGCGACCCCATGAATCACAGCATGCCAGGCCTCCCTGTCCATCACCAACTCCCGGAGTTCACTCAGATTCATGTCCATCGAGTCAGTGATGCCATCCAGCCATCTCATCCTCTGTCGTCCCCTTCTCCTCCTGCCCCCAATCCTTCCCAGTGTCAAAGTCTTTTCCAATGAGTCAACTCTTCGGCCAACTCATTGGAAAAGAGATTGAGGCTGGGAAAGATTAAAGGCAAAAGGAGAAGGGGCAGCAGAGGATGAGATAGTTAGCATCACTGATTCAATGGACATGAATTTGAGCAAACTCCAGGAAATAGTGGAGGACAGAGGAGCCTGGGGTGCTGCAATTCATGGGGTCGCAAAGAGTTGGACCAGACTGAGAGACTGAACTGAACTGAACTGACTGATGGTGCTTCTATTTTTAGTTTTTTAAGGAACCTCCATAGTGTTCTACATAGTGGCTGTAACAATTTACATTCCCACCAGCAGTGTAGGAGTGTAGGAGGGTTCACAGGATAAAATTTTGATGAGAAAAAGAATATGTATGTACATAGTCTCAAAATAAATTCCCCCCAGAATCTATTAATTCCTCAACTGACTATCTTTAGTAATGAGAAAACATAATGTGTGCCTTCTGACATGAGGCATTGAAAACAGCACCATTTCTGTGTTCACACCAAAAAGTATATCCTGAATATAGCCATAAAGAAAAAAAAAACAGAGTAATTCAAACTGAAGGAAATTCTATAAAATAACTAACCTATATATATTCTAAAAATGTCAAAATCATGAAAAACAAAGAGAACCTAAGGAAGTACAGACTGAAAGAAACTAAACAGACATGACAATGAAATACAATGCATGATTTTCTGAATTGGACTTTGAACCAGAAAGGAAAGGAGGGAAGGGCAATAATTTTGTTACTACTATTCCTCTTTTATTTTTTTTTCCTGTGGCCACACCACATGGCACATGTGATCTTACTTCCCCAACCAGGGATTGAACCTGCACCCCCTACACTGGAATCACAGAGTCTTAACCACTGGACTGCCAGGGAAGTCCTCTGTTCCTTTCTATATTAGACAACTGGAGAAACGTGCATGGATTTTGTGGATTAGATAAAAGTACTGTTGCCATGTTAATGTCCTGAATTCAATGGGGATGTTGAATTTACACATCCAAGTGTCATTGTTTTAGTAAATATACACTAAAGTATTCAGGAGTAATTTGGAAACGTGTCTACAACTTAACCTCAAACATTTCAAAAAGAAAATGATATATAGGAGAAAATGAAGACAAATGTGCATAATTAGGAAACCTGGGTGAAGTGTATAGGGTAGTTCATTGTATCATTATTAAATTGTATTTGTCTTTCAAATCTTTAAGAATGAAGTTATTTTAAAATAAACTGCTAAAACTTGAAAAATATCAGTGAATTTGGGTAATGGATTCATGACATGTCTTTTTATTATTCTTGTATCTTTTCTGTAGGTTTGAAACTAATTTTCCCTCCCCGAAAAACACAGGTAATGGAAACATCAGAAAGATGAAGCAGAGATGCTTCACTGGGGTCTGGCCTAACCTGGAACACAGATGTATGGGGTGTCTGTCCTGCACCAGGCACTATGCTTGTGTCTGAGGATATAGACATGAATGGAATGGGCATAATCTGGAGGTTGTTAGAATTAGGGAGTCCAAGGTGGCCAGCCAGCTCTGTACTAAGATTCTTCATGAAATCCAACAAAAGGAAAGGAGAATCTGCAGTATAAATCATCCTATTTTAATCTCTGGATAACAGCACTGTTGTTTAAAGCCCTTAAATACATCCAGTTCTTCTCTGAAAATTACGTGTATCACTTTATCTAGAAGAGCTTCATCATCATTTAATTCCACATCCCCAGTGTCCACCTAGAGGGGTAGGATGGTGGGGGTGGGAAGGGGGCTCAAGGGGAAGGGGATATATGCATACTTACAGATGATTCATGTCGTTGTACAGCAGAAACTAACACAACATTGTAAAACAATTATATTCCAATTAAAAAATATATTTTAAGGGACTTCCTTGGTGGTCCAGAGGTTAAGAATCTACCTGCCAATGCAGGGGATACAGGTTTGATCCCTGATCCAGGAAGACCATGCATGCCTCAGGGCACCTGTAAGCCACAACTACGGAGTCCACACATCCTAGAGCCCATGCTCCGAGACAAGAAAAGCCACAGCAATGAGAAGCCCACAAGCCCACACACTGCAACTAGGGAGTAGCCCCTGCTCACTGAAACTAGAGAAAGCCCTCACACATCAAGGAACACCCAGCGCAGCCAAAAATAAATAAATTTAATTTTAAAAAAGACCCAACATGGTAAAATTTACTAAAGCACTAGCTAGCTTTAAGGAAAATAAGAAATAATCACATTTGAATACCTAATTTTTGGGTAAATCATTAACACAATGAATCTAATTTTGTATCAATAAAAAAATGAAAAAAAATTTTCAATGTCCAATAGTGTCACCTATTGAAATAAATAACTTTATAAATAAACTTTAGTCCCTTCTTGGATTAAATGTTTGTGTCCCCCTGAAATTCATATGTTAAACTCTAACCATCAATGTGATGGTTTTCGAAGTGGGGCCTTTGGGAAGTGATAAGGGTTAGAGTACATTATGAAGGTAGGGGCTTCATGATGAGATCAGCGACCTTATAAAATGAGGAAAAGAGAGGAAAAGCCTTACGAATCCACAGTGAGATGGCATCCATCTGCAAGCCCTGAAGCGAGTTCTCATCAGAACCCAGCATGTTGCCATCCTAGTCTCTAACTCCAGCGTCCAGAACTAGCAGAAAATAAACTTTTGTTGTTTAGGTCACCCAGACAGTATTTTATTAAGACATTTGGAATTAAGACGTTCACTTTTCCTCTCCCCTTTCCAATCCAGGATCCAATCCAGGAAACAATACTGTGCTCGTGGTATCTCTTAATATAGTATCTGTCAGCATTATGGACAAATGAGTGAACTAGAAGTGAAGTGGCTATAAGAAAAGGTTTACAGAAAAGATTTAATGGCTAATTTCTTTTAGCTTTCTTTTTGTTTGTTTGTTTGTTTCTCAAATTCCATTGTTATTTTGTGGGCAAAAAAGAAAACAAATTTAAGTCTAAATGTCATGAATGTGAAAGAAGGGAACTGATTTTCCCCTGACACAATGACATACTCTAAGTTAGCAAACTTCTGTGCAATACAGCTGGGGACAAGGCTATGGCAGAGGGGAATGATGAAGCAAATATAAATAACGGAAAGGCAGGAAAATGGCTGCTTCTGCCAAAAACTCAAAGAAGACCAAGTCCTGGGTCTACTGACTGCCTTCAGATTTGCAATACCAGGGCTCTAACTCTCCTAAAAACACTTACTAGATACCAACCAGTGTGTTACGTGCTTTAGGAAGTCTGTCTAAATTATATGCCCCCAATAATACAATAGTCATGTACGAATGTGAGAGTCGGACCATAAAGAAGGCCAAGCGCCAAAGAATTGGTGCTTTCAAACTGAGGTGCTGGAGAAGACTCTTGAGAGTCCCTTGGATAGCAAGGAGATCAAACTAGTCAATCCTAAAGGAAATCAACCCTCAATATTCACTGGAAGGACTGATGCTGAAGCTGAAACTCCAATACTTTGGCCACCTGATATGACGAACCAACTCACTGGGAAAAATCCTGATGCTGGTGATAGCTTACAGTGAATGATGTCAAATTCATGATCTCCGAAAAAGAAGATTTAGCTTCGGTCCAGGGGCCAGGCTTGATCACCCAAGAGCTTTTGTGTAGCAGAGGGACAGAGAAAGTTTCTGACATAGACTTCAGAAGGGAGAGGGAGAATGCCCTCTTTCCTAGTCTTAGCAAGGGAATGATTACTTTTTAATTGGTTACTAAAATAAATCAAAAGAATGTCACAAGGTTGTAAAGATATTACTAGACCCACTCCCATAATATACATTTTAAGACAACAGGATTAGTCAGAAAGTTTTCAGGAAGGAGAAACATGTCCTCAAGCAGGATACATTATGTTATATAATCCTTACTAAGGAATGTGGGAAAAAATGTTTGTCCTTTCCTCCTTCTTGAGAATTCCAGACCCCTATCTCCTCCTTGAGAACCCCGGACTTCTTATCAACCTGCCTAGGAACTGACTCTCTCATTCCCCTCTCCCCTTTTCTTATAGGAGAATTATGTTGCCAAGGGAAAAGAAGGTCGTTTTCATTCCGTAACTACTTCCTGCTGTTGAGAGGCGTGGTCCCTAAATTGTTGAGGCAACATATTCTCTTAACCCTCATATTGAGGGTCTCTGATCCCAGGAGCCCCAAGTAATAGTTGGAGGAGGCTGTGGCACTCGTAGGAGCCTAGATAACCATTTGTAATTTAAAAGCTTTCAGATGGTTAGAAACAAACCAAATTTTACAGTTACAAATATAAGGCAAAATAGTCATTAAACCAAGTTAAAACCTAATCAAAATTAAGTCATGTTATGTTCATAGTTAAAGTACAATATGTTATATCAGTCCATCTTAGGATTGTTAGATGTCATCAGACCAAGAAGAGGTGTTGCATATGATTGTTGTTGGTGAAGATATTTGCAGCGTTGAAGAAAGTCCTTTCCTTGAAGTGGAGAAACCCACCGTGGGAAGCCTTCAATTGATGAGGAGGTTGAAAACCTGAAAGCTTGGTCACATAGTTAATTCTAAGGCTTCAGGGTCTATGACAATATCTGCTCACAAAAACAGTCTGCCATAGAGACAGTCCCTTCTTAGGGGCAGTTTGAGCCCTCATTAAAGCTATGGGTAAAACTTTAAACCAATTGCCTTGTGTCTCCTGAGTTAGCTTACACAGATGCCTCTTAATAATGTCATTAGCCTTTTCAATTTTTTCTGAAGATTGGGGTCTCCAGGAACAGTGTAAGTGATATTTTATTCCTAGAGTTTTCAACACCCCTTGAGTTACAGCAGCTTTAAAGGCAGAACCATTGTCACTCTGAACTTTAGAGTTTAAGATCCCTCTTACATCATGAGAAGTCAGTACAGTAAAATTTTGCCTATTAGTATACTTCTGAGCTTTAGGCATTAGCAAAACAATAGTAGAAATTACCCTTAAGCAACGTGGCTATAGCTTTTTTTTAGTAACAAACAAACTAAACTCTGATCCTGTGGGCAAGCTCAAAGCAGAAGCCTGCAAGAGAGCATTTTAAAGAATCTTAAAAGCCTTTTGAGTCTCTGGTGACTCAGAGACTGGCTTAGACCTGCTAAGTCTCAGTTATAAGTTTATATAAAGGCTGGACAAGTTCCCCATAACCCAGAATCCAAATGCAGCAATAGCCTGTAATGCCCAAGAATACTCTCAATTGTCTTAAAGTCACAGGTAGAAGATGATTTAATATAGGCTTAACTCTAGAAAGCATCCTTCAAATCAATGATTGAAAAATATTTAGCTCTTTCAGGAATTTCAGACAATGAAGTAAAAGGATTAGACATTTATTATTCAAATATATTGAACTAGTCTCCATTTATCATTTGATTTATTTATACCCAAAAATAGGAGTGTTGCATGGACTGTTACAGGGAATTAATAGCCCCTGCTCCTTTAAATTCTCAATGATGGGTTTTAACCCTTCCTTTATGTAGGGCTTTAGCAGGTACTGCTTTTGATGTGGAAATAGGCGAGGGTCTTTGAGCTTGATAAAGACAGGAAGAGCATTTTGTGCTTGACCCACAGTGTTTCCATCAGCCCACACTTCAGGATTTACCTTTTGTTCAATTAATGGGAGAGAAAGAGCAGGCTCCGTATTTATGAAAACAGAGGCCTGGACCTTGCTCAGTATATTCCTCCCCAGAAGAGGTGACAGAGAATCCAGCACGATTAGAAACTCGTGAGAAAACAGCACAGAATTCCAGTCACAGCTTAAAGGATGACTGAAATAATAGCATTTGGCTCATTCTGACAGTCCCATTACAGTAGTGGGTTGGGAGGAAAGCAAACCAGGGGCTTCAGTGAGCACAGAGAAATTTGCCCCAGTGTCCAAAAGAAATTGACTGATTGGCCCTCCACAGTTATTAATACCCCAGTTTCCTCAGGTGTAATTAGGACACGAGCTTGTGTGGGGACCCCGGGGCACTGTAAGTCCCAATTGTCTTGAGAGTCTTACCCCTGGGGCCTACATCTCATAGGGCAGTCTCCTCTCCACTATGGTCCTTT
Organism: Ovis aries; assembly: GCF_016772045.2. NCBI lineage: Eukaryota > Metazoa > Chordata > Mammalia > Artiodactyla > Bovidae > Ovis > Ovis aries. Next base: position 175,198,080 of record NC_056054.1, on the reverse strand, counting down.
ACAGACTGAACATGGAGCCTGGGGTGACTTAGATGCCTGAGGGCAATCCTACTTGAGATGCCCCTCCTTTCCACAGTAATAACAAGTCTGTCCCTTTTCACCTGGGTCCCTCTGGGCATTTTTCTCAGGCTGTTTCAGAGAAAGTCTAACAGTCATTGTTGGGGCTTCAATCTTTCCCTGGTCTTTTTTGTCTCTTATTTTCCTCCTCGTGTTCTCTACCATAATACACCATCTGAGCCAGCTGCAACAGTTTTTTTTTAAAGACTGACTTGGTCCAAACACCTGTTTTCATAATTTATGGCTGATATCAGAAGCCAAGTGAATGAGAAATCTATCTTTAAGATCATTTCTTCCCTGCACATTTGAGATCAATGTCAGTAAATTGGCAGAGAGCCTCCCCCAGAGCCTATCTAGGAATTTACCAGGAGTTTATCAGGAGTTTCCTTCTCTCCTTGTTCTATATCAGCCAAGTTAGCATAAAGTTTTAGCATGTGCTCAGCTGAAGCCCGACAATAATGCAATTGACAAAGTAGTTCTGATCCCACCCTCTTTTAGCCATGTTATAGTCCCAGTCTGGCTCTGTCATGGGAACTGCTTGTCTCCCAGTAGGGAGTAGGGCTATTTTGTGTTCCCTCTTTCCTCTCATCTCACGTTCAAGCCATTCATCTCCAAGAGTAGTAGCTTCCCCCAAAACTCAAGCTCTCGAGTCAGGAGTCACCGTTTGTCCTAAGACATGTATTACATCTCTCCAAGTAAGGTCATAAAGTAAAATTAGCCCCATAAAGCCTTCTATGTACTTTTTAGATCCTCTAAATAGTCTATGGAGACTGAGGCAATCTCCCCTAGAAGAGTGCCCTGATTCTCAGCCTGTTCAGTTGAGAGCCCCACATACAGGGGCAAAGTAAGAGAACAGGAAGCAGCTGTGTAGGTTTCACACCCAACTCTGTACCCTTAGGACACAAGACTGGCATGTCTCGCAGAGAGATAAAAGAGCAACACTTATGTCGCTTCTACCCATTTCTCTTATTTTCTACAGAACCGGTCTAGTTGTAAAACAGTATCATGATTAAGAGACCCTTCCACAGGCCAGCATTCCGTGTCTTCCAAAGGATACCAGGGCCATTGAGTATAACAGAAGAAAATCAGGCATGTCTTTTTAAACTCTGGAGATCAAACCTGTCCCAGCTTTTTTAAAAAACACACTTTAAAGGAGTGGTTCTGGAACTGCTAGCTACCATCTGTAAGAGAGAAAATAGCAGCATCCACAGCCGTGGCTTTTTTTCCACCAGAAGTGTCCTTCCCTGCTCTAGATGCGGATGTAGACAGACTGTCCACCGAAGCTTTCCTTCCCTGGTCTGTTCCTTACCGACGCAGGCGTCTCGTCCCTCCTGGTTCTACCACCGAGGTGGGGTGGAGATGCACCAAGGGTAGACCTGATGGCATCCTAGACTGATGTCCACTTCCTTACCACCAACACCTGTGTTTGACTTTCCCATTTCCTCTGATGCCACCTGGGGTGGAGCAGAGTAGTTTCCCAGAATGTTTCCTAAGCTAGGACTCCTAGGGGAAGCATCCGTGTTCCGTGCGCCTACGTACATTCCTGAGCACAGTCCTGACCGCAGTAGAAGCGGTGAATTGTAAAGAGATGAACAACAACCAAGATGTCCCTTCTGAGTGCCACCACGCCAGCATATGTGAAAGCAAAAGCAGTTGTGGAGGGATGGTCAGCGAGGAAAAAGTGATTGCTGTCAAGTTACTAGGGCCAATCCTTCCAGTTCATTTCCACAGATTACACAAAAGGAATATATAGGGAGTTGGGACAAAAGCCATCAGAGAGCCTTCTCTGGTCTGCTAAGAACCAGCACTACCAAAAGAAGAAGCCCATTACGATTCCAATCTAACCACATCTTGCAATTCCGGATCTGTGTTCTCAAAAACCTCATGGTCACCAGAAATGCTTCTATCCACACAGAAAAGAGGCACAGCCGGGACAAAGACTCACTTTCAGGTCACTGGCCCCTGAGGCAGGCAGCTAAGAGAATGACCTCTAGACTGAGAGATGTTCCTGGAGCTAGAGTTCTGCCTAGTTCCCAAACGTGCTTTTGTAACTTTCAGCTCTTAGCAAGGCTAGGTGCTTCCATACTTGGGTTCTAAGTAAAAGTACATAGTAACAGCATGGATCACAATTCCCTTGAAAGTCTATGATCCAACAGATTAGGCTAATAGCTCTAATTCCCCATGCAATTATGAAATGGTCGAAGAGACCAGGAAAGGACGACTGAGGAAGGAAAATTCGGTCCACATGTTTTGCCCATCTCTGGCTGTTCCCCTTACAGGGATATTGGGTGTCTCTTGGCATTGGCAGGTTGATATAAACCCCCAATACGCTTCCCCTTTTGGGGGCTTCCTTCAGTCATTAAGAGGCATCTCGAAACCACAGAGCAGGGCTCAACACTTGCTTCATGCAGGGTGTCTCATTAACTCATACAAGCACACCATAGAGTTATTAAAGTACAGCAGAAAATGTGTATACTGAGAAAGCAGAGAGCCTTGAGGTCTTGAGTGTTCTTACCTGGGCCTGAAGATCATGGACAAGCCCTGAAGAACCTGGACAAGCCCCAAAGAACACAGGTTGTTGTTGAGCCATGAAAGATGCTGAGATTCTTGGCCTCTGGAGGAGAGGAATTCAATCCAGGGCCAGTGACAAGGCTTGATTGCTCAGAGCTTTCGTTTAATAAAGCATTCAGTTCAGTTCAGTTCAGTCGCTCAGTCGTGTCTGACTCTTTGCGACCCCATGAATGGCAGCACGCCAGGCCTCCCTGTCCATCACCAACTCCCAGAGTTCACTCAGACTCATGTCCATCGAGTCAGTGATGCCATCCAGCCATCTCATCCTCTGTCGTCCCCTTCTCCTCCTGCCCCCAATCCCTCCCAGCATCAGAGTCTTTTCCAATGAGTCAACTCTTCACATGAGGTGGCCAAAGTACTGGAGTTTTTACTAAAGTATAAAATTGATTATATTCTTTGCAGATTGATTATACTCTTTCCAGCCAAAGATGGAGAAGCTCTATACAGTCAGAAAAACAAGACCGAGAGCTGACTGTGGCCCAGATCATTAACTCCTTATTTCCAAATTCAGACTTAAATTAAATTAGGGAAAACCAATAGACCATTCAGGTATGACCTAAATAAAATCCCTTACAACTATACAGTAGAAGTGACAAATAGATTCAAGGGATTAGATCTGATAGAGTGCCTGAAGAACTATGGATGGAGGTTCAGGACACTGTACAGGAGGCAGTGATCAAGACCATTCCCAAGAAAAAGAAATGCCAAAAGGCAAAATGATTGTCTGAGAAGGCCTTACAAACAGCTATGAAAAGAAGAGAAGTGAAAAGCAAAGGAGAAAAGGAAAGATATACCCATTTGAATGCAGAGTTCCAAAGAATAGCAAGGAGAGATAAGAAAGCCTTCCTCAGTGATCAGTGCAACGAAATAGAGGAAAACAATAGAATGGGAAAGACTAGAGATCTCTTCAAGAAAATTAGAGATACCAAGGGAATATTTCACACAAAGATGGACACAATAAAGGACAGAAATGGTCTGGACCTAACAGAAGCAGAAGATATTAAGAAGAGGTGGCAAGAATACACAAAAGAACCACGAAAAAAAGATCTTCATGACTCAGATAATCACGATGGTGTGATCACTCACCTAGAGCCAACATCCTGGAATGTGAAGTAAAGTGGGCCTTAAGAAGTATCACTATGAACAAAGCTAGTGGAGGTGATGGAATTCCAGTTGGGCTATTTCAAATCCTGAAAGATGATGCCACGAAAGTGCTGCACTCAATATGCCAGCAAATCTGGAAAATTCAGCAGTGGCCACAGGACTAGAAAATGTCAGTTTTCATTCCAATCCAAAGAAGGCAATGCCAAAGAATGCTCAAACTACTGCACAATTGCACTCATCTCACACGCTAACAAAGTGATGCTCAAAATTCTCCAAGCCAGGCTTCAACAGTACGTGAACCGTGAACTTCCTGATGTTCAAGCTGGATTTAGAAAAGGCAGAGGAACAAAGATCAAATTGCCAACATCCATTGGATCATCAAAAAGCAAGAGTTCCAGAAAAAACATCTACTTCTGCTTTATTTACTATGCCGAAGCCTTTAACTATGTGGATCACAATAAACTGGAAAATTCTGAAAAGATGGGAATATCAGACCATCTGACCTGCCTCCTAAGAAATCTGTATGCAGGTCAGGAAGCAACAGTTAGAACTGGACATGGAACAATAGACTGGTTACAAATCGTGAAAGGAGTATGTCAAGGCTGTATATTGTCCCCCTGCTTACTTAACTTATATGCAGAGTGCATGTGTGTGTTAGTTGCTCAGTCGTATCCGACTCTTTGCGACTCCATGGACTGTAACCCACCAGAGTCCTCTGTCCATGGGATTCTCCAGGTACATCAAGCGAAATGCTGAACTGGATGAAGCATAAGCTAGAATCAAGATTGACAGAAGAAATATCAATAACCTCAGATATGCAGATGATACCACCCTTATGGCAGAAAGTGAAGAACTAAAGAGCCTCTTGATGAAAGAGGAGAGTAAAAACTTGGCTTAAAGCTCAACATTCAAAAAACCAAGATCATGGCATCTGGTCCCATCACTTCATGGCAAATAGATGAGGAAATAGTGGAAACAGTAACAGACTTTTTTGGGCTTCCAAATCACTGTGGATGGTGACTGCAGCCATGAAATTAAAAGAGGCTTGCTCCTTGGAAGAGAAGTTATGACCAGCCTCAACAGCATATTAAAAAGCAGAGACATTACTTTGCCAACAAAGGTTCATCTAAGCAAAGTTATGGTTTTTCCAATAGTCATATATGCTTGTGAGAGTTGGACTATAAAGAAAGCTGAGCCCTGAGGAATTGATGCTTTTGAACTGTGGTGTTGGAGAAGACTCTTAAGAGTCCCCTGAACTGCAAGGAGATCTAACCAGTCCATCCTAAGGGAAATCAGTCCAGACTATTCATTGGAAGGACTGATGCTGAAGCTGAAACTCCAATATTTTGGCCACCTGATGCGAAGAACTGACTCATCTGAAAAGACCCTGATGCTGAGAAAGATTGAAGGAGGGAGGAGAAGGAGACAACAGAGGATGAGATGGTTGGATGGCATCACTGACTCAATGGACATTAGTTTGAGTATGCTCTGGGAGTTGGTGATGGACAAGGAGGCCTGGTGTGCTGCAGTCCATGTTGTCACAGAGTTGGAGACGACTGAGCAACTGAACTGAACTGAAAGTATAAAAGAGATAGAGAAAGCTTCTGACATAGACATCAGAAGTGGGCAGAAAGAGTGCTCCCCTGCTAGTCTTTAGCTGGATGTTTTACTTCTGTTAGAAAGCTGTTACTCAGATAACAGAGACGCCTCAAGGCTGATGGAGTTTCACCAGGCCCCTCTCCCACAATATGCATTTTTGAGATAGGATGGCAAGAGGTGTGTCATCCCCCAGCCATAAAACAATTGATATCAATTCTGGTTTGTTGAGCTATTATCAGCCCAAGGTTTGAGAAAAGAAAAGTTAGTCTTAGGTGGAACCATTTTGAAGAAAGGCAAATTCCAAAGCAAATACACAGCTTGATTAACATAGCTTAGGAAAATATTTCCGTTAGAAAAACACATTGGTTAGTTCAAGGTTTCAGAAAAGTTAAGTTCAGGTGGAAGCAGGTGTCGTCATGGCAACACAGAATTTTAAGAGAAAAAAATCTGACACTTGAAGTTTGTTTCCTCCTGCAGCTTAAGGGAGAGATAAAAAATGTCTGAAACTTGCAGCCTATTTCCTCCATTCGGAGAACCCTGGCCTTCCTGCCTGTTACGCTGTCACTGGGAAAGACTGAGGGTGAGAGGAGAAGGGGGCGACAGACGATGAGATGGTTGGATGTCATCACTGATTCAATGGACATGAGCTTGAACAAACTCTGGGAGATACTGAAGGACAGGGAAGCCTGATGTGCTGCAGTTCATGCGGTTGCAAAGAGTCGGACATGACTTAGCAACTGAACAACAGCAAATAATATGTGAAGAAGTTTCCATCACTTCCATCCCCTCATTTGTTAATATCTTAGAGAAGTGAAGTTATTTTCTCAAAGTCATAGCAGTATTTAAGCAGCAGAGCTAAGGAGAACTCTCTCAAATAGTGCCTTTCGAATATACACACAAGTCACTGAGGAATCTTGTTAAAATGCAGATACTGATTCTGTATGTCTGGAAGAGGACTATGATTCTGCATTTCTAATAAGCTCCTAGATGATGCTGGTGGTGTTCTGCTAAATACACTTTGAATAAAAAACCTCTAGTGGTATAAAACAACTTAGTGTACCTGGCATATAGATGTCCACTAGATATTTTTTGAATTATTTAACAAATACAGAGGAAAAAAAAAAAAGATTCTAAAATTCTATTGTTGACCTCATTCTTAATCAGCAAGTCTTGATTGTTACAGCTTTTCTCCACAAGGATTTTATAAAATCAAATATTTCATGAGAGATCTGGAAGGTTTTCAGGTACAGGATGCTGCACAGTTACAAAGAACACAATGTTGGAAAGCGGAGAGCAGACATCACCCTATGGGTGGTGTACTTAGTTGTAGTGTAGTATAGCAGACTATTCGCTTCTCCATCCTTCTTTCCATTGACCTGGCTGGTGAGAATGCTAGGAATTAATAAAATGCTTCACCCTCTAAACATCATATTAGACTACAAGGGCTGCAAAAATCCCACCAGGAAGAAAAGATTCACTGGGAACAGAGTTGAAGACCAATGCTAACAAGCATTCCTACCTAAGAGTAGATGGGTAGAAAAACTCCACATGAAAGCAAGTCACTGGGACTTCCCTGGTGGATAAGACTCTGCCTGCCAACACAGGGAACACAGGTTGGATACCTGTCCAGGAAGATTCCACATGCCACAGAGCAACTAAGCCTGTGAGCTGCAACTACTGAAGCTGAGCACCTAGAGCCTACGCTCTGAAAGAAGAGAAGCCACCACCACAAGAAGCCCCAGCACCGCAAACATGAGCAGTCCCCGTTCACTAGAGAGAGGCTGTGTGCAGCAGTGAAGACCCAGGGCAGTCAGAAACAAAAATGAATAATGAGTTTTAAAAAGCAAGTCACTGATACGGCAACTGCAGAGTTACTGTTTAAGAGTATAAACTGAGTATGTGTGCATGCTCGGTCGCTTCAACCGTGTCTGATTCTTTGCGACCCCATGGACTGTAGTGCACCAGACTCCTCTGTCCATGGAATTCTCCAGGCAAGAATACTGGAGTGGGTTGCCTTGCCCTCCTCTAGGGGATCTTCCTGACCCAGGGATCAAAACCATGTTCCTACGTCTCCCACATTGCAGGTGGATTCTTTACCACTGAGCCACATGGAAAGCCCATAAACTAAGTATAAGTACAGGTTAATGTGTAACAGCTTCCAGAAAGAGTCAGTTTTGAAACTCTTAAATACTCCTATTAATAATTAAAGCCTTTTTAAGATAATTGCTTAACTGAGGTATAAACAACATTATAAACTGTAATCAGATATTTAAAGTCTATGATTTTATAAATTGTGACGTTATCTTAGAGGGTAACATACCTAGTTTTACATACCTAGTTACCAAGTTTACTCCCTAGCTAACAATTCTTTGTGTTAAATTCTCTTTGTTCCAATAACTGATGTGGTTTCTGTCCCGACTGAACCTTGACTAATACATGTGTAGAGCAGCCATCAGCAGCCATACTACAATCACTTACCTGCCCCCCCACCCAAAAAAAAAAAAAAAACCAGACAAAGCTCATTCTAGATATTCCCTTTCACTAACGCAGACATCTTGGATGCTCCAACAAAGTCAAGACTGTATTAATTTCTAAGATCTAAGGTGCTGAAATAGTTCAAAAGTTTGTATGAAATGGATATCACTCAAATAAAATAAAACCACTAGGTTTGTGGTAATTTGTTATGGCAGCCCTGGGAAACCAGTATAGGTAGTAAGCGGGGAAAGACATCAATAAATTTAAAAAAAATTAAAAAAAAAAAAAAAGATGTGCTTCTATCAGGTAGTCAAGGAGCAGAATACTCTGCAAAGATAAGCATAAAATGTAATAAGCCTCAATTTTCCGTGGCAGATCTGAACCCAAGGTCACCAGAGTCTATAGATGGAGTAGGGGAGCAAAAGTAATTTGTATACATACCCTAGGGTACTTGGAACTCCCCATTTCTCTAGGACATTCTTGTAGTGTGATTTTCATGAAAGTATCTGTGTGAAATAGAAATTTGGAGGGCTTAAAGATTTCTCTAAATGACAGTTTGGATATTCCTGAAAGGAATGTTGCTTTGAAAGGGGTGGGAAGGGGTGGAGATGGTTACTAACGCTTGCTATTCATTCCTCCATCCAGGATAAATCATGGCGGTTTATAGGCTTCCCTGGTGGCTCAGAGGTTAAAGCGTCTGCCTCCAATGCGGGAGACCCGGGTTCGATCCCTGGGTCGGGAAGATCCCCTGGAGAAGGAAATGGCAATCCACTACAGTATTCTTGCCTGGAGAATCCCATGACGGAGAAGCCTAGTAGGTTACAGCCCACAGGGTCACAAAGTCGGACATGACTGAGCAACTTCACCTTCACCTTCATAGGTGTCCCACTCTTCATCTAATAATTCCTGGGGTCTAGTGGCTGAGACTCCATGCTGATCAGGAAACTAGATCCCACAGGCCGCAATGAAAAGCAAAGATCCCACGTGCTGCAACTAAGATCTGGTGAAGCCAAACACATAAAGAAAGCTTTTTTAAAAAAGAATATAATGACTTTCTAGCAAAAGAAAAAGAAGAGAAAAAAATAAAAGACCTCACAAGGTTGCAGGCCACAAAACTATCACTACAGGTATGATATAAAAATTTATACTAACAACCCCTTATTTCATAAATTAAAAAGCAAATCTATGCCTTTTACCTTTATTTCTTCTTCCCAACTCCTTTGGGCCACTGAAATTCTCTTTGTTAAGTGCTTTTCAAGCTCCTTGATAACAGCTTTTGGTAAGTAGCCCATCATTCCAATACAATTTAGCATTCACAGTAAAAAATGAATCTAATACCTCTCTATTTTGATAAATGCAGTTTCAATTACCTAGTAACTAAAGAGTCTGGTAAACAGAGCAGGAGAGGAAAATGTTTAAATCCATTTTCTAGGGACACTCAACTGATTCCTAAGTTTTGTATTTAAATTGATACCAATGAAGTTATCTAATGAATACCAAGGATTTCCCCTTCATTTCTCAGGAAAGCTCATACATAAAACCTGGTCTAGGAAATCAGTATGGAGGAGAAAGTAGAAATGTTAATATTTACTTAACAATGTCAAGACTACACGGGAGCCATCCATTCAAAACACTTGTGAGGGACTTCCCTGGTGGTCCAGTAGTTAAAACTCCATACTCCCAGTGCAGGGGGTCTGGGTTCAATCCCTGGTCAGGGAACTACATCCCGCATGCTGCAACTAAAAGATCCCATGTGCCACTACTAAGACTAAGACTTGATGCAGACAAATAAATAAACAAATATTAAAAACAACAACAACCACACTCCTGAATGTAGGCTCTGAACCTTTAGTATTGGTAAAAAGTGAAAGTGTTAGTCACATCTGACTCTGCGACCTCATGGACTGTGGTCCACAGGCTCCTCTGTCCATGGAATTTTCCAGGGAAGAATATTAGAGTGGGTTAGTATTGGTAACCTGTGGGAAATGGAGTAGACACACATGAAGGAAAAAAAAACTGACTATACTTTATATGTGGTAGGACATTTTCTGTTCTTTAATGAGTTGATATGATACTTATCTAATTTTTAAAAATATAATTGCATTGTGGTGAGAAGGATTATGGGAGGAAGAAAGTGTCAATGCCTCTGCCACATGCCTCTTTCAAACGCAAAACAGAAGTGGCAATGCCAACAGCCACTTTAGAAAGATGGTTGGTAGAGCTGAAGAGGAATGCAAGAGGAAACAGAAGGTCATTGAAACACTCAAGTGTATTTAAAGCAGCTTTACTCATAGTAGCCCACACCAGGAAACAATACAACGTCCTTCTACATTACAATGGAAAAATAAACATTAGTTACCTTTGGAAGATGATATTTACTGAGAATAGACTTCATGTAACTTTCTGAGCTTCTGGAAAAACTCTAATTTGATCTGGGTTGTAGTTAAAGGGTGCATATGTAAAAATTCATGGACGCTAAAGGTAAGTTTTCTGTATGTGTAATATAAGTCAATAGAAACTCCGGGAGATAGATAGTGAAGGGCAGGGTAGCCTGGAGTGCTGCAGTCCATGGGGTCTCAAAGACTAGGACAGGAATTAGCGATTGAACAACAACAACAACAAAACATCACTAGAAAAAAAAAAGATGGCAGTGTATTTACTGTATAAACACACTCTGGATTCTCTCATGTTGCTTAGTAAACTCTGGAGCCAAGAGGGTGATACCGAGAGTATGATTAGCCACATTCAGGTCTCACCTCTAGGTGGAATCAGAAGACCAGCTGTAGTTCAGACCCTCCCTGGATAAATCCAAAGCCCACGTCAACCTTCCCCTGGACTTGGCCACACCTTCCTGCTCTGCTGATCCAGAGGCAACCATCTTCCAGAAGAGGAAGCAATAAATACAACTGACCCTTGAACCATCTGGGGTTAAAGGCAGCGACTCCTCCCCAGGAATGGAAAATCTGCATACTACTCTCTCCACCTTGAAAACAAAGAAATTGATAAATGACTCACTCAGGGGCAGGAAGTTGAAAGAGTTTGGACAGAATTAAGACTCAAATCCTAGTTCTTGTGGTTCTACATGATGTGTTCTCTAATAGAACCCAAACTTTTCCCAACACATTTAAAGATCTATAAAATGAAAATACAGGCACGATGCTTATTGAAAAAAAAAAAAAAAATCCAAGTGTAAGTGAACCCTTACAGTTCAAACCTGTATTGTTGAAGTGTCAACTGTATTTCTAGCACTGACAGAGGTACAAATTCTCACCCAGAAAAAAAGGCTTTGAAGGATCCCATAGAATCACTATTTATATCACATTATACAGTAATCTCAACCACCTCGCAGCTTTCTCAACTTGAGAC